>NC_140593.1:1118395778-1118995778 GCF_964204655.1 Triturus cristatus
ATGGCCAAGGGCACACCGAGTGCCAAGGGCAAGGGACCTGCAGGAGCAGAGAAGGTCCGCCTGCCTTGCGGCAGAATGCGTCCTGCAGGGGTGCAGGCCCGGCAACTGTTTGGGGAGGAGGAGGTGGCGGCCCTTGTTTTCTTCATCCAGCGCCTCCTCCCCTTGACCTTGGCAGCAGGCGGCAGGCCCGGCTCCGGGTATGCTACCCAGGAGCGGCACCGTCGGTGGGCGAAGGTGCGCCGGGCCGTTTTTCCGGTGCTCTGGGATCCGACGCACCCACAACCAGCTAGCCCACCGGTGGTCCGACATCCTGGACCGGGAGCAGGACCTGTTGGACCTGCTAGGTGTCGAGGTCGTCGGGCTTGGTGAGTAACTGATTGTGTATATTAAATTTGATGAACAACAAGATTACTGCTGCGTGCCAAGCGTTGCTGGTAAATTACGTTCCAAAAAGCAAAATGTTCTTTGATTTAAGGACCCAGGTGCACGGTGGTACTCTTACTTGTTTGCAACTTAGTTTGCGCTAGCTTGTGCTGATGCTGATTATGTAAGAGTTTATTTTACAGAACTGAAGTTACATAATGCGATTTGCTAGAGAGACTCTAGTCCTTCCATTGTCCTACTGTGAAATAGTGGTGGATGGATATTGGATACTAGGTTTAGTTTGTTAGTAGTAGTTAATAATTGTTTTATGCGGTCTGCGTGACGCCTCCTCTGTCACTGAGTGCTGCTTACCCCAGTCCTCCGTCGAACCTTTTGTACTTTGTTTAGTGAGTGATAGGCTTAGCATGGTAAGTCAGTAGCACAACTAGATCAGAATCATGCAACCAACCCACAATTTGTTGTATGTATATATGCACTAATGTATGCATGTGTCCTCCATCTCATCTATGCATTTGATGGCTGAAAAAAATGGAAATGCAGACTTAGTGAACAATTGGCCCATCTGGAATAGGTGGTGTAGGTCAGGTGGTACTTACTAGGCTTTGTTAGTATTTGTAATCCGAATGATTATGGAAAACTGGAGTGTTCATAAATAAGTAGACGATCCGTAAATGCAGGAAGCAGCCAGTAGTCGACCCATCTGATTAGATAGGTCAATTTTATTGCAATTGTTGTTTCCTAAAATGTTGTTTGACTTATTTTTCCAAATGATTTATTATTATTTGTTTCACAGCACTCCTTAATGTTTGTCTCTTTCTTTATTATATTTTACATGATCATCAGCACCACCCAGGGGCAAGAAGACGGGGTCGGAGTCGGCAGGGGAACCACAGGACCGCTCCTCTACCGAGGCTCCTGCTGCTGGCCCCAGTAAGTCCTCCAGTGGTTATATTGACATTTATATTTCCCTAAATTTTACTGCATCTTTTTTTTCCGAACTATAAATTATGGTTCCACTTTCTAAATCTATTTTTTACAAAAGCTTACTTCTTTGACCTTGACTATCTGTTTCCAAATTCTGTTTATCCCTGTCTCTAACTAAGTTGCTTCTAACTGCCTCTGCTATGACTCTCTGTACTACTACTACTACTACTATTACTATTATTACTCTGTGTGTAGCGAAGCTTGCACAGTTGCCCACTCTTTATAGAAGGTTTTCTTTGGAATAATAAAACTCTGATTGACCAATAGCTCTAGCCACTGTGTCCTGTCCTTTGGGTTGTCCTCTTCAAGTCTTCTCAATGTTGAGGCTTTGACAATTACCACAAACAAAACGGCCAACCAGATATTGGACTAGTATTTTTGATCGGATAGTACATGATACTACTATTGTCTAGTGATTCTGCAGAGCCACATACAGAACTATGCACAACAAAATAGGATGTTGCTGATGGGAGGTTGGACCTTACTGATCACACCTCAGTCCGAAGAACCCAGGATCCCCTGACCGACTAGCTATAGTGTCTCACATTAGGGTCCCACTCCCGACCCCCCCCCCCCCCCACGAAGAAGATACACAATGTTGATGATGACTGAGACAGACAACCCAGAACATAATAACACCATTTTGCTCACTCACTTGTGTAAGTCCACCCCACCACACCAAATACCACAGAGTCTATGTGTAAGTTCAAAAGGTTTATTTGAAACAAGTATCAAACTCTGTACATCGTTAATATGAAATTTAATTTACTACAGGCATAGTCAATAAGCCAGCAAAAAGCCTAACATTAAAACAGTAAACATTTACAAGTGCATGACAACAAGAACAAGAGCCAAGATCTTTTGAATTCTGGAAGACCCCTCACCGTAGAACGTAGAAATACTGGTTACATCATCTTGCATCCAATATGCTCTGTAAATCTCTGGTTTGTAGAAGGGAATCTTCCGCCTATTATATAGGAGAAAAATGCTGCGAGTTAGCCGTTAGATAGTATACTGGTGAATGCTAGCATTTTGCAGTCATGGCAAAAAGTGTAACATGTATGTGATGGCTAAGCAATATAAACTAAACAAACTCAATAAGTTGTTTTTTTTCCGACCTCTTCACTTGTACGCAACAGTCAAGTGGCCTCAAAGGCATCTACTGCACATGTCAATAAGCTGGCAGGTATAATTAAATATGCACCAAAAGAGTAGTAGTCGACATGATGAATCTAAAAGGGTTACACATGGCTCAGGCTAACTTTCAAAAGAGTAGAGTAGGACTAGATGACCCTAGGAAGTGGAACCATATCACTACTAGTGTCTGTCTACTGACTGTACTTACTGTCTAATGCTGATGTATGTTGCATTAACTTTTTTTTCAATGTTCCAAGTGAACACTTAAAATAGAGGGAGGTTTCCAGGCATCTAAAAAATTTGTGATGTTTTTTTCTAGGCACACTACCATCCACCAGTGCCGTCGGGGCCAGCGATGCGGCCATTCCGGAGGGGGCAGGCGAACTGGCGGCACCTGCAGGAGAGACAGGGGGGGGTCCAGCAGCAGTGGCCGGCGGCGGTAAGTTATATTCATTACTTCTTGACATTACAGCTAGATGGAAGTGTGTTCACTATTTCACTGTACTGTGCGACTTATTATTATACAACGGTTGAAGAAGACCCTTTACTTAGCATTAGCAGCGTGAGTAGAGTAACCAATGGCCTCTTCTATTTGACTCCAAAATCAGCTGTGAATGTTTTATGGAGAAGACAAACTCAGATCAGATGACCTTGATGGATGTGTTGAACAAAGAGGGAAAGAACTAAGGGTGGAAGGACGGGTGAGATAAATAATATGACTGACTGGCAGAGAAGGATATGTTGTTGGAAGCATGCATAGGTGGCTGATAGTAGTCAGATCAGATGCATGGGTTGTTGAAGGATGGGTGGAAGGTGAAAGAATGCCTGCCTGGGTGGGCGAAACAGTATGGGTGGATAGTGCTAGATAGCAAAAATCAGCGTTGTTTGGTTCAAATTCAAAGCCAAGGCAAGCAAGGAAGGAGCGGAAGCATGGGTGGTTGTTGATGAAACCAACTAAGTATGAGAGATATAAAAAAGAAGGATAAACGTTTACTTTAATGGATGTATGCCTGGATGTACTATCATCAAGAGACAGTATAGGTGGAAAGTGTCACTGGAGATTCTTACTTTGAAGAAAATGTAAAAGAAACTGCGCAACAGTAGCAAAGATTAGGGGAATATAGGTAGTATTATCAGAATACAGTACACTTGCAGTAGTTTGCAAGCACGTCATATATATTTATATATATCTATATTATCAAGCGGAAACCCCTTCCTCCCACTCTGGGGACCACTCCCTACCTATTATTATTAATGTATTTTCGATTGGGGCAGCCAGCCTGCAAAGGGTGGCCTATCTGTTGTTTATGGGTATTGGTTACACAATGAATGAAAGCAAAGTACCCTCTGCAGTAGCGGTTGGTGGTGGGAGTGTTGGCGGGCGGTGACATGGGGAGGGGACGGCTGGGTGGCACTGGCGAGTAAACTGTGTATTACGGCCAAATACAGGTAATCAACATAAAAATAAATAAAATTATTTTCAAGGTGCGCACTGCACCGCCGAATGCGATGCAGTGCGTGCAACTATTTTTTTTTTGAATGTATTGTTTAATTACCTGTGATTGTCCTTAATCCATAGTTTACTATCCCCACCCTGCACCTTCCCACATCACCGACTCACCGCCCGGCAGCACTCCCACCACCGACCGCTACCGACCTGATGTCGTATCGTATTAGCATCTATAATATGAATATAAGCAATGATCATTGGATCCGATAAATAATCAGCCTTTTTGTAGTACCCATGGCAGGTTGTAAGTGAAATTTTGCATGCCATTTGCCCTCATGTAACAGAGTATGACCAGTGCCAACGGCCGTAAGGCGTCATACAAAAATATGAGCTTCCCCACCTGCAGACACTAGTAGTAAATAAAACTAACGTGAGTCTGCATCATGTGGCTCATATCTGTTTCTCTTGGGTGCAAGCTTAGCTGACGGAGCTGGCATGCCGGCTACAACAAGGTTATGTAATTGGGCTAAACTACAGATAAGAACAACACGACTGGTGTAGCAGAGTACATAGTACGATTATATTTATAATGTCGGAAACTTTCACAAATGTTCGAGTCCAAGGAAGTAGGATTAGAGATACTTACCACCAAATCACAAATGTTATGAACTGTGCTTGCTAGTGATACTGTGACACTATGTGTTGAATGATTTTAATGTTTCTGTTTTGCTAAGAGTATTGGCTACAACATGTTCTTTTTCTTTCTTGATATAGATACTCCTTCCACACCCACTAAACCATCAAGGAAGGAGTTGGCCGCTAGGGCCCGGCGCCGGAAACTGGAGGCCATCTGCGAACATTATCGCCGGCTGGTGGCTCAGGCGGAGGAGGAGGAGGAGGCAGCTGCAGCTGCAGCCTGCTCCAATGCCCCGGGCCCCAGTCAGGCCCTGCCTCCACTTTCACGGCGCCGTGGTCCAGCATCCGCCCGCCGCCGCGCCTCTATTTCCAGCACTGCTGCCCCCCACCCTGCATGTAACTGTAGGGCATTTCGCCGCCAGCTGCTCCGCCGGATGGCCCGCTTAGAGGAGAACATGGAGGAGCGGGTAAAGATCCTGGTGGACAAACACCTTAAGGCCCGCCGACAATAGAGGACCTCGTCGTTTGCCCCTTTTTTAATTCCTTTTGTTGGTGGGTGGGTTTTTGGGCATTGGGGATTCTTTCGGACATTGGGACTCTTCAACTTTCGTTTCTTTTTGGACATTGGTTGGGGTTAGGGAGGGGGGTGGGTTAGGTCAGAGTGGGATAGTATATTTTTGTTAGGGGATATTAAAAGTTATTCTATTTACTTATACGATGTTAATGTTTTGTGGTGGGTTACAGTTTTCAGAATTCAATCTAAGTTACATGGTTTTTTACTTTGTTTCCGTACTGCTGCATGCCCACAGCCAGTGTTTGATTTAAAAGATCTGCCGATTTTGTAACACACAAACCGATAGATGCAGTACCCCTCAACGAGTTATTTTTAATTGTCATAATAGTACTGTCAGTCTCTCCTCCTAGTCCATACCTCCCGCCAAACTTATCTTACCTGTGATTGATGATGAAGTTCGGCACACTGATGGCTGCATGGTTGGTTTCCCAATTTGACGGAGAAGATGCCATTATTGTGGTGGTAGTAGTAGACACTGGCAATAGCATTTGAAAAAGAAAGAGAAAGTCACTTGACTGAGAGACTGTGGGAGGAGTAGTAGAACAGAACACAAAGTTAACTACAGCATGGGTGGTCAAGCAGAAGAAGATCCTTGCCCTGCCTTAGTTGAAATTCAATTAGTGTTGCTTTCACCACATCTGCCCCAGCAAGCGTGTGATCAATTGGTGTACATTTAATGTAGTCATCACATCACACCTCAATATAAATCACACAGCCCGGGGGAAGAGGGTTAGGGATTGATGAATGGATGGGAAGTGGGGTTTTGGGAAAGGTTTGAGGAAGAAAAACAGACGGTATGCATGGACACAACAAAAGTAAAACACAATCTTGTAAGACGACCATGATCCATTATCAAAGAAATCAAAGTGTGAAGTGAGAAAAAGCAAATGCATGCATGCTGAGGAAGATAACTTGATGGTTAATGATAATGAGTTGTACTTACTATAACTACTATTACCCAATGAGACAGTACAGTCAGGGAAGAAATTGAAATTTGCCTTGCCTGTCTGCCGCCCTCAGAGCTCAGACCGAACCCAATTACATGCTGTACCGGGCTTACTTTTATTTTTCAAGCTAGCTAAGCAAATTAAAAAATAGTTGTAGGGATCAATTACCAAACAAACCACAACACACAGTCGTAATGATTGTAGAGAAAAAAGCAATCAAATAAATTTAAAGACGAATGATGATACTAAAGTTACTGTATTATCCTGGTCCAAATGTGGAGTTGCATCATTCTCGTCATTCCTCTTGGTCCTCCCTTCCAAGGACACTCCGCACATCAATCTTGGGTATCACTGCCTGCCTGATGCGGATTGGTAAGGTAAGTGTGAGTCGTTTCTTCCACTATAGCACAGGTTAAAGGCCGGCCTGTAAGTGTAGATGGAAAAACAATCGGGGTATTGAAAAATTACTGCATTTAAAACAATAAACTCAATTACAGTGGAGTGCAAGACGAGAAGACAACACTCTGGAGAGAACACTTTCAGACTGAGGCAGCTTGGATAGGCTACATAGTGTCTACTCTACAGCATTAAGGTACAACAACAACGGGACAGGATTCAGGAGCCAGCACAGCCACAGAACAGGAGAACCGCGGCACAGGCCAGGCACCCTACCCCTTACTTACATTTTGACCAAGCCAGAGAAATGTCATATGCAATGCAGCAACCTAGCATTTTCCAAATGAAGTGACTAAATCAATGCGCCATTGTCCCTCATACCACTACACTCTACTCCAGTCTACACCACTACACTGACATCTAGCCTAGGTCTGCTATGGTTCTTGTTCAAACTGTTTACCTTTTAAGTCAGCCCATGAAACGCAGTTATTCCTTCAATTTTCTCTGATCCAACTGACTGTGTGCAAAAATAGTATGCTCAGCAGCATCATGATGATGACCGTGTGGTACGTATTCTCCAACACCAACTCAGTCTGTAGTGACTGATTAATTTTATAATATATTCCATATTACAAAATTGCAACGGATATTGGCCGGCACCACTAGTGGTAGGAGTACAATGTGGTTATTATTAAACAACAAGGAAACATTAACTGTCACCACACCTGAGTCACTTTTACTTTGTCGATAAACTAGTATAGTTCTACTTCATGCACAATTATTCGTAGTCAGCCAGCATCCAATGCAATGCATGCCACCATCATTCACAATAATCACTCATTACTTGTCTTGGTGTTCTCTTTGGCTGTCTGATCTGATGCCTGCCTAGCCTTCTGGCAGTCAGTGATGAGTTTCTTTCGGCTTGGAAACAAAATGGAATATAGCTGGAGTCACGTTTCACTTCTTATGGAGGGACTGTTAGAGGCAACATGTATTGTACTATTCTCCATCTCTATCCAATGTCTGACGTGCTTGAAATGTACTTAGGGAGAGTAAGGAAGATGGAGCAGGACCCTGAGGAGTGGAGTGGACAGTTATGCACAGACGTGCAACTCCAATAGGGAAATAAAAAGAGGAGACTGTTGATGGATTTGTTGTGATTAGATTTTGAACCAGAAAAACAGATACACAGTCACACACAAATAAAGGAAGGGAGAACAATTTGAAAGCCTAGTTGTCAGGGAAGAGGAGCTCGTCCTCAAACTCTGGTGGTTCGGACAGAAGTATGTCTAACAACCCACTACTTATGTCATCGAAGTCGCTCTCCTCTTCCTTCTGTGATTCACGTATTTTGTACTCCGGTGGTATAAAGTGTTGATTCATTTTGATCATGGTTAACCTCTCAACGCTTTTGGGCGAGAGACTGGTCCTTTTGACAGTAGCAATGGCACCAGCAGCACAGAAAACACGCTCTGAAGAGACACCTGCAACAGGGCAAGCCACATACTATATCGCGAGCCTGCTGAGCACTGGCCATTGGCTGCTTTTCCCATACCAATACACCAATGGGCTTTGCTCCATGAAGACCTCTATTGTGTCAACTAGATAGGCCTGAACCATCCGCGCAATGTTCAGGGGTGCTCCGATTTCCTGGGCCTCTTTTGCCTTTGCATCAGTCATGGACGTACAATACCCTTTCCGTAGAAACCAATCACCTGCCGTTTTTTTAAATGTGCCTGATGATGATCCTGTTGGTGCTGTTGATGTTATTGCTGGCAGTGCTGTTGACTGCTTGGAGGCAAACGCACTGCTCTTGGCCTCTGAAGTAGAACTTGACTCTGGGTGCCCTGCAGTACTTTTTCTGCCCTGGGGGGGGGTGGGCCTCTAATTAAGATCCTTTCGTTTTCAAAGTCAGTGGCTTCCTCAGCTATCAAAGTTTTGTACTGGGCAACATCCACTTCTGAAAAAGGAATTACTTCATTACTGCGCAGCAATAATTTGTAACGTGGATCCAAAATTGAGGCAGTGATGTAATGTGGATGTGACACAATGTTATTTTGAATCCTTGTATTGTCAGATAAGCGAGCGACTAAGGTGTCTGCCAAATAATATGCGTCTACTTTGTCATCCACACCTGCGTACATTTCTAACATCTCCTTCAGCTCTTGCTCTAGCATGTACAACAATGGGATAGCTTGGCCCATAGTACAGTCCTCCCTGCTCACTTCACGTGTGAAGACCTCAAAAGGAAGTAGCATCTCTGTCAGGCATTTGACGAGGTCCCATTGGGCCATCTTAACGGTCATGCCTTTCACAGTAGGATCCCCTGACCTTTTCATGACATACGCATTAAGTGGTATGTACTGCTCAAACAGACGCTCAAGCATGTAATACGTTGAGTTCCAACGTGTTGGCACCTCCTGGATGAGTGCTTTGACTGGCATTTTATGCTCACGTTGAATGACCCTCAGCTGCTTCCGGGCTTTAAAAGAATGGTTGAAATGTGTGCATATTCTTCTGCAGGTGGTCAGTAAGCTGCTGACTTTGCTTTCATTTTTCAGAAATTCCTGAACAACAATGTTAATGCAGTGTGCCAAACATGGCACCCTGAAATAGCCACCATCTTTCATGGCCCTAACTACATTACTGCCATTGTCTGTGGCAACAAAACCAATGGTAAGCCCTCTTTGTCGCAGCCACTCAAACACCTTGCTGTTAAACTCATCCAAAATGTTTGCAGCAGTATGAGATTTCTCCATAGCAAACATGGCTACAGTTGCATGTTTGCAAGTGTCTTTAAAAATCTCAGCGGTGTCAACAACACCGTGAAGATATCTTATCTTTAACACCCGAAAAAGAGACCCAGTGTGCAGTGATGCACATGTAATCAGTGGCTTGGCAACTGGTCCACATGTCTGTTGTCAGGTGTATACTCTGAACAGCACTCTGTTTTAAGGCTTTTCCAAGCAATTCCAGCACGTCGTGATGTAGTGCTGGAACAGCAACTCTTGCGAAGTAGTAGCGGCTGGGAACTTTCCATTTTGGGCAGATGGTGGTCACAAATTCAAGAAAACCCACCCCTTCAACAAAAGAAAAAGGGAGAAGGTCCAATGCTAACATTTTAGCCAGCTTTGCATTGTACAAACGTGCTATTGGGTGGTTGCGTTCGTACTGCCCCCCCGGCCTACTAAACATGCTAAGAATGGTAGGCTGCATGGTATTCCTTCCTGTGGTCAACGTCGCACTTTTTGGGCCAGCAGTACTCCTTGGTGTCTCAGGCTGACTCTTACTCTTGTGCCAATGAGATGTGGCTGAGGATGTGGGCGTTACCACTGCAGTGCTGGGGACAGGGCTACTTTGTGCACCACTACCACAGAGAATGTCTCCCTCTTCTTCCTGTTCCACCGTGAGCGGACTTTCTACTCGTTTATGCCCAACAGTAATGGTTCCAGTTTTGATGAGACGAAGGTGCTCCTCCCACTGGATTGCGTGGTGTTTTTTCAGATGGGTCATTTGGCCTCCGGTACCATAGTTTGTACCAAGCTTACCACGACTAACAGAGGTATGACAAACGGAGCATATAGCAATGTTCTCCTCCTTTCCGCTAACCGTAAAGAAGTCCCACACTGGGGAGCTTAACTTTTGTCTCCTGCTGGAGGTGCCACTCCCACTTCCAATGCCGGATGAACTGGAGGGTGTGTGTTGCATTTGACTCTGTGCAGTACCACTACCTACTTCTGCTGAGGTGGTGCTTGTGCTGGATGTAGGACGCTGCCGGCCCTTTGCTAATGTAAATATGGAAGCTGGAGGTCGTGGTGGTGTTACCTGTGTTGGAGGTATGCATGCTACATCCCTCGCAGCCATTTTGGATAGTGTAAAAATGTTGGTCTCCATCTCCTCAGGCCCGGGAGTAATGTTTGTGATGACTGGCTCATCATCATCATCATCATCCTGCTATTCTACATCAACATCCATAAGTGTAAGGCTTTCTGGAACCTTCCTTTTCCCATGCCTGCTCTTGTGATGTGTTTCCCTCTCAGACTCAGTTTGTGGCTTCCAAGTGGCATCTAGATCATCAGAAGGGGTGCTTGGTGAAGAACTTGATGTACTAACCCTCCTTTTCCTTGCTGGGGATTTGGAAGCCAATGGAACTTCTAAAGGAGTGGCTTCCTCTTCTTCCTCTGCATGTGGCTCAATTTCCTGAACTGACCCTACTGACAACGGCTACTATTGCGGGCGGTGGCTGCGGCTGTTGACCACTTATCTGCTGTGTTCCCTCCTGCGTTGATTGTGTACTACTTTGAGATAGCGATAAGTTTAGTTCAGGCTCAGCATCACTGCTTTCCACCATAAAGCTGGCTACCTCTTCCACACTCATCTGCTTGGGCCAGGGTTGGTGGGTTGGGCCCACTGATGTGGAGGTGCTGCCCCCAGCTTGGCCCCCCGACACCGCTGCTGCAGGCGTCATTTTTGGTGTACCAAAAAAGGTTTTGGGAGGCACACCAGACTTAAGTGACACTTCCTTCTTCTTCTGTTCCTTCTTCTCCATGGCAACTTTCTTGGTACCGGAGGACCTGCTACCTGCTTTCTTTGGCGGCATCCTCAACAGATGTCAAAATAACAGCACTCAGTTGCACAAGTTGCAGAGATGCCTGGTCAGGTGACTCACACGTCACGTTGTGTACAGCAGCAGGACGTCGGTCTGGCACCACAACGGTGGATGATGATGACACACCTCCTCTGTCTTTTGAAAAAAGCCAGAAGAACATCAGTTAAAAGATCCATAATATATACAACTCTGGTTGGTGGTCATAATTAATACATTTTATGGAGTCAGTGAACAACAACAGTATAGCCAGCCATTAAGAGACTGACAAGGCCAGGGATCCTGTTGTATTTGTACTGTGTACACTCAGGAAGAAGAATAGCAAAGAACAAAAACATAAATGTAGTCTAGCCTGTTTGCCCTAAATAAAAATTTGTGCATCTTATGGGATGGGTGCAGCATCAGGGAGCAACAACAACGAACATATACACAAAAACTAAAGGCATTTATTTACAACACCCAAAAAGTGAAATCTACCCCCGTAAAAAAGTAAAGGCCTCATTTTACAATTCAATCCAAAGCCATACTTGATGTTGAAATTTAACGCACAACACAAAAACAGTTGTTTAAATTCCATGCACCCGTGATGATTGATGAGTACTACCCCTGGGCCTACTGTACGACTAGGCCACAAGCTTGGAGGCCTATGAAAAGAGCACAATGCCTGCCTTCCTAAAATAGCCGCCACACACATGCTCAGGCCAACCACCACAATAATAACCAAAAAGTGATTACAAAGGACAGGAACAGGAAGTTGTAGTGTCTGTGGAACTTACTTACTCTCATAAAAAATATTTTTAAAAAAAATAAAAGCTTCTCCGTGCTCCAAAACTACAGCTGAATGACAACCTGAGGAGTTTTTTTAGCAAAATGCACAAAATCAGCGTTTTCGAGATGGATTTATGTTGCTCGCGAGATATTGTTTGCCAGATTGCAAATGCTGCGTGTTCGGGATCGCGAACTGTACAAAAATGCTTTATCGTGTGCGCGAACACACATTTTGAGAGCGCGAACATGCCGAAAACTGTAAGTCCGCGTTGTCGCGCTGTGCAGAGTTACCGAAAGTACGCGAGCTGAATCCCTAGGGTTACCTACTGGCTGAAAAGCCCTATTTATTTAACACACACCCAAAAACTGCTACCCCACCCCAAAAAAAACCTTTTGCAATAAAACCCAAAGCCATACACGGTGTGAAAAAATAATTCAACACACAACACAAACTGTAAATTTAAATAACACACCAAAGATTTGAGGCCGACTACCTCTGGGCCTACTGGCAGACTAGGCCACAAGCTAGGAACAGAATGGCAAAAGCAAGCACACTGCTTGGATGGCTCCACAAAATGGCCGCCACACACCCAAAACAACAACAAAAAATGGAAGACAGTCAATGTACGCCTATGGCAAAAGCACAATGCCTGCCTTCCTAAAATGGCCGCCACACACATGCTCAGGCCAACCACCACAATAATAACCAAAAAGTGATTGCAAAGGACAGGAACAGGAAGTTGTAGTGTCTGTGGACCTTACTTACTCTCATAAAAAATATTCTTTTAAAAATAAAAGCTTCTCCGTGCTCCAAAACTACAGCTGAATGACAACCTGAGGAGTTTTTTTAGCAAAATGCACAAAATCAGCGTTTTCGAGATGGATTTATGTTGCTCGCGAGATATTGTTTGCCAGATTGCAAATGCTGCGTGTTCGGGATCGCAAACTGTACAAAAATGCTTTATCGCGTGCGAACACGCATATTGAGAGCGCGAACATGCCGAAAACTGTAAGTCCGTGTTGTCACGCTGTGCAGAGTTACCGAAAGTACGCGAACTGAATCCCTAGGGTTACCTACTGGCTGAAAAGCCCTATTTATTTAACACACTCCCAAAAACTGCTATCCCACCCCAAAAAAAACCTTTTGCAATGAAACCCAAAGCCATACACGGTGTGAAAAAATAATTCAACACACAACACAAACTGTAAATTTAAATAACGCACCAAAGATTTGAGGCCGACTACCTCTGGGCCTACTGGCAGACTAGGCCACAAGCTAGGAACAGAATGGCAAAAGCAAGCACACTACTTGGATGACTCCACAAAATGGCCGCCACACACCCACAACAACAACAAGAAATGGAAGACAGTCAATGTACGCCTATGGCAAAAGCACAATGCCTGCCTTCCTAAAATGGCCGCCACACACATGCTCAGGCCAACCACCACAATAATAACCAAAAAGTGATTACAAAGGACAGGAGCAGGAAGTTGTAGTGTCTGTGGAACTTACTTACTCTCATAAAAAATATTTTTAAAAAAATAAAAGCTTCTCCGTGCTCCAAAACTACAGCTGAATGACAACCTGAGGAGTTTTTTTAGCAAAATGCACAAAATCAGCGTTTTCGAGATGGATTTATGTTGCTCGCGAGATATTGTTTGCCAGATTGCAAATGCTGCGTGTTCGGGATCGCAAACCGTACAAAAATGCTTTATCGCGTGCGCGAACACGCATATTGAGAGCGCGAACATGCCGAAAACTGTAAGTCCGTGTTGTCACGCTGTGCAGAGTTACCGAAAGTACGCGAACTGAATCCCTAGGGTTACCTACTGGCTGAAAAGCCCTATTTATTTAACACACTCCCAAAAACTGCTATCCCACCCCAAAAAAAACCTTTTGCAATGAAACCCAAAGCCATACACGGTGTGAAAAAATAATTCAACACACAACACAAACTGTAAATTTAAATAACGCACCAAAGATTTGAGGCCGACTACCTCTGGGCCTACTGGCAGACTAGGCCACAAGCTAGGAACAGAATGGCAAAAGCAAGCACACTACTTGGATGACTCCACAAAATGGCCGCCACACACCCACAACAACAACAAGAAATGGAAGACAGTCAATGTACGCCTATGGCAAAAGCACAATGCCTGCCTTCCTAAAATGGCCGCCACACACATGCTCAGGCCAACCACCACAATAATAACCAAAAAGTGATTACAAAGGACAGGAGCAGGAAGTTGTAGTGTCTGTGGAACTTACTTACTCTCATAAAAATATTTTTTAAAAAATAAAAGCTTCTCCGTGCTCCAAAACTACAGCTGAATGACAACCTGAGGAGTTTTTTTAGCAAAATGCACAAAATCAGCGTTTTCGAGATGGATTTATGTTGCTCGCGAGATATTGTTTGCCAGATTGCAAATGCTGCACGTTCGGGATCGCGAACTGTACAAAAATGCTTTATCGCGTGCGCGAACACGCATATTGAGAGCGCGTACATGCCGAAAACTGTAAGTCCGCGTTGTCGCGCTGTGCAGAGTTACCGAAAGTACGCGAGCTGAATCCCTAGGGTTACCTACTGGCTGAAAAGCCCTATTTATTTAACACACACCCAAAAAAAGCTATCCCACCCCAAAAAAAACCTTTTGCAATAAAATCCAAAGCCATCCATGGTGTAAAAAAAAAAAATCAACAGACAACACAAACTGTAAATTTAAATAACGCACCTAAGATTTGAGGCTGTGGAGAAGTGTGGCTCAATGATTAGAGCGGCAGACCCTGATGCAGAGGTCTAGCCCGGGACCAGGGTTCAATTCCCCGCCTCGGCGGGTCTTGGGCTCAAAAATTCCACGGACCTGATAATTCTCGCCTCGGTGCCATTCCAATCATGGAGTCCCACTCTGCAACTCTGGGCAATAGCTTGCTTAATCTCCACAACGGCCCCCACAACGCTAAGGATGCCTGGCCTCCACCTTGGGGGTGCCCAGGAGTGGACGCCTCACAGGGAAAGCCAGGATGGGTTCCACAGCGGTATTCGTACAAGCGCCTTGAGACCCTTGCGGGTGAGTAGTGCGCTATACAAGTATCAATTTACAATTACATTTACAGGCTGACTACCTCTGGGCCTATTGCCAGACTAGGCCACAAGCTTGGAACAGTCAATGTAAGCCTATGGCAAAAGCACAATGCCTGCCTACACAAAATGGCCGCCACACACATGGCCAGGAGGACACAACAACAACAAGCATAAGCCAAGGGGAACAAAGAAAAGAAATGCAGGCCTTTATGGAAAAAGAAGCACACACTACTAAACTACCACCACAAAATTGCCACAAGCCACATGGGCACTCACAGTCACAACAGGCCATGGAAAACAATGAACTGAAGCAGGCCTATAATATATGACCGGACAAAGGAGGCCTGCTAATGCTAAACAACACAGCTTTAATACAAAAATGAAAATCAACAGGGCTACGAAAGGATTGGAAAGAAGTTACACATCAAGCACACACATCCAACAAAAGGTATTTCACACACACACACCAACAGTGAAATACACCACAGCCACATTTAGCATTTCAAATAATCCTATGCCATCCATGCCCTACATGATGTTGAAAATTCTACAGACACCACGAAACATGGACCCATGGGTACCCTACTGGCTGAAATTGCAGAGAAAAACAACTAGGCCACTATTGAAAGCACAGGCCACCCGCCACAACAATAATTTAAAAAAACAATGAAAAACCCAGCAAAATGTAGGTAATACAAGCCCTAATGAAACAAACACACCAATTCTCCAACTTACTTGTAGTAAATTAAATCTCAAATCAAAAAGTCCTCAAATAAATCCAATCCAATGGTATGATGCAGCAGACAGACACAAAAAGTGATCCTTCCAGCTCCAAATCCAAATGAAAGTGAACAGCACATGCACAAAGCACTGGGAGGAGCCTGCTGGACAGGAACAGGAAGTTGTAGACTCAGGGGCACTTCCTTCCTCTTGAAAAAAAGGGTTAAAAAAATTAAAGGACTCCTCCTTACACAAAAGACTACAGCAATATCACAATCTGAGGAGTTTTTCTGAGCAAAATGATCATTTTAGAGAAGGTTTTATGAAGATTGCGAGATATTCTTCGCCAGATTGTAGTTTTTGCATGTTCGGGATCGCGATCTTACCAAGACAGCCGCCGGAAGTCAGATCGCGCGCCCGAATGACGTGTTCGCGTTCGCACACTCTCGCGGGCTTGGGCAGCCATATTACAAATCTCGTGGCGCTCGCGAACGGACAGAAAAGCAAGCTGGCGATCGCAGAATCACGGTAAGACGTTACTGCGTGCGCGAGAATGAATATTGAGCGCGCGAGGAAGCAAAACTACTACGCTACGCGCTAGATCGCGTAGCAATCTGCAACTTCGCGCTCTACGCGAATCGCGAAGTTGCCTAAACTTCGCAAGCTCCGCGAACGGAGTGTAGTTCAACGCCCAGGCTTAGTTAAAGGTCGATTTAATGTTTTGTCTAAATCCACCCACTCAAAGCAACCACTTGCGGCGATAGCATTGGATGCCGAAAAAACATTTGATAGAGTTGAGTGGACCTACTTATTTCATGCTCTCAAGTGGTTTGGTTTCGGTTCTAAATTTACTTCCCTGATTTCCCTTCTTTATTCAAATCCCCGCGCAGCAGTATGTGCCAATGGTTTAATCTCTCCATTCTTTGATTTAGGTAGAGGAGTGCGTCAATGCTGTCCCCTTTCCCCCTTCCTTTTCAATTTGGCTTTGGAACCCTTTCTTTCTAAATTACGTCAAAATCCCAATTTATATGGTTTTCAGACGTCAAATTCCCATATTAAACTTGCAGCCTATGCGGATGATATTTTGCTTTTTATGTCACAACCAAATGAGTCAATCCCTGCCTTTTTAGCAGAAGTGCAAGCCTATTCTAATATTTCTGGCTACAAACTGAATAATGATAAATGCGAGATTTTACCTCTAACTAAGTTCACTTTTAAGGCTGACTTTGGTGCTTCTAATTTTACATGGAAACCTGTCCACATTAAATATCTAGGATTATATTTTACCCCTACAATTTCGGACACGGTTGCACTCTGCATGAATAAATGCTCTAAAAAAAATTCAGATCTATCCACTAAATGGCATCCCTTATACTTATCCTGGTGGGGTCATGGATACTATAAAGAGGATGTTGTCACCCATAATCCTTTATATCATTTCTAATATTCCAGTCCCTATTCCTGCTAAATTTTAAGAGGATTAATTTGATCCTCTCTTCTTTCCTATGGAATAATAGGAAATCTCAAATGTCTCTATCTAAATTAACTCGTCCTAAGACAGAAGGGGGAGTTAATTTCCTTGATTTTCAGACATATCAGAAAGCATTCCTCTTACGTCAGGCTTCTCTATGGTTGTTGGATTCCACAGAGGACTGTCCTCTTTGGACTACAATTGAGCGTCTCTTCCTGTCCCCCTTTTCCTTTTCTGAGTACCTTTCCTTTTCACGCAAACCACAGACCTTATCCACTCCCATAATTAAACTGACCTCCAAACTTCTGGAATCTGTTTCTCTCTCTACTCTTAATGCTATAGATTCCTTCCTTAACTCAACAATCTGGCATAACAAAAGTCTGCTCATTCGCAATAAATCATTCTATTGGAGGTCTTGGAGACAAAAAGGATTAGTTTGGATCCATCAACTATTCTCACAATCGGACTTTTTACCCTTTGCTTCACTTAGTTAATTATTCAATATGCTTGCCTCATTTATTCATAAATACAGTTTACTTAAAAAAGCGGTGATGGATACATATAATCACATTTCTGCTACACCCGCTATTCTTACCAATCCAAACTCCACCTCACAACTTTACATATTGTTAAAAACCATACCCAAAGCTTCCACGATATACAGTTATCTACAAAACAAAGACTTTATTAGGCAGAAATCCAGAATAGAAGAGGCATGGGAAAAGGATTTTACGATATCCTGGCCAGTGTCCTTATGGAATAAAATATGGACCAAGATTCGTAAGTCATCCAGAGCAGCCAATATAACACAGACGTTATTTTTTGTGTATAATAGACTTTTCTTGACACACAATGTCTTAAGTAAACGGTTTACAACCGCACCTGATGCTTGCTGGACATGTACATCCCCAAATGCTGATTTGTTTCACATGATTTTTTCCTGTCCAATTGTACATAATTTCTGGAAGCAAGTGTGGTCTCAAATTAACCGGTTTTATGGAACTAAGTGTTCTTTCTCTTTTACCAATGTTTTCTTAGGCAGTCTATCTTCTTGTTGGGAGAATGTTACGCTTAATATTAAAATTATTGATTTGCTGTTAGCGGTTGCATTCCAACAAATTACTGCAAATTGGAAAGATTTTACAAAAATTTCTTATAAGGCATGGTGGTATACGGTTTGCCACAATCATAGATTAGACACCGCTTTTGTGCATCCCTTACATATGGCAACGAAGCGCTTGGATTTGTGGGCACCTGTCACAATATACCTTGACACAAATGTCAAGCGGTGTTCCCAGATGCAACCATCTCGACAAGAAGTTTTACAACCCCCTTGAATGCCCTCAATGTTTCTACATTTTTTGATATATTAATGATTCTTATGATCTATTATACTGTTTTATCTTTCTCTCGTTTATTTATGAGTCCAATTCATATTGCTGTATTATAGCAATTTCCATTGTAAAGACATGAGTTTTATATTGTGAATTGTGTATCGACACCTTTATTTCTATTAATAAAACCTTTCAGAACTTAAAAAGAATGGTGATATTCTTTGAGTTCTAGAGAAGTTTAAAGAAGTGTAAATAAAGTAATTGGGTAGCGTGAAATGTTTCTCACATGAAATAAAATGACAAAATAATGTATATCTGGCAAACATGAACAAAGAAATGTTCTGTTAAGTGTCAATAAGGAACTGAGGTCTATATTAAAAGACATGCAAAGAAGGTTTCATTGAACCTGTTGAATCCTCAGTGTGTTTGTCTCATCCTATTCATTAAAATAAAAAGCAAACCAGGGGTAATGCCAGAAAGGGTACTGATTTTAGGTTTGAAATAAGCAGATTTTGGTTGACTGTCATCCTCTTTAAAAGATTCAAAATATGTTTGCTGATATGAGAGAGACCAAATATTTTTCTTTATTACATTTACATTCTGCATACATACTACCAAATTAAGCTGGCACCAATTTGTCATCATATGACAACTTTTCTCACTCTATAATAGTGCATTCAGTTATTTCTGCATGCCTTTTGCACTAGCATCTGCCATTTCTGTCTTTCGAAGCTTGATGGGTGAAATATTTGAGGGCATGGAGGAGATTACTGATTTTGAAAACAGCATTATATTTCACATAATTGAGGAATGACCATTCAGATGTATAAATGCAAGTTCTAATGCACTGAAGTAGAACAGTTTGGTCATAGAGTTTTAAAGGGTGGATTCAAACCTAAGTAGTCTTTGCTTAAAGTAATTAGGGAAGTACCTATACCCTAAAACAGAGATCAGTTGATTTTATTTTTATATTTGTGTGAACAATGTTCGTGCTTTGCGAGTGGGTTTTTCATGGTAACCAATTTGATTAACTCGTTAATGAAAATTGTAGAAAATTCTAAGTATAAGTAGACAAGAATAGACAACGAGTGACATTATGAAAGTAAAGGCAAAGATCATTGATACATTGACGCCTTTTAACGATGGTTGTAATTTCATTGTTACCGTGGATGCCAATAGAGTGGGTCTGGGTATGGTACTTACTGAGAGGGTCAAAAATGCAAGCCAGAAAGAAACCAATGTTGCTTTACTCCTAAGGCTTTGTCTGCTGTCCTCAGTAGAAAATGAAGCTTTATGTGTGTGGACAGTAGAACACTTTAAACATTTTTGTGGGACAGTCAATTCACTATCAAGACAGATTGACCATTGATTTAATTTATTTCAGGCAATAGCAGAGGAAAATCCACTGCTAGACTAGTAAGAATTTTGTCCATGTAGAATGAGCTTAACTTTAGCCTTAAATAGATCTCACGGAAGAGCAAATTGAGGGCAGATTGTCCCTTGAGGTTATCAGTTGACAGTGATCTTGGTGGTGAACAGTGAGGCAGGTGTGGTTGGCTCGCTGATTGATGCTGTTGGTTCTTTAATGGTAAAACTCTATGAGAAAGATTGCCTACTGTCCATGAAATCAAATAGAATTCTTAAAGAAAAGAAAAAAAAATTGCCAATGACTAGCAAAGGAAGAGATGCGCTCTGCCGAGTAACACGTTTTATGGAAGGTTAGAAATGAAGTGGCTTGTGAATGCAAAGTTGGTCTCAAGGGGAACACATTTGTACCTCCTGTGAACATTAGGATGAAAATCATTAAAGTTTTGTGTAAGTGGCATTTTGGTGAAATAGCTACAAGGAAATTGATTATGTCCATATACATGTGGCACAGATTACATGATCTCTTGTGTTCTCTCTTTAAAAAATATATATATTTTTTTATTGAATTTATGTTTTATTACAAACAAGCAGAATGGAAACATCCGTAGGCAAAATACAGTCAATGCATTTCACATCATTGGTAAATCAAGGACGTTGGATATTTCAACTGTCAAGTATGACCAGTTGCTTACGACTGTTACACTTTAACATGACCTTGTGATTGCAACTTTTTTGTGGTTGTTTTTTTTTTCTTTCTGCTAAACACATGTATAGTTCACCTTGGTACGTGCTGTAGCAGCGTTCTACGTAGTCTTGCAATAATAAAGAGCATTGCTGCATTTCTAACGTTCGCAACTAGCTGCGTCTAGTGTGTTATTTAAAATTGCAAAGTGTATAATTTCTCGCTTTTAACGCCTTCTGTAGCTTACGCGAGGCCAGACTGAGCGTTTTGGATATGTGTCTGTAGTGGTAGCCTGAGTTGCTCTTGTGCATTGTATGCATTGTATGCCGTGCAAGCACTTTGCGTGCGTGTCGGATATGCAAAAGAAACAATTGATGGACGGAATGCTGGACAATGCAAACATTTACCCCCAGTCACAAGGATCTGGGTTTAATCCATCATTCTTTTGCTCACCACACCACCCCAGTTTGGACCCAGCCATATGCAAATCACTCTTGACCCTGTGCCTCATGGGAACAGTCCAGCCCAAACTGCCAAGCCAGGTCCTCCCTGGACCGGAAACAAGCATCCTGGGACTGGTTTCTGGACATCACCCTTCATCAGCCAGGCTAGCTTGAATCCAGTGGTGTAGTGAGCACGGGACCCACAGTTCCAGAACATCTCTAGTATTCTTTCTAGTGGGGAATGCAAAAAGTCTGAAAAAGGTCTTATAATTTGCAGTGTTCCTTTATTCCCAGTATGTTTGCCGAAGAAACCATGGAAACAATTGGCAATGGATTTTGGGGTTAATTCCATTGTTTTAGGAATGACGTGAAATAAATCATTGTTGACTACTTTTACAGGAGTGACATAATGGTTCATTAGAAAAGCTACTGTAGGAAGCTGGGTTTCTGTAGCAGTAACCCCCACCCTACTTTTTGCCAGATTTCTGACGCACTTTGACTTGATGTGCCGTGGGTCCCTGCCAATCAGATTCTCAGGGCCTGTGTTCTTTCCCAAAACTGTATCTTTGTACCCCCAATTGGCACCTCTCTGGCCACATGTAAGTCCGATGTAAAAGGTACCATGGGTACAAAGGGCACTGTGACCAGGGAAGGCCTCTAAGGGCTGCAGCACATATTGTGCCACACTTAGAGGTCCTGTACCTTAACACAACACACTGCCATTGCAGGCTTCGTGTTTTGGGTCAGAAAAAAGTGAAGAGTCAACATGGCACACATACCTGTGTGCCATGCCTGGAACCCACTGCCTATGGTATAGATAAGACACCCCTCTAGCTGGGTGCACCATACCACTGGTGAGGGTACAGTTGCATGAGCACTGTACCACTTCAGTGTCTAAGTCCATTCTTAGACATTGTAAGTGCAGTAAAGTCATAAAAGAGTATATGGTCTGGGAGTTTGTCATTACGAACTCCACAGCACCATAATGGCTTTAATGAATTCTGGGAAGTTTGGTATCAAACTTCTCAGCATAATAAACCCACACTGATTCTGGTGTGGGATTTATTATGAAATGCACTCAAAGGGCATCTTAGAGATGCTCCCTGAAAAACGACCAGCCTCTGGTGGGATTCCTGTCTGGTAAACACCAGCCTGCCACCACAAGACATGTTTCTGGACCCCTGGGGTGGTAGCCTTCACTCGCTGATCCCAGAAACAAAGCCTTTCCTGGGCAGAGGTGTTCACACCTCCCCCAGGTCAGAAAGAGCCATCTGTGGCAGGGGAGCTTCAAAGGCCTTGCTACCTTTGTAACACGAACCCAGCCTCTCCTGCTATCAGGAGCAGGCCCCCTTTCTGTCTCACCCCCTTTTCGGCAGGAAGATAGGTGGGAAAAATTAGAGCAGCCCAGAAGGTATGCCCACCTCTGCCAACCCCACCCTCAGGTGTGGGAGGTGAGGTGAAGCCCACTCTATAGTGCCCGCCATCTTCCAGATGGCAGGCACTCTCCAATCAGGATTAGGGATTGTGCCCACTCTCCCATGTGGGGTGAGCACACCAAGGGTGTAGTCACCCTAAGGTCAGTAGCCTATTGGCTACTGACCTCGAGACACCTAATGCACCCCCTAACTACAGTAATTAGGGGGCAGCCCTAAAACAAGGAGAGACATTCCCGCAACCCATGAAGAAGAAGGATAAAAGAAGACGCCCAGCAGAGGAGACTGCAGAGAAGTGCTGACTTGGCCCCAGCCCTACCAGCCCATCTGCAGTTTCCAGAGGTCCTGCGCCAAAAGTCGCCTTGTCTTGCAGCCAGCGACCTCCAGAACCCCTGGGAGGACTGACTGCCTTCGCCTGTGAACAGCAGCTCTGTTCAAGAGAAACTCCCAAGACAGACTCTGTGCCTGCTGGGGACAAAGGAAACCGACGCCTGGAACCACCACTGCACCCGACGCTTATGGCCCGAATCCGAGTGGCCCACTGGTCCCAGCGAGGTCCCCGGCACTCCAGAGTCGGAGTCCACTGTTGTTTGACCCCTCAAGGACTCCCTGATGTCGCCTGCAGCCTCTGCACGGTGACCCCCACAACCTCAAGTGGCCCAGTAAGGTGAAATCCAACCTCAAAAGACACCCCTGCATCCAGCCGCTCTGCGCCCTGGAGAAGAGAACCCAAGGTGCACCTACGCCCGAGCCCTCCAACTTACCTGCCCAGTTGTTGGTTCCTCCTAGAAGTCTTCCTGGACCAGCAGCCAAAAACCAAAACAGGCAATCCCCATTGAAAACAACTGGGCACCCGTCACCAAAAAAGGCACCCTGCACCCGGCCACCCCTGTGCTGCTTTGGGTGCACTTTGTGTGCTAAATCGGATCCCCCTTTGCCCTGATCTTAAGTCCAGGAGCTTGGCTCCCACAGCCTTGCTTTTGAGCAGCCACCAACCGGAGGTCCCCTATCCCATATTGGATGACATTAGGCCTCAGCACTCTGCACCCGGCCACCTTAGTGCCGCTGAGGGTGCTTTGAGATTTAATTCTCGACTCTGGAGGAACCCTGCTTCTAACCCCAGGAAACCAACTCCCAAGACCGAGCACTTACCCGTAAACTGATAACACTGGTTTCTCCCATAGCATTGACTGCTGTTCTTTGAAAATTCTTTTGTGTGGAGTTGGTTTTGTATGAAATCTTTAAAAACTGCAAATGTACAAAAACTGAATTACTTACCTTTTCTCTAGGATGTGTCCCAGTGTGATATCTAGGAATATCACACTGAGTGGAAAAAGTAACTTAAAATGTAATCTGTAAAGTAATCAAAGTGATCTAACAGTAATTTCAACTGTATTCAAAGTATTTACAAACCTGTAACAAAGTCATTCTCATTCAGCTTGCTTCTATTGTTCAACCTGCCTTGCAAAGTACCATTTACTCTTACCTGTTGCAGGTTTGGTTGGTTCTAGAAAACAAATACAACTAAATAATATTTTTATACAAATTGGTCTGAGCTCAGTTTTTGAGTGTGTGACATAATTTCTTGCCTGAGTGTGTACAATAAATGCTTAACACTACCCTCTGATAAAACCTTACTTGTCGCCTTCACTACCACTAATAGAGAGTAAGGTATTACCTACTTTAGCCTCTGCCTACCTTTGGGGTTCCTCTAGACTCTGTGCACACTATACCTTCTTTTGGTATAGTATTTACAGAGCCAGCTTCCTACAGCTACCACTGATGTAGTTCTGCAGTTTCTCAAAGGAGTGTTCCCCATCTCTCTCACAACCTATAATGAGGTTCAGTCTCCCTCTTTTAAAATGAGATGCTCTTTACCGAAGTGTCATTTCTCACCAATGTATACCTCACTATTCTTGCAACCTTAATGGTTTTGGCTGAACGAGTCAACAGAAGTGTGTGTGAAAGGACTAAATAATGTTTGCCCATCAGAGGAGCGGTAAATGGGGTTATTCAGGAAATGATGGGCATATCATAGTGTGCTGCTCCCCGCCGCTTATTATTCCCCTTTTGAAATGTTACACAAACATATTCCACGTTCAGCTCTTAGCAATATTGGCAAAGTGTAATATTATTGAAATTGGAAAAAAAATGCTCGCTATTGGCAGTGAGAATGTGAAATGCAGCCATAAAAGGTTAAAATCTGGTATGCTTCAAGAAAAGCTGAGAACAGGAAAGATATTTAAAAGCATGGTTTTGTTATGGTCACATCCAGCACATACTGTTTGAATTTTTTTTATATGGTATGGCCTCTGTTAAAAGATGAAAAGTAAAATGCAAAAATCGGCAACAATTATTACTTTTAAAAACGTTCATGTTTATTTTTCCTCCCAAGGTGTAGAAAACGCTAGATTCTTTGTGAAAATGAGATATTGAAATTGGTGGAACCTTAAAGTTGAGAGTGTTGTGAAAAGTACTTCAGCACAAAGACAGTACTGAGGGCGTTTGGACTGATCTTGATCAAGTGAGGGATGGAAATGGAGTTGACTTGAATGTTTCACAAAGTAATCACTCTTTATTTCGTGAAGATTCTTCGAGGGGTTAGAGGAGAGCAGCATTGAGGCTCAAGAATCATGCATAGTGAGGCTCAGCACAAGAAGAATTATTTTTTTTAATCAGCAGAAGCATTTTGTATACTTTACTGGTTGTCTCATTTTCCAAGGCATAGTTTAGATGCTGTTGTTAGTCTTCTCGAAGTTTCTCCTCATGATCAAGTTTATTTGCATGTTCTCTGTCTGTCATGCTCTTCATTTTTATCACTTACATTTTTATTTTTTTTATTTGAGAGTTATATATAGCGCTTGCTAGAACCGAAGGTTTCAGAGCACTTTATAACAGTAAATGTTCGCATCAAAGATGACAAGTCAGTACAGATAGATTGACACAATAAAAACAGCTACTACACCTAAACATATACTAACTACATGTGTAAAGCTAAACAAATGTATTTTTTGTTTTTAATTTTTTATATTTTTATACAGACACTACACATCAAATCCCCCACTCACTAAAAACCATCATTGGTTCCTTTTTTGTAGTGTGGTGCAGTCATTTTCACTGTGTTTTACTGTGCATCTTTCAGTGTGCCAAGACTGTTCTTTTCGGCATGTAAAAGGGAGATGTGTAGTAGTGGGTGTCATTGATCATTAATTGTATATTGCTTGTTTCTGTCATTCATTTTCATTACATTATTCATTTCATTCCCTGGTAGCATATTCCTTATGTTTTACTGTCTACTTCCTTCCTCTTGATCTCGCGCTCCTTTACCTTATGCGCTCCCTGTGGCATGCGGTTTCCTATACTGATGCCTTTTTAGGTCTCGCCTGCATTGCAGCGCATGCGTTGCTCGCTTGCGAGATCTATTGTCGTTTGTTTTCTGTCGGGCTTCTTTGGAAGTGGGGTTGGTGACCACCCTGTCTCCCTTAGGCCCCGCCCACCCGGACTAGATATTTTGCTCGCGCACGGCACCAGTCAGTGCAAGCATGAGCAGTGGCTCTCTTTTGCCTCTCAGTGGGTCAACACTCCCCAGAAGAGCCATGTCAGCTGTACACGCCGGGCACGGACCTATCAGATCATCATCTCTTCGTCTAAGTTTCGCTTGACACCGTGCCACGGCGTGGGCAGCCCCAGGCATTTTTAGATGAGAATATAATAAGTTCTCCGCGCTTTTGACTTGCTCACTTTGCCGATGTTTGTTTTGGAAGTTCTTTTTCTGCTCTCAGACAAGCGTCACCCTGAACAAGACACTGGCACAGAATATCCGTTGCTTGCTCACCCACTTTTCAACACTCTCCAGAAAAGCCCTGTCAGCTGTGCACACCGGGCACAGACCTATCAGATCCTCATCTCTTCCTGTAAACTTCGCGTGACACCGCACAATGGCGGGAGCAGCCCCAGGCATTTTTAGCTGAGAAAGTAATAAGTTCTCTGTAAGGGGCACTCCGTTTTCAACAAGCGTCTATATTACGCCTGAGCTGATCACAAGTGGCACAGCGGCCACGAAACCACCGACCACGGGACCAGGCGTTAGCAGGCCATGAAACCTGCTGCTATAAAGAGATAATAGCAGTTTGTTGGTTTGTGTTGTCGTCCTGCTTGCTTCTGATCTACATGCGGCTGCTTGGTGAGCCTGACACGGGGTTAATTAGTAGAGGCCATGTGTTTATTTAGAATAATTAACAATTGTTTTCCTTGTCTTAATCAAGTCTGTTATAGCTACAAGCATGATATATTATAAATCATGTACAGTAATTTACTATTTTTACATTTAAATGTTCACAGAGGGCGGTGGTATCCGAGGGCATGAATAGTATGTATCCCCCCTCCTAGTGTTTTACCTTGCAGGGTACTTGCAGGGTACTTGCACAGAGCTTGCTTCTCAAAGTATTCAATCACTGCTTCCTTCATGTGACTGTTTCGTTAGAATAGCAGAACGAAGGTAAATAACAAAAGGAAAAATGCTGTTTACAACCTCTCCCAGCCCGAGGATCTTCAAAGGCTTTCCTGCAGATGACAGGCGTCTCTAGTGAAGAGCAGTCCGGCCTCGGGTGGCAGCGCTCAGGGGAGGGGGCATTCACTGCGCCACCGCTGCCGTTTTAGGGCAGCCTGGAAAGTATGGTTGGTGGACAGCAGAACATTGTGTTTCACTGGAAACCCTATAAAGTCCAAGGATTCCTTGGCAGTTTAGTCTAGCGGCATGGGCATGAACAATCTTTTTAAAATCACTCATTTTCACAAATGGCTAACCCAGATTGAATCACGGATCGATAGGAATCAGAACTGCAACTTCTCAGCTCAAAACCACTCCTAAATGACATTCATCACCGTTTTACCTAGTATATTGATTACTTTTTATTGCTTTTTATGTAACGCTACACAAACGTGGTTAAATAAATACTATCTGACGGTGGTGATTAATTTTCAATCCCTAATTTTCAGTCAACATCACACTACTGCATGTATGGCCGTGCACGCCCTAACACACCTTGCACCCACATTTAGAAACCTATTACAGAACCCAATGAAGCACCCAGGTGCTTTGTTGGGTGAGAGGGAGACAACAGGAAATCCCAATATGTGCACAGATATATCACTTTCCTGCTCTCTCTAGCGCTAGCTCAGAATCATGCAGCCTAGCGCCATTCATCCACCATGGCACCATAGTGTCTGCGTGAGTATAGCATAGGTTTTGTACTGAAAGGGAATACATCCAGTACAAAAAAACATTCTTAACTAACTTTTAATCACTTCTTACTCTGTGCATGTGCTGTACAGTGCAGCACACATGCAAATTGCGAAAATTCAGGAGAAATAAAAACATTTATTCTTTTTATGTAGAGCCTTGTCATTGGCTTGTGTCATTGTCCTTCGTAAATGCTGGCTTCTGATTCGTTAATAGGCTTGTTAGACCATCCTTAGTACCGCCTTGCCTTCATTTGTAACCTCCCATGAGGACTGGCTCTTTTGCTCTGGTTGTTAAACAGTATGTCTTATTTACTTTGTAAGCACTATTTTCTTTAATGGTTTTTCCTACTGCAGGCATAATTTGATTTCCTGAAACGGTCAGCACAACATGCGCTTTTACAAAAAAAAGCATTTGTTTGTCAACTTGACAAACAAATGCATTTTTGGTAAAAGCGCCCCATAACACACTTTCACTTTAATAGCTGCTGCTGAACTTTATTCAGACCTGGTTCGTCTAAAGAAAAGGGCGTAGCCTCTATTAACGTGAAAGTGCAGCATGGTGCACTTGTAAAAAACTAGCATTTGTAATGCAAAAGGCCTTGCATTTTAGAATCTTTGACCTATTGTTATTGTAAATGACAATGCCTTTTATTATTGCAGGTTTTTTAAACACAAATAAAAGGCATTTTCATTTACAATGCCAATAGCTCAAAATCTCACAATTGCGAGACCTATTGCATTGCAAATGCTTGTGTTCCCAGTATCTGCCTCTCTGTGAATTCAGAATCGTTTATCTGAAAGAACAGGCGCTGAGCTGAGGGTTGTTGAATAAGCTACTCTCTTTCATCTTTCCCCATGGTGCCTTTAAAAATAGAGATACCCTGGGAGACACTGCCTTTTGAGCAGTAATGCGCAATGAAACAGTGCCGTGCCCGTGTAGGCAGCTTAACATTGCGACTAGCGTGATACCACTGGGCGTCCATAATCCAAGCGGTTGGTCAGAGCCACTCTGGGCATTAACTGCAGACACAATTTCACAAAGGCTTAGCAAATGTGTTAAAGAGGACTTGAGGGTCTGAGGTGGATTCCTGAAAGATTTCAATGAAGTGTCAACCTAGACTTGAGAATGTGAGCAGTGAGGGTCTTGAAGCTGTGATCTGATGCTTCTGCACCACAGTGGTGGCCTGTACAAGAAGGGACAAGGCAATTGTGCCAGAGTATTGAACTGGTGGTTCTTTGAGTGATGCCTGTATGCGACAGGATGCATAACATCGTAATGTGTAACCCTTAGACAACCCACAGACCACAATTCCCACAATGCATTTGGGTGGGATAAGACTGTGTTCCATGGAATACATCAGTCCCCTTTCTATGGCGAGTGGCCACAACCAATGGACAACAACTTACCTGTTCAAATACATTGATAGGATAGAGGGCGTTGCCTTTAGCAAGCCGAGGAAGGCATCTACGCCGAAACGCGTCCTTGCAATAAAGAGACTTTTAAAGGGGTTCCCGTGAGTGCAGAGTGTTTCTTCATTGGAGCCAGAGAATAATATATATATATATATATATATATATATATATATATATATATATATATATATATATATATATATATGTATATATGTATATATATATATATATGTATATATATATATATATATATATATATATATATATATATATATATATATATATATATTTGACAAAGTTCCATTGCGGTTGTTTATAAAGATGGCTCCTTCGAGCTTTGGGCTGACGAGCTCCTGGACGACGCACCTGCGTGCCTGTGCGGGCACTGAGGCCCTTGACGGTTGTTTGGCGGCCCTCTCTTCCACCCCTAACTATTTTCTCTACTGAGGAGGGAAGTTATCCCGAAACCCGAGCCATGTCTCGGGCGATATTTTAAAACCCGGGACATGTATCGGGTCTAGAGATCATCAGTTCAACAAGTACTTACTTGCACCCACTGGGGTGAACCACTCAAGAACTCCATCAGAGATCATCAGTTCAACAAGTACTTACTTGCACCCACTGGGGTGAACCACTCAAGAACTTCATGTACCAGCTTCCCTTGGGGCGACCCGGAGGAGGAGCTAGTGGAGTGCGGTCCATTGCGGTTGTTTATAAAGATGGCTCCTTCGAGCTTTGGGCTGACGAGCTCCTGGACGACGCACCTGCGTGCCTGTGCGGGCACTGAGGCCCTTGACGGTTGTTTGGCGGCCCTCTCTTCCACCCCTAACTATTTTCTCTACTGAGGAGGGAAGTTATCCCGAAACCCGAGCCATGTCTCGGGCGATATTTTAAAACCCGGGACATGTATCGGGTCTAGAGATCATCAGTTCAACAAGTACTTACTTGCACCCACTGGGGTGAACTACTCAAGAACTCCATCAGAGATCATCAGTTCAACAAGTACTTACTTGCACCCACTGGGGTGAACCACTCAAGAACTTCATGTACCAGCTTCCCTTGGGGCGACCCGGAGGAGGAGCTAGCGGAGTGCGGTCCATTGCGGTTGTTTATAAAGATGGCTCCTTCGAGCTTTGGGCTGACGAGCTCCTGGACGATGCACCTGCGTGCCTGTGCGGGCACTGAGGCCCTTGACGGTTGTTTGGCGGCCCTCTCTTCCACCCCTAACTATTTTCTCTACTGAGGAGGGAAGTTATCCCGAAACCCGAGCCATGTCTCGGGCGATATTTTAAAACCCGGGACATGTATCGGGTCTAGAGATCATCAGTTCAACAAGTACTTACTTGCACCCACTGGGGTGAACCACTCAAGAACTCCATCAGAGATCATCAGTTCAACAAGTACTTACTTGCACCCACTGGGGTGAACCACTCAAGAACTTCATGTACCAGCTTCCCTTGGGGCGACCCGGAGGAGGAGCTAGCGGAGTGCGGTCCATTGCGGTTGTTTTTATATATATATATATATATATATATATATATATATATATATATATTCACTGAAAAAACCATAGGTTTCACACACGTTATAGTTAGGAATTATCATTTACAAAACCTTGCAAATTCACTTAAAAAAGTATAGGTTTCACACATGTTCTAGTTAGCTGTACATTTCACTCGTAAAAAACCAATGAAATTCCACGTTATAGTTAGATCAGGTAACTATAACTTGCGCAACCGCAATCCACAATGTGTAATTTCAGATGTCATCATTGATGTCATGAGTGATGTCACTGACCATGTCATGAGTGATGTAATATGTGACGTCATCAGCAGTTTATTGTGGGCGCGCAAGTTATAGTTACCTGATCTAACTATAACGTGGAATTTCATTGGTTTTTTACGAGTGAAATGTACAGCTAACTATAACATGTGTGAAACCTATGGTTTTTTAAGTGAATATATATATATATATATATTTTGCGTTCTTAGAATTACCGATGCATTTCTGCACATACTGTATATAAGTGTGAGTGAATGCACCTTTTCTCCTTTTCGTCCTTCTCTTTTCTTAAAATCGAGTTAGTTACAGCACCATCGACAGGACCGGTAGTTAATTAATTTAATTTGTACCGTGAGCATTTGAGCTGTGGCTACGCCCATTGGAGGGCGCAATTGTACATTCTAAGCTTTTGGGAGCAAGATGCCTTCAGCCTCAGACTTAGTTGTCATGTTATTGGTTGGTCACTGGAATATCCTTTTTTGAAAACTTAGCACATGAATTACATATGTTTAATTAATTCGGTAGATTATTATCTGCATGACATTATGCACACATTGATGTGAATTGTGATCCAATGACGTGTCAAGAGGTATAATACATGATTTACATGTTTGCGCGGTCATTCAAGTATGGCCGCTGTGGTTACGATGAATTGTGGTTAACCAACTGTTAAGTCCTATGTCGATGTCACTCGCTAGTCCAATCGACCAATGATTGTATGTGTTATTTAAATGTATGTTTTGAACCTGATAAACTAACACTGACGAAGGGCAGGGTCCCGGAACGCGTGTGTTAGTCTTCACGGAGAAGAACGAATAAAGTTAATTTCTTTGGATTGAGCCCGAGTGCGCCGCACGTTCTTTCTAGAGACGTGGTGTTTGGCAGTAATTAATTGCGCTATCGCCCGCGCAATTGGCGCACCCGCACTGCAGAGAGCAACGGAGTGGGGCGGTGTTGTTTTTTGCATATATATATATATATATATATATATATATATATTTTTTTTTTTTTTTAAACACATTGTTATTAAGTTTCTTCCATACTAATAGGGCAAAGCCCAGCATGGATAAGACATACAAAATTCAAGAGGTACAGTACATATGTAACATCCACATGGCCTACAAAATAAACAACCAAACATAATACAAACAGCACCAAACACCCTTGTGCATTATTACACATACAGTGAATGTGTGTGTTTCTGAAAATTAAATATGTTTTATATATGTATATCTCAAGGTCGATGGAAGAATAAATGGGTATATAAGTGTCTAAATGGATGATTTGTTTTTGAAAAATTGATTGTGTAACTGACTGATTAAGTGTTTCATAGTGAATACATGGCTTAGTGAGTAATGTTTAAATATGTAAATATCTGTATCAGTCTCTCACTTTGTGTATAAGTGGCTGCATGGGTTGTGAGTAGCTACATGGGTGTTTATATAGGTTATTAGTTGGTTTTATGAGTATCAGTCTGAGTGTCTGCATGGTTCGGTGGGGGTATTACGTAGTGCATAGGTGCATGAATGAATGACTCACTCTTTGTATGTGTTGAAGACAGCATGTGTGCAGGACTCTATGGGTGGATGGGTGTGTTAGTGAGTGAATGACTGTCTCAATAGTGTCTTTATGAGTAACTACATATGTTTTAAACTAGTATATGTGACTATTGGTGTATATAAGCGAGTATATGTGACAGTGAGAGATTGAAAGAGTTCCTATATGAATAAGTATGTGTTTCTATAAGTGATTGTTTAAAAGACTAAGTATGTGTAAGTTTCCGTAGAAGTAAGTGTGGTGGTGTGTGTATAACTGTATATGCAAGTAAATGTATGTTTGATTCTTTATTAGCATGAGTGACTATGTGTGTGAGTACCTCTATGGATGAGTGGCATTGTGTAACAGGATGTATAGGTGTATGAGTACATATGATGAGTGAGTACATGTATGAGTGACTGTATAGGACTGTTGGTGAATGAGTGGATGTGTATGTGGATCTTAGAATTACTGTATAGGTTGTTGTAACTGGTATTGGTATGTCCATTGTTTTTAAAATTTTAATTTCTATTTTTGAATGTGTGTATCAAAGGTTATATTAGGGGAAGAGGAGGCCTGCCACTCTATCACAAGGATGATGTCATCAGTGATGTCATCAGTGATGTCATTTGAGATGTCATCAGTGATGTCATGAGTGATGTCACTGACCATGTCATGAGTGATGTAATATGTGACGTCATCAGCAGTGCATTGCGGGCGCGCGAGTTATAGTTAGCTGAACTAACTATAACGGGGGAATTTCAATGGTTTTGTACAAGTGAAAAGTCCAGCTAACTATAACACCCCTGAAACCTATGGTTTTTTCAGTGAATTTCTGAGGTTTTTTAAATGCTATTTCCTAACTATAACGTGCCTGAAACCTATGGTTTTTTCTGTGAATTTCAAAGGTTTTTTAAATGCTAATTTCTAACTATGCCTACAGAGATAGGACATGTGAAGAAAGAAGAAAAAATGCACAGAAAGAAACAAAAGAAGTGTAGAAAGAAGCAACAGAAGTCCTCAAATACGAAGATAAGTGCAGGAAGAAGGATAACGTGCAGAAAGAACAAAAAGAAGAGCAGAAAGAAGCCTTGTTGCAAAATCATCCTGTACCCTCAACTTTTTCAGACGGATACTGGTGGTAACTGAGTCTGACTAACCAGTCCTAGAGCCAGTGCTATGTTAAAAGACACTTAGAATACAGTGAAAACACCTACATACACTAGGGAACATTATGCGTTGGGGTCCCCCTGTGATTAGCATGACCTCCTCTGTAAGCCCCTAGTGTATAATAGGGCATGGGGATTAAAACTACCTCTTAAAACAGGCCACAGGGCGTTTTTGCACACGTTAACTCAGGCCTCGTCCCCTCCCTTCACCACTGTGTAAACACGCCCTGTGTCCATTTTTAGTTGGGAGATTAAGTTCATTTGAATCCTGAGGGTCCCTAGGGTCCAACTAGCCCACTAGGTACCTCCAGTAAGTGCCACAGAGCTGCGTTGCAGAGAGGTGTAAAAAGTTGCACGGCCTGGACCACCTCTCTGCAATGCAGCTCAGTGGCGCTTACTGGAAGCACTCAGTATTGAAGGGAAATTATATCCCCAATTTAAAACGTGCCATAGTGCGTGTTTGCACACGTCACCTCAGGCCCCGTCCCCTCCCTTCACCACTGTGTAAACGCGCCCTGTGGCTGTTCTAAGTTGAGAGATTAAGTCCCCCTGAATCCTAAGGGTCCCTAGGGTCAAACTAGACCACTAGGTACCTCCAGTAAGCGCCACAGAGCTGCGTTGCAGAGAGGTGTAAAAAGGGGCTTGGCCTCAGAACACCTGGCTGCAGCGCAGCTCCCTGGCGCATACTGGAGATGCCTGTTGGGGGCGCGTTTGCAGAGTGCTGCACGGAGGGGGCATGGCCTCCGGCACGATGCCAGTCTTTTATTTATTTTAGTTTTTTAAGAAGGGGGGCTGTTTGGTTCCCCTTCTTATTCTAATTTATTGGCCCTGATGACCCCATCCCCCAGGGCCAGTCTCCTAATTATATTTTTTTGACCCCAATCCCCACTGTTTTTTATTATTTTAAAAAAATATATATTTATAGACACACCTAGGACATGCTGGACAAACCGTACGTACCTATCACCATGACGATTTGCGTGATATTCATTAAAAGGCGACTATGCATGCAATGAATCCACGTGGAATGTATTTACACCACTAGTGAAGCTCTGACATGTCTGATGCCCTACCGTGCCTAATCCTGGTAGACACCCTTGTCGTTTATTTATACAAACATGGGTAGCTATTGACGGGCACATTTAATACACATGCACACCAAGCCATTCAAAGGGGATTCGACAAAAATTCGACCAAAACTATGCAAGAAACCCCCCTCACGGTTAATAAAACACACATCCACTGCCGGATGTGTAATACTTTTTATTTTACTCTCTGGAAAGGGGACGAACATCACTTGAGAGTCACAGCGTGCTCCTGACAGAGCCCAATGCTGTGTTACACCCACCATTGCCTGCCGAGTGCCACACACCTCTGTGTTGTATTCCACTAGCTAGTGCATATGCTATGACACTCTCTAGCCCATGTGCACTGTAACACCACCCCGTGAATATGTCATGCCACACTTGTCTTCGCACGGGTTATATTGCCCCATCTAACGTGCCTTTCTCGATGCCTATGTTATAACGCACAGTGCTATGCCATAAATATTACAATCTGGGATCCATATCTTTGTCACAGTGCATATGCAACGTTACACTCCCCAGCACATATTTTATATTACAACTTTAGAGACTAGTTAGGTTACACAACACTGCCCTGTGCATATTACACTCCAAGGCGCATATCGCATAGCACGCGCTAGTGCCTGTGCTATCTCGCGCTCTCCCATGAATCTGTCATTGCGCACAATGTATTGCATATTATATTTCACGCCCGGTTCATCTTATATCACACTTTTTGGTGCATAGTTTATACCATACTCTATATCTAGTTTTCATTTTCAATCGTGCTCTCAGGACTATGTTCTATATAACACTGTGTTCACCTACCCTTTTCACGCGCATTACATTTTGCGATAGGGGGTGGAGGGTCAGGGGGTGTTTCTGCCAAGTGAGCCCGGAGTCACAGTCACAAACGTCCTCTTCTTCCTGAATAAAAGTGAGATTATGCTGCATACTTGTTCATATTTTAAGTAGTTCGCACAGACACAATGTTTTAAAAACAATAAAGTTCCTAATACCCGCCTTCTCTGAACAGTTAGCTTGCTGCCCCATCCCCTTCCTCCCTATCCTCTGTTGTGTGAATCCATGGACTAGCCTCCTTCCTCCTGCCATGCATGGTCTGATGTGCTGCCACTGCCCTCAATTTAGTATGATGTACCAGTCCACTCCTCCTGCCCTCCATTGCCCAATTCTATGCCCCATCATTGACCTCCTGCTTAAACTCTGTGCTTAGCTTGCTGCCCCTATTCTCCTTCCCCCTGCCCTCCGATGTCTTTGTGCATGCCCCTGCTCTATCCTTTCTGCCCACCATGTCCCATGGACCTGCCACTCCTATCTACTCTGAGTGTTCTGTTGAGCTGCCACTCCCCTCCCACCTGCCTAGCATTGTCAGATGACTGTAACCTGTCCCTGCCACCTCCACCCTGCCTGTCCACATGCCATGCCCCTATCCTCTTCCTCCTGTCCTACATGGTCCATTGTACTGCCACACCCTTCTGCCCTCCCTGGTCTGTTGTGCTGCAACTGCTCCTCCTGCCTGCCCCGTGTGGTCTGTTGTGAGGTCCCTTCCCCTGAACTTTCTTGTCTGTGCACAGGTCCTGACCCTTCCTTCTATCCTCCATCGTCCTTTGTGCATGCCCCTCCACCCTCCTTCTTGCCCATCATAGCCATTGTGCTGCCACTAACCCTCCCACTTGCCATGCATGGTCTTCTGTGCTGCCATGGCCCCTCCCACCTTCCCTGTGTGGTCAGTTAGCTGCCCCTGACCCCCTCCCACCTTCCCTCCATGGTCTGTGTGTATGCCATCACAGTCTCACTGTTGCTCTTCATGGTGTGTCTTGCTTCTAGTGCCCATCCTGCCTGACCTCCATGGCTATCTTGCTGCTCCTGCCCTGCCCCCTTGCCCCCAGCCCTACTCCCTCCCTCCTGGCTTGTCTGTTCCATTGTAATGCCCCTGATCCGTCCCTCCTGCCCTTTATGGTCTGTTATACTGCAGCTTTCTCTCCTGTCTGTCCATTATGGTCAGCTAGCTACCATTGCCTCTTGCCCCTCTGTTCTCTGTTGTCCATGTGCATGGTCCTGTCCCCTCCCTCTTGCTTTCTATGGATTGTTGTGCTGCACTCCCGTCCTGCATGCCCTGTGTGGTGTATTGTGCTGCTGCAAACCCTGATGCCTGCCCTGCAGGGTCAGTTTGGTGCACCTCTCCATGTCCCTCCTGTCCTCTGTTATCCAAGTCCATGTCCCTATCCCATTTCCTTCCATGATCCAATGTACCATACTTGCGAACATTTTGAACTTGGTAAGAGGGAGATTTTGAAAAAAAACTGGGGTATTGATTTTCCCCTTTGAGTTACATTGAAAAAGAGGATATTGTAGACAGGAGACAGATCAAATAAAGCCCATTTGAGCTTAAAAACATTGGACGTTTCCTGGCTGAATCGGGTCTGTTGGCATGTATGGTTGTACTACCATTGCCTCTTCCTTCTGCCCACAATGGTCTATTACATTGCCACAGCCTTGAAGGAGGGTAGATTTTGTATCACAGGGGGCCCCTGGCCCGTTCTGTCCACACCTGAAGTATGAGACCCTTGTCCTTGCCCTGCCAGCTGCATTTGTAGGCCGTATTAAATTGACCAGCGGGCCCTGTGTTGCTATATAATTATCCTGAGACATCCTTACCACTCAGCCAGCATAAAACCCCTGTGTAGGCCCTTCTGTTCAATATGTAGGCCTCTTTGTTAAATTGACCATAGCTCTGCAATTTTAGTGTATAGCAGTCTGAAGGCAGGTCTGCGAGGCCTTCTGATCCAAACTAGTAGCCCCCACCCTACCCGAGTGCTCCGTGCTCGGTATCAAAGTTCAACATCCCCCTGAAGCTGTCGACATACAGTAGGCTGCATCCTGGACTGGTACTTGCTTCCTGCGCAGGTTTCCCGCTTTTAAGGAAGTGGCAACCGCAGAGCGTCAAGTTAGGAGAACTGAGGAGATTTTATACATGAATATATTGAATTCCCGTACAATACCCATTATTTTCTGCTTGCTCTATGGAACTTACGATAAGCGATTGGCCTGAGAGACTGACCTTTTCACCCAGTCCATTGTCAGCATTAAGTGGGTAAATGACGAAATGTCTGGTAAAATCTGCAGACGAAGCTTTTGGGTAGCATACGTAGGTAGATGTAGCGTGCAAAGGAGCCCACAAAATGATATAAAAAGGGAGCACCCACAGATATCGACGGACTACCTCGCCGTCTGTATGTAGGTTAACAGGCAGTGCAGGTTTTCCCCAAGAGCTGGGAGCTCTTGTCTTCCTTTGCTTAAAATGTCTTGCTCTGCTTTGCTTGAAGTATCTTATTCTATTTTACCTATATGAAATGTCATGTTATGTTTAACCATTGTTCTCTTTACTTTTGCATTTAAAAGATTTTGTATTGTAATTGCAGGAATGCTTGCTCTAAGAGTAAACGTGAGTGTTCCTAGGTAACATTTTCCTTGGTGTAACTTGTTTCTCATGATGCATTTATAGATGTGTTTTCTCTCTCTCTCTGTCAGTACATTAATTGAGATACAGAGAATATTATGACAGCTGTATGATTATCTGGATTCTGTATTTTGTACTTTATGTCTCTATTCTGCGGTTTCTTTGAAGTTGCATCTTCTCATTAAACTGCCATTGTATTCTGCCTCCAATTCCATGTCTCATATGTCTGTTTTCTTCATTTTTGGAGCAAGCGTTCCTAGGCACCCCGGCTCAAATTAAGGTGCCCCTTTTGTCCCTGACTCACTCTCCTGCTCAGTTCTGTGGTGGCTCCCGGGGATCTGGGCACCGCCCCTAGCTTCCTTGACCCGTAATAGATCTTCCCTCCAACAGCCTCTCTTGCAAGTCCTGTATTGTTGGTTTGTTGCCCCTGCCCCTCTTTCCACTGCCCTCCATAGTCTGTTGTGCTTCCACAGCCCTTCCTGCCTGCTCAGTGTGGTTAAATTGTTGCCTTTGCACCCTCCTACCTGCCTTCAATTTTCAGAGTCCGTGCCCCTGGCCTCTGCCTCTCAACAGTATCCTAATGAACACCTAGATTGCTAACATTCTATATTTATTACAAAAGTGTGGAACGCCTGACATCATCTTGATGTAATCAAAACTGTAATACCTAGAGCATTTCCTTTAGAAATTACATATATGAGAGGGTCTTATTGGCATCAAAATTATGGTTAGTGCTCTAAAAGACTAAAATAAGGACATATTTTCTGAGTTTTCAAATAGCGACAAAGCACTTTTAAATTATTTGTTATCTTTATGTTTTTTTATCCAGTTGACCACTTGATTAAATGTTGCACTTAGGGGAGAGGATGTGGTGTTACTTCCAGAACTGCAGACTTTGCAACTGGGGAACCAGGTTGAAGTTTCTGCTTCAGCTCGACATTCTGTGATTCTGGTCAAATCACTTAGTCTCCCCATGTCTACAACCAAAATGAATTTGTTCTTGTGTGATGTAACCAATGCTCATGTAAAGCACTCCAATACCTGACAAGTCTGCACTATATAACACTGCAAAAACACAAAATAATAAGTGTTTTGCACACTTCTGTCATTGGGCTATATTTGGGCTACATCTGGGTGATTTTGGGCTACATTTGGGCTCTTTTGTCTCCGGTGGCCATCTTGGGAGATTTATTTGTTATGAAGTTTCCTAATTTCCTCATGTACTGCAGTCTCCTCAGTAGGAAATGCTTTCAGTTTTTTACTTTGATTCCATCATGAAGGTATTCAGATATGTCACACATTTGCCATAAATTCTGAATGTTAGCACTCTAGTTGCTCATTAGATCACTGTAGTAAAACTACTGCACCATGGAAGTCTGCTCCTGGTATTAAAAGTGCATGTTTCAGTCTGCATGTCAGAATTTTTTAATGAAATAGAAGAGGATTTGAGAAGTCACTCAAAATGTGCCCTCATTTTCTTTCTTCAGCATTAATCATAATTTCTATGGCAAAATGAACCTCCTCATTGTGTTCCTTTTTAAATTAAATGTTTTAAGTGTTACCAGTTTATTCCAATCAAGATGGCTTCAGGTGTGCCTTACTTTTGTCATAATGAAGACAGTAAGCGCTCCAGTTGTTTTTAAGAACATTCTGGGACATTCTGTCATTGGGCTATACTTGGGCTACATCTGGGTGATATTTGGGCTACATTTGGGCTCTTTTGTCTCTGGTGGCCATCTTGGGAGACTTATTTGTTATGAAGTTTCCTAATTTCCTCATTTACTGCAGTCTCCTCAGTAGGAAATACTTTCAGTTTTTTACTTTGATTCCATCAAGAAGGCATTCAGATGTGTCACACATTTGCCATAAATTCAGAATGTTAGCACTCTTTTTGCTCATTAGATCACTGTAGTAAAGCTACTGCTCACCAGGGAAAACGGCTGCTGGTATTGAAAGTGCATGTTTCAGTCTCCATGTCAGAATTTTTTAATGAAATAGAAGAGGATTTGAGAAGTCACTCAAAATGTGCCCTAATTTTTCTTTCTGCAGCACTAATCATACTTTTTATGGAAAAATGAACCCCCTCATTTTGTTCCTTTTTAAATTAAATGTTTTAAGAGTTACCACTTTAATCCAAGCAAGATGGCTTCAGGTGTGCCATACGTTTATCATAAGTAGGACTGTTAGCGCTCTAGTAGTTCTTTGGAACACTCTGGGAAGCTGCAGTAGAACACAAAGGAATCAACTGACAGTCTCTGCCCTTGTTGGATGTACATGTTTTACTGAGAATGTCAGACTTCATTCTCACATGACTGAGAAAGATAATGTGAATTTACAGAAAATAAGCTCTCAGTTTAGCCTATAGATCACCTTCCAAACCTCTGTGGTAAAAGCATGAGAAAATATTTTTCTCTCAATCATGATATCCCAGCAGAAGGCTTTTTCACATGGTGAAATCACCTTAGAACATACCACAATTCCTAAAATGAGTATGGTACCATCAATAAATGATTTATAATGTAACTAAAGTCTTAAAACCTTCTATTAACTGCAATGCTTTTTAATGAGGTGCTATCATGTATATTGGTCCCAAGATGGCTGCCAACACTTCTTGGATGAAGTGCTGACAGCCAATCAGATCTCAGGATGAGATGTGTGGTTAGGCTCCGCCCACATATATATATGCTTTTAAATGCTATTTTCTCAGGAAATACTGAACAGATTTACACCAGACCTGCAAAAGGCACTTCCTTGACCTTATGGCTACCTCTCTGCCAAATTTCAAGTAATTCTGTTCAGCCGTTCGGGCTGTAGCTGTGTCTAAAGGTCCTATGGAAAAATGCATGGGGAAAACGCGTTTTGGGACCCCCCTTTTTTCTCGGCCCCTGCTTGACGAATCCCCCCGAGACTTTCAGGGTAGGAGCGGAGCGTAGCGCCCCACCTATTTTGAAAATTTCGCGAGGATTCGTCGACCGGCGCCAAAGTTATTCCAAATAGAATGTTGCGGATTTCCTATGGAAACAGGGTCCTAACTATATCTACCTACTGGCGACCGCCAGTAGGTAATATATATATATATATATATATATATATATATATATATTTGACAAAGTTCCTACAAAGCAGGAGAGTCGACGCCGTGTCAAATGCGCAAAATATCCTTTATTTGCAGTCAGCTACAACGTTAGACGCGTTTCGCTTGTCCCGCAAGCTTGTTCACTAACGGTTTCAATAAAGTTTTGCCGCCATTATAAGCTCTGCGTGTGAACGTAATACGTGTTAAACTACTAAACAATAGAAAGTAACAACAGACTTGTAGTCCAAAGTAATTTACGGACTCCCCGGCGGCTGATCTTGTAATTACTCACTTAATTTCATAATAATGCCATCGGTCTGATCTTCTCTGCACATTCATTAACAATTCTAAAATAAAATTGTAAACAAGATTAAAGTATAATACAATTTGCATTTTGGAGAACTCAGATCGTCATACGAGTTTCGGTAGAAGTGAATCATAAGCGCACGTTATGCCCCAGTGGGCTAACCCGATCCCAATCATAAAGCACAATGCCCTTTGTTTGTTGCGCTAATAGTACCATAATGCCCAAAACTCACACAATTCTGCCCAAGTGGGCTATTAGCAAAATTCTAAGCCCCCTTAACAACTCCATCTCATATACTCTCTGTTGTAAAAAAACAAGTCTGTAAAAAAGTGCACGTGAATAAATCATATATCATAACTTTAAAGAGATACAATTAAAACCATTCTTAATTTCATTCTGCTTCAGGCATAGGGAGTAAAACAGTCATTTTATAAATGTGTATGAAAGTCTTCTTCCATGTTCAAACCTTCGGGGATCTTGGTGTTGAGCCTAATAATATAATTAGACTCCAACCTTCTCAGTTTCTTAACTCTATCTCCCCCTCTCTCGCTCACAGGGACTGCATCGATCACGTAGTACTCAAAACCTTTAATACTTCTATTGTGGATTTGATCAAAATGCCTAGCCACGGGGTATGTTTTGTCCCCATTCTTAATGGCTCTCAGATGCTGCAGTATTCGCTTATGTACCGGGAGTATTGTACTACCCACATATCGCAGGTTACATGGACAGCGGAGGACATAAACAGCAAAATCTGATTTGCAGGAGAAAAACCCTTTGATTTTATTCACCTCTGGCGTAAGGCCTCCCACAAAGGTAGAGGTATTCTTACCATGTGTGCATGCTTTACATTTCGCACACTTAACAAATCCCTCTTTCCTACTCAACCAATTCTGGGCTGTTTTCCTTTGTGCTCCTGGGAGTAAATTACTAACCAAGGATTGTTTTAATGACTTGGCCTTTCTGAATGTTGTTAATGGTCTCCTACCAACAAATTTCCAAAGAATAGGATCATTTGCAATGATATGCCAATGTTTTTGTAGGATTTTACGCAAGCTTCTTTCTTGCATGTTGAAACCAGTAATCAATCGGCATTTATAGTCACAATCACTGTCCTGTCCTACTGATTTACCTTTACTGTTAAATAGTATTTCCTCCCTCGATTTTTTACGGGCTTTCAAAATGGCTGCATCCACCCACACCCGGGGGTACCCTCTAACTGCAAAGCGGCCTTTCAAGCATTCTAGTTCTGCATCTAGATCTTCAGTGCTGCTACAATTTCTCACAGCTCTTAGGCATTCACCATAGGGAATACTCCTCACTAAATTATTAGGGTGAAAGCTTGTTGCATGAAGGAGGGTGTTACCATCTGTGGCCTTACGATAAAGTTTTGTTTTCAATTTATCGTCTTCAACATATACAGTCACATCTAAGAAATTGACGCTGCTTGCACTGATCTCAAAGGTTAATTTCAAATTAAGATCATTGACCTGCAATCCGTTAACAAAATCACATGCACTTTCTTGGGAGCCCTTCCACACAACGAACAAGTCGTCGATAAAGCGACACCAAAACAGTACATTTTCCTGCCATTCCCTAGGAAACTGCGTCTGGACCACCTGCTCCTCCCACCAGCCCATATGCAAATTCGCATAGCTGGGGGCGAAGCAGGTGCCCATCGCAGTCCCACACACTTGGTGGAACAATTCTCCATCAAAAAGAAAGTAATTACTGCCCAGGCAAGTCGCAGTCATAGCCACTAGCATCTGAGTATGGTGCCACAGCTGTAAAGGCCTATCACCTAAAAAATGTTTAATGGCGTTCAGGCCATCCACATGTCTGATGCTAGTGTAAAGCGTTGTTGCATCAATGGTCATCAGTAACAAGTCTTGTTCCCAGGGAATGTCATAAATTTTTCTCCAAAAATCGCCTGTATCTTCTATAAAAGACGGGAGTTTTTTAACTAAAGGATTGAGAAAAAAATCCACATATTTTGAAGTGTTCTCCAGCGCACCAGAGATGGCCGAAATAATCGGTCGACCATTGATGCAACAACGCTTTACACTAGCATCAGACATGTGGATGGCCTGAACGCCATTAAACATTTTTTAGGTGATAGGCCTTTACAGCTGTGGCACCATACTCAGATGCTAGTGGCTATGACTGCGACTTGCCTGGGCAGTAATTACTTTCTTTTTAATGGAGAATTGTTCCACCAAGTGTGTGGGACTGCGATGGGCACCTGCTTCGCCCCCAGCTATGCAAATTTGCATCTGGGCTGGTGGGAGGAGCAGGTGGTCCAGACGCAGTTTCCTAGGGAATGGCAGGAAAATGTACTGTTTTGGTGTCGCTTTATCGACGACTTGTTCGTTGTGTGGAAGGGCTCCCAAGAAAGTGCATGTGATTTTGTTAACGGATTGCAGGTCAATGATCTTAATTTGAAATTAACCTTTGAGATCAGTGCAAGCAGCATCAATTTCTTAGATGTGACTGTATATGTTGAAGACGATAAATTGAAAACAAAACTTTATCGTAAGGCCACAGATGGTAATACCCTCCTTCATGCAACAAGCTTTCACCCTAATAATTTAGTGAGGAGTATTCCCTATGGTGAATGCCTAAGAGCTATGAGAAATTGTAGCAGCACTGAAGATCTACATGCAGAACTAGAATGCTTGAAAGGCCGCTTTGCAGTTAGAGGGTACCCCCGGGTGTGGGTGGATGCAGCCATTTTGAAAACCCGTAAAAAATCGAGGGAGGAAATACTATTTAACAGTAAAGGTAAATCAGTAGGACAGGACAGTGATTGTGACTATAAATGCCGATTGATTACTGGTTTCAACATGCAAGAAGGAAGCTTGCGTAAAATCCTACAAAAACATTGGCATATCATTGCAAATGATCCTATTCTTAGGAAATTTGTTGGTAGGAGACCATTAATAACATTCAGAAAGGCCAAGTCATTAAAACAATCCTTGGTTAGTAATTTACTCCCAGGAGCACAAAGGAAAACAGCCCAGAATTGGTTGAGTAGGAAAGAGGGATTTGTTAAGTGTGCGAAATGTAAAGCATGCACACATGGTAAGAATACCTCTACCTTTGTGGGAGGCCTTACGCCAGAGGTGAATAAAATCAAAGGGTTTTTCTCCTGCAAATCAGATTTTGCTGTTTATGTCCTCCGCTGTCCATGTAACCTGCGATATGTGGGTAGTACAATACTCCCGGTACATAAGCGAATACTGCAGCATCTGAGAGCCATTAAGAATGGGGACAAAACATACCCCGTGGCTAGGCATTTTGATCAAATCCACAATAGAAGTATTAAAGGTTTTGAGTACTACGTGATCGATGCAGTCCCTGTGAGCGAGAGAGGGGGAGATAGAGTTAAGAAACTGAGAAGGTTGGAGTCTAATTATATTATTAGGCTCAACACCAAGATCCACGAAGGTTTGAACATGGAAGAAGACTTTCATACACATTTATAAAATGACTGTGTTTCACTCCCTATGCCTGAAGTAGAATGAAATTAAGAATGGTTTTAATTGTATCTCTTTAAAGTTATGATATATGATTTATTCACGTGCATTTTTTTACAGACTTGTTTTTTTACAACAGAGAGTATATGAGATGGAGTTGTTAAGGGGACTTAGAATTTTGCTAATAGCCCACTTGGGCAGAATTGTGTGAGTTTTGGGCGTTATGGTACTATTAGCGCAACAAACAAAGGGCATTGTGCTTTATGATTGGGATCGGGTTAGCCCACTGGGGCATAATGTGCGCTTATGATTCACTTCTACCGAAGCTCGTATGACGGTCTGAGTTCTCCAGAATGCAGAGTTCTACAAATCAGCTCTCAAACTTGCTAAGGCAGGATTCTATGACAACAGAATACAAAACGCCACCAATTCCACAAAAGAAGCGTACCTGATTGTCAAAGAACTCCTCAACATTCCATCAGCACCCACCGTTTCCCATGCCCCCCCAGACAGAAGTAATGACTTTGCCTCCTTCTTCGACTCTAAAATCTCGCGAATATTGGACTCTCTCCCCAGCATCACCCCCCACATCTCCATTGATACTGAGGTCTGTATCAACAGCCCGCGGCTGTCCTCCTTTAGAGCAACCTCCCTCATTGAGGTCTCCGCCACGTTAGCCAAAATGAAAAGCGGCTCTCCTCTTGACCCAGCCCCGGCCAGACTATTAAAAGCTGCCGCCCCCAGCATAGCCTCCACCATCAGGGATCTCATTAACATCTCCTTGCGCCAAGGCACAGTGCCGCCCAACTGGAAAAATGCGGTTGTCAAAGCCCTGCTAAAGAAACCCCATCTGAATCCTGACGATATGTCTAACTATAGACCCATATCACTCCTTCCCTGCATCAGCAAGATGGCGGAGAAACTAGTTAATTCCCAACTCTCCCAATTCCTTGAGACCAACAAAATCCTGCGCCCATCTCAAACTGGCTTTAGGCCCGGCCAGGGCACGGACACAGCCCTCCTCTCCGTCATTGAGGAATCAAGGCGCATTCTGGATTCAGGAGGATCAGTGGCAGTGATCCTCCTGGACCTCAGTGCCGCCTTTGACACGGTGGATCACCGTGTCCTTCTACATCGCCTGGCCAGGGCAGGAATTGTGGGCTCAGCACACGCCTGGATTAACTCCTTCCTATCAGGCCGTTCATTTCAGGTGTGGGACGGCAACTCTCGCTCAGACCCCCTTCCACTGACTTGTGGAGTCCCGCAGGGGTCCTCGCTTAGTCCCACCCTGTTTAATGTTTACATGGCCCCCCTGGAAGACGTCGTGACCCCCTATGGGATCAAAATTGTCAACTACGCTGACGACACCCAACTTGTCGTCTCCCTCTCCCAGCTGGACAAACACCCAGACAGCCTGCGGAACTGCCTCCAAGACATCTACTCCTGGATGTGCGAATCTTCCCTAAAATTGAACGGTTCTAAAACCGAAATTATGCTCCTGGGCAACAAATGGTCATCAATCCCCGCTTCGGTGTGGCCGGACACCTTTGGTGAGATACCCACTCCTAAGTCAGAAGTCAAAACGCTAGGCGTTTGGCTGGAACCAAGCCTCACCATGAAGACCCAGGCAACCAAGACCGCTGGATCATGCTTTGGCCTCCTGCGGTCAACCCGAAAAATTCTCCCTCTCCTTCCTCCAATATCCAGGAAACTGCTGGTTCAAGGGCTCATCCTAGCCAGACTCGACTATAGCAACGCCGTCTACCTCGGTGCACCGGAGTTTACCTTAGCCAAACTCCAACGGGCACAAAACGCCGCGGCAAGGATTATAATGGACCTCCCCCCCAGAGCCTCTGCCAAATCAGCCCTCAAGGCCCTGCACTGGCTCCCTGTCCGCCAACGAGTTGAGTTTAAGGCAATGTGCACCAGTCACAAACTCATTAATGGTGCCGGCCCTGCCGCCCTGAAAGACCTTGTCGCCCCCTACAAAGCCCCTAGGGCACTGCGCTCGGACGACGAGCATTTGGCCATCGTCCCTAAATTTAAGAAGGCTCGGACCGGTGGCCGTCGCTTTTCGGTCAAAGCCTCCTCAGGCTGGAACGCACTGCCTCGCCACTTGCGTCTGGAACCCTGCCACGCCCTCTTCCGGAAAAAACTAAAAACTTTCTTATTCCCCAAATAATCCTCCGGTCCCCCCTCCTCTTGGGATATCACAGCTCTATAGCGCGGGGATGCCTCCGGGTCACCAGGCGCTTTATAAATTTATAAATTTATAAATAAATAAATAAATAAACTTTAATCTTGTTTACAATTTTATTTTAGAATTGTTAATGAATGTGCAGAGGAGATCAGACCGATGGCATTATTATGAAATGAATTGAGTAATTACAAGATCAGCCGCCGGGGAGTCCGTAAATTACTTTGGACTACAAGTCTGTTGTTACTTTCTATTGTTTAGTAGTTTAACACATATTACGTTCACACGCAGAGCTTATAATGGCGGCAAAACTTTATTGAGACCGTTAGTGAACAAGCTTGCGGGACAAGCGAAACGCGTCTAACGTTGTAGCTGACTGCAAATAAAGGATATTTTGCGCATTTGACACGGCGTCGACTCTCCTGCTTTGTAGGAACTTTGTCAAATATTATCGGACCGAGCTTGGGAGGTCCGTTCGTCGACGCGCCCTCTGATCTGGAGGTGGTGGGCATACCGAAGCAAATGGAGGTGAAGTATATATACATATATATATATATATATATATATATATATATATATATATATATATATTATCTACTGGCGCTCGCCAGTAGATAGTTATAGTTAGGACCGTGTTTCCATAGGAAATCCGCAACATTCTATTTGGAATAACTTTTGCGTCGATTGACGAATCGTCGCGAAAGTTTCAAAATAGGTGGGGCGCTCCGCTCCTTCCCTGAAAGTCTCGGGTGAATTCGTCAAGCGGGGGCTGAGAAAAAGGGGGGGTCCCAAAACGCGTTTTCCCCATGCATTTTCCCATAGGACCTTTAGTCCGCGCTACAGCCCGAACGGCTGAACAGAAAACCTTGAAATTTGGCAGAGAGGTAGTCCTCAGGTCAGGGATGTGCCTTTTGCAGGTCTGGTGTAAATCTGTTCAGTATTTTCTGAGAAAATAGCATTTAAAAGCATATGTATATCTATAGGCGCGCACTGTGCGCGTACGGTAAGCGCACCCTACCGTGCGCGAGCGCAATTCTGATTGGTTGTTAGATCTTAGTAAACATTCGAATCGGTCGAAACCAGGAAGTGTCGGCCGCCATTTTGTCTCTCGCAGTTCGAGGGAGGTGAAAAATAAAGGTGGAGAACATGAAAAGGGGGCAGGGTGGACAGTACCTGACCCCCTAGCCATTGTCAGGGGGTCCCCAAAGGACCCCCAAGGGCCATAAATGTTTTTAATATTTTTAAGAAAAATCGCTGAGTGCGCTTACCGTGCGCGCACGGTAGAAACGCGAAAATTACGCGAACGGCGTAACGTGGCCGCACGGTGCGCGAAGCGCACCGTGGGCCCACAGAGCGCGTACGGGGCGCGAAGCGCACCGTGCGCGCACGGTACGCGCACGGTGAATAACCTTAAAAATAAATAAATAAATAAATAATAAATACATAACCTAGCATTTAAAAAACCGTACAAATTCACTGAAACAACCATAGGTTTCACACATGTTATAGTTAGGAATTAGCATTTAAAAAACCTTGCAAATTCACTTAAAAAACCATAGGTTTCACACATGTTATAGTTAGCTGGACATTTCCCTCGTAAAAAACCAATGAAATTTCCCCGTTATAGTTAGTAAATGGAACTATAACTCACGCAACCGCAATCCACTGCTGATGACGTCAGATATTACATCACTGATGACATATGTGTCTTTCTGTAAAATAAATATTTATTAAATATGTATAGCTAAAGGTTAAAGGAAAGAAAAATGGGTAAATAAATACAGTGATGTAATATCTGACGTCATCAGCAGTGGATTGCGGTCGCGTGAGTTATAGTTCCCTTTACTAACTATAACGGGGGAATTTCATTGGTTTTTTATGAGGGAAATGTCCAGCTAACTATAACATGTGTGAAACCTATGTTTTTTTAAGTGAATATATATATATATATATATATATATATATATATATATATATATATATATATATATATATTCAGTCGCTTCACAAGAGGATTCGTTTCCGGGATCCATATCCCATTGTCAGGTGGCGTGTTGCACTCGGCCAATCCCACCGCCGAGTTAAAGTCAATAAGGTTTCCTGCTACGATAAGCAAACACACGCTCTCAGAAAGGTACAGCTAGTGGGAGTTTATTCACAAGATAACGCTACGCGTTTCAGCACAGAAGTGCCTTGATCACACGTTAACCACAAACCAATCAGGAACATCTTATGTACAAACACCAATGATCACCATGTATAGTCAACATAGTAGAAGGACACTGACATTCAAGAAAATGCATCGGCCATTATTGAATAGTTCTTTTGCGTTAAATCTCTATTACATCATAGAAATTTAGAAATCAAAACAGTGAATTCAATCAATATATATGGGAAACCTGAACTCCATCTCATATTGAAAAAACGGGTTTTTTTAAAAATAAATTATAACCAAGCTAATGAATCCGGTAGATGTATTGCTGGGTGGGCATCGCCCCTTAATGCAAACATGTTACTCTGTAAGCAACCGGACTTAAAAATAATAATAATACTTGAACAAAAGCTAATCTAGTAGTTCGTAATACATAAACATTGGGTCCTTGTATGACCTATACGTAACATTACGACCATGCAATGAAGTCAGAGTCATTGTGCATAAAAGTGACTGCATTTCCGCATTTGACAATGCTATTACCACGATTCAAACAGTTTTTGACCCATGTGGCATTAAATCAATAGAACTATATCGTCTGACGTGATTCAAACAATTGCATATGCACCAATGTCAACATAATCATGATCCGTATAGGGTGCTTGTTACAAACCATTGCTAGACAAGTAACCGTTATAGCCAAATGTGAGCTGTAAGTAACATTTTGATCATGCGATGCAGTCAGAGTCATTTGTGCATGTAAGAGAATGCATTGTCGCATTTAACAAGGCTATAACCACGATTCTAACCATTTCTGACACATTCAGCATTACCCCCATAAGACTAAGTCGTCTGGCATGTTCATAGTGCATAGGAATAACTTATTGCTAAGCGCCTATGTCGCAGCATCACATATTTACAAAAAGCAAATTGCACTCGGTCTAGTGCCCGAAAAGAGTCAAATTGAGATTTGGTGAGTGATCAGGCTAAATCTCATAGTCTCTAAGGTATCCTTCCTCCAATAAGGTGATCAAAATAGGTTCTACTAGGGATGTTCCATCAAGGTAAACAGAGTGCATCTAGATCCAAGGATCAAGGAAAATCAAAAAAAGGGGGGGGTTTATAAAATAACAAAAGTGAAGGTGTGTTTCTTAGCTTATCGTGGTGAGGTGACAGTCTTCTATTCAGTTCAGACATGTGAGGGTCAGTGCAGTGCTCAGATTTTCTAAGGAGTGACGTGCCCCGGGCTGACTCCTAAAAAGAGGTAACAAGAACAAGTGATTAAAATGGATTGAAAACATCATCATCAATCAGTTTGCAAGAACACTCAGATTACATGTTGAACATCAGGACACAATAAAAAAATTATACAATGGACCAATTTAGAAGGCAGCTATGTACAATTACTCAGTGTGCGGATGGGTTGCAAGTTCCTCGTCCAAATTGTGTCCCCCAGGGAATTTGGTCTCCAATTCTAATATCCATTTGGATTCTCTTTTTCGGAGGGCAAGTTCGCGATTCCCACCCCGCTTACCAACATTGACCTGTTCAATTGCATAGTATCTTAAGAGGTCATTGTTTGATTGGTGTGCGGTTTGGAAATGTCTTGCAATGGGATATTTGGGGTCTTTGTTATTAATAGCCCTCAAATGTTCCTGAACTCTTTTCTTAGCCATGCACAAAGTACTGCCCACATATTTTTTGTGACATGGACATTCCAAAATATAGATCACATAAGTGGAACTACAAGTCAAAAATTGTTTGATTTGTTTTTTGGTATTGGTCCCTGGTATTGCAAAGTCTTTAACCATCACACTAGACCGACAGGCCCTGCAATGCCCACAAGGGTAGAATCCACTAAGTCCTTGGATGTGTTGGCCCTTTTTATCAGAGATGTCACTTTTCACCAACATATCCCTTAAGTTGCGGCCTCTTCTGTACGTTATAAGTGGTCTGTTGGTCAATTTGGGGCCTATGATGGAGTCAGATTTTAAAATTTTCCAATTATCAGCCACTATTTTTTGTACTTGGTTGGACTTTTGGTTAAAGGTAGTTATTATTCTAGGAAGTTGTGAGGAGACAATAGGTTTGGGCGTAGGATTCAGGGTCTCTAATCTCTGAATAATCGAGGCTTTAGAAAGGGCTTTAGTCAGTATCCCCTCGGGATATCCCCTATCACGGAACCGTTGGAGTATGTTGCTACTCTCGAGTATGAAATCCGCCTCTTGAGTGCAATTTCTTTTGGCTCTCAAAAGCTCCCCATAAGGGATGCTCCATTTGAGTGGTTCAGGGTGGGAGCTGAGGGCATGCAGTAAGCTGTTGCCTGCGGTGTCCTTTCTGTGGAGTTTGGAAATCAGTTTGCCATCTTGGATCGCAATACTGGTATCTAGGAAATCCACCTGGTGTCTGCTAATGTTATATGTCAGATGTATATTGTAGCTGTTTTGATTCAGCTTTGCAATGAAGGTAATAGCCTCTTCCTCTGTGCCACGCCAGATGACGAAGAGGTCGTCAATGTATCTAGACCATAAATGTACCTTGGTGAAGTGCTCCTTGAGATCTACACTGGTCATAATTTCTTCTTCCCACTTCCCCAGAAATAAATTGGCGAAGTTGGGAGAAAAAGCAGAACCCATGGCCGCCCCACGAATTTGTTTGAAAAAGGTACCATCAAACATAAATATGTTGTTGCGTAGACAGAGTTTCATCATCTCTATTAGCATGACAGTGTGGTTTCTGAATCCTATTTCACGGTTTTTTAAGAAATAGTAACAAGCCTCCATACCCTGAGTGTGGTCTATGACAGTATAAAGGGCACTGACATCCATAGTTATTAATATGGAGCCTTCTGTCAATGTCATGGTATCTATTTTTTGGAGAAAGTCAGTTGTGTCCTTAATGAAGGAAGGAAGTTGGATGACATAATCTTTCAGGAAGTGATCTACGTATACTGACAGATTTTCATTAACACTTCCTATGGAGGATATGATGGGTCTGCCTGGGGGTTCTAAGAGATTTTTGTGAACCTTAGGCAGCAAATAAAAAATTGGCAGTTTAGGATAATCACGTTTGAGGAAGCAGAATTCGTGCCAAGAGAGGAGCCCCTCTATTTGCCAATCGTGTAGTCTATTCCATGTTTCCTCTATACTATTGTTGTATTCATTAGAGTTGGATTTGGTATAGAAGATATCACCTTCAAGTTGTCTGAGGGCTTCTTTAACATAAAGATCCCTGCCCCACAGAACAATGTTTCCTCCCTTATCGGAGGGTCTTAGTATAACAGAGTTGTCATCTGCCAAAGACAGGATGAAGTCACGTTCTTGTTTGGAACCCCCAGGCAGACCCATCATATCCTCCATAGGAAGTGTTAATGAAAATCTGTCAGTATATGTAGATCACTTCCTGAAAGATTATGTCATCCAACTTCCTTCCTTCATTAAGGACACAACTGACTTTCTCAAAAAAATAGATACCATGACATTGACAGAAGGCTCCATATTAATAACTATGGATGTCAGTGCCCTTTATACTGTCATAGACCACACTCAGGGTATGGAGGCTTGTTACTACTTCTTAAAAAACCGTGAAATAGGATTCAGAAACCACACTGTCATGCTAATAGAGATGATGAAACTCTGTCTACGCAACAACATATTTATGTTTGATGGTACCTTTTTCAAACAAATTCGTGGGGCGGCCATGGGTTCTGCTTTTTCTCCCAACTTCGCCAATTTATTTCTGGGGAAGTGGGAAGAAGAAATTATGACCAGTGTAGATCTCAAGGAGCACTTCACCAAGGTACATTTATGGTCTAGATACATTGACGACCTCTTCGTCATCTGGCGTGGCACAGAGGAAGAGGCTATTACCTTCATTGCAAAGCTGAATCAAAACAGCTACAATATACATCTGACATATAACATTAGCAGACACCAGGTGGATTTCCTAGATACCAGTATTGCGATCCAAGATGGCAAACTGATTTCCAAACTCCACAGAAAGGACACCGCAGGCAACAGCTTACTGCATGCCCTCAGCTCCCACCCTGAACCACTCAAATGGAGCATCCCTTATGGGGAGCTTTTGAGAGCCAAAAGAAATTGCACTCAAGAGGCGGATTTCATACTCGAGAGTAGCAACATACTCCAACGGTTCCGTGATAGGGGATATCCCGAGGGGGTACTGACTAAAGCCCTTTCTAAAGCCTCGATTATTCAGAGATTAGAGACCCTGAATCCTACGCCCAAACCTATTGTCTCCTCACAACTTCCTAGAATAATAACTACCTTTAACCAAAAGTCCAAACAAGTACAAAAAATAGTGACTGATAATTGGAAAATTTTAAAATCTGACTCCATCATAGGCCCCAAATTGACCAACAGACCACTTATAACGTACAGAAGAGGCCGCAACTTAAGGGATATGTTGGTGAAAAGTGACATCTCTGATAAAAAGGGCCAACACATCCAAGGACTTAGTGGATTCTACCCTTGTGGGCATTGCAGGGCCTGTCGGTCTAGTGTGATGGTTAAAGACTTTGCAATACCAGGGACCAATACCAAAAAACAAATCAAACAATTTTTGACTTGTAGTTCCACTTATGTGATCTATATTTTGGAATGTCCATGTCACAAAAAATATGTGGGCAGTACTTTGTGCATGGCTAAGAAAAGAGTTCAGGAACATTTGAGGGCTATTAATAACAAAGACCCCAAATATCCCATTGCAAGACATTTCCAAACCGCACACCAATCAAACAATGACCTCTTAAGATACTATGCAATTGAACAGGTCAATGTTGGTAAGCGGGGTGGGAATCGCGAACTTGCCCTCCGAAAAAGAGAATCCAAATGGATATTAGAATTGGAGACCAAATTCCCTGGGGGAAACAATTTGACGAGGAACTTGCAACCCATCTGCACACTGAGTAATTGTACATAGCTGCCTTCTAAATTGGTCCATTGTATAATTTTTTTATTGTGTCCTGATGTTCAACATGTAATCCGAGTGTTCTTGCAAACTGATTGATGATGATGTTTTTAATCCATTTTAATCACTTGTTCTTGTTACCTCTTTTTAGGAGTCAGCCGGGGGCACGTCACTCCTTAGAAAATCTGAGCACTGCACTGACCCTCACATATCTGAACTGAATAGAAGACTGTCACCTCACCACGATAAGCTAAGAAACACACCTTCACTTTTGTTATTTTATAAACCCCCCCCCTTTTTTTGATTTTCCTTGATCCTTGGATCTAGATGCACTCTGTTTACCTTGATGGAACATCCCTAGTAGAACCTATTTTGATCACCTTATTGGAGGAAGGATACCTTAGAGACTATGAGATTTAGCCTGATCACTCACCAAACCTCAATTTGACTCTTTTCGGGCACTAGACCGAGTGCAATTTGCTTTTTGTAAATATGTGATGCTGCGACATAGGCGCTTAGCAATAAGTTATTCCTATGCACTATGAACATGCCAGACGACTTAGTCTTATGGGGGTAATGCTGAATGTGTCAGAAATGGTTAGAATTGTGGTTATAGCCTTGTTAAATGCGACAATGCATTCTCTTACATGCACAAATGACTCTGACTGCATCGCATGATCAAAATGTTACTTACAGCTCACATTTGGCTATAACGGTTACTTGTCTAGCAATGGTTTGTAACAAGCACCCTATACGGATCATGATTATGTTGACATTTGTGCATATGCAATTGTTTGAATCACGTCAGACGATATAGTTCTATTGATTTAATGCCACATGGGTCAAAAACTGTTTGAATCGTGGTAATAGCATTGTCAAATGCGGAAATGCAGTCACTTTTATGCACAATTGACTCTGACTTCATTGCATGGTCGTAATGTTACGTATAGGTCATACAAGGACCCAATGTTTATGTATTACGAACTACTAGATTAGCTTTTGTTCAAGTATTATTATTATTTTTAAGTCCGGTTGCTTACAGAGTAACATGTTTGCATTAAGGGGCGATGCCCACCCAGCAATACATCTACCGGATTCATTAGCTTGGTTATAATTTATTTTAAAAAAACCTGTTTTTTCAATATGAGATGGAGTTCAGGTTTCCCATATATATTGATTGAATTCACTGTTTTGATTTCTAAATTTCTATAATGTAATAGAGATTTAACGCAAAAGAACTATTCAATAATGGCCGATGCATTTTCTTGAATGTCAGTGTCCTTCTACTATGTTGACTATACATGGTGATCATTGGTGTTTGTACATAAGATGTTCCTGATTGGTTTGTGGTTAACGTGTGATCAAGGCACTTCTGTGCTGAAACGCGTAGCGTTATCTTGTGAATAAACTCCCACTAGCTGTACCTTTCTGAGAGCGTGTTTTTGCTTATCGTAGCAGGAAACCTTATATATATATATATATATATATATATATATATATATATATATATATGTTCTTGGCCATCCCTCATGAATTTCAAAACACCTTTGCTCAAGTAATCCAAGACAGACAAGATGCTGCTAAACACGTATTGAGCACTGGTCTAGGCAAACCAATTGCGTTGATGCACCTTGGGCACCAATGAAGTGATCCAGTGGGGTGCATGGATGTGCATCACAAGATTTTCTGGGGCCGTGCAGGCAACTCTGATGGACATGCCATTCAATGGTTCCAGTCTTTTTAGTAAAAAGTATGTCTGTGCATTGGAACACTTCCAAGACAGCTGTACTACGACACACTCCTTGGGTCTTACCTCTTTAGCTTGGCAGTTCCACTGGCAGTAACTATACTGAGTAGATCGAACCTTTCATTAAACCTCTTGGGTATCCAAAAATATTGGATTAGACGCCTCACTCACTTTACTGTGACATGCTTCATCATCGGTGCCTATCCACATCCTGGTAGGGTGGTACCACCAAGGCGAACTCAACCAAATATTGTAGCACCAGCATTATACTGAGTGGGTGTTCGCTCATTTGCATGGGGGCATGGCCAATACAAATGAGGGGATTCCTTTGCCTCTGCGCCCGCGCCGTATTACTGATGTAGGCGCAGAAGCAAACATGTCGTTAGGGGGCGCACTGACCGTGAGCCACAAAAAGGTGGTGCATGCTCAGTACGCCCCCTTAGGGCAGCCCTCTCCAGGGTTCAAAGTGGAGCCCAAGGATCCCCAGATATTCTCCTGCAGGCGGGTGCAGTCATTCACTGTGCCCGTATGGAGGGAGATCTCTTCCCTCTTCCAAGTGCAGGTATCACTGCATAGAGAAACACGAAACAACTCTGAAGCAGCCTCTCTGTATTTAACTGAATGCACTGCCTTCAGGTCAGCGGAGTTTGTGGCTTCCCTGGGGGCAGCGCATTCATCGTAATAGGGAGCATTGTCCCTGTTTGCTTGTCACGCACCTGCTTAAAGGTGCGGCATTCAACAAGGGAAGTGCACCCAATATGTAGGATGGTACCAGGAGAGGATAAATAAACACACATGTACGATAGGCAGCAGGTCGATCGATGCTCTCTCTCTCCCCACTACCAGCCTGCTGGCTAAGTTGCAGATTTAATTCATATTTGAAAATTTGCTTATTTTATCACGTATGAAATTAGAAAGTTGATTTTGTAATTTAGAAATCTTTGAGAAATTATATTGTATTATTGCAGGGCAGCACGGTGAGCGTAGTAGGCATTTGGATTTTGCCTTCCTTGTGGGGCAGGAGAAGCTCCCTGGTTGACAGCCATGGTGTAAGAAGCACTATTTGCGTGATTTTATTCAGAGTTGAGTGTACAGAGAGACACTGAGGATATTCTTGCTTTACATTCCCCACCTACATCACCTGATGACGTCCAGAGATTGGGGCATGGGCCAAGATTATCAGAAGGCTGCACTTTAGACTTCCTCAGGCTGCCTGCCTTCGCCGGAGGTGAGCGACGAGAAGTGAGTCCTGGTGATGGGTCACCTGCTGACTTTAGGGACCCTTAAGAGGCACAGATATAAGTCTGCAATTTTAACCAAAACATTAATATCTGTTATGCCACAGTGTGAACGCCAGGAAACACTTAATTTCCCAATTGTACAAATAGTCTAAAATATTTTGGCAGTAAATCAATAACCGCCTCCTGCCCTCTTTGGTATGTTTACACGGATGGTCTGCTCTTTTCGGATTAAGAGACCAACCTGCCAGAGACTCCACGCATGCCACACAGGTTCAAACTGGAATGGCATGGTGATAAAAAAAAACCGATTGATTTAGGCCCAGATTTCTCTGACTCTAGCCTGGGAACTTTGTGAATTGGAAAACAGTCATCAATAAACCCATGCACATAAAAGAATCTAATATTGGAGGAGTGTGGCTCAATGGTTAGAGCGGCAGACCCTGAAGCAGAGTTCTGGCCAGGGACCAGGGTTCGATTCCCGCCTCGGCGGGGCTCGGGCTCAATTTCCTCGGACCTGTCTATTCTCGCCTCGGTGCCTATTCTAATCACGGGCCCCACGCTGCAACTCTGGGCAATAGCTTGCTTAGCCTCCACACCGGCCCCAACAGCGCTAAGGATGCCTGGCGCCCAGGAGTGGACACTTCACAGGGAAAGCCAGGAGGGGTTCCACAGCGGTATGAGTATCAGCGCCAGAAAACCGCAAAGGCGACACCGCAAGGTGGCCGTCTGGTGACAGTGCGCTCCATAAGTACCTTGACATTTACATTTACATATTTATAATTATTGTGTGACCTATTACCAATGAAATCCGTACATTGCGACCTCTCTGAAACAGCTACAATATGTATAAACTTAGTGTTTTTCTAAAATATATGATATCTCTAACACCTTTTGTAGTTATGTACCCACGCATTGACGCCTTTTTAGGTCTCATCTGCCAAATGCATATGCGCTGTCACTGCAAGGAATATTGTTTACTATAATACTATACTAATGGAGCTCACCCATTGCTTGCCCGTAGCTGGCATCATTGCTCATCTTTGCTGCCTCCTAACAAAGTCACACAAATCCACTCCACGCCACACAGTACCACTAAACTCAGTGCCACTCTACGCACAACAATGGCAATCCATGCCACACAGTGCCAGTCCACTCCATACCACAAAATGCCACACTAATCCATACCACACAATGCCACTCAACTCCAGACAATGCTACTTCTCGCCACACAATGCCACTCCATGCCCCACAGTGCCAATCCACACCACACGATGTCACTCCATGTCACACAATTCCACTGTACTTCAATCTACATCAGGCAGTGCCACTCCACTCCAATCAATGGAAGACAATGCCACTACTCTACCCTCCACTTAATGCCATTCCACTTCACACATTGCCACACCTTGCAGTGCCACTCTACTCCATTTCTCATAGTGTCACTCCACTCCAGTCCACTGCATGAGTGCCACCCCACTTCACTCCATGATCTGACCAAGATGGCTGCTGGGCTGGAGCTCTGCGATGTAGCTCCGGGGCTAGGGATCCGCTTTGCTGTGGTCTGCTTCACTTCCCCGCAAGGAAGAATTGGCCGTGGTGGCTGCCGGTTTTCCTGGCAATCTACCCGGTAGCCGACTACGATGACTAGGCTCCACCTGAACTGCTACGGACCAGGGAGTGGATTGCCACATTGTCACAAGGAAGCTTTGGACATATGTGCAACCGCTCTCCCTGCAACTGACCCAGATACTCGAAGAAGATGCTGATGATCCTCAGGGACCATGTCGGTCCAGTGAGTGGATTGGAGAAGGCCGAGTCCCGACACGCAGATGCTGGTGAGTCCTGCGGATACATTGAGGCAGTCTAGGCTCTCTGAGACTGATTGCACCCGGTCCACTGGCAACCTACCTCTGTCGGCCACCCTCTGCGAAATTGCTCCCTTGTGACCCCCTTTGGTACAGGAGCTGTCCCATGTCCGAGGAATCCTGACTCCCCAGCCGCTGGGTGAGTCGGTTTCCCTCGCAGTGCGCCCTGGGCTCTGAGTGTTACAGAGGCTGATCGCTGGGCTCTCAGGGTGTCCTCCCCCCCTCCTCCGCCTGCTCCTAGATGGGGGACCGTGCGTGAAGATTCGGGCCGCCTCCGAAGCGTGCCCCATTGTTGTGGCTTTCCATTCCATTGTCTGCCCACCACCACGAAGCCTCGCTTCCCTGACCTCCCAAGAGCAGTCGTGCCTTGACACCAGGTGCTTCTGCACCCTTGCCCCGCCGCTCCACTCCTGCCCGACCCCAAAACGACGGAAAGTCGTGGCAGGGTTGCTTGTAGGTGGGCCAGGCAAGGGCTGTGCCTGTCCCTAAATTGGTGCCCTGAGCGATATTTCGTTGCTCACATCAGGGTCTCCACAGCGAAAAAGACTTGCAATGGGACTGTTTTTCACACTTAGTCCTATGTCAGGCTCACGCACATCGAGAGAATTGCTTGGGGCAACAGCAGAGTGCCCTACAACCCTGGTCCTGCACATTCTATATGCCCGACCTTAAGATGGCTGTCCTGTCCTGTCCCCTGGAAGCATTGCTATCGAGTGCATGTCAACCCTACAATAAGTCTTGGCCTCCCAGTAATTCCGGGATGGATGCAACCAATTTGATCTATGATGATCTATGACGATGCCCCCAGAATGAAACCTTGAGCATTGTACACACCACGGAGCCGGATCAACAGGGCCCATGCCCGGTGGAACTTTGATGGAACTTTTGAAGGACTTTTGACGATGCCTCCCTGGGCGAATACCAAAACTGTTTGTACTTACCTCGGTGCACGAGCAACCTTGGCCGATGCCCGGTGGAGCTGTCATATGCAGCTATAGAGGAGTCTGGTCCTGGTTTCACCCCTTCGGCTGTCACCTACCCAGCCGGTCATCTGACATTGTTTTCCTCGTTTCCCCGTTGTGTTTCCTTCCCTCCTCCTCCTCTTCCCTCCGTGATTCTTTGATTTAATTGATGTGACTATGTAACCTGTAACTCACTAATCCTCTTGTAAAGCGCTCTGATACCTCCGGGGCTAGCCAGCGCTATATAAAACTTTTCAAATAGAATGGCACAAAAAATGGTACTCCACGTCACACAATGCCACTCCACTCAATTCCACTCAACTCTGTGCCACTCCATTCCTCAATGCCACGTTTCTTCACACCACACTATACCAGTCCACGTCATGCCTTTCCACGCCATGCTATGCTACTCCACACAATGCTACTCCAATCCACTCCACGCCACTCCACCAATTGACATTCCACTTCACTCCATTCAATACCACTCCACTCCACATCAAGCCACACAGTGCCACTCCACTCCACAGAATGCAATTCCACTCCATGGTACACAATGCCACTGCACTCCATGGCATACAGTACCACTCCACTCCGCACAATGTCATTACAATCTACTCCATGCCACACAATGCCAATCAGCTCCACACAGTGCCACTCTATCCACTCATTATCACTACACTCCGCGCCACTCCACTCAATGCCCTCTACTCTGCGCACTGCCACTCCACTCAATGCCACTCTAGTCCCCTTCATGCCACACAGTGCTACTCCACTCAATGCCACACAATACTACTCCAGTCCGTGCCAAAACAGTGCCACTCCATGTCATACAGTGCCACTCCTCCCCACACAGTGCTACTCCACTGCACAAAGTGGCACTCCACTCCATGCCACATAATGTCACTCCACTCTCCACAATGCTACTCCATGCCGCTTCACTCCACTCAGTGCCACTCCACACAATTGGAATTTTACTTTTATAGCCCTTACTACCCCACACAAGATGTTGAAGTGCATTATCGGCATGCCACTCGACTCCACTCAATGCCACTCCACACAGTGTCACACCACTCCACGCGACACAATGCAATGCCACTCCACGCCACACAATGTCACTCTAGTCCACTCCGCACCATGTCACTCCACGCCTCACAATGCCATCCACTCTACTCTACACATTGCCACTCCATTCCACTCCATAACATACAATGTCACTCTGCTCCACTCCACACAATGCCACTCCACACCACACGGTCCCTCTTCAATCCACATTGCCACTCCATGCCACACGTCGCTCTACTCCACTCCACTCCACACAATGGCATTCCACGCCACACAATATCACTCCACTCCACGTCACTCCACTCTTCACAATGCCACTTCACTCCATGCCACCCAGTGCCACTCCATGCCACACAATGCCACTCCACGCCACACAATGCCACTCCACTCCATGCCATTCCACTCCAAACAATGCCACTCCACTCTACACAGTACTGCTCCACACAATGCCACTCTACTCCACATCACGCCATGCCAATCCACTCCACACAATGTCCCTCCACTGCACACCTCACAATGCCACTCCAATCTATGCCACTCCATGCCATATAATGTCACTCCACTCCCCACATTGTCACTTCACATCACCCTGTGCCACTCTGCTCTACATATTGCCACTCCAATCCACACCATGCCAAAACACTCCACTCCAACAAAGCCAACATTTCTCACATATGCAAGGCCTATTTGCTTTGCCAATGTTTTTTATTTCATCTTAGGAAGTCCCGCAACTCTGTGATGGTGACTTTAAGTGGTTTCTTTGTAGCAGAAAACCTAATCTCAACTTTTTCTCTGATGCTGGTATCTGTGTAAATATTTTAAAGTCACTCCCGGGTCTAGTGTCCTTGAAGCAGTGCTGAAAACCTTACTTTGTCGATTTGCCTACTCTTAAAATGAACTCATTTACTCTATGTGTAACATGATCTATCTCACAATTTCCCTTTGCATTCAATTTCGATTCCTGGTTATTGTTTCAGGAGAGCATCCTGGTCCTTGCTCAAGTCTGCATCGCGTACATACAAATTTGCCTCAAGCCCTTTTCTCTGGAACCCTCCTGTTTATGTACAGCAGACTCAGAACACTGAGCCATTGACTCAATAGGAAAAATACAATGGTAATAACGGGACTTCATTATCATTGCACATTTCCTTTTGAGTCAGTGGGGCGAGCCGCCCTGGTCCTAGCATCGGAGTGGAAATGAGCGGTTCATGCTGCCTGTATTAGTCTATAATGGTGGTCCACCTAAAATGGTGGCAACTGAATTCCACAACTGCTGCCAGCGGACATTCTGTTTTTTCCCGTTTTTATATAGAGCAAACTCAAATCTATTGGAGCGCTTTGCATGAGCTGCCTTACACAATGTCACATTAAAAAAGTTTAGGTAGCGAGATTAAGTGATTTGCCCAGAATCACAGGATGCTGAGCCGATGCTGAGACCCGAACCTGATTCCCAGCTCCAAAGTCAGCAGCTCTGGCCGTAACGCCACATCCTCTCCAAGCACTAATCACTTTCAAATTGGCCTGTTCTTCCTTAAAATGAATGGTTGGATTATCTGCCCGCTCAGAACCTTACACCCAAAGGTCGCCTGTGAAGCAGCCATAGCCTGCTCAGGAAATCTGATCTTGCCCCATTATTAGTTGTTTCTTGGCTTCCAAGGCTCAGCTGGTAGATGATTCCCCTCCCAGGTACCAACTCTGCCAGTACCCTATTTGCTAGATCATCACCAGGTTGTTAAACTTCCACATTTTCTGGAAGAAATCAAAGCAAAACGTATTAGAACCCTCCTATGTTCCAGGGAACGCTAAGCATCCGGGAAATGATAGCACTGCCATTTGCCGTATAAGGTGGCAAGGTGCATGAATGTCATATTAAAAGAGTAAAAATAACCTTTTTTAGGAATTCGGGGTTCTCCCTCCTGCATAAACTACCATATGAACTCTGCTGCCAGAAGATTTGTCCGGATGATACTCTTAAGATAGATGTCTGTTTAAAAAATTAGAGTTTGGCTTCTGCTCAGAGACAAAAGAGCTCAATTATAGGATTACATTGGGCTACAGTTCTTCTGCCCCATGTAGCATAAAAACATGATTCAAATGCCATTGGGGGGAAATTTTCTTCATTATAGGGTACAAGAAACAGGGGTTATAGTGGTATTTGCCTCCATCAATTATTAAGGAACTAAATCTTTAAATGTAGAAAGGTAGGTCCCTATGTAGTTGTTCCCCTCTTCTGCGGTCAGCTACCCTTTATACTTACTCCATCAGGCCACTCATGCGAACTCCTGGTGCCCCTATCGGGTGGCATGTCCTCTGGGCGTCTAGCACTAAGGTTCATGTGCGCCTCTCAACTTATTATGGTGCTTTAGGTGGAGGGACCTTCTACCACTCCACATGTGCATCACAGCAACAGGCCTAGCAAAGCCACAGTGTCTTATACAGATGAAGCAGCATCTTTGCACATCATGTTGCGGAGAGATAGTCCGGGCAATATATAGTCTACAATCTCTCCTTCCTCCATAACTTTTTCTTCCTGATGGCTGAGGAGCTCAAATCTTGACTGGCCTATGTTGCTAATACTCCTTAATAGTTCTATTCCAGTCTGTCTGTTGCTTAAGACTATATACTGATCAGGTGGTTGGTCAGGGATCGTAACTTGTAATACTTTTGTGTTCTGTAAGGCTGTTTGGATTGGGTGCCTAAGGAAACCAGCTACTCTCCTTTTGATAGGCTGTGGCTTCTCAAAGTCCCACCTAATTGTTTTTATCCAGGTAGGTTAGAGGCCCATTGTAAAATATCATTACAGCTGCATTGCTTATTCCATATGGGATAAAGTAAGCCATGCCGTACATTATAAGGCTATTGCAAGTCACCAAGGAGTTCAATGACCATATAGTGGACCGAGGCCAAATGCCATATTACTTTACAGGGTAATGGAACTCCAAGGTGGCTTGCAACATCCATATCATGTATGGCAGGGGGTACTTTATTCCTTATAATATATGGTCACACCATCACCTTTCCCACAAACCACTTAAATGCTTTGGGCGTAGCTTTTTCATATGAAAAAAGGAGCATGTTTGCAAACGTGAAAAATAAAAACAGAATCTCTAGTAAAAAATTAAACACATCAAAAAGCTACCATATACTTATTGCAAAAAGTTATTAGAATTGATTTAATACAAGTCAGTCTTTTTTTATGTTTAAAAACGTTTTTATTGAAACAAAACAAACCATGGGGGAGGGGGGTAGGAGGTTAGGGTACAGTTGATACAATCAAAGAAAAAAGGTGCAACTCAAGAGGGTTGGCGATGGATAGCTCGATGGGCCAGGGGAAAGGCTAGAAATGCAAACTGTGGAATCCCTGCGTGCATATCCAACACCCCAAATCTGAGCAATGAAAGCCAGCAGCAACTCGACAAAGCACAATCCACCCCCCCCCATCCCCCATCCCCCCAGTAAAGAAAGGAAGAAAGAAAAAACAATACCCCACCCCCCCCGTCCTATGGTCCCGCGTCAGATTAGTCCTCCCCAAAAAGCCCCGCACCCCCCCTCCCCCGGAGGCCTCTGTCTCACATGTGATCTAGTCCGCCGGGATCACCGGCGGCGTCAGCCTGAGAAGCCTAAGATACCTCGGACAGGTGAGCTCCCGGAATTCGGTGGACAGCAGCGCTAGAAAGGGTTGCCACAGCTCTTCAAATTGGTCTATTTCCCCCGCCACCGTGAGCGACAACTTCTCCATTCCCAGCACATGCCAAAGCCTATGCAACCAACCCGTGATGGAGGGAACAGTGTTGGTGCGCCAGTGGATAAGGATGTTCTGGACCGCAGACCCCAGCGCAATCGCGATCTGCCTACCCCTGCGGGACTTCAGTGGGTACATTAGGTCATTGGGGAGGCCCAGCAGAACATACGCCGGGAAGCGCGGCAGCTCTATCTCAAAGTGCTTATCCACCTCGTCCAAAACTTCCTTCCAGTAAGCGGTCAGCACGGGGCAATCCCAAAGAATGTGTGAGAGGGTACCCTCCTGCCCGCAGCCCCGCCAGCACCCCTTGTCAGTGTGTTTATGCATTTCATACAGTCGCTCCAGGGTGTAATACCAATAAGTGGACACCTTAGTGAAGGTCTCCGTAAGGCCCGTGTGATATGCAGAGTGCCGCACCCGATACGCAATTTTGTCCCATTCCTTGTGGCTGAGTGTCCTACCCAATTCCCTGTGCCAGCGCTCCCTCCCCGGGTTGTAATAGTGAAACGGCGGGGGTTGTAGGTACTTGTACAGATCGGTAATTAGCTTAGCGTCGGAGGTCCGGGTAGCCAGCCACCTCTCATACGGTGTAATTTGACGAGCAGCGGTGTCACGCACCTGGGGCTGGAGGGCCCAATGCTGAACCTGCATGTAGCGCAATCTGTCCAGCTCCGTCAGGCCGAACTCCTGGCGGAGTTGCTGAAACGGAGTCACTCCCTCCGGGCCATAGATCTGGAAGAGCGCCCTGCAGCCTGCCTGCACCCAATGGGAGAAAACTCCCGGCTCCATCCCTGGGGAGAAGTCCGGGTTGCCCGCTATGGGTGTGAACGGCGAAGGGAAGGTGGTGAGGCCCCGAGCCTCACAGACTGCGTCCCACACCCGCAGGGGGACCCGCGTAATAAAAGAAGCGTAAAGGTTAGGGGGGCGGTGCGCGCGGCGCAAGAATGGAACCTCTTGTAAAGTGCGGCCCGCCACTGCCTGGTCTTGAAAGAGCCAGTGTTTGTCGGACTCCCACCTGCTCCACTCCACCAAATATCGCAGCTGTGCTGCCTGAAAGTACCTACGGAGGTCCGGAATACCGAGGCCCCCCGCCTCCGGAGCAAGCGCGGAGAGGACCCTCTTCATTCGTGGCTTGCGGCCCTGCCAGACAAAGTGGGAGATGTCAGCCTGCATTTGTCGTATCCAGCCCACCGGGGGCTGGAGAGGGAGGGCCCGGAAAAGATACAGTATCTGGGGCAGCACCGTCATCTTAACCGCCGCGATTCGCCCCAGCCAGGACAGTAGGCCTTTGCTCCAGCGACCAAGCTCCTCCTTGATCTTCCTGCTGAGGGAGGCATAGTTAGCCGTGACCATCTCCGGTAATGTGGGCGCCAGCAGAATCCCCAGGTATGGCACCGTGGAGGAGGACCACTGCATGGGGAAGAGTCGCTGAAGGTCCCTCCTGGTGTCCGCAGCCAGGGACACGTCTAACGCCACCGACTTGCTCATATTCATTTTGAAGCCGGCCACACAGGCAAAGGCGTCTAGTTCCTGGAGGCAAGCAGGCAGCGACCTCCTAGGGTCGTCCAAGGTCAACAGGACATCGTCCGCGTAGAGACTGACAGTGTGGACATACTGGCCCATCCGGACCCCAACCGCATCCGGGTTATCGCGAATCCTCTGAGCAAACGGCTCCATGTAGAGGGCAAACAAGAGCGGCGAGAGGGGGCAGCCCTGCCTTGTGCCGCGTTCGATGGCAAACCCACCGGAGCTACACCCGTTGACCCGCACCGACGCTGAAGGATGCTTATAACAGTTGAATACCATGGTGCGGAACTTATCCCCGATTCCCAATTTCTTGAGAACCAGCTCGAGATACGGCCAGTGAACTCTGTCGAAGGCCTTCTCCGCGTCGACGGACAGCAACATCCGCTCCCCCGGGATCCGCGAGGCCTATTCCAGAACATGCGCCACCCGCTTGGTATTATCAACCGTCTGTCTGCCGGGTACAAAGCCAGCCTGGTCCGCCTCCACCAATCCGGGGAGGTGTGGACCCAGCCTGGACGCTAGAATCCCTGTATACAACTTGAGGTCGACATTTAAGAGCGAGATGGGTCGATACGAACCGCGAAGGGCCCGGTCCTTGCCCGGTTTCGGAATTACCGCGACCGTCGCCCTCAGGAGATCCGGTGGGATGGCTCCCGGTTCGGAAAAGGAATTAAATAGCCGAGTAAGGACAGGGGCCACAGCCGTGCAAAAAGTCTTATAAAACAAAGACGTGTACCCGTCCGGGCCCGGGGCCTTACCATGCTTCAGCCGCGCGATAGCGGAAATCACCTCCTCAACATGGATATCCCGCTCCAGGTGGTCCGCCTGAGCCGGATCCAGCACCGGAAGGGTCACCGACTCCAAATAGCCTTCGGCGTCCTGTGGCGAGGAGGGTTCCTCCGCATACAGCGCTTCGTAGAAGCCGCGGAAAGATTCCGCTACCTCCGCGTCCCCCGAGACGACCACCCCGTCCGTGCCCACCAGTTCCTTCACGACGCCACGCTGCTGCGTGACCCGGAGCCGGTGTGCTAGGAGCTTGCCACATTTGTCCCCCCCAGTGTAGAAGGCGTGTTTCAAGCGCAAGGCGGCATACTCCGCCCTATCAAGATCCAATGCCGTCAGGAGCTTCCTCGCAGCCTTCAACTGCCTCCACACCCTTGGCACCCCCGTACGGCGGTGGACCTACTCAAGCTCCCGGACCCGAACGGTCAGCTCGTCCCTCTTCCGTTGCCGCTCCCTGTTTTCGGCTGCGGAGATAGAGATAAATTCCCCCCGGAGGACTGCCTTCAATGCCGCTTCTGTGTCGCTTGCGAAGTGTCGGTGTTGCTATTGTGAGTTAGGTAGTCCTGTATGACCTCCCCAATGCGCTGGACTACAGACTTTTTGTGTAAAAGGGTATCCCGGAGGCGCCACACCCCCCGAGAGGGGGAGGCCGCCGGCCACTGGAAAACGCCGGTGACTGGTGAATGGTCAGACAAGGTCAGGACCCCGATGTCCGCCGCCGTGGCAGCGGCATGCATCGGTCCACTCACCAGAAGGTAATCCAGCCGTGAGTAGGTTCGATGTGCGTGTGAAAAGTAAGAGTAGTCCCTATCCGTGGGGTGCATGGAGCGCCAAAGGTCGTGTAAGTCCATTTCCGCAATCCGGGCCTTCACAGCCTGGGACAGTTCCCCGTCTGCGGGAAGCGCTGCGCCGATCTGTCCATCACAGAATCGAAGACAATATTAAGGTCTCCCCCCAGAATGACGTGGCGGTCGGGGGAAGCAGTGACATCCACCAACACGGAGTCTAGGAAACGCTCTTGGTGGTCGTTTGGGCTATAAACGGAGCCAACCGTAAACGCTATGCCTCCTAAGCGCATGCGATACGCAAGAAGCCTCCCCTTCTGTTCAGCACACTTATACAAAACCTCCCCCCTAAAGGAGCTCGCTAGAAGAATGGCTACCCCCGCCGTCTTGTTCGCTGCCGAGGAGAAGAACTGGGTAGGGAACTTAGCAGAGCGCAGCCTATGGCAATCCCGGGACAATAAGTGGGTCTCCTGTAAAAGGCAAATGTCCGCCTGCGTCGCCTCCAGCAAAGATAAGATCGCTCTGCGCTTCACGGGGTTGTTCAGACCCTGAACATTAAGGGTCACTACCTTTAGGGCCGACATTCCTCTCGGGGATCGGGAGCGCCGTGCAATGGGCAGGGGCTCAGCGGGTGGGGCGCGCGGGGCAACCGCGCAGGACAAGCCATAACAGACCAAGCGTGGGCATGGACAACGTCAGACGGGACCTCCCCAACCCCAGAACAACCCCTACACCCACCCGAAACACAACCCTGGCAACTAGCCAAACGCAAACTCAAACACCCCATTGTCCCAGTCAAGCCCCAAAACGGGCAAGTCCGTAGAAAGGAACGAAGTGGACGTCCAGCCACTCACCTCCAGCCGCTCCCCCCCGCCCCCCCCGCCCCGAACCCAGCATTTAAAGAAGCTAAAGGCATCTCCCCCCGGAGTGAGTGTCAGGCCGTCAAGGCCACGCCGGTGGAGCCGGCCGAGTCCCTGGCCGCCGCCCTCAAAGCGTCGGCCATGTCCGCCCTGATGGTAGGGGAATCAGGACGCCCTGCGCTGGCCGCTGATCGTCGCCTCGCCGACCTCCGCCGGCTTCGTCTCTCCGAGGCCCTCCACGACGGTGTAGCTCCTTCCTCCTCCGCCGCCGTAAGCCCCAGGACTCCACAAATGTCCTGCAAGGAGCGTAGCTGGTGTAGCACCCCGTTCCATCGGAAGATTAGGCGGAAGGGATGACCCCAAGAGTACGGCGTCTCGTGCTCGCGCAAAAAGTCAGTGGCAATCCTGAAGGACCTGCGTTTCTGCAGCGTGATGGCGGAGAGGTCCTGGTAAAGCGCCACCGGCCGCTCCCGGAAAGTCAGGGGCTGTTTCCTGCGGGCCTCAGTCATGATGCGTTCCTTCAGCGGGAAATCGGGCAGGAAGGCCAGAATGTCCGGTGGAGGTGCCGATGATTGGCGCTGCCGGCCAACCCTATGTGCCCTATCAATGCTAATGGGGAAGTCCGCAGCCTCCCCCAGGATCTCCCGGAACAGGTCCCGCAGGTAGCTCCCCAGATCGGACCCCTCGTCTGCAGTCGGCACACCACGCACTCGAATGTTGTTCCTCCGTGATCTGTTCTCAAGGTCCTCAGAGTGGGCCTGGAGCTCAACACACTGCTCCCGGAGGCGGAGAACGTCCTGTTGAAGATGGACTATCTCCTCCTCCCGGCGTTGGGCCTCCGTCTCCACCGTTTCAACGCGCTCACCAAGGCCCTCCACTTCCCTGCGCACTTCCCGGACCTCGCTGGCCACCTCCCGCTTCAGTGTCTGGAAGTCCTCCCTGAGGGAGCTAAACAGTTCCTCCATAAAGGTCCTCGTGACGGGTGGCTCCCCCCCAGTCACGTCCGCCGAGGCCCGGGAGGTCCCCGGCAAAGGCCGCGTTCTGTCCCGCAGTTGCTGGGCCCTGCCAAGCATGTCCGGCAGGGTGCGGTCCCCCTTCTTCGAGCCTCCTCTTCCAGACATCGCAAGCACTGCGGTCGGGCACTGGTCCAGCCGCCCCAGGGGTGCCCAGCTGCTGGCAAGCGCTCGACGTGGGTGTCCCCCACAAGCAGGGTCGCTGCGTCACAGGTGACAAGATGGCGGTCCAGCCCGGTCACCACCAGCCGCGGGTGCCCATCCGAGACAGGAATGGAAGCTACAGTGGGGGGCTCCTCATCAGCACATCCCCCAAAAAGTCAGCCCGGCAGCAGCGGCGGTCACATACATCCACCAGCAAGGGCTCCGGTGAAGGCCAACACCACTGATCCCACGGGGACAAGATGGCGGCAGGGCGAGGCAGGGCAGAGCGACCAGGCCCGGCGACACCACCGGGGCCCCCAAAACGCACAGCAATCAAATAGGTTCCACCGCCGGTTTCAGTCTATCACACGCAGGGGCCCAGATGGTCCGACCCCAACAGAGAGTCCGCCGTACCTCGGCCAAGGGACAGGGGCCTACACAGTGCGAAGCGTCGCCGACACAGGTCTGAGTGCCAAAGCACCCGTCCGAAGTCTTCCGCACTGTCGGGTCCCCTCCCGCAGGGCTCCTTCACCCTCCGTCGAACGACGGGCCAGATTCCCTCCAGATCGCAACTTTCAGCACCAGGCCCAGCCGAGGCGCCCGGACAGCACTCCGATGCGCTCCGCCCCTCAGGCCCTCCTTCGCTCCTCGAGCTTGATCGGACTTTTTGGGGGCTTCCCCCGAGGCGATCAGAACCAAAACGGCAACAACGTGCGCACCAGGTGCTCCGCCACGCTCCTCTTCCACGCTGAGCCTCAGCGGGGGGAGAAAAGCATAAGAAAAGGGCTCAAGCTTGGCCGGGCCGGAGGAGCTACGGGAGGAAGCGTCCGCTCACCCCGCCATCTTGGCCACACCCCAGTCTTTTTTTTAAAAGAAAAACAAAAGGCACAGTAGCTCAGAATGTGCAGAAAGATTCTGACTTTTCTATAATTACCTAAAGAGTGCAAAGACAAAGCACGTTGCCATAAATATCCGCTTTCTGCTTGTCACTATACAGCTAGAAAAACAGAGCAGAAGAAAGTTAAGCCAAGTTTTGTGTTCGTTATTTAAACAGCTGCTTTAAGTATGCTCCCTGGCCTGCCTTTCCCCTCCTCTGCTGATTTTAAATCAGAGAGGAGCGAAGGCTGCTTCTATATTTCGAAGGCTGCTTCTATATTTCTGTATGGTTCTATGGCTCACTGTTAAGGGAAGGGATGCATAAATGAGTTTCTCGAACAGATGATCAGAAAGACCCCGCCCCCCCCACACCCCCACCCCCACATTGAGCCGTGCTCTTTTTCCATCCAAGAGCAACATAGGGGGTGTTTTTAACCGTGCCTTGTATCAAAGAGTTTGACAGGAGGAGGCCCCGCCCCCAGTGATCAATAGTCATTATAAAAGTAGAGATGCGAATTCCCATTCAATGTGAACAAAGTGACTTATAAGGCTGCTTTCACATTAATTGTTCCTTGGAGATGGCCTGCGACCTTTCACATTTTGCTCAAGAAGTACCAAGCCAAAGGTGCAGCATCTAATTAGCAAATGAATGAGAACATGTTCCTCCCTCTTTTTTGAGGAGAAACATAGCAGTGATGTCATCTGTGTAAATCTGGAAGGTCGGCCCTTGCATCAGAAGGGAACCGGAAGGAACAGAATGACAGACAGTTTCAGCTGCTCTGAGAGGCGGTGCATTTGCAGATGTTGGCTAATGGCCTGTCAGCTACCGGCCCGAGGAGGCAGTGCTGAGTAGTGTAGAAGGAAACTGGCTTTGGAGGCTCATGGAAAGAGGGGATTGTGTTCTGAGGAGAAAGGCTGATGAGAGCTAGAAATATATCATAATTATAGCATAATTCAAAGCACGCCTTCCATTTGATCGTAGTGACTACAAAGATATAGTTATGGCTTTCGCATTCCCTTTTCTTTTATATCGTATTCATTTGGTGCAAGAAATTATTAGTCTGAGAAGTCGATGGGATCGCAATTCTTACAGTAAAAGAAAAAAACCTTTATCACTATCTTCATTATCTCCTCCTTAATCTTCATATCTCGGTACTAATCGGCCTCCATCATGTCCTCTCCATCTGCCTCCACTCTCTCCATTCTTATCATTCTCTATCAACCCTTCCATTACCTTTATCTCCATTCTCCATCTGTTATAATTCCCATCCTCCATCATAGTCCATCTCCCACTCCCAAATACTTTGCTCCTGCATCATGTCCTTCTCCATTATTATCATCACTTTCTATTCCTTCATAATCATCATCTTCATAATCTCATCCTTCTCATCCTGTTAAATACTTATTTAGCTTCTTCTTTTCTTACTCCTCTATTATCTCCATCAATCTTCCATAACCATCTCCGCCATCATCTATCCTGCCACTATCACCATCTTTTCCCCATCATCTCCTCCTCTTCACCACATCTATATGCTCATCATCCCCCAGCTCTATCCTCATGATCTTCCATCATCTTCTAGCCCAACATCTTCTCCTCCATCTACTTTTTCAACTCCATCCTCATCATCTCTTCCTTTTCATCAATCCCGCTGTATCTTCAACTCCACCATATCCATCCTCTTCAACCGCTATCACCTCCACTCCATCTCATCCTATACCTCACCATCCTCAACAATAAGAATTGAATCCATTGACTGTGCATTGCTGGCAATCATTCACTTCTTTTCTATTCTAAATTGAAGAAAGACAGCAAAGACAACAAAAAAACAAAATGTTTATTCAAGAAGAGTTTTGATAAACATGAATTGCATCCAAATTCCATCAATAAACATCCACTGGTACTTTGTATGACGGACTCTAAGTTTTACCGCGTTCATAAGGTCTACACTGGAGATTCTCTTCCAAAGTGTTGTAAATGTCGCTGTTTAACTTCCTGATCTCAGAGATTGAATATCAGCTACTTCAATTTACAGGGTTTGGTTGGCCAACAATAGAATAGGGAATTCTAATTGATTCCGTTGATCTTAGTGCATGTTTTCAGTCCTTCTGCTATTGGGGCAGTACTGCACCGTCAGTGTATGATTAGGTTAAAGATATTCATCATGCAACATAGTCGAAATGTCCACCTATGGAATCTTGAGGTTGAGGCCCACACCGTGTCGCACTGCGCATTACTTTGCTTTGCTAATTCTGTGATGGTCTAATTTGAGGAGCTTTCTCAAACGGAAAATGCCCTATTACTTTTAAAAGAATTAGTGGGATAGAAGCTGATTTTTTGTGAAATTACATTTTTTCCTTATTCTTTTGAGTTCCTGCATTAATGGATGCTGTGCTTGCTTTGAATAGCAAATTAAAAAATATGCCCTTAACATAAGTACATTCCATATGCTTGTCCACAACCTCAAGGGCCTGCCCTATTAGAAGGAGCTAGTAGCTTCCTCCGCCCCAATAACACTGTTGTGGTTATTTATGTTTCAGACGCAGATGTTGCCAACCCCTGTCTCCTACTACTTGCATCAGATGCCCACCTCCTTCCACTCTGTGCTGGTTTTGATGAGCCTCGCTTTTGAGCTGGTGGTGCCTTTCTTCCTGTTTATGGGACGTCGGATGCGCATCCTCCAGGGGGTTTTACAGATCGGCTTCCAGGTAAGTGGAACAAGCTTAGACCTGTTATCCTTCTGGAATTGTTGCCTCTCAATGTGTGCGCCACTAGGGTAATCTGACTAGTGCCATGCATTCTCGTGCCAGTGACTCAGCGTTCAGCAAGTCCAGTTGCAATCCAGCATGTACACATCCCTTCACCACCATCATAGAAACAGAGTGCTGCATCCAATATCCCTATTGATACCCTGTTATTGAGGAAACTCTACCAGTCTTGTAGTGGGTCTTTCACTAGTTCCCCCTCCACCCTCAAAGGCAGGGGTTTATAGCTAATTTTCTTTTCTAAAGTTTAAAACCTGACTTTCCGTCCAGATCATCCAAGCCACTTGTGCCATGAGCCTCCTGTTTTACGGCTATCTCTCACTACTTTTTTATTACTTATGCCTACTTCCCCTCCTGGGATATAGGCCATCCACCAGAACTCTCCAGCCCCCTCTGTCCTGGGCTTTTTTTTCAATCTGACTCCAGGTGTGACCCATCTCCTTGCAGATGGCTACATGACCATGACGCCTCCTGGGTCACTGATTCCGTCTCTCACTCGGTACTGCCCAAAATACTGTGTCTTAACCAGCTCAGGCCTCCTGGTCTTCTGCGGGCCTCATTGTGCCATCTCACGCTTAGAGTCATTTTACCTACTGAGTGCCCTCGTTGGAACACGCTCACTACTGAGCAACAGGCTTCCAGCTCCTCCCTTCCTGGGTTAAACATCACACTCAAAGGCACCCTGTGGACCCAAAGTGAAAGCAGGGGATGGCGCCTCACCCCTGGATACCCCACTTCATACAGTCCTCAAAGTAAATAATCTAAAAAATAACATCGCCATCATCTACTGTCGTTGTCATGACCCGTCCACCACCATGCATATTTAACAATTTCATCTACGTGTTTTAGACAAAAATTGTGTTTGTGTTCACTGTGCCGTATGTATTATTGTTTGCAGCCCTTCTGTATTGAGTTTGAAGTACTGCTGTGTAATTTTCTATTTGTCATAAAAACTAACGAGCCTTCCTTTCGCTTTCAAGTCGCATTTCTCTTGGCTGGGTGCAGCCGCTGTTAAAGGCGGGCGTGTGAGTCAGGGAGCCCTAAAATTCATTTGGGGACCTGACTAAGCTTTAGACAACAGGGTGTGTCCACCCCCTTTCTGTTCGGTACATTAATCAGTCAGTCAGTCAAGAAGGCTTTATTTCGATATAAATATATCTTAAAAAGCAGCACAACAGCATTATACAATTAAAAAGATAAAAAGGAATCTGTACATAGAAAAATATACATACAATTCATACTACTACTGATACCAATAAATTAACTAAAAACAAGCATTTTTAAAAAACAAATTAAACAACATACAAAAGCCTAGATGACCTAATGCGCCAGGCCCAACCTAAGAACTTGGCTAAACCACACGCAAAGAGGGGCCTTGAGTCACTTTTTAATATGCGTAGGGCATCAAAGCAATGTCTGGTACCAAGTTCTCTACAAAGCGGTTTTAACCACCTGCTCCGGGGGGCTGCATATGCAGGACATTCAAACAAAAAATGGGGGACAGACTCAGACCTCTTGTCACAAAATGGGCAAATGGAAGTTGTTTGAAATGGGACTTTCCATCTTGAAGTTAACTCACCTACAGGGAGTAAGCCTATTCTAAATTGAAAGTATAGGGCCCTGTCTTTACGATTAGAAATAACATCCAAGTAGGGTTCGCAAAAGTAAATTTCTTTAACCAGAAGAAAATCCAGAGTGGACCTGCACAAATTAGCATTACTGCTTCTATTACCCGCCACCCAGTTCCAATAAATCTTTTTTAACTCGGACTTAGGGGGAGCAGTTCTATCGGACCAGGCCTCGCCAAGACCTAGGCAAACGAGGAGACGCTTAACCTCCCTCAGCCAAAAGATCTTGGACCAGCCTGTTGACCCCAACACCTCGTTAAGGCCATCCGCGTAACTAGACAGTTCAGGTGTTCTCCATATACGCGCCCATAGGAGGAGAGGGCGGAGCCTAGCCTGATCACTGATTGGCCGGGTACCCATGTCCAAGAGCAATGGAAGAGTAGGGGTGCCATAAGGTAGCCCCATGAGATCTTTATGGAATTTGTTTTCAGAGCGGGACAGTTGGTCAACCTTGTGGACACCCCAAAGTTCCGCCCCATACAGAGCTGCGCTAACCCCCCTTGCCCTATATATATCAAGAACGGGAGCAATGGGTTTCACTGGTGAAGCACGATGTTCCTTAAGCAAGGCACCCACCACCCTCTTGTGGGTCAGTAACATCTTTTGATGATGGCACTTCCAGCTCATGGAGTCGCAGAGGCGTATACCAAGATAGTCAAATTCTGACACTCTTTCGAGGGTAACAGAGTCCAAGGATGGTGGTTTGGCCAGCCTTTTCGGGGGGTTAAGGACCAAATACTTGGTCTTCGCTGTATTAATAACTAACCCTCTCATGTCACAGAAGGACTTGAAGTTGGTTAATAGACTCTGCAAACCTACCGGGGTTTTAGAGATCAGGAGGGTGTCGTCCGCGAATAGAAGGGTTGGTATTTTCCTACCAGCCAGGGTTGGTGCATCTGCAGGCTGTTGAAGCAGGTGCTCCACCACTCCGTTGACATACAATGAAAACAGAGTGGGGGCAAGAACACAACCCTGGCGTACCCCTCTATTAACAGGAATACAAGCTGTTTTCTGACCCTGGTCTCCCCACCTGATCTGGGCAAAATTATCCGAATGGAGATTTATCAGCAAGCTCAGCAAATAGGGTGGAATACCCTGTTCGCTGAGTACACTCCATAATTGGCTGCGGGGAACTAGGTCAAAGGCAGTCCGCAGGTCGATGAAGGCAAGATACAGACTGCCTTTGCCCAATAGAACCACCTTCCAGTATAACATCAGAAGGCGAAAAGATTGCTCTATTGTCCCTGTGCCTGTTCTGAAACCCGCCTGAAAGTCCGAGAGAATGTCATTTTCCTCTACCCATTGTAATAACCTTGCCAGAACCACTTTTCCTGCCACTTTTTGTGAGGTGTCTAGCAGGCTGATTGGGCGATAATTAGCTGGGTCGTTACGACATCCTTTTTTGAAAATAGGTACGACCTCAGCGCCCTTCCAAGAGGTCGGCAGGGATGCCCCTTCAAGACTGGAATTCAATAGGGCGGAAATGAGTATTCCCCATTCCACAGGATTAATGCGGAGCAAATCACCTGGGATCCCGTCCGGGCCAGCAGCTTTATTGGACATAAGGGAAGTGATTGCCTTAAACACTTCCTTGGGTGTAAACAAAATCTCATCGATAGGTTGAGAGTGAGCATGGGAATGGTAAAAACTCGAACTCTCAACCTGGGCCAGGGTCATAGAATAAAGCTGTGAGAAATGGGAGACCCACGCACTCTCGGATACATTACATGTGATCAGAGTATCCACAGGTCTCTCTCTATTTCTAAGAAGGTCCCAGAATCCCTTAGCATCCTTCCTAAGACTTGCGGCCTTCAGGTCACACCAAAACTGTTCTTCCCAATCTGATTTTGCCTTTGCTAAAACCCTCCTATAGTTACCCCTTGCGGCGCGAATCAAGGCATTGATCTTAGATCTAACTGCCCTTAAGAGTTCCCGTTTGGCCAGGCGACAAGCAACTGAAAACCACCCGGCAGGACCCTTCCTGCCCCCTCTCTTGTGGGCCATTTTCCCATCCTTAGGGACTATGAATAGTTCGCCTATGGCCTTTGTGGTTTGTTCAAAAATTGCAGGTGACTCTTGCACACTAAATGAGGGGGAATCTAGAGAAAGCATGATGTTAGCCATCACGGATTGTACCTCCAACATCTTAGCCTCATTATCAATAATATTTTTCCATTTCAGGCGCCTACCACAATTAGAGGGGCGCACTTCATGGGTTGTTTTCCAAACATGAGGGGTTTGAGGGAGAGACCCACCCCTCCAAAGTTGGGACAGAGACAGAATTAGAGGATTATGGTCACTATCTATAGAGGGCCGAACCTCCATATCCACCAGGAAAGACCACAGCCGAAAATTCAGCATAATGTAGTCGATCCTAGAGGAATGCCCTATTCTATTAAACGTATGTGTCCCCATTTGGTCTGATTTGGATCTACCGTTTGTTGCTCTAAGACCATGCTCCAAGCAAAGGGCATTAAGGTCTATTGCATTTTGGGTCCATCTTCTGATAGGGGGGATAGACAATGGAGGGATGCCTCTCCTTGCATCATACTCCCCAATGCCCAGCACATCTTCCAAAGCAAGTGGTTCGTATGTGCAATTAAAATCCCCAGCTAATAAAACAAGGGAATCTGGGCCACACCGCTTGAGTTCCTCGTCGATACCAGATGAGGCTAAAATAGATAGACCACCTCTAGTGCTTCTGACATAGATATTAAATATTTCGAGCACTCCACCACCAGACGGGCAACTTACAGTTAGTCTCAAAAGATCTGGGGAATTGGTGACTATACTTTTACTAGAATACCGCAAGGAAGTGCTTACCCAAATTAACAATCCTCCGGAGGGGCGCCCTTTGCCTCCCTTCGAACGAACAGCTGGTACAAAATAAGTAGTGTAGCCCAGCTTATATTGTGGGTCCATGCACCAAGTTTCCTGGAACAAACAAATGGAAAAGGATTCGATAAATTTGTGCCAGTCTGGGATACCCATATTACGGGCTAAGCCGGCAATGTTCCAGCTTACGACCCTCAGGGGGTTGTTGGAAATCCCTCCGTGCCCCAAAACCAAGGCACCTGCAGAGTGAGAACAATCCGTGACAATATCCCCATGGCCAACAGGTGATACCACCGGAAGGGGAATTCGAGAATTTTCGCCAGGCATCTCCCTCTGTAAATAGCCCCTAAGTATAGGGGAGGGAGGCGGAAAGGTAGAAATTGGAGAGATCACCTGCAGCTCTCCAAGGGGTGAAATTTCCAATAAAGGCTCCCTTAATGATTCAGCTTGTGACTCACGTATGGGTGGAATGACCTGTCAGTAACCATTCCTCAGATGACCCTGCAAATAACCAGGACCACTGTTAAATGAGCTGAGTATAGAATTACAGCCACCAAAATATCCACGGTCCCGACCAACCCTCAAATGGGTGCCGGGCTCCCGTGGCAAAGTTGAAGGATAAAAATAACTGAGGTCACACGTACCAATTGGGCCCAGGCTTCCTACTGGACTATATTCCTTAGCAGCATCACTACATATAAAACTGGGGATCCTTGGATCTTCAAAATTTACTATGATGCAATCGCCAGAAATAGCTTTTTCCCTGGAGCCAATCCAGCCGACTCTGCGTACATGTAGAATCCTTCCTCCCCAGAACTCAGGCAACGGTCTGTTTTCTTTGAGCCAAAATAGGGTTTTGTTGAACAATTCGACATAGGACTCTTTCTTGCCTGAACTAAGGGCGGGAACCCCTGTCAAAACGACTACATAGGGCTTACACTCAGGGGGAAGATTAATAGTGGGGTGTCTCCCACCGAGAGGGACCTCGCCTGGATACAACCCATGGGCTTTTGCATTCTCTGATGATTCCATGGTCGGGGATAACATTTTACTAGTGGAAGTAATCTCACCTACGCTAGCCGCTGCCGAGGGACAAACAGTTTTTTTCCCCAGAGTGTTAGCTGTAGCTTTGGGGGATTTAGGTTTCACAGCCGGCTTACTAGAGGACAAGCCGATGCAACTAAGACTGCCAACGGCAGGCGCCGGAAAGATCGGTGTTAGAACCGGCGGTCTCTAGTTGGCAGAGGTATACACTTCTGACAAATAGGGACCAACCAACTCTAGTCAGGGAAAGGGGATTACACACTCAGATAACCCCTGCTACCCCCTTGGTAGCTTGGCAGAGCAGACAGGCTTATCTCAGAGGCAGTGTGTTAAGCATTTATGACCACATCCAGTAATAAAGTGAATACACTACAGATGGACACGACACAGAAGTTATTATAAAAATAGTATTTTTTATATAAGGCTTAGCACAAGACCAAATAACGACAAAATATACCACAGACTTAATAAATACTCTTTGGAAGGAAAAATAATAGTTCAAGTAAGGTTTCTTCTTGGCAAATAGTTCTTTAGCAAAGTATTCTTCTGAGCACAGTTCTTTGGCAAAAATGTAACCCCCACAGGAGTCACACGACGTCGAGTCTACAAGATTCCCAAGGTTCGGCGTCGACCGCGAGGAGCGCTACGTCGAGCCTGGAGTTGCAACAGACCCCACAAGTACAGTACCTTGAGAAACGAAGAAAACGATGATCCACGACGTCGAGATGTCGGCGTCGAGGTCGGCGTCGATCGTGCCTCGGAGTCGGGTCAATCCGCAGCGGCGTCGAGGGATGTCGGGCCGGAGCAGCGCTCACGGCGTCGAGAAGGGCGTCGAGTCGATGCGATCAGCAGCGGCGTCAGGACGGGGTCGCTTGGAGGTAGAGCCGATACTCACTCCTCACTGGCGTCGATACCGGCGTCGAGACGGGGTCACTTGGAGCCGGGGCCGATACCCACTGCTCACTGGCGTTGCTGCTGGCGTCGAGACTGCAGATTTTCCCTCGTGTACTGGAAACAACACTTTCCAGCAATTCAGCAATTCAGTAGACGGTGAAGTCCTTTGGCCCTGTGACTTCAGCAGGAGACTGGCACTCTTCCAGCCCTTGGAGATTTCCTAGCAAGTGTTCAGAGAGTACACACCAAGTTCCTCTCTCCTTGTTCCTTGGCAAAAATAAAGAAGCAGCTTTCAGGTTCCTCCACAGCAAAACAGCACTCTGGCAGAAAGGGGAGGCAAGTCCTTAGATCAGCAGGCTTCTTGTCCTTGGTACAGGTTTCCTTGTCAGAAGTGATCTGAGTTCTTGGTTCAGGGGTCCTTCTCTTATACCCCTTTTTCCCTTTGTTCCCTTTGTCCAAGCAGGGCGATTCCCACCATCTCAGGTTTGTTGTGGGTGTTGCCAGGCAGAGGCACCTGGCCTATTCACTGGGCAGGGCAGAGTCCTCAGCCGCCCAGCAGGAGGCGGAGCCAGTATTGTCACTGGTAGGAGCAGGGCTATCAGTCGCCCAGCAGGAGGCGGGGCCAGTATTGTGTCAGGCAGGGCAGGCTACTCTTCCCTCACTCTACGTGTAAACGCCCCATTCACCCCACACTGACTCACTCAGACCTCTGGAGCCACCCAGCCCCTGACACACACACCAAACCAGCAGAGACCGGTAGATAGTTGGACAAGAAAATAGCCACTTTCTAAAAGTGCTATTTTCAAACATAGAATTTAAAAACCATCCATCCTAAAGGGTGTGTTATTAAATTCTGAGTTCAGGGATACTAAACTCGACTTGCTACCATGCTCCCTGAGTCAGATAGATTATAATGGAGTTAATAATCAGTCTGCCCAGTCTGGCCTATTGGAGGCAGGTAGCCCTTCAATAGTGAAAAACGAAAATGGCTGTAATTCACTATTAGGTCATGCCACACACATCAGGGCATGACCTACCTTTTACCAACAATGCACCCTGCCCTAGGGCCTACCATAGAGGTGTCTGAAATGTGGCAAAGGGAAGGTTTAGAGACTGGTAAGTAGGTTTCCTTACCAAGTGGACATGGCAGTCAGGGACTGCACGCAGGCGCCGCGGTGGCAGGCCTGAGACACATTTTGCACGCTGCTTCTGTGGGTGGCACAACCAGTGCTGCAAGCCCACCAGCAGCAGTTAACTTACACGCCCTTGGCACGCACAGTGCCCTAGACTAGGGTCTGAACAGTAAGTCAACCAAGCCAATCATGGTAACACCAATCAACGTAACAATTTAGCATAGGGAGCACTTGCACTGTGGCACTGATCAGCAGTGGCACAGTGCCCAAAGCAATAATCCAGCAAAAACATCGTAAACAGAGGAGGCAAACAGAAAAAAAATGGAGGAGAGACTCATGCCAATGATGCCAGGTCTAACACGTGTCCCCTCCAGCTGAAATGTGGGGAGAACTACCCTTCACCCAGGGAGTCCTCATCACTAAGGCGGAAAAATCTGGACAGACCATCAGCATTGGCGTGATCTGTACCAGGGCGGTGTTCCACCGTAAAGTCCATCCCCTGTAGGGAAATGGACCACCTCAACAGCTTTGGGTTCTCACCCCTCATCTGCATTAACCATCTGAGGGGCCTGTGGTCTGTCTGAACCCGGAAGTGAGACCCAAACAAGTAGGGTCTTAGCTTCTTCAGCGCCCAGACCACAGCAAATGCCTCACGCTCTATCGCACTCCACCTTTGTTCCCTGGGAAGTAACCTCCGGCTGATGAAGGCTACAGGTAAGTCTCGGCCCTCCTCATTCATCTGTGCTAGAACAGCCCCCACACCATGCTCTGAAGCGTCTGTCTGGACAATGAATTCTTTTGAAAAGTCGGGTGCCTGGAGGACCGGTGCTGTACACATTGCAGTTTTCAGGGTGTCAAAGGCGTTCTGACAGGCGTCAGTCCAGATCACAAGTCTCGGCTGCTTCCTGGAAGTCAGCGAGGTCAGGGGGTGCACAATGTTGCCATACCCCTTGACAAACCTCCTGTAGTAACCCGTGAGACCCAAGAAGGCTCTCACCTGAGTCTGGGTTTTGGGCGGTTCCCAAGCCAGGATGGTATCTATCTTGGGTTGCAGGGGGGCCACCTTGCCGCTCCCTACTTGGTGCCCCAAGTACACCACTGAACCCTGCCCAATCTGGCACTTACTAGCCTTGATTGTGAGGCCTGCTCTGCGCAGGGCCAACAACACTTCCTGGAGGTGGCGCAAGTGTTCCTCCCAGCTGGCGCTGAACACTGCTATATCGTCCAGGTAGGCGGCGCTGAAATCTTCCAGCCCGGCCAATACCTGGTTAACCAACCTCTGGAATGTGGCAGGGGCATTCTTCATCCCAAAGGGCATCACACGGAACTGGTAGTGCCCATCTGGTGTGGAGAATGCAGACCTCTCTTTTGCCCCATCAGTCAAGGCGATCTGCCAGTACCCAGACGTTAGATCAAACGTACTAAGGTACCGGGCAGCCCCCAACCGATCGATGAGCTCATCAGCTCTGGGGATGGGGTGCGCGTCAGTCTTGGTGACCGAATTGAGTCCTCGGTAATCCACACAGAACCGAAGTTCTGGTGAAGCACCAGGCGCTGCAGCCTTTGGGACCAAGACCACTGGGCTGGCCCAAGGACTGCTAGAGGACTCAACCACCCCTAAGGCAAACATCTTGGAGACCTCCTCCTTGATGTATGCTCTGACCTTGTCAGTCACCCTGTAGGCCTTGTGCCTCACAGGAGTGCTGTCCCCGGTGTCCACATCATGGACACACCACTGAGTGACACCAGGGATTAAGGAGAACAGATCAGGGAATTGTACCAACAGATGGCGACAATCTTGCTGCTGCTCAGGGGTCAGTGTGTCAGAGAGGACAACACCATCCACTGACCCATCTTTTTCTTTTGCACACAGGAGGTCAGGAAGAGGCTCACTCTCCTCCTCCATCCCAGCATCTGTGGCAAGGAGCATGCCCACTTCGGACCTTTCTAAGTGGGGCTTTAACCGGTTGACATGCAGGACCCTTAAGGGGTTCCTGGGAGATTTCAAGTCCACCAAGTAGGTGACATCGCTCTTCTTCTCCACAACCTCAAATGGTCCAGTCCACCTGTCCTTGAGCGCACAAGGTTCCACAGGGGCCATGACCCAAACTTTCTGACCAGGTTGAAGCTCAACCAGAGTGGCATTCTGATCGTACCACCGCTTCATCTCTTCCTGGCTGGCCTCCAGATTTGCCTGAGCAAGATCTCTGAAGCGCCGAGTCTGGTTCCTAAAGGCCAGCATGTAACTATATACATCCTGGGGAGGTTTCCTGGGAGATTGCTCCCAGCCTTCTTTGACCAGACTCAAAGGTCCTCTTACCGGGTGACCATACAAAAGCTCAAAGGGGCTGAACCCTAGAGACTTCTGTGGCACCTCACGGTAAGCAAACAGCAGGCATGGCAAGAGGACGTCCCATTTACGCCTCATCGGTTCTTCAAGACCCATGATCATGCCTTTTAGGGTCCGGTTGAATCTCTCAACCAGCCCATTACCTTGAGGGTGGTAAGGAGTGGTAAACTTGTAGGTTACCCCACACTCCTTCCACAGGGACTTCATATAATTCGAAATGAAGTTGGTGCCCCGGTCTGACACCACCTCTCTGGGGAACCCCATGCGGGAGAAAACACCCATCAGTGCCCGTCCCACCACGGGGGCCGTCACTGTTCGGAGAGGGATGGCTTCCGGGTACCGGGTGGCATGGTCCACCAAGACCAGGATAAACCTGTTGCCCATGGCTGTCTTGGGGTCCAGTGGCCCCACAATGTCAATTCCCACTCGCTCAAAGGGGGTACTGACGATGGGAAAAGGTTGGAGGGGAGCTTCCGCCCACTTTTCCCACTTGCCTGGCAAGTTTGACAGGTCCTACAATGGATATCTGAATCCCTTCTCATCTGGGGCCAATAAAAATGGGTGACAAGCCTGTCATAGGTCTTGTCCTGCCCCAGATGTCCAGCTAACGGAACGTCATGAGCCAACCCCAGTAGGAAGGCTCTGAAGCGCTGGGGTACCACCAGCACACGGGCTGACCCAGGTTCAGCAGCCTTAGGCTCGCTATACAGGAGGTCGTTCTCCCAGTAGACCCAATGTGATCCTGACTGATCACCTGTCGTTTGGGCTGAGGCCTGCTGCCTCATACCCACAAGAGAAGGGCACACTTTCTGTTCAGCACAAAATTCCTCCCTGGAGGGACCACCATCCTGCTGCCAATGGGTCAGCTCGGGCAGGTCTCCCAGTTCGGCCACTTGTTCTCCTGTCGGTTCCAGGGCATCCCCCTCAGGGTCTGCTCCCTCCTGGACCGCGGGAACGATGGGGGACGGTTTCCCGCGCCCCCTGCCTCTTCTCTTCACGGTTGGGACCTGGGCCATACTTTCAGGCTCCGGGCCCCCATCAACACCCTTACTGACTGACATGGACCGGGTGGTCGCACACACCCACTCAGGCAGACCCAACATTTCCAGATGCGCTTTTCTCTCCACCTTAGCCCAAGGGGAGTCCTCCAAATCATTGCCCAAGAGACAATCAACAGGCATGGCGGGCCTCACAGCAACCTGAAGAGTACCCGAGACCCCTCCCCACTCAAAGGGAACTTGAGCTACCTCACACTGACTCTGTGAGTTGTCAGCAGCTACAACGGGGTAGAATGCATGAGGGACCACCTGCTCTCTGGACACCAAGTGACACTTGACAGCTGTCACACTCGCTCCGGTGTCTCTGAGAGCTTCCACCCTATGGCCATTAATGGTCACCCACTGCCTATATTTCTTAGTGTTACTAGGCAGAGGGGTTGGAGGGACCATTTCCACGTCTCCTAAAGAGACCAGGGACATTTCTGCGGGACCCCACCCACCGGGGGCACCCATCTCATCCCCTCCCAGGGCTACACTCGCTACCTGACGAGGGGGTGCACGCGGCGGTGCATTCGAATCCTTCATGGGACACTGGGGATCATAATAACGGTGTCCCACCTGCTTACAGGCATAGCAGGTCATGGGGCCCCTGTGAACAGGTTTACCTGTCGGGGCCTCTGGCTTCTTTACAGGGGGAGGCTGGGAACCCTTCCCTTGGTTCCCTTGGGGACTACTTTGGGGCCCTTTCTGAAACTCCCTCTGTTTACCCCTGTCCCCCCCACTCTTCTGCTGGGGACCCTGCCCACCTTTGGCTGAGTCTCCCACTGGACCCTTGTGGACCCTGGTACTGACCCAGCGGTCCGCCTCCTCAGCAAGTTTTCTAGGGTTAGATAGCTTGCTATCAACAAGGTGCTGGCGTAGCTCGGGAAAACAGTTATTAGACAAGTGCTCCCAAGCAAACAAATCATAAAGAGCATCATAACTATCAACCTTGCTACCCTTTATCCAACCATCCATGGTTCTGCAGAAAAAAGACACATATTCAACCCACGTAGTACCAGGCAACTTCTTACATTCTCTAAAGGTTTGTCTGTACTTTTCTGGAGTTAAGCCATATCTCAGCATTAAAGCATCTTTCATATGAGTATAAGACATCCTATCCTCAGCAGGAAGGCTCAACAAGGTATCTCTCCCCTCGTTTGTAAAGCGGCTCCACAACCCCGTTCCCCAATCCTTCTCAGGGACCCGGTGGGCCAACAATGCTAACTCATATGCTTTAAACCATTGGCTAATATCTTCATTCTTACTGTAATCCTTGATCACATCTTTAGGAAAATAAAACCTACTTTCTGCAGGCACAGATGGAGTGCTGCCACCAGAGGGATTCAACTCTAAACTCTTAGTTTTAAGCTCCATCTCCCTCACCATCTTCTCACGTTCAAACGCTAATTTCTCTCTCTCAAAATCTAATCTTTTGCTCTCCATTTCAGCTTCTCTCTTGCTTCTTGCATTCTCTAATTCCAACTGCCCTCCTAATTTGAGTTTTGCCATTTCCAACTTGTACCCCCTCTCCTTCTCCCTGTCTTCTAATTCTTCGGGGGAAAGGCTCCTAGAGGACGCACTACTGCCTGGAGATGACACTGGCCCACCTGTGGGCTCTTCCTCTTCCTCTTCTTCTTCCTCTTCCGGTACCACCACCGGATCAGAGGGATTTCTGGCCTCTAACCAGGCCTTCAGCGCTTTGAGGAAGCCCTCTTTCTTTGAGACACCTGTGGTAGGAACTTTAAACTGCTTGCAAAATCCTTTTAGATCTTTTAGCGTGTAGGAATCTATCTTCTCCTTATCAAATTCCCCCACAACATTCTCCACAGGTGTAGCAGCTCCGGCATTCTCCATGGTCAAAACTGGCAGTGTTTAAGAAAATAAGCTCCAGGAAAGCGGAGAACAAAAATAGGATATCCTACCAAACGGACTGTGGCTGCGTTATGGTCTGCTTTCACTATGTAGCGTACACTAATCACTGCACATGAGTCATAAATGCAAAGTTCAAATCCCACCGCTGACCACCAATGTTAGAACCGGCGGTCTCTAGTTGGCAGAGGTATACACTTCTGACAAATAGGGACCAACCAACTCTAGTCAGGGAAAGGGGATTACACACTCAGATAACCCCTGCTACCCCCTTGGTAGCTTGGCAGAGCAGACAGGCTTATCTCAGAGGCAGTGTGTTAAGCATTTATGACCACATCCAGTAATAAAGTGAATACACTACAGATGGACACGACACAGAAGTTATTATAAAAATAGTATTTTTTATATAAGGCTTAGCACAAGACCAAATAACGACAAAATATACCACAGACTTAATAAATACTCTTTGGAAGGAAAAATAATAGTTCAAGTAAGGTTTCTTCTTGGCAAATAGTTCTTTAGCAAAGTATTCTTCTGAGCACAGTTCTTTGGCAAAAATGTAACCCCCACAGGAGTCACACGACGTCGAGTCTACAAGATTCCCAAGGTTCGGCGTCGACCGCGAGGAGCGCTACGTCGAGCCTGGAGTTGCAACAGACCCCACAAGTACAGTACCTTGAGAAACGAAGAAAACGATGATCCACGACGTCGAGATGTCGGCGTCGAGGTCGGCGTCGATCGTGCCTCGGAGTCGGGTCAATCCGCAGCGGCGTCGAGGGATGTCGGGCCGGAGCAGCGCTCACGGCGTCGAGAAGGGCGTCGAGTCGATGCGATCAGCAGCGGCGTCAGGACGGGGTCGCTTGGAGGTAGAGCCGATACTCACTCCTCACTGGCGTCGATACCGGCGTCGAGACGGGGTCACTTGGAGCCGGGGCCGATACCCACTGCTCACTGGCGTTGCTGCTGGCGTCGAGACTGCAGATTTTCCCTCGTGTACTGGAAACAACACTTTCCAGCAATTCAGCAATTCAGTAGACGGTGAAGTCCTTTGGCCCTGTGACTTCAGCAGGAGACTGGCACTCTTCCAGCCCTTGGAGATTTCCTAGCAAGTGTTCAGAGAGTACACACCAAGTTCCTCTCTCCTTGTTCCTTGGCAAAAATAAAGAAGCAGCTTTCAGGTTCCTCCACAGCAAAACAGCACTCTGGCAGAAAGGGGAGGCAAGTCCTTAGATCAGCAGGCTTCTTGTCCTTGGTACAGGTTTCCTTGTCAGAAGTGATCTGAGTTCTTGGTTCAGGGGTCCTTCTCTTATACCCCTTTTTCCCTTTGTTCCCTTTGTCCAAGCAGGGCGATTCCCACCATCTCAGGTTTGTTGTGGGTGTTGCCAGGCAGAGGCACCTGGCCTATTCACTGGGCAGGGCAGAGTCCTCAGCCGCCCAGCAGGAGGCGGAGCCAGTATTGTCACTGGTAGGAGCAGGGCTATCAGTCGCCCAGCAGGAGGCGGGGCCAGTATTGTGTCAGGCAGGGCAGGCTACTCTTCCCTCACTCTACGTGTAAACGCCCCATTCACCCCACACTGACTCACTCAGACCTCTGGAGCCACCCAGCCCCTGACACACACACCAAACCAGCAGAGACCGGTAGATAGTTGGACAAGAAAATAGCCACTTTCTAAAAGTGCTATTTTCAAACATAGAATTTAAAAACCATCCATCCTAAAGGGTGTGTTATTAAATTCTGAGTTCAGGGATACTAAACTCGACTTGCTACCATGCTCCCTGAGTCAGATAGATTATAATGGAGTTAATAATCAGTCTGCCCAGTCTGGCCTATTGGAGGCAGGTAGCCCTTCAATAGTGAAAAACGAAAATGGCTGTAATTCACTATTAGGTCATGCCACACACATCAGGGCATGACCTACCTTTTACCAACAATGCACCCTGCCCTAGGGCCTACCATAGAGGTGTCTGAAATGTGGCAAAGGGAAGGTTTAGAGACTGGTAAGTAGGTTTCCTTACCAAGTCGACATGGCAGTCAGGGACTGCACGCAGGCGCCGCGGTGGCAGGCCTGAGACACATTTTGCACGCTGCTTCTGTGGGTGGCACAACCAGTGCTGCAAGCCCACCAGCAGCAGTTAACTTACACGCCCTTGGCACGCACAGTGCCCTAGACTAGGGTCTGAACAGTAAGTCAACCAAGCCAATCATGGTAACACCAATCAACGTAACAATTTAGCATAGGGAGCACTTGCACTGTGGCACTGATCAGCAGTGGCACAGTGCCCAAAGCAATAATCCAGCAAAAACATCGTAAACAGAGGAGGCAAACAGAAAAAAAATGGAGGAGAGACTCATGCCAATGATGCCAGGTCTAACAATCGGGTTGTGATGAGTTGCCTCCAGAGCTATTGGTTTGTCAGCTGTGGGAGCTAGAGAATGTCGGGCAGTAGGCGTCGCCTTTTTGTCAGACTCCCTACCCAAGCTATCATCCCTAGATTTTAAATGCATTTTCATAAAAGATTTTAATGAGAAAAAATTATCCAGGGTTGTCTGCTCCAGTTTGTCTAATCGCTCGGATAACCCGCTAATTTTATCTAATACTGGCAAGAGTAGAGATTTCATTATTGCCTCCATTTTTTTAGCCAGGGGTGAATCAGAGGGGGGAGGGCCTAAACTATCACCAGTTTGAGTATTGGTGGCAAATATTGCATTCCCCTCAGCAGTGCCATCATCTTTATCTTCCTGAAATTGACTAGATTCGCCTCCTGATGCCTTATTGAGGAAGCCCCTCCTAACAGCCACCCGCCTCTTGTGTTTGCAAATTTTAGAAAATCTATTACTCTGTAAGGTGGACTGTTTTCTAGATTTTAGAGGGGCAGGGTGGACATCCGCCTGGACCAAGATAGACTTCGGGCTAGGTATAGTTAAGGGATTAATGGTGGCATCCAGATGGGCAAAAGCAGTAGCTGGCTTGCTTCCTGCTGCAGCTGGGGCCACAATGCTTTGGGTATTAAGTGCCGAATCTGACAAATTTTCAAGCCCTTCTAGATTGGCTCTCAAAGCCACTACACGAGGATGGTCCGGAGGAGAGGGCCCAAGAGGGTGGGAAAGTGGAACCAAAACATGTTCCGGTGTAGATATCTGAGCTAGCGGACCGGTCGAGGAACGTCTATCGCCAAAAGGGTTTCCTGATAGCCGCCGCTCAGCCATGGATATTTCTTTGTCAATGACATTGGCCACACGGGTAATAAACTGGTCCATGGTTCCAGCCATGCCCCCCCCGTTCCCCCTCAGAATTTTCCCAGAACGTGTTGACATTTGTAAATCAGGACCGAACCGTGAGACAAAACCACACAAGCCCTGCACAGGTGGACAATAAACAACAAAAGTATGTGTCCAGAGCCAACAGTTAGATAAGATGGGGGAATCAGACACAAAAACACCTTACATATATGTGGCGGCAAAACGGGAAATAGTCAATAGGCACTACCCAGTCCACAACCACAACAGATGATGGGTGGTTCTGTTACTCGGACACAGTACCAGGTTGGTGTTCCCAACATCCAGCCTAGCAAATTAGGGGGGTGGCCCAGCCCGGCCTCTTCCGTCCCCTGACGGCCACAGACGGCCCGCCCTTTGCCCGGGCTTAGCCCGGCGCTGCCCGCGCGCGGACCCGCGAGGCGGGGGCTCCCGTTTCTTTTAAGCGCCTCCAGGCGCGAGAATACAGGAGGCGGGTTCAGGTTCCGCTTCCTGTCCGCTGCAAAGGATCCTGGGAAAGGTAGTCCCCCTCCGCACAGCGGCCGCGTTGAGGATGGCGGCGGCGGGAGGGAGACGGCGATGGACGTGAAACTGCACCCAGGGAATCCGGCAGGTAAGACAGAGCGTGTTAGCCACAAGTGCAGGGTTAGAATGTCGCCCGCTTTGTCAGGGGCTCCCGTTTCTTTTAAGCACCTCCAGGCGCGAGAATACAGGAGGCGGGTTCAGGTTCCGCTTCCTGTCCGCTGCAAAGGATCCTGGGAAAGGTAGTCCCCCTCCGCACAGCGGCCGCGTTGAGGATGGCGGCGGCGGGAGGGAGACAGCGATGGACGTGAAACTGCACCCAGGGAATCCGGCAGGTAAGACAGAGCGTGTTAGCCACAAGTGCAGGGTTAGAATGTCGGTACATTAATCGTTCTTTCCTTGGGGTATTTGCTTTGACAGATTTCACAGATGACCTCAAGCCGTTTATAAGACCTTGGCGTTGAACCGTTGAGTGCTTAGATCTAGCCCTTCTGGACTTTGACTAATGCAGAACATAGGGGTTAGTGGTTAAATTGTTGTATGTGTAATCTGGAGACTTGTGTTCCGCATTGGACTTAGCTGTGTGATGCTGAGATAACTCCTTCGTCTCCCCTCAACACACACACTTCCAACACAACATTTTAAGAGAATACCACACCACCCAAAAAGCAGAGGTAGCATTTATGCCCTCATTTCGCGTTGAAAAGACTTAAAGATTAATATTACTGTTTTTTGGAAATGGAATTACAAGTGGTTGTAATTATTACATGGACTTTCCAGGAATATCACACCCTAAAAGCAGGTGCACATGGCTGCCAAGGTTTCAGATTGCAACGTGTGACATGTTCATAATTTCAGTGCAATTATGAGTGACATTTTAATGACCATGAGTGACACTTTCTCGTGAACAAACTCAAGCAATGAAAACCAGGGAAACATATCAATATCATGCATTACATCCATTTGAGCATCTGGCCTTGAGTTCTGTTTTTTTCAAGTATCCTACATGGTTTAGGTTTGCAGAGCTATGTTCAAATGCTAGTCTTTACATTACCCTGTTTGATACATGTATAATTTTTCGGTGTGCCGTTAAGCTTGCCTTGGTGGCATTTAGGCCAAGTTAATTTGTATTTTATACATATGCCATGCTTAATTTGCAGGCAAATAAAAAACATAAGGAGCTCATACTTTTTCTAAAAAGGCTGTCACTCATGCTGCCGAATTTAGGGGTTCATGAATACAAAGGCTTACACATTTTGATTCCACGTCATGCTTCTTTCTTCAATCAACCTACACTTCCTGTCTTCTTATCTCACTCTTGTAGGTTATTTTTCATTCCTGCTATCTCCATCTGACACGGTTCCATTATCTTCCTCTACCTTCTTCTTGTTCCCTTTCTGTAATTCTCTCTAGTAGTAGCTCTGGACCAAAATATGGTGGAAGAAAAATAACTCTCAGACCCCAAAAATTAATTCCCTTCACTACCAACCACCTGCATAAATTATGCACTGTATACGGGGCGAAGACGAGTCACAAGAAGAGGAAGGCCTCCTCCGCTGGTACCCTGCCCAGCCCCGCAGCCACTCTGCTGCTGCACAGAGATGAGCTGCCTTAGCCCAAGTAAAGGACGGCTGTTGGCTGGCCAAGGGTGAAGTAAAACTAACGGTGGCAGACACCAGCAGGCACCCCCGGGCATTTTGGGCAAGGCCGCCTCAGGCTGTGAGGCAGCACACACTTGGTCATAGCTCGCCAGCAGCCTCGAGCCTACAGCCATGCCCAGGGCAAAATTTCATGACCGGCAGTGGCTGCAAGCAGCTGATCACGCGCTGCCGTGCAGGGCCCAGTGTCACTTACTTGAGGTTGCGAGTCACGGGTGTTTACTTACCGCAGCGCCGGGCCGGGCCGACTGCCTCCTGAGAGAGTCCAGTCCTGCAACGTCACTCCCTCGGCAATTAGAAGGAGGGGTCGGTAAAGGTCAGCATTTCAATCTTACTGCAGTCACGCAGCAGTGCTGCTACGTCTATTTCACAAAAAACATACAGACTCCCACGTCGCGATAATATCACAAAAAGTCAAGTCTACCTATTTATAGAGAAATAGATTTAGTCTAGAAAGAAATTATCCTGCGCAACATACCTACTGACCCAAATGTAGCTAAATAAAATGCCTTTTATGTCCTACTTTGTTCCAGTCAGTCCCGCGCTACTTTGTGGTGTGTTGGCAGTGACCTCTGTTATAATAATGAAGGGAACAGTAACTCATATGCTTATTATGCAGATAAGACTACAATCCCCATGATGCTGTTTTCCTTGCGCAGCCGTCTTCTCTGTCAGGCTGACTGACACTGGCGTGCATACCGTTCTGCGCTTGCCTGGAGCGTCTGCAGCAGCGGGGATGCATTACAAAGGCAGCGGGAGGATAGCTCAGAAGCTGACGGGCTCTCTGGCTCGCTCGGCATATTTCCCTCGGTGAGGGGCAATAAAACGGCAACCAAGGGGGAAGAGAATCATTGACTACAGAACTGCCATGGAAATACCAGCTCAACCGGCCGAGCCGGCAGCAGGCAGAAATTTCAATCCCGGCAGCAGGGCAGATTGGTTTTTAGATGCCTGCAAACGGGCCAAGAGTGTAATGGTCAAGAGACCGCTCGCACACATGCTATCAGCGCTGCTGCCGTAATAACTGCCTGGGACACTCGTTCAGGTCTCACCGCTTGTTGAGCCAGACTTGATGGGATCACCAATCGCGGGCCTCGGAGCAGACAACCACTGTTGTCAACTGAGAGTTCATCCTTGACCCGCACAATTGACTCCAGGACGGTCTTTGCTTGCGGCGTTCGTCTGGCCATGGTGGACTGAATGGGGCGCCAGTCATTCGATTGGACCGCCGTTAGGGCCAGTTGCAGGCATTCATCCCTCCGGGTGGCTTCTACGATCGTCCCAAGGCTCATGGGAAGTGGTCGGGATCTTTCCGATACAAGCCGGACATATTCCTCCGTGTCTTCGGCGTCCTCTTCTTCTGCTTTGGTGGCCACCCTGGGATGCCTCGAAAGATAGTCCGCTGGATTGGATGAGCCTTGTTTGTATTCACCCTGATCCACATATTATCTGCTGAGTTGTTTACGATAATCATAGTTATTATGAATCATATGATTTGTTGACAAATACTGCATGATAAAGAATCATACAGTTGAAAAATACGCTTCATTGTGTGCGCATAGTGATTTGAGGGTGTACAAGGGTGAGTATAGTCATCACCTGCAGGTAAGAAATTCTCCACGAGATTTGTCTCACTCCTAACACTCCCTGTCTAACAGAGCATAACACTCGTGGCATGAGGTGGGACACACTTGCTAGTTCCATTTTTCACTGAAAAGAGTTATTTTCCTTTTGGGGCTAAGGGGATCAACCAAGTGAGACCCCAGTAATATTGGGATGAGCACAACACTATCTTCCAACCTTTCCTCTTCTTTCCCCTACCTATCTGCCTTCTTGTCACTCTTGTAACCTTCTATTAGATTATCCAGTTGGCAATCTGAGCCTTGTCGGGTAGGAGAGCGGCAGTTGGCAGGCGGCTGATAATGTTTTGTGGATGTCACTTGAAGCAATAAACTTCTGTATCAACTTCATTGGCACACTTGTTTAGTCTATGAGGAGAATTTAACAGTATCTGTAGCAAAACATCAAATATCATTAAACTGCCTGCTACTTACCAAAACTCGCAAACAGCGGACTGCAGCCTACCCCGCAACCCTCAAAACCAGGGTGGTAAGGATACTGTACCCCATTGTTGCTTGAGGCCTTCTAATGGTGGCATGATAACCACATTATAACTAAAGTTGGCCTGCGTATCGGCAGATGTGATGAAGCTGTACGGTGGAGGGAAGATGTGAGCCTTCATCCTACCCACACCTGTTGTCCTGAAAGTATTCCATTGAACGCTTAGAGTACAGGTGGAACACAGTTCCTCCCTGATACACCACAGCATTTCTAGACTTTCCAGCCAGTTGTCTCTGAAGGGGGGTCACCACGCCTGGAGGCAGAAAAAACCCTAACATGAAATAACATTTTAATATGCTGGTTTATAAGCCTTTCTCCTCAGCATGGGCATTTCTGTCGTGTTACCAGATGCAAGCTAATGGGAAAAAATCTCTTAAATCTGTTATTACATTGTATTGTTTCTTTTCATCTTATTATGTGGGTTTTATGGCCCTCTTCATTAGTTCTGACGTTTAATAAACCCGCGGGCTGCTGTTCTTCAGGCCCGGCGCAGCTGTAACAATCTTTCCCTTGCAGCACACCATAGCTGTGTAGGCCTCAGAAGTCCTCTCCATTTTGGGTACTGAACTTACACATAATGTATTTCCCAACATGCCTTTTTCAGCCACGTTAGGCGAAGAGATACCCACAAACAGGAACCCGAGGTTTGAACATAAATAAATCTTATTTTTGCGGCTATATTTTGAACCAGAATAAAACTGTCATGTAAAAAAATGATGTGCAGTCCCTCTCCTGCGTGCACCCAAGTTGTGCCGCCTTTTATATTGTAATGAAAGGAGCCGTCCCCTCTCTAACCACTTCACGCTTTGTAGAGCATCTCAGCCAGTGGCGTAATGAAACTTGAGGGGGCCCCCCTGCAAAGCACAATGAGGGGGCCCCCCCAGCGGCCCGGCCCTTCCCCTACCACTTTGCCCCACCGACAAAAATCAGCAGTCACCTAAAGCCCTATTTTCAGCACTTTTCTGTCCATACTTCCAACAGCAAATAAATAAATAGAATGCATTTTAATTGTGTTCTAGGGCTGCCTGAATGATGAGATCCATGACTGATAATTAAAGGGAAGAAAGACAGAAAAGTCACATTACAAATGAATACATACTTTTTTATTTATAACCAGTGGTCGAAGTGGGCGGGATCGGCAGGGCACGGCGTGCCCCTACTTCTTCAATTCCAAGGATTCCGTTCCCCTACTTTTTTATTTTGAAAATGCGTCCCAGGACGCAAGAAATCACCATTGCCTATAAATAAAGCTCGGCGTTCCTGGCGTTCGTTGGAGGACGGGCGGCAGAGAAGTAACAGGACTCTGTCTTTTCCTTCTAGCCCAGAGAAGAAAAATACAGTGTCCACTTCTACTCTGCCGCTTCAGCTGCCCCCCCACTCTTTCATTCTTCCCTCTCTTTCTGTCTAGCAGTTCTTCTCTTACTGAAAACCTTGACTTCAAGATGGGTTTCTCACTCTCTTTCCTCTCCTTTCTTTTATTTGCTCCCCTGTGAAATGGATCCAAAAAAGAAACACATTTTTGCTAGAAATGTCGTATTTTAATTCCAAAGTGCAGCTTCTGGAATATAAGGTTAAAAATATGAAAAATAACTAAATAAAGTAAGACAGTTTGGTAGCAAACTGGCCAGATTGATTTTATTCACACCCAAACACATTAGCGCCACTTTTACAGAGTTTGCCAATGAAGCGCTATTTTTGTTTTCTTGTCTTTGTTTTCCCTGGGCTTGCAACTAGTGCACCAATCCTGGAGATACTGCAAAGTGTGGATTGGATAACAAAATGTGTACTGCGGCTCTGCGTCCAGGGATGTGGTCTTTTTACCATACTGCTTACGTTTTGTAAGGATACATATAAGCAATGGACATTGAAATGGGTCCATTCAAGGCCCTGTACTCATGTCCTTAACTTTTCAGGCAAAAGCACTCACTGATTTCTGAATAGTGAGTGTAAAAGCGTTAAGGTAACCATGTTGTTCCTGCCTACATTTCACATGGTTTGCTAAATTTTGCATTCCCTATGAGTGTTTGCTTTTTCCAGGATGCTGTTACTGTTTTTTTTGTAGGCCGCATATTGCTCTTGTCTAGTGCGTCATTTAAATTGAGCCGCATCCAGGTGTTTATAGACGGCAGCAATTGGGTTGTAGTTGAAGGCAGTGTGAGTTTTTCTCAGTGGGGCAGTATGGTGCTCAGTGGGGGAGAGGATGTGGCACTATGGCCAGAGCTGCTGAATTTGGAACTGGGGAACCAGGTTCAGCCTTAATAACCAGTCCACCAGACTACTCTCATGAGAGAGCACAATCCCATGCTAGACCTTAGAAGGCTTCGCAAGAGCTTAGATTCCCTGGTGTCTTAGCACCAGCAGGTGGACCCTAGCAGTGGCAAGTGTGGGTTAACCTTCAAGGTTTGTCCACCACAATCCATACTGACGTTCACCTCCAGTCTTGCGGGCAGGCCTATGAAGCAGCGCTGTGAGTCTGTCACTGTGGTCACAGGACTCTTGAGAAGGGCCAGCTCTAGGGCAATGCAACCGGTGTGACCGCACCGGGTGCTGACTTTGGGTGGAGGCATGATGTTTGCAGGTATATTAAGGTTTTAAAAGCGCTTACTGCCTTCTTCCTGGCCTTCAGCAATTTTCTGCAACAATAAAAATGTCACGATGACTGGTGTTTAATGTTCTTCCTAGAGAGAGATCATTTTGTCTAGTGGAAGTTTTGATTCATGGAAATGTAGCTCAGAGGGTTAATGTACCTGCTGCAAAGAACACGTACCATGCAGTTCACAAAGTGCACATAATGTAAATAGGTCAGTGGGCTACTGCTTTTGTCAGAGAGATCCTTTTGTTACTTGCAATTTATAAGGTAAAAAAATCCTAACATAGAACAGTGAGCTACTAACTTTCATCTAAGAGCTGCATACAAACTGCAAGGTATAAATTAGAGCGTTATGTTTTTTCCCCCGTCTTTGATTATCCTAATGTTACAAAAAGTGTTCTTTTGGACAGAAATCAATTCTGATTCTTAAAGAGAACCCCGAACCATGGTATTACGTTTTAAATTCTGAGTTTGTGTTTCTCCAGACAAATCACTATTAAACTATACAGCGTACTAGTATGGTTGTCATGTGACTCCTACACCTTGTAGTCCTTAGTCTTATGTAACATTTTCTATACAGTGATTTACACACATATTGATTGTCTCTGAGTAATGTGTGTGATGTAAAGTGCTCTGACACCCTACACTGGTATGAGTGGCACTGTAAATCAAATTAAATGCATCTGAGAGTGTGGTTATAGAGACTTGAGGGGCACTGTTAAAGGGTGGTAGTGAGGGAATCCATGGCAGAGGTGGTCATTGGGGGGGCAATAACAAACATTAATGCACAGGGCACCACCAGTGCTAGGACCGGCCCTGCCCTTGAGGCCAGTCTGCCTCACCCATAGGTACCTCCATTGGCCTTGTTTCAGAGGTAGTAGCTGCAACTCATTAGGGATTGGCAATGCAGAATTTGCTCTCACACGAAACTAAGTTCACAAACTTCAAAGTCTCTCTGCTTCATTCACAAGCATTTTTAACATGTGCTGCTTGCTGTGGGGCCACTGGGATTAATTATGCAGCAAAGGAGGACAAAATTATGCCACAGTGTTGACTAAATTGTGGATTAAAAAATGGCTGCAGTACGTCGATCTTTTATGCCAATGTGATATGTTTGTGTCTTGGTCTTGCCTTTTAAGATGTATTCCTAAATGGTGCTGTGTTCTTTGTTGCAACCGAAAATCAATAACAATTGGTTATCAAAAAAAAAAATGGCTGCAGCGTAATGCAGTATATTTTCTGATTTTTTATTATTTTGACATGTGTACATATGCTAAGAGTCTCTGGAAAGATTTTGCCTTATTAGTACCAGTGTAACATACAAATGCAACAGTGAGAAAGGTGATCAGTCAACCTTTGCAATAAGCCATCAACTCCGCAGCAACACAAGTCACATTTTGTATTAACTTTTGATACGTTTGAGCTATAAACAATTTATTAGTTTAAATGGTCAGATCATGCAGCAGATCTTGCATTATGAGGCAAATATGGCAGAGCCATAATTATATAGAAAACATTTACAAACTAGGATATTTTGCCATTCATGTTTGAACTGCTGTTGTGGAAAAAGGGAGAAGTGCTGATGACAAACTCCATGGCTCAGCGACAAATGGCTTGTGCTTCCACATGTCATCGTATTTGGGACAGTCTGTGATTAGAAGCATATCCCACTTTGTGAATGTGTTTTAATGTCAATAAGTCATTATAACCTTAAATAATTGTGTATCTATTGGTTGATTAAACTGGGCAGTGCAATGCCAAACAAATACTAAAAATTGGGATGTTTGCGCATTCTGGCCACACCTCTGGCTCCGCCCACAGTTCCCCTACTTTTTTTCCCCCACTTCGACCACTGTTTATAACCCTATTTAGTGGCAAGACGAGGTCTTTCCAGGCTCCGTAAACACATGGCTGGCATTTTTCTTTTGGCAACCCTACTTTATATTCCTTTTCATGAAATGCATTCTCACACTACAGTAGTAAACGTAAATTTCAAATGCATGGAATAGGCAGAGTGGGGGCCCAGGGGGTACTGGAACCAGAAAAAACTAAGCCTCGGTATCCAGTTAACAAATGTATGTTGACTGTGCACCTCAGATAGAGCATACAGATGACTGTTGTGGTGCACTGTAGCACCCAACAACACTTTTCAATAATGTATAGCACACGCAGACATGTAATAGCGATCACTGAGTAGAGCTTATATAGCACATAGCTCAGAAATACCATATAGATGGATGGCACGCAGCTCCCAAGAGCATTGCAAGTAGTTTAAAACACACGCAAGCATCGAACAGAGCGCTCTGGACAGACCTTGCATACACCCCACATAGCGCATATATACTATACAGCTGGTTGCAATGTGGCCCCGAAGAGCACTTTTCAGTAGCATGGAACACACACAAACTTCCAACACAACACATTAAATAGAACATTTTGCTTACATCTAACTAAGCACAGACATGGCATTTGGGCCGTGGGCCATATTTTCTATAGAATGCATTATATAAACATAAATAACATGCCATAACATGTAATTGCTCCCCCTATAGTTGTGTAGCTCTATCTATAACTTGGTCATCAGAATGTGCTACAACAAAGACGATGATGCTGAGCTGGTAAACAGGAGAGAGAGGCGGGGTATGATATTGATTAGCATAACTGTATCTCCTTTCAGCCATTTTTCAGCTCAAGCTAACATGTCTGAAGGAAATGCCCATCTCTTGTCTTTCAAGCCTCCTCCTGACATCTCAGCTCCTGAGACGAAAAAGTGTTGATTACATTGCTCAGAGGAAATGCTTCCATACTCATATCATTCTAAAGATTATTTTCTTCCTTTCTCATGATCTGAGTCTTCAGACACGTGTATGCTCCTTTGCATTAATGCCTTTATTTCAGACCTGTGTGACAGTAACAGGTGATCTCTTGAGGCGGCTCTGAGCCCTTCTCCATTCCAGACATGGGCAGGCCAGACCACTCCAAGGACCCCGAGATGCACACTTTACATGGGTGTGACATGGAGGTCACCATTTGAGCCTCCAAACCAGTGCTTAATTTGAGACGGTGGTTTCCAGTGTTCGGCACCGGCACTTTATTGACAGTCTGCCACAAGGCGAAGCTGTCTGGCTAATTTAGAGATGATCACAACAACAGTTAATTATTAACTCAATATAAATTAATATCCAATATTTCCTACCACCCAAGAAATTCTTATAGTTTTGGGGCCTGAAACAGTCTGAACTGTCACATTTGTAGGAGTGTGAATGTTAGTACTTGTGATGTCACTATCATTGGCGGCGCTGGCAGGGGCAATGTGTGGTGCAAGGTGCAGTGTCCTCCTGATGACAGCCCTGGCACTTATTTTTCTGCAAATCAAGCACTGCTCCAAACCTGGTAGTGGGCAAAGCGCTGGGTGAACGCCGTGCCCTTCTCCGGGGTGTTTGCAATAAGTCCCGGCAGCACCGGCACTGGTATCCTAGAAGTAGGCATAACAGGTAGCCCATTCCCCAGATCCGCCATCTTAAGAAGGCACAGTAGGCAGAGCTTCCTTCATCATGATACACTTGCTTGCACTGGCTGCCAATGTGAGGATTCCCCGTTCTACTCGCTGGTAGCCCCCCTAGTGGTAAGGACCCCACAGGGACTCGCATACGGAGTGGCCTAGATACCTGGTGAGAGAATCCACCAGGGGAGTTCAGGTTATGGGCTGATCCAACTAATCTGAAGGCAGGGTGTTTGGAAGACCTTTTAGGTTTTGTGGGAGCGTTTGTGTCTCTATGTGATTGAATGTGTGACTCTGACCATATCCGAAGCTCTGGGTGATCACCCCAATGTGTTTGTCCCTGTGGGAGCGCCCTGTACCTCCCTTAATACATGAGTATTTGGCACTTTGCTTTGGCATCCACAGTGGGGGAGAAGGGGGAAGACACGGGTGCAGTGGCAGGGTTCTTCAGTTCCTGGATGGCTAGAACTCCAAGTCCTAGTTTCGTTGTACAGAGGTACTGTAAAATGGAAGACTCGCACTGCACATACCCTTGCTTAGGACTTTTACCCTCCTCCTCCTCATTCACCACCAAAGTATCTAGTTCCTAGGCATGTGGCGACACCCTGATCTAAGTAAAATAACAACCTAGGCAATTCTTGTAGATAACAATTGTAAATCTTTTCTATCTCATAGTCAGAACAGTATAGGCAGTGAAACGAAAAATGAAAATTGTAATTCTGTTTTAATTATAAGTTTTGAGTACATTCACAGTTAAAAAAACAAATTTATTATATACACAGTAAAACATCATGACAAATAATAAAATAGATTGTGGGTTACACGAGGATGAAAAAACAAATATGGTGGCACAACTGTATGTTTTTCGACGCGCGTTTCGGCGTAGTTAACGCCTTCGTCAGGAGAAATAAGGCCACAATTCCTGTAATGTAAAAACAAATAAAAAAAATTTCTAAATCATATTTCGTCACTGCCATATATTTGCTACAATTTCTCTTAATGTTGAGTATAACATATCTCAAATCTGACTACATAATTTGATTTGCTAAACATCTGGTATGCCTTCGATCACAAGGTTATAATTGTGACTTTGTTATAACAGTACTGAGTATGATCATAGGAAGAACAGAACAATATCAAAGACATCACTTGCTTCCAGATACATTTGAAGCAGACAGTATAATACATTATTTAGCAGTGTAGCTTATTGCTACTTGATGGTAATTTTAGCAAGAAAGAGGAGAAGCAAGAGGATAGCGGATAGTTGTGTTCTCCGTTAATATAAAACAACGTCCCATCAAGGGAACATTTAAATGCACTAATTGTAAATCCTGTGATCTCATCAATTCAGGTGAGACGCTAATACACAATGGTTTTACAATTCAGGCAACACAGATGTGGAACTGCAAAACACAAAACGTAGTGTACCTGATTCTCTGCCCGTGCCAACTAGGCTACGTGGGAGAAACATCAAGAGCAATACAAATAAGAATATCTGAACATCGCTCAGCTATAAAAACTAAAAAACTGACAGCCCCTCTGGTAAAACACTTTTTAGAACTTCAACACAAACCAGATGACATCCGCTGGCGTATCTTAGAGAAAATCAATATACCAGATGAAACATATGGTACCAAAATCCGCAAGAAACGGGAAGTTTTCTGGATTTTTTCATTAAATACCTTTAAAAATGGTCTCAACAATGAATTACCGTGGGAAAATGCAATCATTTAAAGCACTCTTTATTTTGCTGACCTTCCCAATATAATATGTATTCACCCTGGATCCTAGTAGTGATACACCCTCTCTATTAGGAAACCCTAAAAAAAACCCAAAGAAACCTCTCTGAGAAAATAATATAGTGGATGATAAACATATTTTCTCCATATTCCTCCTGTAGACACTTCCCCTGTAATCTAAAGTTGTACTGTATCAATTAATTCATCACTATAGTTACAGTATAACCTTGTGATCGAAGGCATACCAGATGTTTAGCAAATCAAATTATGTAGTCAGATTTGAGATATGTTATACTCAACATTAAGAGAAATTGTAGCAAATATATGGCAGTGACGAAATAGGATTTAGAAATTTTTTTTATTTGTTTTTACATTACAGGAATTGTGGCCTTATTTCTCCTGACGAAGGCGTTAACTACGCCGAAACGCGCGTCGAAAAACATACAGTTGTGCCACCATATTTGTTTTTTCATCCTCGTGTAACCCACAATCTATTTTATTATTTGTCATGATGTTTTACTGTGTATATAATAAATTTGTTTTTTTAACTGTGAATGTACTCAAAACTTATAATTAAAAAAGAATTACAATTTTCATTTTTCGTTTCACTGCCTATACTGTTCTGACTATGAGATAGAAAAGATTTACAATTGTTATCTACAAGAATTGCCTAGGTTGTTATTTTACAAACACTTATTACCCTGTCCTAGGAATCTTCAGGGGGTCCTTATTATTCGCACAAAAAAAAAAGACACCCTGATCTAAGGCCATAATTGTATGAGGTGGGGGTGAGGCTGCAGAGACTACCGAGGGAATGGAGGACTTAAGGGGGTGAAAAAATGTTTAAAGCAAGTGGGGCTACAGGGAGAAAGGGTTTAAGGAGATGGGGATTTAAAGGGGTAGAAAGAATAGGCGTCCAGGGGCTCGGGAGGAAGAAGCTGCGGATGGCTTCCTTCCCACCCCACCCACCCACTGAGACTCCTCACCACCACGGACCACTCCTGCCTCGGCTCGGCTCAGACAGACTCATCTGAGGCCTGGCCTGCAGCTTCATTGGCTGGCGCGAGCGGGCAGCAGAAGAGGACAAAGGCAAGGCTAGCCAGGCAGGGGCTTGTAATAATTAAATTATGGCCGGGGCGCCTCACGGTGACGGCCTTTCTCAGTAGTTTGGCTGGGTCCTGGGATGCCTCACTTCACCCGTCAAGCGCACTTTTAATTGTGCTGCTGCGCAATGCGCATGACTGTATGGCATTGGTCACCAGCCCCACCCTATGCCCCACCCTGAAGACGGACATACGCGGAGACATCTGTATAGCTGCCAAGGTTTCAGATTGCCATGTGTGACATTTTCATAGTTTCAGTGTAATTATGAGTGACATTCAACAACTATAAGTGACACTTTCTCGCGAGCAAAATCAAACAATGAAGGCAAGGGAAACAAATATCAGAACCCACGCGCTCCTATAAAAGTAAATTAAATGAGTGCCACAACTTTGCAGACAGACTAGTAACTGCTGAGTTTGGTGTGCCCTCGATCTTTGTATGACTTGGAGCACTGCACGCATCAGGTCTCGGCCCCGTGTGCAGAAGGCCTCAAACTGTCCACCAATTATTGCACTGCCCGTTTTGGCTGTAGGCCTTACTTTCTATGTATAATAGACTGCAGGTTCATTCTATGTGTAGCAGTGGGCACCACAGAGTGTGCAGCTGTGTGATGCTGTTTGCGTGCAGGTGGCTTGCATCTGTGTGCACAGTGTAGCTGTGCACGATGCTATGTGCATGCAGGAGGCTTGCAACTGTGTGCCCAGTGTAGCTGTGCACTATGCTGTATGGATGCAGTATGCTAGCGCCTGTGTGCACAGTGTAGCTGTGTGCTATGCTGTATGGGTGCAGGAGGCTTGCGTCTGTGTGCAGTGTAGCTGTGCATGTTGCTGTGTGCATGCAGGAGGCTTACGTCTGTGTGCACAGTGAACTGTGGGCTATGATGTATGGGTGCAGGAGGCTTGCGTCTGTGTGTACGGTATAACTGGGTGCAGCAGACCTTAGAGAGCATGCCTCAGGCCGCATCTCTCAGACTCTGCCTACTTGCGGCTGGATGTCTGTGCGCAGCAAGCTTCAGACTGCATACAGTGCGCCCAGGCCTCAAACTCTGTGCAGCACGCCTCAGATTTGTCATCCAGCCCCATGGCACAGACTATGTGTGCACAAGACCCCATTCTCTGACTGTTAGCTCCAGTTTAAGGCTTTTGCTGCTCAGCAGGCCTCTGGCTATGTAGTGAAGCAGGCCTCGTGGTGCTTAAGTTTAGCATTGTGAGGTTCAGTCTTCAAGTACACGTTTATTTTACTTTGCCATTTTCTATAGCACGAACAAGACCCTATGGGGTATCAGAGCGCTTTATAATTAACCCTAGGTACACAGTTACTTGAAATTAATATGCAGCTCTATTTCCATAAATGCGACGCCAGCAGCCTCAGTACTTTTCATCTGTTCGAAAAGCACCTGGCTGCCATTAAATACAGGTATTCCCATCCCCGCTTTCAGTATTGCTGAAATAAAATGTCTTTAAATGTCCACTGTCCGGATCGCATTTCATTCCAACTCAATTCTGAAAAGCACGCCTCTTAACACTATATATTCAGCAGTGAGCGAGGGGAACAAACCTGAGACCCGCAGTGGACCGCTGATCACTCTTTTCTTAAGTGTTTCTCTACTAGTAACTTTTTAAGGACATTGCAGATGCCCGTGTTTACGGTGCGCACAAGCTGCCGCCCATGTTAGCACTTGAGTTTTTGGGTGAGATAAGCATAAACAAACTCTATTACACTGAAATAAATTGACACACGTTACCTCATTGTCGTGAAGCCAAAGGTAATTCCTCAGAACACAGACCATTGTCTTTGGCACTGGAACAGACGTGGCATGAATCGGGCGGTGGAACCAACTTGTTCAGGGGATTGAGGAATGAAGAAAGATTACCGGCCTGGTTCTACTCTCTGTGGTGAGGACAGTCTCTCAGCAAATTAATTTTCCGTGGTGCAAGGGGGCGTGGGGGGGCTGCTTGATTTTAATTGCAGCTCGTCTAATAGCTGAGCATGATGCGGCGGGACGGTGCAAGCAGGCAGCTCTGCTGTGAGCGCCATGATTTGGTGCGAATACCTCTAGCCAGCCTCCCACAACCGGCAGCAGGATGTGACGTCACCCGCGCCGGGGCAGGAATCAATCTCCTTTTCTGATACTCCGGCTGGCCCGTTCGCGCACCTTTTAAATAGTGAGAAGGACGTGCACCATTTAATTCATAAAGAGGCTTGCTTGCTGCCCTGAGTGAGGGGCCCCTGGAGCACTGGGGCCCCCCCGCAACGCGGGGGCTGCGGGGGCCTGTGTTACGCCCCTGATCTCAGCTAAGGGCGGCACCAGCAAAGTGTGGTGCCTTTTCAGAACTAGAGATATAAAGGGGTTTGACAACTTAACAGTTTACCCTTACCTCAAGGAAGACTTTTATAAAAACAATAATCCAAGCACATTGAACCTTCAATACAGAACACGGTCACGATCCAGATTCATCACTTTCTCGGACTCTTCCTCAGATTCAGACCAGGGGATTGGGCCCTATCCTCCTCCGTATCCTCAATATTACCAATATCCACGTGCACCTCCTCCTTTTTTAGGCAGGGGGAGAGGATACAGAGGCAACTGGCGAGGCCAACAAATATGGCAACCCCCAGCCCCTCAGCAGATTCAAGAACGGAATTACTTTTGCACCAGATAAAGAGCATACGGAGATAGACCCATTATCATCTACTATTTCCATAACAACGCATGAGGTAATACCGATTTACAATCTGTCTAAACACCAGTTATCTGAAATAGAGACCCAAATGCTCAACAAAGGGCTGTCATTCGTTCCACATGCCATACAGAACCCAATTGACACCAAAAAAGAGGTCCTACGGTTCCTCCGCAAAGTAAGACTAAGAGTTTTCTTTTCAGAATTTAACGAATCCTCTGAGAGCAATATAAGTGGTTTAAAAAATAAATCGACTTTTTGTCCTGAAAATGCAGCCATGCCTGAGCAAATCCTTGTGTTTGAAAATCAAATACTTAGGGAGCTAGACGGTCTGCACTCAAAAAGATCTTTCTTTAAACCTAATTTCTCTAGAGACGAACAAAAGGCACTTATTGATTTGGCCAATAATCCCCTTGTGGTTGTAAAACCCGCCGATAAAGGCGGAGGAATTGTGGTATGGGATGCGGTAAATTACGATGAGGAAATCAACAGACAACTAAGTAATCCATTACATTACCGTCCTCTGGCAAACAATCCCACAGCGAGACTGAAAGCAGAAATATTGCACTTGACCAATGCAGCACTTGAAAATGGGTTTCTTTGCAAAAAGGAATTCGAGTTCTTGAACATCACAACTCAAAAAGTCCCCACATTATATGTTTTACCTAAGATACATAAAGATGCCACGAAACCACCAGGGAGGCCCATTATTTCAGCCTGTGGTTCCATCCTGGAACCTTTGGCTAAATATGTAGACCATTGTCCCTGAGACAAAAGCATATGTACGCAACACTATGGACTTTATTGCTAAGGTTGAGGGCTCGATGTTTGACGGTAACCAAAGTCTTTTGGTTACTTTTGACATCGAGAGTCTCTATACAAACATCCCCCAAGATGAGGCACTCTTGATCATGACGGTGGTTTTAAATAGTAGACCCAGACCACATCAAGTTCCGACTGACTTTTTAATCTCCTTAGCCAAAATATGTCTCCAAAATAATTTCTTTAACTTTAAGGAAGACCTGTTCCTACAAGTAAAAGGCGTAGCAATGGGTTGTAGCTTCGCCCCTGAGATAGCGAATTTGGTTATGGATCACTTCGAGACCCGATTTATCTTCGATGAATCTGGCCCATTCTTTGCTCACATCGGAAGATGGGTCAGATTCATCGATGATATATTTTTGATATGGAATGGACATGCAGAAGAGCTGGAATCATTCCACAATTGGCTGAATACACGGACACAAGATCTAAAATTCACAAAAAATGTAAGTAACAGCCAAGTTAATTTCCTGGATGTGTGGATAAGAAACAACGAAGGAGTTCTACAAGTGAGTTTATTTACCAAACCCACCGATAGAAACACACTATTGGCATACAGCTCAGGACATCCCCGACACCTTAAGGATAATTTGCCTTACGGGCAATTCCTTAGAATTCGTCGCAATTGTTCAAATAAAAGTGATTTTTTTGACAATGCTGCTATTCTGAAGACCAAGCTTTGTAATAGGGGATATCCGAAGAAATTAGTCAGGAATTCCCTCAAACGAGCGTGGTTTACACCCCGAGAAACCCTACTTGTACCAAAAAGTAAGGTTAAGAATGACTTGCTCACTTGTTTGCTAACATAAAATCCAAAAGCCAACAAAGTGAGACAAATTATTCAGAGAAACTGGCGGTCGGTTGAACACTTGAACCTTGGCACACCTTTGTTTGCCTTCCAGAAAGGAAAGAACCTTAGGGAACATCTAGTTAAAGCCTCTAGACCAACACCTCCTAAAGATGTAAGAGCTATGATGGGGTTGCCACCAGTACAGGGACATTTCAGATGTCAGAGCTGTGTGGTATGCCCGCAGACCAATGACTCCAAATTTACAACTATTGGAGATAAAAAACATGTGCAACTGACCTTCTCAAATTGCAACTCGAGGAATGTGATTTACTCAATTGAGTGCCCATGTAAAAAAACCTATATAGGCCAAACTACTCAAGCAGTTAAATTACGAATTCAGCAACACAAATCATGGATACGGTGTAAAATTCTCAGTGCCCCACTGGTCCAGCACTTTCTGGAACTGGGACACGAGGAAGACGAATTGAGGTGGACCGTCCTAACGGTCATGCGTCCCATGAATAAAGCTTTGTTACAAAACACCCTCAATCGCCTTGAAGCACGGTTAATTGAGAAGTACCGCACAGATATTGATGGTTTAAATGACAGGGACGAAATATGGTCCTTGATACAATAAGGCCGGTAGAGTTGAAGATTTTCATGTAAGTTTAGGCAGGGTTATCTGACTCAGTCTGCCAATACCTGCTTGGTGTAGTCACTGTGTAAATATGTACTTGTGTAAAAATTGTATATGTATAATTATATGTTCTGTTAGAATGTGAGCCGCAATGTCTACAAGTTCTCTAACTCTGTTTTTTCACATATGGGGTATAATGGTGGCGGTCCCCTTTAACATTTACAATTATTTTCTATTATTCATTATTATTTGGTTCCATTTAGAGGAGATTCGTTGTAAGTTAGATCAGGCTTGCCGTTAAGAACTAGCCACTTCACGCATTAGTTATATCTCGTTTAAAGTTAAGACCGTTGTTACATTTTGTTTAAGCAATTTTGCTTTTATTAATTTAATTTCATTTACTTTGCACTTAATTGTTTTTCACCTTTTATTTTCGTTTTTAATTACCTAAATCGACGGACAGTGTTGTCCCTCACGCAGAAAGCCACGTATATAACTTGTGGGCCTGGGCTCCCACTCCACTGTAAAATGGCCGACACTTTTCTCCCAATGGTGGGTGAACGCGTTAGTCCCTTGTCGTTGTTGATTGTTTGATATCTGGCTCTGTGTACACCTCTGTGTACCTCGATTCGAAGGAGGACAGCGAATTTGGAGAGATGCCACGTAGACCGTAAAGAGAAAAAGAGAAGAGCCTTTAGGTAAGATAAGTTGGTGCTTAGGCGCGTGTCGTTTAAATTTAAATTTAGATTTAGTTCAGATTCATTTATTTATTCCCGCGTGTTTGTTTATTTGTGCGTTTTCCTTATTGCAGTGTGCACACGTTGGTGGATGTAATTCCCCACAGTGGACTCGACGTTAGCTTAGTGATATTACCTCTAAGCCAGGTACTCCTTTTGATTTTTTGGTGATTAGGTAGTCCTTCGCTGGAATTATTGTATTTCACTAGTTTTAGTGAGGTTCGCTTTACCTCCGTTTTCTTCTCCCGCAATTATAGTCGGGCTAGGGGCAGTACCAAATAAACCCCTCCACACTCCAACGCCTACTAGCAAGTTTATTCCATGCAGGATGTCCGGAATAAAGGACAATAGCTAAGGTTTGTGTTGATTCTATCCGATTGCAGAATGAGAGAGTCTGTAGATTTAATACGCTTTTATATATATGTTTTTGGGAAGCAGACTCACGGGTGTAGAATAAGTTGTCCATTTCATTGGGTGTACATACACACCTGCTTTAGGTGAGGAATTTGAATTTGTATTTTCTGTGTTATTCACGTCACTGCTGATTCGGTGTTTCTGTTGTGGTGGTGGTGCATGCTTCACAGGGAACGAGACCTGTATTTATACCGGCAAGGATAATCGTTTGGCCATATTGTATTGTATATGTCATTAGAGTTCATTATTTTTTTCATGTAGAATGCTGCTGTTGTTTTTGTCCTGAAGAGGCCATAAGAAATATATCGGCTGAAACGCGACCGCGTCGACAGTATTTTACAGAAGGACTGCAAATTTATTGAATTATTTGTGGATGTAACAGTCTCACATTGCTTCTTTTGAATTATTTGGAAAGTGATGTTCCTATACGCAATGTATGAACCTTCTGGGTAGTCCACACTATTTAAAGGTGGCTCCACAATAGGAAATACTTCATGGTGGACAGTAGCCTTAGTTTGATTTTGTTTTAGAGATGTTATTTGTAAATATATGTTCCTTTTATATGCTCAATTATAAAATGGCTAAAAAAGAAAATGTGAATATATACACATAAGACAGGATAATTAAAGGTATCCTTGTTAAAAATATTTCTCTATTGTTTCCTCCTTACCAATTTTTTCTAAATTGTGTTTTCAGAACCTAGGGCCAGGAGTGGGGCGAGAGACCCTGTCACATCCACACTCATGGTGGAGAACTCTGCAGTTATAATCACTGGCGACCCAGCCTCTCCGATGGTGCTGGAGCGCGGGATGGAGGGCATCCTTCCCTTGATAGCGGTTTGGTGCCCATTGGATGGAGACATGCCATGGTAGGGCCTCTTTTGGAAAAAAACACACTGGACACAAAAAAAACCCTGAAAACTTTAGGCCCATATCTCTTGTTCCTTTTTTCTCTAAACAAGATGAAAAGCACGTTAATTTCCAACTGAGGCACTTAATGGAAACTCAGAATCTATTGCATGAGACTCAATTAGGCTTCCGCCCACAGGACAGCGCCGAATCGGCGCTGTACTGGCTTTTGAATCTCTCAGATGGATTGTGGACGGTAACAATACTGCTGTACTAATTATGTTAGACTTGAGTGCGGTATCCGATACCATGTCTCATGGCCTCCTAGAACGGTTGCAGAGCTGTGGAATAACTGGGTGAGCTCTACGTTTGCTGTTCTCCTTCCTCCAGAACCACACCTATCAGGTGGTCCCTAAACCCTTCACTTCTGAGGTCTTTCCACTGCAGCAGGGGGTGCCACAGAGCTTCTCCTTAAGCCCTACCATGTTCAACCTTTACATGCGCCCACTAGCAGATGTCATCGAGCGTCATGGTTTTAATATTGTATCTTACGCTGATGACACGCTGCTCATCATAACCCTCTCACAGAATGAGGAAGCCACCGCTGCTCGACTTAGATCTTGTCTGATGGAGTTGGCAGAGTGGATGGATAACATCTGCCTAAAACTTAACGCTGGAAAAACGGGGGGTATTGGTCCTAGGAAAACAACCTACTCTTTGGTCCACTGCTTGGTGGCCTGATGTCCATGGACCAGTACTGTCCCTCAAGTCAGAATTTAAAAATCTCGGCTTTTGGTTTGATGCCAACCTCTCCTTTATTAGCCAGGTGTGTCTTAAACCTTTCACATTCAGGGGTAAGTATTCTCCATTTCTCAGCCAATTCCCCTTGCCTTTGAGAAGTATACCAATGTGCAGTGCCGGACTGGCCGTAGCGGGCACAGGGCATTTCCCTGGTGGGCTGGAAGGGTGGGGGCCGGTTTTGTACCGGTGGTGGCTGTTTTTGTTGCTGGGGGCCGGTTTTGTAGCAGTGCTGCAAAATCAGCCCCTTGCAACAAAAGCGCAGCAGCAGTGTCCCAGCCCTGGCAATTGAGTACGATCTTCTGACATCAACTGCTCCTGGTCAGGAGTACACTTGGTAAAAGTGATAGTTGCTGAGGTAAAAAAAGTAAAACTATGTGAAATTCACCGTTCTTGGCCTTAGCTCCTACAGCCGCAGTCCTCACTCAATCTAAACTTCCATTGCTACCATGCACTATTTCTTAGATAAAACAATTCTCCACTCAGGCAGTGGTACATCACTTAATATACAGTTGGACAAATTAAATCTAAAGGCAAAAGGCTTTTCCTCATATTTCTTTAGTCTTTCATTTACTTCTCCTTTCCAGCTTGCTCAAGTGGACATATGATAACATCTCAACCATAGCTCCCACCCGCCTTCTCCACTGAACAATTTTTCCCACCACTGCATTGCTTGGGAAAGGGGGAAAAGAGATGTGAAACAGTCTATCCCAGAGGCGGATGTTATGGTTGAGTGAGGGAGGTAGTATAGTAAATTAGATCAAGGTATTGTCATAACTTCTGTCACCTCAGGTATATTTATAACTTTTAGAGAATTCTTTTACACGTGAGTTTGATTGTATTTTATAGTTTAATAGTTGAGATATATTAAATATCAGGATTGTGATTTGATTTGAGAAGTTGAAGTACTGCTTATGTGGGTGTATAATATTGTACTGTAATTGTATTGTAATTGTATGTTCGAGGCATATGAGCTGCAGATTATACACTGTGCATAGATCGCCATCTGGTGTTGGGCCCGGATGTTTGCAGTTTGTTTTTCCTCTTGGAAAGTCTTTGGGAGTCACGAGGTCGGTGACTCCTCCTCTGGTTAGTATTGCGCATGGGCTTCGGCTCCATCCTCAGATTGTTTTTTTCCGCCATCGGGCTCGGATGTAAAACTTCGCGCTCCGGTCCCGAACTTCCCAGTTCACCGATCGACGCACAAATCCTCGCTCATCGAGCTTCTTCAACGACATAAATCATCCTATTCATCTTCTCTTCGGCACTTCTTCGATTCTGGTGGTTGAAAATGCATACAGATTTGCTACCACAAAGCAAAACGAACGCTATCGGTTCCCCCTAAAGCCCACTCTACAAGGAAGATAGGGGCTTCTATGGCTTTCCTAGGGAACATACCACTAGATGACATCTGCAAAGCAGTGACATGGTCGATACCACACACCTTCACAAAACATTATTGTGTCGATGTGCAAACCAAGCAACAAGCTAGTGTGGGCCAAGCTGTACTAAAAACACTGTTTCAGACAACTGCAACGGATGCCGGTGGTCGCCGCTAGGGTTGGGTACTGCTATATAATCTATGTACAGTGTATAATCTGCAGCTCATATGCCTCGAACGGAATATGCTACTTACCAGTATGCATCTGTTCTTGGCATGTAGAGCTGCAGTTCTATACACGCCCACCCGCCTCCCCGGCTACCTGTATCCGTTCCAGTCTTATCTTATTTAGATACAATACACATGGGTTTCTTTACTGTTACTACTACGCTCCATCTTTCCCTGCTGGCGAAAAACAATCTGAGGATGGAGCCGAAGCCCATGCGCAATACTAACCAGAGGAGGAGTCACCGACCTCGTGACTCCCAAAGACTTTCCAAGAGGAAAAACAAACTGCAAACATCCAGGCCCAACACCAGATAGCGATCTATGCACAGTGTATAGATCTGCAGCTCTACATGCCAAGAGCAGATGCATACTGGTAAGTAGCATATTCCTTATATAGCGCTTACTACCCCTGATGAGGCGTCAAAGCGCTTTTTCGGCGAGTAGCATACTACTGCGGAACCCATAAAGGATTAGTAGTGAATTAGTCTAGTGAAAATATCAAAATAATTTGACTGTTGAATATGTTAGTCAGTTATTTGGATTGAGAAGGACAGCAGAGGGATAGAGAAATATGAATTATATTTAGTTTATGTTCTTAAAATTTGAAAAGGTGTTCAATTTTTGAGACTGCTTGAATCATTCAATCAATGTGGCGGTCTTAGAATTTTGGAGGTGCAAATGTGGCAAGGGTGGGAATCCAACTAAAGTGATTAAGTCTCTGGTGAAAGATGGGCATGAAGGCGTACCATAACATTTAAATTCCTTTTCTTTTAATTTTAGTTAGTCCCTTTTACCTATAGGTCTTTGAGGGAATTTCATTGAGTATTTTAACTCTTAGAATATATTAAAGGTTAATCTTTTTTCATATATTGATGTGTACGTGTGAGTGATGTTAACTAAGTTATCCTATACGTCTTGGTAGAATGGCCGTTAATCCATGACCTCCACTGTTCAGCCCCGCTAGTGCCGCTACTGCCCTCTGGTGCCTCGATAAAGGCCCTTCACGCGTGCCCTGCCGTCAGGCGTCTCTCGCTGGGTTCTACTATGTTCCAATGCCTAGACCCAGCCTCTGAGCCCAGACCCTGCCACCTAGTGCCTTCTACTGTGCTCTGCTATTTTACTATGTAGCCCTGTTCCTAGCTGCGCCTCCCAAATAGTGTCTCTTTTCATCTGTGGATATTGTAGGGAGATAGACAGGCATATGATGGTGGGTTTGCAGGTATCTCATGGTGGGTGTGTGAGGGTAAGACAGTGGGTGTGCTTAATGGTAGGTGTGTGGGCGTCTGATGCTGTGCATGTGATGGTGTGTGTGGATTTTCGATGGTGGTTATGAGTGCCTGAGGGCATGGGGGATGATTTTATCACATTCCCCAGCCTTTTCTTTGGGTGTACATATGCCTCCACCTCATTGCCCATGAGGGATGGGGGGATATTTCCCCCTTTGTTGCAAAAGTGCAGGGACTATAACCCTGTTTGTCACAATGAGGTCACTTCGACCAAACGACCTTATTACCACTGTGGCCCAGCCAGTTACTCCAGGCCTGGTTCCGTGTTTACAGCTCGGCCTACAGATCAAAGTAGGGTCTGGGGACTCCCAGTCCAACCACGTTACTCCTAGTCTATCCTAGTGCCCTACAATCCAGCTTACCGACTCTCAAATCCGGTCGCCAAGAGCCTAGGCCAGCGACTCTCTCTGGACTAGCGACATCCACTGCCCCAGTCCAGGCTTCAGATGGTCAAGTACTTTCAACTAGATGCACAGGTGCTATTCGGTAGAGCTGAAGGCAGCAGTTGTTTACTTTCAGAATGAGTGTCGCGGGTGACCCAGGCGTTATGTTGACTGACATCAAGCATTCCTAAATTTGACTTACACTTGCATTTGAAATGTAATCCGTTCTGTACAGAATGAGCAAATGTAGCAAACGTCTCCAGTCCACAGCCGCTGTTATTACTTACTCTTGCATACTTCAACTACCTCCACTCACTCCTATAAATTCTGACTCTTACTCCTAATTACTTCTACTTACTCCTACATATGCCTCCTCTTACTCATACTTACACGTCTGCTTACTCCTAAATATGCTTACACTCACTCTTAGGCCTACTTACTGCTAGTGTTCATCCTGATGTCACTGTGATATTTATTCTTACTCCTACTTCTATTCTTACTCCAACACTTACTCTTAATTATTCCTACTCTTACTCCTACACTTCTTCTTATGCCTAATTTTACTGCTACTTACAATACTCCTTTACTCTTCTAATTGGTCCTCTTTACTTCTGTTTGCTTCTAGTGTTACTCCAATATATTCATACTCCTATGTGTAGTTACACAGTGACTCTCTATGTCCCTTTGTCGATGTTGCGCTCTCTCTCTGTCCCTTCCCTTTATTTGTTCTCTGGTCTGTATTCCTTTATCCTTGTCTTTCACTTTGTTCCTCTATTCGTGCTTCACTGTCTGCGCCCTTTTTTACCTGTCTGTCTGTTCCCGCCCTTCTCTCTGTCCTTGTCCATCTGTGTCTGCCCCTCTTTTCATCTACATCTGTCCCTTTATGTTTCTATGTCCCTCTCTCTGCCCCTCTGTCCCAGCAGCATCTCTCTCTGTTTCTTGTTCCCTACCCTTCTTTAGCTGGCTGCCTGTCCCTGTTTCTCTTTACCCCTGACCCTTTGTTTCTGTCCTTTCCTCTCTCTCTCTGTCCCTTTCTCTGTTGCCCCTCTCCATCTTTGTCTCTCTGACCATGTTCATGTCCTTTGAACAAGTGTTGAAAGGAGCAGTCTCCTGCCCTTGCTCTCCTTGTGCATGGCACACACATTCTTTTATTGCAGATAGCAAATGGGAATGTAAGCTGCTGCGGCCCATCCTTAAGGGCGAAGGAGTCCTGTCCCTCCACCTTTTTCTGACGCAGGTAGTGTCTGTCAGGATGAGCAGACATCAGCCTGACAGGCACTCTTCATGCTCTGGTCAGTCAGCCAGAAACTTCACATGCACTAAATGCACAGGTGCCTGGCTGCCTGAGCTGAAATTTGCCAGGATGAAATATTTCACAGCCCAGTGGGCGTGACCTGCTCATCCCAGCAAGGGTGAGCCTCCCCCTCATGACGAGGGGGAAAGTCCCTTATATACAGTTTTAAGCCCTGAAATGCTCAGATGCTAGCGTCCATCACTATCACTTGTCACAGAGCAGGATGGGGTCACCAACCTTGCTGACCCCATCCCACTTTGAGACGGGGTAATGAAGGGTCTCCTCTTTGACAAGGTTCGCCAGTTCGAGGAGGCCCCAGAATCTTCATTCCAAAGCATCCAGAGAGCAACAGAGGCTTCCCTCACGCCATCAGTAAAGTTTATTTGAATTTGGGGGGGGGTGCATGTAGGTGTATCTATCAATGTTAGTGTATTTTTGCATGTGTGCATGGTGTGAATGGGTTTGTGCGTGTGTATGTGCTGGGTGTGAGTATGTGTGTATGTAAAACAGATTATGCAGAAGTGTGTGTGCCCCCCTCCCCCCCCCCGCACCCTCACCGCTGTTGCACCCATCAGGCTGCCATTGAACGTAAGACTTCACAAGAGAAGAGAGATCAAACCTTTCCTGTTTATAGAAGATTCTAAGGTTTTTACAAAAACATTTAAATTGCACTCTTTACATCACTTCCCGCCATTCCAGAATTTTCTGGTCTTCAAAGTATGGTTGAATTTTCAGAGGTACCGAGCTCAAAATCAGCAGGCACACGAAGGTGCAGCTGTTGCAAAAATCAATTTTTAGTCAAGACGCGCCACCATCAATGCGGCATGGTGGGCCGCGGGGAGGAAAAAATATTTTTTGCACCAGGTGCAGCACATGGGAGTCAGAGCTAAGCACAGCTTTCGATGTTGAAGAAATCCCTATACTTGGGCCATCGCGCACTGCCCCAACCATCACGGTTGTTTCCCAGGACAAGCAGTGGATTGTGGTCCATCCATTATTGTCTTTCTGCCAAAACCTCCCTCAGTCTCAGACCTAGGAGCCTGCTCGTCCAGACTGATTATGATCTGAGAATCCATCATATCCCTCACCCAACAGATCTAATGAGACGTGACAAGGATGGGCGCAAATGCGAAAATGTGTCAGTTACAAAGAAAAGACCCGCAGTGCTCGCACTCACTTGGCATGTTTTCAGACCTCCTCTGCCTGAGCCAGGCTTGACCCATGTACAGAACAGTCATATATGTTGGAGCCCCATGTATGCGTTTAGCTGAATCAAATGTATGTCAAGGTCATGCGGGGCATTCCTCTTTCTGTTTCAAGTTTTATTAGAGGGGTTCGGGGCAAGAAGCGGGAGTGCACCTTTATGGGTTTTTGGGGGTGTCCCACTTCCTTAATGAATGCATTCTCATGTGTAGAGTCTGCTTGTGGGACGCCCAGTTGAGTCTTCCCGTGTTTCACATGGGATGAGCAGCTGGATGTTGGATTCCTATCAGTGGTGCATGCTGGGAAGTACCAACGGAGGCCTGGTAGGGTCACTACAGAGGGAAACATACTGCTTGGCGTAGGTTTATGGCGCTGCTGAGTGTATTTATTGTTGTACATGCTTACAGCACCTACCAGACAAGAGACAGTTCTGCATGAGTGTGCATACTGAAGGTAGAGTGCACAACGTGGCCATAGATAGAGTACAGTAGATAAAAGGCATGTTTCGTTAACTCTGAATATTGTCACAGGAGGGATCATCGTTTGTTTGTTGCACCATCTTTTTTTTTAGTTGGGTATGCATAGTGTTCGTTGGGAAACCTCATACTTACACCCCCTGAACCACACTGACAAGCTGCGTCCCTGGAAACAAGGCTGGTGTTTGTGTTTTTCTCGTCTTATTTAACCAGTAGTTCTTGAGAAGCTTGATTTGTCCTTGGGCCAACTCTTCCGGCCCCTGAAATGTTCTCATTTCCACTGACGCCCACGCAAAGGAACACACTGCCCTGACAAGTGCCAGCTCTCTGGCAGTGGGTTCCAAGCCAGACCATGCCAGGCCCAGTCTGACACGCCTCAGGACATGAACCAGGACAAGGGCTCCACAGCGGGGCCGGGTGGAAAGGCTCCACGGCTGAGGAGGCGTGCTGCACAGGGCGGGTTGTTGGTGGATCTGTAGTCTGCGTGAAATGCTTCCAAGCTCTCACTGGCCAACGTGTGAGCACTGCTAAGTGGGAAATTAGATGGTGGAGTTCAAGGGGGGATGTGTTGCTCTCCCTCCAACACGCACTCAGGCCAGGAAAAATGGAAAATTGACAAAAGTCACTGCGAGGCCAATGGTCGGTCCCCGGTGCCAAAGAAGTTGGCAGACTGGCTGGCACACATGAATCTAAAGGGCTACTTGGAATTTATAATCCAGGTTTTGAAATGAATTGGCACAGGAAAGAAAGAAATTCAAGACAAAAAAGATAAATGGGGAATTGTTTGCAATTACAACATGTCCAAGTGTTTATGGCTATGCACAACATTATAACCAGCCACTCTCTATCTGGGAGACCTCATCATTATTTTAGCAGTACATCATTGCGTCAAATACATATAACCTGAGTCTTTCTGACGCTGGTGAAGCCTCCGCTGCCACCCTTGACGTTCACTGTGAAACTGACAAGCTGTTCCATGGGAAGTAGGTATAATGCTGCTCAATTTTAGATCAAGGTGGTTCAGCGGCAATGATAATATTGGATCTTAGCGCAGCCTTTGACACTGTGTCGCATCCTGCCCTCATCCAGAGGATGAAGGAAGTTGGAATCGCTGGGGATGCTATTAAGTGGCTGGAAGCCTTCCTGGGATACAGGAGTTTCCAGGTGTGTGAAGGCTCACTTTTTTTCAACCATTCATCCTTGATAGTGTGTAGTTTTAATTTGTGTGTACTTCCTCTAGCAGAAATTGTACGTTCACATGGTCTTGCCTTAGTATCATATGCTGATGACACACAAATCATCGTTGCCCTTACTCCAGATGTCATCCAAACCGCCGCTCCCTTTTCTTAGGGAGTCCAAAATACGTGATCAAAAGACTCCAATTGGTCCAGAGTGCAGCAGCCAAAGTCCTTCACAAAATACCTAAGCACCAATCAGCCAGACCAGCCTTAGTAGCCCTTCACTGGCTCCCAGTGCTAAAGAGAATTATTTTTAAAGGCTGTTTGCATCGTACATTGGGTTATTCGTGGGAAAGACCCGCTCATCATCTGGAACTTACTTACCTCCTACGTTCCAGGGAGGGCTCTATGATCAAGCAATCAAGGGCTCTTGTCTGTGCCCAAGGATAAAAGAGGGAGAAGCTGTGGCTGCTCCTTTTCGTATCTTGTTCCCAAGTTCTGGAACTCCCTCTCTGCCTCCCTTAGAAGTCAGCAGTCAAAGGTCAGCTTCAGAAAACTTCTTAAAACCCACCTTTTCTGAAGCATGGGCTTCAGCCATAGAGGTTCCTGCAGGTATTCCAGAGAGGTTGTTGAAATGAGTGCTGGGAGGCCAGGTCCAGTAGCTATGCGCTATATAAAAACAACTTGACTTGACTTGGTGGTCATTACTTTTCAAGGTTTTATTGTTGTTGTTTTTTTTTAGAATAAATATTGGAGAGAGGTTTCCTATTCTTTTTTCTAAACAATGAATTGTCATCTGCATACCCCTGAAAAAAAAAGAAATATATGTATATATATTTTCACATAAAATACACAAACCTAACGTTCTAGTTAGGTGAAATGTTCAGTAACAACATAGTGTTTTAGACTCTAAAAACCACAGAAATTCACCAGTTACAGGTATCTCAAGAGAACTCGTTCCCTAAGGGAATTATAACACCCATGCCCTCCATGCACATTTTTCTCATCAATAATTTAATTGCAAATGTTGCAGTTATATTATTATCAATTATGTCAAGATGTCATGAGTAATGTAATATATGGGGTAATAAGCAGTGCATGGCGAGGGCGCACGTTATAGTTACCTTAAGGCACGAGTCAGCTCCCTGCATGGTGTAGGATCAATATGTGTTCTGTTTCCCTGCCCGCAGCAGTGCCGGCAGAGAAAGAGAACACAAGACCGCTCACAGCTGGCGGGAGCATGTTTAAATCTCAAGCCTGCTGGGAGCAGACTTACATGTCTGCTCCCATTTGACGGGAGATTTTAAAAATGCTCCCACCAGACAGGCGCAAACATGTTTCCCTGTCCAAGATGGAGTGGGCAGGAAAACTGCTGTGTTCCGAGATTGGGCTTCCCAGGACACAGTAAATGACTCGGCCCCAAGGGATGGGTTACCCGGGGCCTTTAAAGGCTCGGAGAGGGGGCTATGTGACCCCCCTTCCTTTTATGTTATTTACGGCCCAGGGGCCTTTTAAGGCTCGGTGGGGCGCATGGCCTCCTGCCTGTTTTTTATTGATTTGGCCCAGGGTAATGGGGCCCATACCCCAGGGCCTATTCAGGCACAGGGAGCGGGTCGTGTGACCCCTCCTTTTTTTCCCCAAGAAATCGGTCCCAGGGGATGGGGGCCTACAAACGCTTGGGAAGTGGGGTCAAGGCCCCCCTCCACTTTTTTTATGATTATGACACCGGGTATGTGGTCCCTGTGGCCTAACAAAGCTCGAGGCCCCCTCTGCCCTTAATTGTTTGTCCAGCCCTGGGATGGGGTCTCCGAGCCCACAATGACCTCACGGAAAAGAGCCCTTCTTATGTCCTTTTATTTTTATTTTTTGCTGTGATTCTGTGGGAGTCCCGGGGGATCGTGGAAAAAATAGCTGATATTTTTTAAATTTTGGCTCCGGCGGTGTCCCTCTGGGTCCCCCACACAGGGCCTACGGGGCAGGGTATCCCTGTATCTTGGCCAATTTTAATTTTAGGGTAGAGTTGTAATGTTCCACTAGCCCTGCTGATTGTGGGTGAAAAGCAGCATGAAACTTCTGCTTAATTCCCAACCCTTTCATGAGGTAATCAACAACTTGCCAAATAAAATGGGGTCCGTTGTCACTCCACAACACTCGGCAAATGCCGAATCGGGGAAAGAGCTCCTTTAGGAGCACCTTTGCTGTAGTAAGAGCTGTATTATCTTTCGTAGCGTATGCCTCCTCCCATTTACTAAAGGCACAAACCACTACCAAGACATACTTCAGGTTGTTACAGGGCTCAAGCTGGATGTAATCCAGGATCTCAAAAGGTGCAGTAGGTATTGCAAACCCTCCTGTTGGAGTTTGTGTTCCTTTTCCAGGATTATACAGGAGACAGATCAGGCAGGACTGGACTATTTTCTTAGCCATATCGACAATCTCTGAATGATTCCAAACTTGCATAAGTTGCTTTGCTATTGAGGATGCTCCAACATGTGCCAGCCCATGTGAATCATAGGGTGTAATAGGCTGTGGGTAACTTCCATTTTGTCATTTCTTTATTCCTCCAACAGCCCTCATCATCCAATGCTCCCTCCTTAGACCATTGGTCTAATTCTTCAACAGAAGTAGATTGTTGCATGTCCAGCACTTCTTGCCTGGAATCATGCCAACGTTCAGCCTGTGATTTGAGTACATACATAGATGTGGTACTTCGCTGCATTGCGGTCTATCGAGCTGTGTGATTCGCAAAGGCATTGCCTGCCCTATTTTATCGGTCACTTTCTTGTGTGCGCTACATTTAACAATTGCTACTTTCTTAGGATAGGTCAAGGCAGTAAGGAGATTATGTACAAATTCCCCATGCACTATTTGTGTCCCATGTGAAGTGAGAAAGCCTCTTTCTTTCCAGAGTTGCCCGAAGTAATGAGCCACGCCGAAGGCGTATTGGCTATCAGTGTAAATGTTAACAAGCAACTCTGTACTAAGCTCGCATGCTCTTGTCAGTGCTATCAACTCATCTGCTTGGGCTGACTTCTGTGGGATACGAGCTGTCTCAACTAATGTCTGAAGTGTTGTAATTGCATAAGCAGCAGATGTAGTGCCATCCGGCAATTTCAGGCAGGATCCATCAACCTACAATTCCCCATCAACATTAGAAAAAGGGGTATCTTGTAGGTCAACACGACCCTTTGTGTGTTCCTCAGCAAGGGATATACAGTAATGTAGCTCTTGTGGCTGAGACTGGGTAGCTGAAAGTGGCAATAATGTAGCAGGATTCAGAGTCAAACATCTTTTCAACGGGATATGAGGGGCCAAAAGTGTCAATTCATATCCTGTCAAGAGAGCACTAGTCAGATGCTGTGTCTTTGTTTGATTTAGTAAGGCATCAACTGAATCAGGTACTAACACAAACAATCTATGTGACAAGACTATTCCCTCACTCTGACATATGGACACAGCCACTGCTGCTACCGCTCGGAAACAACCAGGCAGCGCGCAAGCAACTTGATCAAAAACAGCTGAGAAATATGCACAAGGATGTTGTTTATCACCTTGTATCTGTGTTAAAACCGAGAGGGCACAACCTTCCCTCTCGTGTACATAGAGTGTGAAAGTATTAGTGTAGTCTGGAGTTCCTAATACTGATGCAGAACAAAGAGCTTGACGTAGCTGTTGGAAGGCATTCTGGCATTCAGTAGTCCATGGGAGAGGCATCGGAGTGTCTTTAATCAAAAGGGCTAACAAGGGTTTAATAACGTATAAAAAGCTAGGGATCCACTGCCTACAGAAAGAAGTAAGGCCAATCAATGCACGGACGTCCTTCTGAGTACGGGGCACAGGTGTGTCTAAAATGGTCTGAATGCGATCTAGTGTGAGTTCACGTCCCTCCTTAGACAGATGGTGACCTAAATAGGTAACCTGCTGTCTACAAAATTGCAATTTCTTCCGAGAGACTTTGTGATGATGAGAGGCAAGGAATGATAATAGTGACAGTGTTCCTTCTTTACACTGTTCAGGGGTATCGGCAGCCAACAAGATGTCATCGACCCTTTTTGGTACAGGAAAATAATCAAGCTGCCTTTTCAATGCCTGACTATAAATGCTAGGACTCTCTGTATACACTTGTGGAGCTCTACAGAATCTGTATGATCTATTATTCAAAGTAAAGCCGAACAAATAACGGCTATCAGGGTGAATAGGTATTGAAAAAAATGCATTCTTTAAATCAATGACACTAAATGTAGTGGCAGTAGGAGGAACCATAGTAAGGAGTGTTGTGATGTCAGAGACTACCGGGTATTGGGGCACCACAATTTTATCAACCTCTCGTAAATCAATAATGAATCTGTAAATTTTAGTGTCAGTGTCTCTTTTCAAAATAGGAAGGATAGGCCTATTACAAATGTTATAAGGGACTTCTTCTACAACGCCCATCTTAATCAAATCCTGAACAATGTGCGTCAATGGTTCTTCGCCTTCCCGAGATATTTTATATTGGGGCAATCGAGGCAATGAAGCACCTTCCTTCACTTGAATATGCATTGGTGGAATAACCATTTGTCCCACATCGGTATCTGATGTAGTCCATAAAGTACTAGGTAAAGATGCCAAAGCAATATCTTCTTTAATGAGACAAGACCTCTCAACCATTGGATAGTTATCATTTAAGATAACATGCACACCTTCTGGGGAACAACGTATTGTAGCACGAAAATGTTTGAGCATATCGATACCCACAATGTTATCCGGCGTGGTAGGGGAAAGCAAAAATGGACATGCTGCAGTGAATTTATCAAAACTAAATGCAAGTGGCTGTCACAGTGGGCTAGATGTAGGTGTCCCATCGAATCCTATCGATGTTATCATTGCGCAAGACAGGGGAGCCCTAGGAACCAATTTTTTACACAGAGCACTACGAGTAGCTCCTGTATCAACCAGAAACCGATCAGTCGAGCCCAAGACATTTGCATCAACATAAGGACCTTTCTGATCTACTGGGAGCTCAACTAGTTCCTTACCCCATCCTAGGCATTCCTATGCATAATCAGAATCCCTAAGACCATCAGCTGAATAATCTGACATTTGATATTGATTTTGTCTATCAAAAGTATTAGAATAATTTGGCCCATGTTCAACTGCCTCAAACCTGGGATGAGTTCCTATTCCTCCCCTATTTCCTGAATTCCTTGGGCGTCCTCTCATGCTTCCTCGACCCCGTTGATACTGCTGACCTCGCAAAAGGGGGCACTCAGAACGCCAATGTCCAATCTCTTTACAATAAGCACACTGATCAGAAGACAAAGTTGATCGAGAGAAAGGGGGTACACCAGGGGTATATACTGCACGTCCACCTCTACCACCACCTCTGAATGATGGACCATATACTTGAGCCAACATAACTTTTGTTTTGAACTCCTTTACCTTCTTATACTCTTTGCCTTTTGCTTCTAATTCCTGACGCTCATAATACTGGGCCATAGTTAAAAGGGAGACTGGGGAAGACGTAGTCCATGCACTCTCGCTGGCCTTTAGGTGACTAGTTATTTCTGCCAACATGTTAAAACAAATTTGTCAATGAACAGATGCTTACTTGTGTCATCTGTCAATGACTGTCCACTAAAGTCATGAAATGTCTCTTCAAATCGTGTAAAGAAATCAGAAACTGACTCATCCGCTTTCTGTTTACAAGACGCTAACGTTGTCCAATCTATTCTCTTAGGGGATATGAGAGTTTTCAACTTAGTTACAATAGCTTTGGGAAGATCTAATATCTCCTGTTGTGGTTTCTGCGCAGGCTCACTAGCCGCTTCTATTTCTTCTAAATGCACCCAAGTAGCACCATAGGCTACGTTTTCATCTACCTTCCGAATTGATCTCCAAATATCAGGGGGCAAAATAAGTCCCAAAAACATGTCAATATCTGGCAGAGTCATAGTACAGGAGCTAATAGCTCCTTCCACTTCTTCATAAAAAGCGGCCGGATTTTTCCGTGGATCAGGCAAAGCAGCTTTAAGAGCCATAACATCTGCTCTACTCCAGGGAGTATAGACCCAATTATAGACAAAATATCCCTTTGCATCATCTGAATCTTTATGGGCACTTGTTCCCGTACCCTTTGGTGGAACATACAGAGGCGCAGCTTCACGCATCGGTTTTACAGTAGCCACAGTATCACCAGGGTCATTGTCTGTCCCCAAAACAACTTCTTTCTGCACTGGGGTCTGAACTGTTTGTGCAGTTTTAACTTTAACAGCTGATTTTTGCTCCGCTTTTAAACGTAGTGTATCATGTCTGAATTTAACTACTCGCCTAATTAAATCAGGTATGTTTGAAAAAAGAAAAGTTCCATCATTTAATTGTTTATAATCAGAATTGATATCAGTGGGCTCTAAGTTTTTAGAAACGTTTCTAAAACCAAGTATTACCTCCCAGGTAAACTTCTCTACAGAATATAGCTGCTCTAAATCCTTCCACTGCTGAACCATTGCTTCAAGGCCTGGGGCAGAAGTAGTCCCATGAGCTTCTTTGCGAGCAGTGGATCTGATAGTGGCTTTTTCATCAACAGTCAAAGTAGAGCGAGTCTGCCGCACATCTTGCTTATCTAAGTCTCTATCATCTGAAGAAAGATGTTCTTCTTCACAAAGATCATCCTCAGGGGCAGAGGGAAATTTATACGGGAGCGGAGGTCGATCTAACAAAATGGAGTCATCCTGAGGTTTATTAAGTATGGGATAAATGGGGCGCCTAATAGGGTACTGGTCAGTTACCTCTAAACGACGCTCCCTTTCCTCTTTTTCTTTTATTGCCTTCATCTCTTTATTTTTTAATTCCAATGCTTTTTGATATATCGTTTTACGCTGTTCTTTTTCTGCTATAGCTTCTTCTTTCCTCACTCTCTCTTGCACTTCTTTCTCCCACATTTGTAAACAATCAAACATATCTTGTCGACTCTTATGCTTAAACAAACACTGCTCTACATACTGAATCTTTTTAAAATCAAATGACCCATTCACTGGCCATCGTAGATCAGGATCCTTTTTCGTATATTTGTTCCACAGTGTACTATACATTATGGAAGAAATACCGTATTTAATGTACATATGCCTATTAGGTGTCCCCTCTGGGAGAGCCAGCTGACTTCTTTCTAAATCCATTTTGGTACCACTAAGACAGCAACACAACCTACGGAGTGTGCTAGGAACAGGCATGCTACGAAATGTTTGTAAAATATTACGTTTCCAAGATATACCAAAGTAGAGAAAAATCTCCACATTACCTGCCTTTATCTTTTGCAAAGGATAAATCAAAACAAACAAAACTAGAATCTTGGCCAAGCAAATCAAGAATGCCGCTTCAGCGAACTTACCAAACAAAAGTCTCCAACTTCCAACTGCTAAGCTAATGGTCACTGCAAAAACAAAAACGCCAAAGGGTACCTCAGTCGGGACCGTCCAACACCTGGAGGGTCAAATCAAGAAAACTGGAAAAACCACTTCGGCTGCAAAGACAAGGGTCTCCTCATGCAGGACGTCTCCTCAGCAATATTCCACTATTCCATCAAGACCACTCCTTTGGACGGCCGCGTCTCCGATGAGGACCCACGTGTCGGGCGCTTTACAATGAGCACACTGGTGCAGGGGTCACCCTTCTCTGTCCACTGGTCCTTAGACCAACAAAATAGAGATTGGCACTGAAGCTGGAATTCAAATAACAAGTTTATTAATCACTCATGAGTGGGACCACGTCCACACAGCACTCTCAAGTACTCCCTGAGGTAGTACATTGAAGTCACAGAACACAGGCCTTATATACAGAGTGTGTTGCAGAGTAATCATGTAGTTACAAATAGAAGGTACAGGCCTACACAGGAATAGTTACCGACAAACATGGGCAGATGGGAAATCACTTAGTCAGCAAAGTGGGAGGGGGAGCAGGAGTGCTTATGGCAGCACTAAGAGATTGACAGTTGAGTCTGAGACCAGGTGTTCTGGCAGCTATAAACTCTTTAGCATGCATATTGCTTTTAGTTGAGTCAGGAAGTCAACTAAAATAGACAGCACAGGCAGGAAAAAAGAGGAGCAGCAGGGATGGGAGAATTACAAAGCCAACAAAATGGATGCCATAACCAAGATGGCTTCAGCTCATGCTAACAGAAATTATTTCAGATTTCCACACCAGTACCTGGCCCACCCGGGGGCTTAAAGGAAACGAAGCGCGGGAGCCCACGCTTTTTTTTTCCTCAGCCGGATTCGCGGATCCACCTAAAAATCCTGCTGAAAATTTTAAATAAAATGTTTTTTTGGGTCCTGGTGGTCCCTGTGGAACCCCCTGAACAGGGCTAGGGGGTCAGGGTGTTTCTACCCTGACCACTTTTCTTGTTTTTTTACCTTTTTCTTGTTACTTGGTTGAACCGAGTCACAAGATGGCTGCCAACACTTCCTGGTTTGAAGTGTTTGCAGCCAATCAGATTGCAGGCACGAGATCGGGAGGGTTTGCGGATCCTCCGCGTCCCCAGTTGTATATCTGAGAACTCTTTAAATTTCTCAGGAACTACTGAACGGATCTACACCATTTAACAAAAAGAGTGCATTCTGGACCAAGAACTACATTTCTGCCAAATTTGGTGTAATTCCGTTCAGCAGTTCGGGCTGTAGCAGCATCAACAGTTTCATTTGGAAATTAACATAGAGAAAATGCGTTTTGTGACCCCCCTTTTTCTCGGCCCCCGCTTGATGAATCACCCCTAAACTTACAACACAGCAGCTGACCTGACCGCCTCAATAGTTTTGAAAATTACACGAAGATTCGTCAAACAATGCCAAAGATACTGGCAAAAGAAAAAACTCTTTTTCAATAGAAACAAGGTCCTAACTATAACTACCTACTGGCGACTGCCAGTAGGTAATATATATATATATATATATATATATATATATATATATATATATATATATATATATAATGGCTGGTCGGAATCAAACCAAGTTTGACAAAAAATGTGAACTTTGTTAAGAAAGCAAGTGTATTTTGTGATTTGGTGTAAATCCGTTCAGCCTTTTAAAAGCAATTTGTTTTTAAAGAGGTGCTCAGATGATCATGAAGGGATTAAAAACATGGGTATATCTGGACGTTGGAGCAGAGGGAGTTCTGCTGTACCAAACATTTTAAAAATTGGGCCCTCCTATTGGCGAAGGGAGCATTTTCTCCATTGAGCCATTTTGGTATCACAGTACTCAGGCTGGTACCGTACTACCAAAAGATTTGATAGGCAGCCGGCAGCTAGAAACAAAATACTGCAGCTGCCATTACAGGACTCTGCTTCTCGTTGCTCAAGTCCTGTAAAAATGTTGTCAATAGCTCGTAAGGAGGCAGAGAGGACTCCCCATAATTCCCCAGTGCCATGTGGTAGAGTCCTAAAAGGACTATCCCCTGTATTAAAAAAGTTTGTTTTTTTTTAAACAAAAAAACCTTATTTGGGCAGCGGGTACCATGGTACCAAACAATAGGTACCCTGGTGCCCGGCAAGTAACTATAACTTGTGCATCTGCCATGCACAGTGTTGTCATCAATGATATAATTTCAAATATCATCAGTGATGCTTTCAATGATGTCATAGAACATGACATGAGTGATGTAATATGTGAAGGTATAAGCAGTACATGGCGGGTACACAACTTATAGTTACTTCAGTGAACTATATGGGTGCAGGCCATACTGCAGACCCGGCCCTGTATCCAACCCCCTGCAGACGGCTGGCCTCCCTCATTTTTGCTGCAGGGCTAGGCCTGCAGCATGGCCCTGTGCCCATCCCCGACACGGCTAAAAACCACATAGACACTATCTCCACATTTTTGGGTTTAATCGTCCAATCCTGAAGGACTACGGGAGCACATGAGGGGGCCATACTGGCTCCTGAGGGACTCCGGTAGGAGAAAAGGTCCTGCGCTGGCTCCTGCGAGACCCCAGGAAGGATAACCCCATAAAAGGACTAGGGTGTCAGGACATCACTGCGCTGGCTCCATATTCCTTCGGTTTGTTAAATTCCATGATATGGGGTCTGAGTCATCGAGTCCTATAATTGTGGCTACAGCATTTCTCATCAGGTTGCGGCCAACCAGCCAGAGCATGAGCTCCCGCTGGAGCCTCTAGCTCCTGTGGGAGTGAGGCTGTCAAAGGGGGAAAAAGCCCCTCCAGCCAGTGGGATCAATCTATTGTTTAAAGTTGCATGCCTGCGAGAATCGTACGGAAGTCCTGCAAACCCAACCTTTCACATATCTAGAAATTTCTATCTTTTTTTTCTCAAAAACTCACAAAAAGCACACTTTCTGTGTAAAGATCAAGCTTTATGTCAATTTTGGTGTAATTCTGTTCAGTTGTTTGGGCTGTAGCACTTTTCAAAATTCCCTATGGAAATTGCAAGGGGAAATTGAGTTTTCTGACACCTTTTTCTCTGTCCCTGCTTGCCAAATCACCCCAAAACTTTCCAGGAAGGAGCTGAGGTGAATGAACTTCTTTTTGGGAAAGTTTTGCGAAGATTCGTCAAACAGTGCCAAAGTTATTAGCTAAACAAAAAAGCTTTTCCTATGGAAAGTCTGTCCTAACTATAACAGCACTATATAATATATTATCTATAACTTTGATGCAAGCGCAAAATCCTTTACTACTCTAACGAGGATGCAAAGGGGTAATACCACAGGAATGTGAGGCAGTGTGCTCCTGCCCCCACTAGAATCAAGACTAGACCGCCCTGGTACTCGCCAACCCAAACATTCAGCAGCACCAGCAGCAGGCTTCCAAGATGAAAAAGTTTGTGCTCCTGAACTTATTCTCTTACAAATTAAGCACTGGATGGGTCTGCGTCCCCCAAAAGATTACACTGGCTACCAGTTGGCTAAAGAATTCAGCTCAAAACAGCCAGCTTGGTACATAAATCTAATTGTATGTCATGCCAGAGTATCCAGCTTATGAGCACAGCCTCTAAGGGATTACTGGCGGCCCCCTCCAGGTAGAATGCCGCATGTTCTTGAAGTAAACATTTGGAATGATCTCTTCTATCCTTCCAGAAAAACCTAAAAACGAATTTCTTCCTTTGCATCTGGATAGGCCTAGTCCAGTAGTGGAAGAAGGTGCTGGCTGTGCAGGTCCAGTGCCATGGGGGGCAAAGGGTGCTGTCTGTACAGTCCCAGTACCGGCGGTGCCAGAAAGTGCTGTAGGCTGTAGAGGCCTGGTACCGGCAGAGCAAAGGGTACTGTCTGCCTAGCCCCATTGCCGGCAGTGGCAGAGGGTGCTGGCGGTACAGGCCCAGTGCCGGCGGTGGCAGAGGGTGCGAGCTGCACAGGCTCAGTGCCGGCAGTGCCAGAGGGTGAAAGATGTACAGGCCTGGTGCTGGTGTGTGCAGAGCTTGCTGGCTATAAAGGCAGTGCAGAGGGTGTAGAGGGTTCTGTGTGTACATGCTCGGTGCTGACTGTGGCAGATGGTGCTGGCTGTATAGGCCTGGTGCCAGTGGACAGTGGCATAGCTAGACGGTCCCTGCGGCAGCTGCCCAGCGGAGGCCGTATGTAAGGGGGGGTGCTGGCAATTCCTGCTGCGGCCACCCCGCAACTCGTGCCACTTGGGGCAGACCACCCCATCCTTGCTACGCCACTGCCAGCGGGGGCAGAGAGTGCTGGCTGTAAAGGCCCAGTCCCCATGGGGTAGAGAGTGTTGTCTGCACAGGCCTGGCGGTGGCAGAAGGTACTGTCCTTACAGACCCGTTGCCTGCTGGGGTAGAGGTTGCTGGCTATACTTGTCCGGCGTCGGCAGAGAGTGCTGAGTGTACAGCGCAATGGCAGTGGGCGCTGGCTGTCGGTGTCAGTTTAAACCCTGTGGCGGCCCATAGGCAATCGAAATTTCGGGGCCGCCTTTACAAATTTTCCCCTAATACACCGGATTGTTTCACAAACTGCCAGCTGCCAGAAAATGAGCTTTTAAGAGACAAACTGTTATGTGAATCTGATGTCTCTGGTTTATGTACTTTAAGTTGTTAAAGGCTACATTACATTAATACAATATTTTTAGAGTCTTTAATGTAAAGTTTTCGTTTCTTTGAGTGTATTCATTTTTTTCTATCTTTTGGAAACAATATTTAAGAAAGCTTGATTGTAATTGTCTTTCAAAATCAAATCAATATTATTTTGATCCGCTGGCGGTTCAGGCACAGTGCTGGCTGTGGCAGAGGGTGCTGGCTCTAGAGGCCCGGCACTGGCAGGAACGTAGGGTGCAGGCTGTACAGGATCGAGGCTGGCAGGGCAGAGTACTGGCTGTACAGGCCAGGTGCCGGCAGGGTCAGAAGGTGCTGACTATACTGGCCCGGCAGTGGCAGAGGGTGCTGGCTGTACTGTCCCAGTGGTGGCAGAGGGTGCTGGCTGTAGAGGCCCAGTGCCGGCAGGGGAAGAGAGTGCTGGCTGTAAAGGCCAGGTGCCAGCTGAACAGGCCTGGTACTGGCGGGGCAGAGGGTACTGTCTGTATAGGCCCAATCCTGGCTGAACAGGCCCGGTGCCGGCGGGACAGAGGGTACGGTCTGTATAGGCCTGGTGCCGGCTGTACAGGCCCTGTGCTGGCGGGGCAGAGGGTATTGTCTGTACAGGCCCAGTGCTGGCTGTACAGGCCTGGGCCGGCGTGATAGAGGGTACTGTCTCTTCAGGCCCAGTACTGCCTGCGGGACAGAGGGTATTCTCTGTACAGATGCGGTACCGGCTGTACAGGTGCGCTGCCGGTGGGGCAGAGGGTACTGTCTGTACAGGCCCAGTGTTGGCTGTACAGGCCTGGGCCGGCGGGGTAGAGGGTACTGTCTCTACAGGCCCAGTACTGCCTGCGGGACAGAGGGTATTCTCTGTACAGACGCGGTGCCGGCTGTACAGGTGCGCTGCCGGCGGGGCAGAGGGTACTGTCTGTACAGGCCCAGTGTTGGCTGTACAGGCCCGGTGCCAGCTGTACAAGCCCGGTGTCGGCGGGGCAGAAGGTACTGTTTGTACAGGCCCAGTGCAGGCTGTACAGGCCTGGTGCTGGCAGGACAGAGGGTACAGTCTGTACAGGCCCAGTGCTGGCTCTACAGGCCTGGGCTGGTAGGGCAGAGGGTACTGGCTGTACAGGACATTGCCGGCTGTGACAGTGGATACTGGCTGTACAGGTCCAGTGCCGGCTGCGGCAATGGGTACTGGCTGTACAGGCCCGATGCCGGCAGGGCAGAGGGTACTGTCTGTACAGGCCCGGTGCTGGCTGTACAGGCCCGGTGCCGGCTGGACAGAGGGTACTGTCTGTACAGGCCCGGTGCCGGCGGGGCAGAGGGTACTGTCTGTAGAGGCCCAGTGCTATCTGTACAGGCCCGGTGCTGTCTGTACAGGCCCTGTGCTGGCGTTGCAGAGGGTACTGTCTGTACAGGCCCAGTGGTAGCTGTACAGGCCCAGTGCCGGCAGGGCAGAGGGTACTGCCTGTACAGGCCCAGTGCAGGCTGTACAGACCTGGGACGGTGGGGCAGAGAGTACTGTCAGACAGACCCAGTGCTGGCTGTGGCAGTGGGTACTGGCTGTACAGGCCCGGTGCCTGTGGGGCAGAGGGTACTGTCTGTACAGGCGCGGTGCTGGCTGTACAGGCCCGGTGCCTGTGGGGCAGAGGGTACTGTCTGTACAGGCGCGGTGCCGGCTGTACAGGTGCAGTGCCGGCGGGGCAGAGGGTACTGTCTCTACAGGCCCAGTGCTGGCTGTGGCAGTGGGTCCTGGCTGTACAGGCCCGGTTCCGGCAGGGCAGAGGGTACTGTCTGTACAGGCCCGGTTCCGGCTGGGCAGAGGGTACTGTTTGTACGGGCCCAGTACCGGCTGTACAGGCCCGGTGCCGGCGGGACACAGGGTATTGTCAGTACAGGCCCAGCGCTGAATGTACATGCACGGTGCCGGCGGGGCAGAGGGTACTGTCTGTACAGGCCCAGTTCTGGGTCTACAGGCCCGGGCCGGCCGGGCAGAGGGTACTGGCTGTACAGAACGGTGCCGGCTGCTCCAGTGGATACTGGCTGTACAGGCCCAGTGCGGGCGGGGCAGAGGGTGCTGTCTGTACAGGCCCAGTGCTGGCTGTGGCAGTAGGTACTGGTTGTACATGCCCGGTGCCTGCGGGGCAGAGGGTACTGTCTGTACAGTCATGGTGCCCGCTGTACAGGCGCGGTGCCGGCAGGGCAGAGGGTACTGTCTGTACAGGCCCACTGCTGGCTGTACAGGCCCGGGCCGGCGGGGCAGAGGGTACTGGCTGTACAGGTCCGGTGCCGGCTGTGGCAGTGGGTACTGGCTGTACAGCCGCGGTGCCTATGGGGCAGAGGCTCTGTCTGTACAGGCGCGGTGCCGGCTGTACAGGCGCGGTGGTGGTGGGCAGAGGGTATTGTCTCTACAGGCCCAGTGCTGGCTGTACAGGCCAGGGCCGGTGAGGCAGAGGGTACTGGCTGCACAGGCCCGGTGCCGGCTGTGGCAATGGGTACTGGCTGTACAGGCCCGGTTCCAGCGGGGCAGAGGGTACTGTCTGTACAGGTCGGGTGCCGGCTGTACAGGCCCGGTGCCGGCGGGGCAGAGGGTACTGTTTGCACAGGCCCAGTGCTGGCTGTGGCCGTGGGTACTGGCTGTACAGTAAATATCACAAGAAGGAAGAGACAAGGGACTAAGCCTTCTCTGACTCGCTTACCATAGTCAAAATCTCACTCAACAGAGAAGTGCTACAAAAAGTACTATGTTCCCCAAAATGCGGGACAGAGAGGTACTACAATTCATACATCCGCCCACATAAGAATAATATGTCTCATTTACCGCAAGACAACAAACTTGTAAAGGGAAGACAATGAATGTCTTAATACTGCCCTCACACACTTTGCAGTGTCATGCTTCATCATAGGGCCGCATCATACATCCAGGTGCAGACCAACACTCTGGATGGAGCGCAACATTTTTTAGTGAAGAATAGTGGTGAGGGTAGAGAAAATATGAAGAAACACAAAACACAACGCAACAAACGTAACAAAACTTGAAGGAAAAAAATGTATTCCCCTTACAGAAGGGACCAAATAGTGCAGATACATATAATTAAAACTTCCTAGAGGTCAACACTCAATTTTTTATTCCTGGTAACCCCTGGAAGGATAAAACCTAAGATCTGGGATATTCAGGGGAGGTAAAGGCCCTATATCCCCACTGCTGTGGGTGTATATATATATATAAAATTACTGGGCTATACGTAGACACTGTATGTGACTTTGTGGCACAAGTTTGAAGACATGAATTTTAATTTGTAAAAAGGAACACTCTACGGTTGGATAGGACTATATTTATGGGTTCTGACCTCCTCTCTCTTCTTTTTACAGAAATATAATCCCTCTCGGAAATTCCCAGAGTGTATGACAACTGGACATTGTCCAACGTACTGAGTAAGACGGTAAACACCCGAATAGGGGTGAAGACCAAAAAACTAGGGACCAACACCCTGAAGAATGCCAGAGCGACCCGGTTGGGCGCTGTAAAAATTGGCAGAAACATAGTACTTTTTGTAGCACTTCTCTGTTGAGTGAGATTTTTACTGGCTGAACAGGCCTGGTGCCGGCGGGACAGAGGGTACTGTCTGTACAGGCCCGGTGCCGGCTGTACAGGCCCGGTGCCGGCGGGGCAGAGGGTACTGTTTGCACAGGCTCAGTGATAGCTGTGGTAGTGGGTACTGCTGTACAGGCCTGGTGCCGGCGGGACGTGACAGAGGGTACTGTCTGTACAGGCCCAGTGCTGGCTTTACAGGCCCGGTGCCGGTGGGGCAGAGGGTACTGTCTGGACAGGCCCAATGTTGGCTGTACAGGCCCGGTGCCAGCGGGGCAGAGGGTACTGGCTGTACAGGCCCGGTGCCGGTTGTGGCAATGGATACTGGTTGTACAGGCCTGGTGCCGGCGGGACAGAGGGTACTGTCTGTACAGGCCCAGTGCCGGCTGTACAGGCCTGGTGCCATTGGCCGAGGGTGCCGGCGCGGCAGAGGGTACTGTCAGTACAGGCGCGGTGCCGGCGGGGCAGAGGGTACTGTCTGTACAGGCATGGTGCCCGCTGTACAGGCGCGGTGCCGGCGGGGCAGAGGGTACGGTCTGTACAGGCCTGGTGCCGGCTGCGGGTGCTGGCTGTATAGTGTAAATTGAACGGAAGTCCTTTCGGTTTCACACGCGCATGTATTTGTTTGTGGAGTCGAATAAGATGTTTTATAAAAGCACAGGCGCGCCTAGGTGGCTCGTGGAGCCAAGAAATGGGCACACTCATTGGGCCGGCGACCACATTCATAACAAGCCCTCAATTCATAACGTGTAGGCAGGTAAAGGCGGGCAGAGAATGCACCCACTGTGTCGGACACCTTGCGTTTAACTGCTTCGAGCTCTGAGCACTCTTGGAGGACTTTCGGGAAAGAAAGAAAGCCCTGTTTATTTCAGATGTATAACGTATTTCTTCTTCTCAAATGACTTTTATTGACGTGCTGTCTGCCTGCACCGGAAGCAGTTAATGCGGTGTCACGGTACCGCAAAATGTTCTCGATCGAGTTCTGTCTTGCGTCCCTTGCGGGTTTAATGGATCTTTTTATAATTTTTGGTTGGAGTCTTGGTGGCGCGCGCTGTGTGGCTCTTGTAATAATTCAGGGACACCCGCCTACCAATGGACGCGTGTCCCGGTCTCCTTCTGCAGCACGCTTTATCTTTCTCTATAGTGCCAGAAGAGCCACCTCAAGGCGCTAGGGGGAATGACATTGCAGATTGGGGGGCACTGTGTATAATATATAGATATCTATATCTTCAGTTTTTTATTTATTTATTAATTCCGCCTTTAGCCGCTGAGGTTGTAAAGTACCCAACTCTTGCGTGTAAGTATGAGACAGTGCAGGGCTAGTAACTACTATTGGCTCTACCTAGTAAAGCCTGCTTATACTTTCAGTGTCTCCCTCTAGATAAGCTTGTGTTTTCCGGGTCTGGTGACTTAGTGGACTAATGCATCTACTGTTGGGGCCTGTGTTTGACCTCGTGGTCACATCTTCAAATCCAAGTGGGTCCACTCAGCCTTTCATCCTTCTGAGGTCGATAAAATGAGTACCATTGATTTGGGTAACAATAAACATCTGTTAATCAGCGCCAAGATACCCTTTGTGGTGAATGTATCTTTACAAATACACGTTATGTTATGTCCCCACCACTTTGTCCATTTCCTACTCTGCCCAAAAGTGCTCCCTGTCCTCCACTTCCTGCACTTAGTGCTTCACAGGCGGTGGCAGTCAGCTTGGAAGGCATGATTCACCCTGCGCTCCAGCTATCTAGTGACCCGGTCCAGTGTCTTGTGCTCTCTTATATCATTCCAGATGCGATCGTTGGAGTTGATCTGGCAGTTATCAGTGTTTTCTTTGGGGACGGCTCGCTATGGTGTAGGAGCATCCGCCGTCCTCCCCCCCCCCACCCCCCCACACCAGCACCCTCCAAAACGTAAAAAATAGAACAATACTAAAACTGGTTTGAAACCCGTTTTATTATCGTTTTATTTTCCTTGTGTCTTGGGGGCGGAACCACAGTGACGACAGGCACTGAGGGGAGTGGTAGGTGCGCTGCCTTCACTGCGCATGTGGGTTTGACCGGCCAGCCAAACACACATGTGCAGTGAAGCTCTCTCCAACCCTGGCTGCAAGCACAGGCTCCCAGTCTGTCCTGGAGCGCAAAGCATTGGCGCTCCGACCAATCCCGAAGCTGCTCTCATGCATGAGAGCAGCTTCAGGATTGGCCGCATGGCAGGCTGGGAGCCTGTGCCTTCCTGCAGTGAAGAGCAGAGCAGCAGAAGAGCGCGATGCGATGGTGGAGTGCAGCAGCTAAGATATTTTTTATTTTTTGCATTTGTCTCCCTCGTCCCCCTTCTCACCTGACCCCCCCCCCCCCCCACCTCTTTTCCCTGATACGAGCCGCTGCTGGTTTTCTTTCATTTCAGATGTCATAGAACAGCTGGTAGGTGTTTTATAAAAGTTTCCTCTCCGAGGGGTGTGTACTGGTTGTATTTAGTGGTTGAACATACTTTCACTGACTCCTGCAGCTCCCGGATTTTCTCCTTTTAGTGACCACCTCTGGTAACTTCAGTGAACGAATGGATCAGTACAGGGTGTGTTTCTGCCCTCATGCATCACCTTCTAAACGTGAGGGGCATTGTCAACGGGGAGCGAGCTCCCGGGTTGGTATTTATGAGGGTGGAGTCAGAGGGTCTTATGTGAAGGCCCGGGGATCTATCCCTGCTACTCCTGGTGTGGGTACGTGGAGAAGAGACACGTAGGTTGTGACTATAATGAGGCTTATCTCCGCTTCTGGCTGTGAATCTCCCAGGTATATATCAACCGGTGAGGTCTCCATTATAACGCAGCATTATGAGGGTTCACAGCTGTGTGATGTCTCGTCTCCCGCAGAGCACCCCCTGTCACTTAAGAGCACATAGTTTTGGTTGGCTCTCCTTTATCTTTTTTTCAACTGAGCAAAGTTATAATTGCTTTATCATTGAATTTATTTATTCATGGTTAAAACCATAAACATTAATACGTAATCCTGAAAAATAAAAATGTAATAATAAAAACATATGTAATAATTGATTAAATAATCTGATAAAAAATATATCTACACTAGTCGGTATGTTAGCAAATTTCATCAACTTTATTACATATTACAGTCTCATGATCAAATGGGTCAAATTAAAAATTGGTGGTCTGATAAATGAAATACAGGCATTATATGTTCGATCGTCTATGTTAATCTGATGCATTGTATACAAAACCTTTAAATTATTAGGCACACCCAGTCAGACACTCACCATATCAAGTTAAGATACATGATCCAACCTCAACAGCTTTTTAATTTTTAGAAGACATCTCAGTGCTTCACAGTGTTTGATTTGTGGTTTTCCCCTGTAGTAAATAAAATATTTATGGTAAGGTGTTTTTTGTGACCTAAGGGCCACAAATCAGCCTCACTCAAAGCTTTTTGGCTATTTCCCTTTAACTATAATTTCCGTACGCCAATAGTGGTCGCTGAATCATCAAAATTGGCCAGTAAGTCTATGGACTGGACTCCATGGTCGGTTAATACAAAATAAACCCTGGATTGCACTTTCTCAGCGGAAACAATTCTCGATAGAGATGATAACCCAGAATATTAGGCAGGGCTCTGCTCAACTTGAAGAAGAAAGAAAGGGTCACATGAGGTCAGCAGATTTTAAGGCTGTCTATCTGGTGCTTAGTGTCACATAAGTATAATGGCTTACTCCAGATTGGTCCTTCTAGCCTATCAATCTGTTGAGTCCAAGTGGAAAACCAAAAGATGCCCCAGGTACTAAAACTGGATTAATTTTTAATGAAAGGCCTGTGGCTGTAAACTATGACACCAAATGTATATTTGAACAACAAAGGGCTTTAGAAGTCACAATACCCTCAATTAATAACCCCATGACAATTGGTTATCGAAGGAAGTTCCGACATAGGTGTAATATTTGGATTGTTCCTCTGAAAGGCCATAACATTTCCATAAATCTACCAGTCGCCCTTAAATGTGTTTTCCCATGGACTGTGCTCTAAATTATTCGAACCACGGTTATATTGACTCCCTCAAACAACCAGAAAGCAGTGGGCAGTCAGGGTAAATATTTGACTAAAATATTTGTAATCTCAGTGCACAGCTACAGTGCTACCCAGTGACAATGTAGGGTCCCTTTTTAGTGTAAAGGGGAGACTGTGAAATTCAAGAGCCCTGAACAAAAAAGGTAATTCCATCATAGGTCTTTCCATCATACCCAAGTTTCTCTGATCTCAGGATTATGTTTTCGTCCGTTGAAATGCTTGAACATTCACAATTTGCCTTTGGCTAACATGCTTTGAGGAGAACGCATATTTTAAGTTAGCATATCATTTTACACAGAATTTCGAACTCCTGTGCAGCACAGATTTTGATTGGGAAGATCTGGCCAGTTTAAAAAACTAGAGTACGGTGTGAACCAGAGTGTTCTACTGTCTCAGCCATGCTCTGGAGAGTCGACATACAAAGCTGACCATTGCACAGTGCCCATGACCTCCAACGTTTTGGCCTCGGGAGTGACAGCCCAACACATCCTCTTTACATGTAGTTTGCAGGCGGGACACTCTCCCATACAACCTAGTATGCCTGGTCTGTTTTGCAATAGTTGTATTCTCCAATTTGTGTGGAAAACTCTGATGACACTCCTTAGGGGTTGGTCTAACTCCACGACATATGTATTGATTATTTTAGGGCTGACTGTCAAATTGTCCTATTGTTCTTTTCAAGACAATATTTGTCAAAGTTATGAAGCGTTAAGAGTCAGTGTTGAAAAGAAATTCCAGACGATTTAGTATGTTTTGAAGCTTTTTTATAACTTCTTGTTTTGTAGCTGTTGGACTTGGCCCTTCTGGCAGGTTCACCCCTGAACTTTTTGCTTTGTATTGGTGACTTGGTGTGGTGATTTGTTTGGTTCCTGCGCACTTTCCCTGTGTCCCAGGGTAAAGTGCGTGCGTGCTCTGAGTGCATGTGGTGAGATAGGCCTGCCCTCCCATAGGAATGCATGGGGAATGTATGTGTCCCTAGTAGTTCCTGATGCGTGGGGTGTGCAGGCCCGAGTTTGGTATGTGCGGACTCGTGGGAGTGAATGCTGCGCGATGATGTGTGCGGCGTGCATGTACCTAGTGTGGAAGTGCCACTTCTGGAAGTGGGCACTTCTGTGTGCAGTGTGTCTGTCGCGTGATTGGCTGGTCATGTCATGTGACGGGCTAGGGATTCCCCAGAGTCAGGATGAGTCACCCAGTGGTGAATGGGGAGATCAACAGCTAGATGGGTGGGAGGAGTACACCTGGGTCCTGAATAGGACAGGGTTTTCCACACACAATGCTGGCCCCGCCCCCTGTGGTGCGTCTAATGACCCTAGCCCTGCCAGTGAATAGAGTGAGGGGCTGAGCACATCAAGGGTGCTCCCCAACCAGCTGCGACTGGTTTTCCCCCTCACCCTGAACCCAGAACAAAGGGATTTGGTGTATAAAAAGGGGCTGTGTCCCCTTACAAAATGTTCTTGTTCCAAACTCGAATCTACCAGGGGCATGCTGCTGCTGGGGCCCAGGGGAAGGCTTGCCTCCCTGGGCCCTGCCCAGCCCCTGGATACCTGGAGGACTTCTGGGACCTTTTTGGACGTTATTTGCTGTGCTTCCTCACTAAGCCTTATGGACTCTAGGCTGCCCTAGCGCTTGGTGGGCGCTGTACCTGCACTCTGCTGAGAGGCGCTTCATTTCTATGGCAGAGCGCTTCCCTGATTTACCCGAGCGCCTCTCTTTGCTGCCTGCAGCGCTGGGCTGCGATCGTTCTAGAGGGAATCCCCAGCGTAGGGATTCCCCCGCCTGGTGTCCTGTTGCGGGTGCCCACCCCGCTTATTCCTTTATTGATGTCCTTAATTTGCGGGTGCCCACCCCGCTTATGGTTGTTTTATTGCGGGTGCCCACCCCGCGATCATAGAAGGAGAGATCGCCGCCGCGGCCCGAGCCGCATTTAAAAATCCCCCCTGAGTCCGCGGCCCGCCTGGTTGTGGGCGGGGCCGCTGGACAGAAGCGGAAGCGGAAGTGCGGCCATTCTTCCAGCAACCCGAGGTCCCGGAGCCTCGCAGGCGCCATTGAGAAGTCCCGGGTCCCAGGAGGGGGCCCGGGTAAAGTGCGGGAGCAGCGCGAGGCTCCCATGACGAGAGAGAGCCCCGCCCGCCGCCTGTCGTGCCCGCAGAAGTCCCGGTCAAGCAGAGTTCCCGCCCCGAGGCCCGGTGAGTGAGGGCTCAGGGGGGGAAGCGAGAGAGAGGCGCCAGTGCCGGTGCCGACTTCCTGGGCGGCCCCGTCTAGCAGCGGGCTGCCCCAACGAAGGGGCCTCCTGTTTGTGTTAAAGAGCCCCGTGGCTCCAACGGGGCCATCATTATTTCGGAGTCCAGAGAGACTCCGTTGGGGGCATCATTATTTCGCGAGCCTAGAGGGCTCCAACGTTACCGGGGGCATTTCTGCCCTGTTTGAGTGGCCCCAGATGGCAGCGGGCCACTCCCACCTTGCCCCACATTAGTTTACAGAGCCACAGAGGCTCTAGGGTGCTTTTGTTGTTGTTTAGAGCCCCGAGGCTCCAACGAGGCGGCCACGATTATTATAGAGCCCAGAGAGGGCTCCAGCATTTGGGGACACCTTCCATTTCGCCGCCCGTGCGCTCCACGGGGACATGGTACTTTCTGAGCCAGATGGCTCCCACGTTTTGGCCTATTGTTTCAGGGGCTATTGAGAGCCCTGCCTTATTTTCCTTCCCCAGCTGCGCAGCACTTAGTGCCAGCTGCAGCGTTTAGGCCCTGTGCTTGTCCCCAGCTGCCCAGCAAGTAGTGGGCAGCTGCTACGTTTAGGTTCTGGCGCAACCTGGACTCTAATATGCTTTTGGGTGCTAGGAAATGTACTGTATGTAGCATGTTTTGCGCACCCTGTGTTGTGTACCTCTAAATGTGGTCTTTTCTGCCTAGAAGGTTGTTTTACCTGCTTAGGTTGATGGTAGGGAGAATGTACTTCCCTGTGCGATGTGCGCCCCTAGTATAGTTATACTTAGGTGGTTAGGTCTAAGGCGTTAGACCAATGAGAATTGCATAATGTGATTTATGCCCCTGTGATAGATGCAGGATAGGTTTTATACCTGATGCTAGTGTGATGACGCTGAGGTCATTATTGCGCCAGTAGAGGTTGGTTGTGCTCTACAGTTACTTTGTGTTATGTTCTACATTTACTATTGGTGATTTGTGCTATGTCCTAAGTGCTAATTCCTGACAGTGGTCCCTGTGGCCCTGTCCCCTGTATATATAATCCCTTGTAAATTCTGCCCGTGCCTGTTGGCACATTGTAGAGTGTGTGTTTTTATCTAATGTGTTGTGTATAATACAAAGGCTATTTTTATAGAATACCTTGTGTGGAGTTTCCTTTGTGGTGGGCCTTGGGTGTTGTTGCTGGGTGCGCGCGCAAACGCTTTACACATCGCCTCAGAGATAAGCCTGGCTGCTCGTGCCAAGCTACCAAGGGGGTGAGCAGGGGTTATCTTTGGCGTGTAACTCCCCAGCCCTGACTAGAGTGGTGGTTTCTGTCTGGCTTTGGCGCAAGCCCTAGCCAACCAGAAATCCCATTTCTAACATTGGTGATCAGCGGTGGGATTTGGACTTGCGTTTGCGCTGTACCGCAGCGGCAACTGGCCACACTACAAAACTCTGCATTTAGACAAATCACATGGTATAGGGATTATTGTTCTAAGTTTGTTTTTAATTGTCATTTCTTTGGAAATGTGTTTTTGTGCACTGTGAGTTAGGTGTCCCTAGCTCGGGAGGGTAGATCATCCCCCTTAGTGCTTTGTGTTTTCTGGATTCACCAGAGGGTGGGATCCAGTGGTGGCAGCAGATGTGTGTCCAGTGTATGTATTCCCATTCCCAGTTCCCGGGGTAGTGGTACCTGTGTCACGTGGTGGTCAGGTTGAGAAATCAGGGGCGGTAGAAACTGTCTTACCAGTCTTGGGAGGGGTTTGGGGATGAATGTGTAATGCGCTGGATGAATGTGAATGTCCCATTCCCAGTTCCCAGAGTGATAGTACCTGTGTCACGTGGTGGTCAGGTTGAGAAATCAGGGGCGGTAGAAACTGTCTTACTAGTCTGGGGGGTGTGTGAGTGTGGATGAATGGTGTGTGTAAATTATTTTGAGCTTGTTTTTGGGAGTAACCCTAGAAGAATGGTGCAGGTATCTCCACAAACCGTTGCGGCGGAGATGGTTTAGAGTAGCCCAGCTAGGTACCCTTATTTGTGAGGAGGTTGAGTGGTCTCACGCCTGAACTGGTTGAGGGCATGACCCTGGGTTGTATTCCCAGCCCCAACCTCAGTCTCCAGGACTGGTTGGTTCCATGAGGGAACACCAGGTAGGGAGCCTAGTCTGTCCTGTTGTACTGTTCTTCGAGGTGGTTCTTCCTGTTTGAGGTAAGCTGGGAGTGTCTGTAGTCAGGCCTCCATCAGTGTTGGTGTTGAGCAGTGCCACTCCTAGGTGGAGGGTGCAGAGGTTCAGTTTTGAGGGGTGAGAGGGGGAAGAGTCCCCAGTGGGAGCCAGTGGGTCAGGGGCCGGCCAGAAGGGCTGAGCCACCAATGAGTGACCATGGTGACGCCACTTCTGTCCTGGAGCAGCTTCACGCACTGTCAGAGGGACAGGAGGTCGTGAGCTCTGCGCCAGGCAGACTGTCACACGACACGCTAGGTATGTGTCACCCTCGGGAGGGTATATGTACTCCCAGGAAGTCCTGGTTCTCCGGGCAATTGTGAGGTGATACCCCCCTGATAGCAGGTGGGGTACAGTTGTGAGGGGTGAGAGGGGGAGAGGTCCCCAGTGGGAACCAGTGGGTCAGGGGGCCGGCCAGATGGGCTGAGCCACCAATGAGTGACCATGGTGACGCCACTTCTGTCCTGGGGCATCTTCACGCACTGTCGGAGGGACAGGAGGTCGTGAGCTCTGCGCCAGGTTGCTGGGGCATCTTCACGCACTGTCAGAGGGACAGGAGGTCGTGAGCTCTGCGCCAGGCAGACTGTCACACGACACGCTAGGTATGTGTCACCCTTAAGAAGTCCTGGTCCGCCAGGCATCTGACCAAAGGGTACGTCCCTCGGTTGGGGAGCCAGTAGCCGGTGTTTCCGGATCTGGACGTAAGGACGACTGTAGTCAGTGTCCTGGCCGGTTTGCCTTCTAGGGGTACCACTCCAGTTGGGAGGGTGCGGAACTCTGGAAGGGGGTGCAGAGGGAGGGCGGCCTCGCCTCTGACCCCGGTGCAGCCGGCGAACTTGGATCCCAGGTGGTAGACCAGTTGGTGGAGAAAGGTCCTGAACTGGTGGGAGAGTTGTGTTCTGGTGGGTGCTTCCCTGGGAGGGTGCGGAACCCCAGAAGTAGAGGTAGGGTGGGGCATTCTTGCCCGTGACCTCTGGTCAGCCTGAGGGTGCGGACCCTAGGTTGAAGGATCAGTGGTAGTTGGGAACTACACTGAGAGGGAGAGTGGAGAATGGCTTGTATGCCAGGGGTTACTACCCCCCACTCTGGGTTTGGCAAGGACCAGTGGTATCTGGGTGGCCTAGGGCCTGGTCCTGGCCGTGGACAACTAGGTAGTACCAGTGGGGTAGCCTAGTTGGGCCTGAGTTCTTTGCGGTTGTTTTTTTTCAGATGGAACCATGTTGATTGAGAATGGCGTAGAACCGGAGAGTGTCCCTGCAGTGCGGGCCTGCGTCCGTGTTCTATCGCCCCAAGCAGGGAAGACCATCACGGTGGTGATTGGTCTGCCCTGCGTTTTGGCTGGAAGGGGGTTGTGTTGGACTTGGCCCTTCTGGCAGGTTCACCCCTGAACTTTTTGCTTTGTATTGGTGACTTGGTGTGGTGATTTGTTTGGTTCCTGCGCACTTTCCCTGTGTCCCAGGGTAAAGTGCGTGCGTGCTCTGAGTGCATGTGGTGAGATAGGCCTGCCCTCCCATAGGAATGCATGGGGAATGTATGTGTCCCTAGTAGTTCCTGATGCGTGGGGTGTGCAGGCCCGAGTTTGGTATGTGCGGACTCGTGGGAGTGAATGCTGCGCGATGATGTGTGCGGCGTGCATGTACCTAGTGTGGAAGTGCCACTTCTGGAAGTGGGCACTTCTGTGTGCAGTGTGTCTGTCGCGTGATTGGCTGGTCATGTCATGTGACGGGCTAGGGATTCCCCAGAGTCAGGATGAGTCACCCAGTGGTGAATGGGGAGATCAACAGCTAGATGGGTGGGAGGAGTACACCTGGGTCCTGAATAGGACAGGGTTTTCCACACACAATGCTGGCCCCGCCCCCTGTGGTGCGTCTAATGACCCTAGCCCTGCCAGTGAATAGAGTGAGGGGCTGAGCACATCAAGGGTGCTCCCCAACCAGCTGCGACTGGTTTTCCCCCTCACCCTGAACCCAGAACAAAGGGATTTGGTGTATAAAAAGGGGCTGTGTCCCCTTACAAAATGTTCTTGTTCCAAACTCGAATCTACCAGGGGCATGCTGCTGCTGGGGCCCAGGGGAAGGCTTGCCTCCCTGGGCCCTGCCCAGCCCCTGGATACCTGGAGGACTTCTGGGACCTTTTTGGACGTTATTTGCTGTGCTTCCTCACTAAGCCTTATGGACTCTAGGCTGCCCTAGCGCTTGGTGGGCGCTGTACCTGCACTCTGCTGAGAGGCGCTTCATTTCTATGGCAGAGCGCTTCCCTGATTTACCCGAGCGCCTCTCTTTGCTGCCTGCAGCGCTGGGCTGCGATCGTTCTAGAGGGAATCCCCAGCGTAGGGATTCCCCCGCCTGGTGTCCTGTTGCGGGTGCCCACCCCGCTTATTCCTTTATTGATGTCCTTAATTTGCGGGTGCCCACCCCGCTTATGGTTGTTTTATTGCGGGTGCCCACCCCGCGATCATAGAAGGAGAGATCGCCGCCGCGGCCCGAGCCGCATTTAAAAATCCCCCCTGAGTCCGCGGCCCGCCTGGTTGTGGGCGGGGCCGCTGGACAGAAGCGGAAGCGGAAGTGCGGCCATTCTTCCAGCAACCCGAGGTCCCGGAGCCTCGCAGGCGCCATTGAGAAGTCCCGGGTCCCAGGAGGGGGCCCGGGTAAAGTGCGGGAGCAGCGCGAGGCTCCCATGACGAGAGAGAGCCCCGCCCGCCGCCTGTCGTGCCCGCAGAAGTCCCGGTCAAGCAGAGTTCCCGCCCCGAGGCCCGGTGAGTGAGGGCTCAGGGGGGGAAGCGAGAGAGAGGCGCCAGTGCCGGTGCCGACTTCCTGGGCGGCCCCGTCTAGCAGCGGGCTGCCCCAACGAAGGGGCCTCCTGTTTGTGTTAAAGAGCCCCGTGGCTCCAACGGGGCCATCATTATTTCGGAGTCCAGAGAGACTCCGTTGGGGGCATCATTATTTCGCGAGCCTAGAGGGCTCCAACGTTACCGGGGGCATTTCTGCCCTGTTTGAGTGGCCCCAGATGGCAGCGGGCCACTCCCACCTTGCCCCACATTAGTTTACAGAGCCACAGAGGCTCTAGGGTGCTTTTGTTGTTGTTTAGAGCCCCGAGGCTCCAACGAGGCGGCCACGATTATTATAGAGCCCAGAGAGGGCTCCAGCATTTGGGGACACCTTCCATTTCGCCGCCCGTGCGCTCCACGGGGACATGGTACTTTCTGAGCCAGATGGCTCCCACGTTTTGGCCTATTGTTTCAGGGGCTATTGAGAGCCCTGCCTTATTTTCCTTCCCCAGCTGCGCAGCACTTAGTGCCAGCTGCAGCGTTTAGGCCCTGTGCTTGTCCCCAGCTGCCCAGCAAGTAGTGGGCAGCTGCTACGTTTAGGTTCTGGCGCAACCTGGACTCTAATATGCTTTTGGGTGCTAGGAAATGTACTGTATGTAGCATGTTTTGCGCACCCTGTGTTGTGTACCTCTAAATGTGGTCTTTTCTGCCTAGAAGGTTGTTTTACCTGCTTAGGTTGATGGTAGGGAGAATGTACTTCCCTGTGCGATGTGCGCCCCTAGTATAGTTATACTTAGGTGGTTAGGTCTAAGGCGTTAGACCAATGAGAATTGCATAATGTGATTTATGCCCCTGTGATAGATGCAGGATAGGTTTTATACCTGATGCTAGTGTGATGACGCTGAGGTCATTATTGCGCCAGTAGAGGTTGGTTGTGCTCTACAGTTACTTTGTGTTATGTTCTACATTTACTATTGGTGATTTGTGCTATGTCCTAAGTGCTAATTCCTGACAGTGGTCCCTGTGGCCCTGTCCCCTGTATATATAATCCCTTGTAAATTCTGCCCGTGCCTGTTGGCACATTGTAGAGTGTGTGTTTTTATCTAATGTGTTGTGTATAATACAAAGGCTATTTTTATAGAATACCTTGTGTGGAGTTTCCTTTGTGGTGGGCCTTGGGTGTTGTTGCTGGGTGCGCGCGCAAACGCTTTACACATCGCCTCAGAGATAAGCCTGGCTGCTCGTGCCAAGCTACCAAGGGGGTGAGCAGGGGTTATCTTTGGCGTGTAACTCCCCAGCCCTGACTAGAGTGGTGGTTTCTGTCTGGCTTTGGCGCAAGCCCTAGCCAACCAGAAATCCCATTTCTAACAGTAGCCAACACGTGTTTCACCCAATTTGATGCCTGCAAGGCTGGGCTTGTTTAAGGCTAGAAAGATTAATATATATATATATAAATATATATATATATATAGACGCTCCAAGTCTCACCCATAAACTGCTGAACTCACGACGGGTGCCATTCATCTCAGACGTGTGGGTAAGTCACGTTAAAATATCAGGCTCCAAGAAAGATGCAAAGCACTCACGGGACACGTTTCAGGTAGATTTATTCAGCAAATGCATTTCGGCATCAAGCCTTCCTCAGTGCTGATCAACTCGGCATTCGGCATTACACAGATTTTGAATGCATAATCACAGGATTTTATTGGAGGAACACAAAGTCATGGGCAGCAACGAAGGACTCATTAGGTTGAGGTCATGATACCTCTCTCCCTATATATTATTCAGAAATCGTCAAGGAAATGGTCATATCTGACAAGGACATTGACATTGGCCTCGCACACTTTTAGGTTTATCACAATTGTTTTATTAGTTTGAAATTTTCACGGGTTACTATGTGAGACAGTGCCTTTTACCATAAGTTTGAGAACAAGGCCCACTGGAGGGCTTTATTAATGTTTGAAGTGGTCAATTGTGCGAATTATAACCCACATCACAGTATCAATAGAGATTCATGTTATGGCACATTGAAGGATTATACTAAGGCGTGTCACAATGTTTAGTAAAAATTGTGCGTTTGCAGTGATTTGAATCATGATGGCTACAAGCTAGGAATTCCAACCCTATACTAGGTTAGGCACTGTTATTATCAGAATGTCCAGCGGAATTGCCGCAGAAAATGATGTCATTTTATAGGAGCATTAATGCGTGTCAATGAGTGTAGGTTTATTAAATGCGATCGCATTGACTTTAATTTGAATTATGTTGACTACACGCCATGGGTTTAAAAGTTTCAAACAGAAATCTTGCTATGCACTACTATTACCAGAATGCTTAGCGGCACTACCTCAGGAAGTGATGTCACTAATTGTTTGAATGCACGTTTAAAAAAACATTTAGACAACCTTTGAGCAAATGCTAGACTCGTGATCAAGGTCTCCGTTGAGACTGAAACGCGTAGAGTTCTTTTTTGTAACTGGCATGCTGAAATTAAAGGAATTGTAACATACTATTATTGGTGAAGCTGTTTTCCTTCTGGGAGTGCGCGAGGAAGCCCTCATAGGGCAAACGAAGCGAATGAGTAACGGCTTGACCCTGCCGTACCTTGAACGCACCGCCGCAGAGCGCCCATGACTCCTGAAGTGGGTTGTGTTGGAAAATATATATATATATATATATATATATATATATATATATATATATATATATATATATATATATATATATATATATATATATATATATATATATATATATATATATATATATATATATATATACTTCTTTTTCTGTCACTTCTAAAGAAAAGCTTTTTTCCCATACTTGAAAACCAAATTTTACAAAATGAAAAAATCTATTTTGGATATTGAATAGTATCAAAGGAGCATATTTAAGACACAAATAGTTTAGTACGCATAAAAAAGAAAAAAGGATGAAATAAAGGTTTGGGCTATATTGTGGCCACTGGTACTTTAAATAGATGGTTATTCCTGTTACCTTTTTCAAAGTTGCAGATGTTATATCCTTTGTTTCATAGTTGGGTACAGGAGCTTTCAGTCGGGGATGCTGAGGTGTCTGTCAGATTTCACCTTTTAAATACCCACTCAGACAAACACACACATACGCTCTCATCTCTGTTTTGAGGGTCTTAAAACATACTGTGGTTTAAGTACCGCTCACAATCCACACTCCTTTCCCTTTCCATTGGTCCTTATGCCCACCCATACGCAGCTCCTCATATAATAGTATAATAGTTAACATGATATGCCAGCTCTCAGCACCAGGACACCTTTGGGTATAAGCGGAAGAGGTGTGGCGCCACAGTCAGGGCGACTGACTCCAGAATCTGGGGATCACGGTTCGATCCCCAGAGCTGACAGCAGATTAGCCCAGCACCATGTGACTCTGGGCAATAGCTTGCTTAATCTTCCCGATGGCCCCCAGCGCCTAGAGACCCTTACGGGTGATTGTTCGCGCTTTACAAATGTGGATTAAAAGCGCGCTTTAAAAGCTCTAATAACATAACATGCCAGAGTGATTGTCGGACAATCTGAAGCTCACGCCCCCCAAGTCTTACTGACCAAACTTCACCTCTAAGGAGGGTAAGATGAAAATTAAACATTTTAGTCGAATGTTCCTTCTGTAAGATGATGGAGAAGAATGTATAAGTGGAATGTATATTCTCATGTTTCTCCATTAAATGCCTCCTTTTATCGAAAATAGATCGGTATTGGTCAGCGTAGTAGCGTTTGCCTCAATGTAAGGGACATTTCAAAGGACACTTGAATGGCAAGTTAGCAGACAAGACATTTGTGCACAGCAAACTGTTTCTGATGAAGGACGAATACTGAAGGTAGAATTCCGGTTGTTTGGAGCCACCATCAGCAAAAGTCTCAACATGTGGAATTTCATAATCACCAAGGGGAGTGCCTTGCCAATGGTTATCTTGACGTGATCTCCAATGCATAGTATGCAAACCAGTCACAAATACATGACAACCTGGATGAGGCTCAGGTGAGGGAATTAACAACCCCCTGCCCCCATCTTTCAAACTTGACAGCAAGGGTTTTGGACATTATGTCAATGCAAAGCATGATACAGGTTGGAAGGAAGTATTGCGCGAGGGGAATACACACAACCATCACCCAGTAACATTCTATTAAACATGTCACGCACTAAACATGTGTTGCACAAACACAATGGACTTATGCAATTGATAGGGGATGTCTTCGGTTACAGAACAGAAAACCGCAATTCGACTATGTCCACTCTGGATACACCATGGCGGTCAACATTAGGGAAAATCTGCTGAGATGTGCAGAGCATATCCTGTAATGAGAATGTTTTCAAACCTTGTGTGAAAAATTTGCAACTGAGAAAGTCACATAATGGGGTCAGGATGAGAACTGATGAACAGCCAGAAAGGTACTGAAATATAGAGCAGTACTGCCACAACAAACTAAACAAGCACTGGCAAAGCCAATAGGTTTCACCTGTGGAAGAGCTATTGGCTTTGCCAATGTGTTTTAGCCGTGTTGTATACCAGTATGGCTGCTGTTCAGCATGGCTAAAAGTTAGTGACGTAGGGGAGAGTGGCTTAGAGTCGTGTGGCGTAGAGTGTTGTGGAGTAGTGGTGTAAAGTAGAGTGTCATAGAGTGGCATTGATTGTAATGGAGTGGTGCAGAGTGGAGTAGAGTGGATAGTCGTAGAGTGGCATAGAGTGTCATGGAGTGGCTTACAGTAGAATAGAGTTGAGTGGTGTAGAGTGGAGGGAACATAGAGTGGAGTAGAATTTCTTGGTATAGAGTGAAGTAGAGTGTTGTAGATTGGAGTGGCATAGAGTAGAGTGGGGTGGAGTAGCGTAGAGTGGAATAGAGTGGCATAGCGTAAAGTCCCGTAGAGCCATAGAGTCATGGAATGGCATATAGTGGAGCAGAGAGGTGTGGAGTGGAGTGTCGTGAAGCAGCATAGAGTAGCGTAAAGTGTCGTAGAGTTGAGGGTTGTAAAGTGGCGTAGGGTGGAGTAGCGTAAAGTGGAGTTGAGTGGGGTGGTATAGAGTAGCATAGAGTGGAGTAGAGTGGCACAGAGTGGAGTAGTGTAAAGTGGAGTAGAATTGTAGACTAAAATAGTGTTGAATGGAGTAGAGTGTCATAGAGTGGATTATCGTGGAGTGGAGTGGCATAGAGTAGCATAGGGAAGAGTGGCATAGGATGGAGTAGAGTGTCATATCGTAGAATGGAGCAGAGTGGCGTAGAGAGTTGGGGAGTGGTGTAGAGTGTCATGGAAAAGCATGGAGTGGTATATAGCAGAGTGGCGTACCGTAGAGGGGAGTATATTGTCATAGAGTGTCATTGAGTAGAGGGTGTGATAGCGCACTGCCATTACAGACAACACATTTTCAATTGAGATCTCTTTACACTTGCACAGACATTCCGTTTTACTGATAAAACTGTACAGCGCACAAACAATAATCTGTGGAAATTGTATCACCTAATGTACTGATTAGTTTTGATTGGATTGAAATATTTGTTTCCACCAGACTTGAGAATTACAAAAAAATGTGCTTCATTAGTAATCTAATCGTGATATATTCTGAAACATGTGCACAGTTGATTTACAGACATTTAAATTTTGTTGTGTGCTAGAACAAAATAACATTGTACAGCCTTCTTCCAGCACACCTGCAGTATCCAGCATGATTGTCACATAAATCCTTTCACTTTGAAGTCAGAGAAAGGAAAGTAAACACCAAGCTCCCTCATAAGACAGAGTCCGACATTTTGAATGCATAGCAAATGTGAGATGATAAGAACACAATTTAAACACCTGTTTATAGAAAGCAAGCTCTTGTGAAACAATACAGTAAACAGGCAATGCTCCTCAGGAGGGGCAAAGACATACTGGACAGCCTAAAACAAATAAAGCCAGCAATAGAAAGCAAGCAACTGTAAGTTACAAAACACAAAGCCAATGGTCTGCAATGGGTGGAATGTATTCTTAAATCAGCTTTCAGAATGTCACCAAGAAGTCTTTGGTAACCGGATAGCTGCGCTGTCTGGTAGACTTCGACTTAATAATGGGGCCACCACAGTCCTGATCCAGATCATCTTCCACTCAACTGGTGTGTGATCCAGAGGGATGATCATGTGACAAACACAAAACAATACTTTCCACAGGTGAGTAGAAGGTGCAGAGGTTGAGATCCAGGTTAACCAAGTAATATTGCAAGATGAGAAAACTTCATAGATGAATACACTTGACCTGCCACACCAAGGTCATGCAGCATTCCTCACCCTCAGGTACCAGCTCCTTTCCTCCTAAACCACGTGGTTACTCTCAATGTGGGACAGAGAGATCTACTGACAATCCGAGATGCCCAGCAGAGCTTGAAAACCTAATTAGTTCATGCCATGAAAGAAGATCTACTTTGAAAGGGGATTACTGGGCAGGCAATGAGAGTTTCAAAAAGTGCATGGGTCAGATGCAAAGGTTATAGGAAGATACAATGTAGGTTGAAATTGGCACATGGAGCATGACATGAACCAACAGTCACATTGTCATCATACAGTGGACCATGAGCCTCAAGCTAATAATCTGCCAGGGCTGGAAGGTAATAGAGAAGTTGATTCTCAACACATCTAAAATAGAAATATTCAATGAATATCGATATAAACTTAGTGCGAACAGGAAGGACTAGGCCATTGTTTTACTTTTCTAATAGGGAGTTGGACATTTCAGGGCCAGTTCACAAAGATATTTATGAATACCTGAAACAGTACTCCTGTGGTACTGCTTTGCTGACTCCTACATTCCTTTGTGACTTGCCCCCTGTGTATCAACAGCAGGAGTAAAATAAAACTCAAATTGTAATTGCATTTATATAGCTCTTACTACCCCTGATGTGTCATCAAAGCGCTTTTTCGGCAAGTAGCACACTACTCAGGAACCCCAAAAGGATTATTGGTGAATTAGTATAGGGAAATATGAAAATAATTTGAGCGGTGGACAGGTTAGTCTGTTCTTTGGATTGAAAAGGATAGTGGACGGATAGAAGAGGGAAGGGTTTGCATTTATATAGCGCTTGCTACCTCTGATGAGGTGTCAAAGCGCTTTTCAGTGGGTCACACGCTACTGTGGAACCCAACCAAGATTAGTGGGGAATTAGTATAGAGGAATATGAAATTAATTTGAGCAGTGGACATGCAAGTTTGTTATTTGTATTGATAAAGGATAGTGGAGGGATAGAAGAGGGAAGGGATTGCATTTATATAGCGCTTGCTAGCCCTGAAGAGATGTCAAAGCACGCTGCTCCGGAATCCCAAACAGGATTAGTGGAGAATTAGTATAGGGTAATATGAAATTATTTGTGCCGTTGACATGTTAATCTGTTATTTGGATTGAAAAGGATAGTGGAGGGATAGAAGTGGGAAGGGTCTAGAAAGTGTTGTGTTTGTGTTTAGCTCATTGCAGTAGGCGGAGGTTTGGGATGAGTAAAGGGGAGTTAAGAGTCAGAGGGAAGGGTTTAGAAAGGCTTGTTTGAGAGATCTGAATAGTAAAAGAGGTATGAGATGATTCAAGGAGGGTTAGAGGTTAGAAGAGTCTGGAAAGGGTTGTTTTTGGGGTCATAGTAGCAGAATGGGGTTTGGGATGAGTGAGAGAGTGGTTCTAGAGGATATATTGAGAGAGGTATTGTGTGAGAAGTAGGGTAGTGCATTGGAGAGAGTAGTAGAATGAGGTTTGAGATGAGTCAGAATGAAGGTTGCGGCTATATTGAGAGAGATAAGGGTGAGAAATAGAGTATGGCATTAGAAATATAAAGATACAGATGTACATGTAAGGTTTATATCTATAAGGAAGGTAATATATGTAGATTTAAGTTGTATATAATAAACTCAGACTTTCAAGTGTTGCTGTACTTTAAGTTAATTTATTTGTTTTTATTAATATTTTTTGCAATTAAATTGTGAAGCAATTGTAGATGAATAGTTATGATAAAAGATTTACTTATGCAGTCACCTATATACATGTTGAACATAGAATAATATAACTATAAGTAATGTGTACATATGTTAAGCAGAACTAACAAATATCTATATATTTAAAAACAGAATTATTATACCCGTTTATACAAAGAAATACGCATATGTAGGTATACATCTATAGTCCAAATAAATGCTTACATACAGAGGGATATGCTGTAATTTGTGTTTGAGTATCGTGGTTATGTGAGTAAGAGCTAACTCTTGAATAGTCGTCTGAAGATAAGGTAGTTATCTGTGGATCTTATGTTCAGAAACCATTTGGACTAGGTATTGATATAGTGATTAATGCATTCTCCAAATTTGAACCCCGAAGGCAGAGTAAGTCTTTCATTTGTTTCAAGTTGGTATTATCTATCCTCAGAGGGGAGGTGCTGTAAGTCTGCCCAGCCGGCTGCCATTTGCAGATGATCCCTGTGACTGCCTCAGAGACAGCACTAGAGCCGTACAGCTGCCTCAGCTGGCTGCCAAGGGGCCAGCTGCTGATCTCCTGGCCCACTGACTGCTGTATCTCTGCTGGCCGGCAGAGGCGGCTCCTCCCCTAAGGCGGAGGAGCGTCACCCCACCGCTCTCAGAGCAGGCGAAAGGAAAAATAAAATGATAATAACACCGTTATTATCATTTCATTTATTGTAGCTACGGGGCTTGGTTAGGGCGGGGCTGGCCTGGTGTCGCAGGTGGAGTAGTGATGGGCACTCTCTAAGTGCGCATGACGGTTTGGACTGCCGTAGTGGACCGACCAAACAGCCATGTGCACTTAGAATGTTCTCAACCGCGCTGTAATACACAGCCTAGGTGGAGAACATGCACAGGCTCCCAGTCTGTGTCTGAGTGCTGAACCACGCCGCTCAGACCAATCACAATGCTGGTTACAGCAGCGTTGTGATTGGGTTAGGGGAGCCTGTATGCTTCCTGCTTCCGGGACTCGTCAGGAAGCGAAGCAACGACGGAGGAGAGACGGCGGCAGTGTGGTGGTAAGTGTTTTTTTATATTTTGTTTTTCTCAAACTGTTCCCCACCCTGCCACCCACGTTCCCTGTCAGCTGGCACTGCTGGCCGGTCCACCCTCATACTTGTGTGTGGCCGACCCCGCGGAATGCAGAAACTCCTAACACCCAAGCATGCCCATACCAGCTGTATGGGATATGAGAGAAAACACATTTAGAGCATAAAAGGGTGATGGTGCAGATTTCCGATTTTAGGGCTTTCCCACGTTCAAATGGATTCTCTTGGATATACTGGTCAGCTTCTACGACCGCTTTCTGGGTAAATGAGGTTGTGGCTCAGACAAGAGGGTAAGCTGAGAGCCTGAGCACTCCAGTTCTTTTTAACCGCCTCATGGCTCCCTACCCTGCAAAAAAAGTAAAAAAAGACAGATATGAACCATCCGGCTTTAGTTTTTATTGAGGCCATTGCTTTTCTTTTTTACACACTTATTTATAGAAGCAGTTGGGCATTTTAATTGACTTTAATGCCAAATACAATCCCTATGCATTCCCATTATGTGAATTTTCCATTTCACACCATAGCAAACTAGTGACTAAAAAGCTGATCGATTCTCGCTTTATTAATGCCTTGGGGTTGGCACTAGTGGCTTTGCAAATGCCTGATGCTTTTAAGGCCGTGCTGGCTCTGTCAAAGCCAATACCAGCTGCTGTCCATCTTGGAATTATGTTTGCTATACTTCAAAGATGGCTGTCACATTGCATGCAACCTCAATGTAGCAACATCTTGAAATAATAGAAAATGTTATTTTCCCTAGTTATTTTCTATACTTCTACCATGGCTGTCTCATTGCATGCCCAACATCTTGAAATCTACACGCAATCTGAAAGCAATATTTGAATAACCGTACTTACGATTCTAACACAGTGGACTGCTAGTATTGACTTGAGCATCCTCCCTATCACAGGATAACCATTCGTGATAGTGATAATCCAACAGTCTTAGAAAAGTTCAAGTGAAATCTTTAAATTGCTCAAAGTTTCAACACAACTGACTTCAGAATATTCTCTGTATTCCCAAATTTCTTTAAACAACTCCAGCGGGAAGCAATAGTTCTGTATAAATGAAATCCTACATGGTAGCAAGGTCCTGGCTGCAGCCACTTAACATCATGACTGCCTAGCAAAGATGTCCTGGGTCCCAAGGAAAGTTATAACTAGAATTCCAAGATGGCCGCTTCATCTCTAAAAGTATGTTGGAGTTCTTTGGTTTTGCAGGGAAATGTAATTTGTCATTGAGGTGGTGTTTCACAGTGTGTTCTCCACGCATGTGAAACCTCTCTCTCCACCAGTGATACCTTTCCTGAGATGGACACAGTGCTTGCTGAGTCTTAGCAGCAAGCCATGTCTTTACCCATGCTATCTGCCAGCAAGAGGCTGAGCCAAACCTCACTCTATGTAGTATTGTAAAAGTGCTGTCAGTCACAACAAGATGATGGATGGATTGCTGAAACGTTTCAACCACTCACCCCCAGTCACAGATCTGGGTTTAATCCATCGTTCTTTTGCGTACTATGCTACCCCAGTTTGGACCCAGCCATATGCAAATCAGTCTTGACCCTGTTCCTCATGGGAACAGTACAGCCCGAACTGCCAGGCTAGGTCCTCCCTGGACCAGAAACAAGCATCCTAGGACCGGTTTCGGGGTTTCACCCCTCATCAGCCAGGCTAGCTTGAATCCAGTGGCACAGCGAGCAAGGGACTCACGTCTGGGCATACCCTTGGCCACTTAGGGCAAACATAGCAAATACAACTAGATGATGGACAGAGTGCTAAATCGTTTCAACCACTCACCCCCAGTCACAGATCTGGGTTTAATCCATTGTTCGTTTGCTCACTATGCCAGCCTAATTTGGACACAGCCATATGCAAATCAGTCTTGATAAGTGTTGTCAGTGATAGAGATCTGAATCTATAGGAACATTGCAAAAATGACTCCCTGCAGTATTTTGATTAACTATAAACTTAAATGCTCTCAGCCTAGGCCGAGACCTGTGACAGAGTCCAAGCCACAACCCTCTCCCAGCAACAGATAGCAGTTATGCAGTTCTACTTTCCATTAAAAAGCTCTAAGGCGTGACCAAGATGGCGGAGAATGAAAACATGCTTCTCCCCCTGCCTCGCCCTTCCAGCAAATATGTTTCATCCTCCGCCCTCAAGTGGCAAAGCTGGTGATCTGGCATGTGCTGGACCGCGGGGAGATAGCTGTCAAGTAGCATGTGCCAGAGATGGAGGAAAGTGAAGAAGGAGCAGGGGCAGATGACACCTGCAACTATTTGTAGCCAATGGATGCCTGGGAGACCAGATCACTTCTTCTCAGACTTGCCGGCTGACACAAGTGGGGCTGGGATTTGAAGTAGTACGTTAGGAGAAAAGGGCACTGGATTTAAAGACTGCACAGATCACATCATCAATGCTGCATAAGGGCAATTAGGTCCCCATAACAATGACATATCTAGAAGTCCTCCTTCAAAGTGTCCTGCTTAAACTCCATAGACAAGCGCCAGTTAGAGAATCCTTGAAACTACTCCATTGGCTTCCTATAGCGTCAAGATTAAAATTTTAAGTCCTCGGTATCGCTCACAGAGCAATAAATAACAAAGGCCCACCGAAACTTAAATACCTGATCTCGTGCTATACCCCCTCGAGATTTTTAAGATCCTCCCACGCTCACCTCCTCACCACCACAAGAATAAAAAAATCCAGATGGGGAGGGAGCTCTCTCTCCCACTTGGTCCCAAAACTGTGGAATACTCTTATGTTGGACCTCAGAGGGCAGAAAAATGAACTAATATTCAGAAAAAAGCTGAAGACTTGGCTGTTTCCATCTAGCCACTAATGGGCCTTTTCTGTCACTACAGTTCTTATCGTCCGTGCGGGGAGCCTCCGGGTAGCCAGGCGCTATATAAACCACATAAATAAATAAATAAAAGAAAGTCTGAGAAACCGCTTCGCTTCATGGTGGTCTGAAATGGAGCAGGAGCTTCTGAAGGTAACCATAATTAGCAAAGCCAATAGGTCTCCCCTATGCAAGAGCTATTGGCTTTGCCAATGTATTTTAGCCATGTCGTACACCAGCATGGCTTCTGTTCAGCATGCCTAAAAGTTAGTGGTGTAGAGTGGAGTGGCGTAGAGTGGAGTAGAGCGGCAAAGAGTGGAGGAGGGTGTCGTGGAGTAGACTTGAGGGGCGTAGAGTGGAATAAAGTGTTGTAGAGTAGAGTGTCATAGAGTGGCGTAGAGTAGAGATTTGCGAAGTGGCGTAGAGTGGAGTACAGTCACAGATTGGAGTGGCATAGAGTGGTGTAGAGTTGTAGAGAGGAGTGGCATAGAATGGAGATGTGTTGCCTAGAGTGAAGTGGCGTAGAGTGGAATGGTGTATTGTGGCATAGAGTACTGTATAGTGGAATAGAATGACATAGATTGGAGTGGCGTAGAGTGGAGTAGAGTAGAGTAGAGTGGAGTTAGTTAAAGTGTTATAGAGCGGAGTGACATAAGGTGGAGTAGAGTGCAGTAAAGAAGAGGGCCCTAGAGTGGAAAGGAGTATAGTGGAGGCGCATAGAGTGCAGTAAAGTGTTGTAGAGTGTAGTGGCACACAGTTGAGTATATATAGTAGAGTGGCATAGCATAGAGTGAAGGAAAGTTTCATAGAGGGAAGTGTAGTGATGTGGAGTGCAGTAAAGCGGCATGGAATGTTGTAGAATGGAGTGTCATAGAGTGGAATAGAGTGTCCTAGTGTGAAGTAGAATAGCGTGGTGGAGTGTTGTGTCATGGAGTAGAGTGTTGTAGAGTGTAGTGGTGTAGTGTGGAGTATGCATGGTGTGGTAGCGCACTACAATTACCGACAACACATTTTCAATTGAAATTACAATTACATATGCACATACAGTTTTACAGCTAAAACTATACAGCAGTAAACTGTGTGCAAATGGCAACACCTACAGTACTGATTTGTTTTGATCACATTAAAAACATGTTTCCATCACACTTCTGAATTACAAAACAAAATGTGCTTTGTTTGTGCTTTCATAATTCTGATATATTCTAAAATATTTGCACAGTTCATTACAGACATTTACATTTTGTTGTGTGCTAGAAAAAATCCTTTTCTTTCCCAGTACCTGATAAGATTGTCACATAAATCCTCTCACTTTGAAGTCAGAGAAAGAAACATAAACATTTGACCTCTGTCTTTGAGCTACTGCAAATGTGACAAGATAAGAACTAAATGTAAAGGCCTGTGTGGAAGTATACAAGGAGGGATGGTGAACAAGGTTTGCTTCATGGGAGCGACAAAGACATGCTGTACAGCCAAAAAACAAATAAAGCCAGAAAATGTGAGGCACAAACCACAAAGCCAATAGTAAGAAATGGATGGAATTAATTCCCAGGAAGCTTTCAGAATGCCCACAAGAAGTCTTTTATGCAATAGTTTATTTAGTTATATACTTACATTTATTATTGCAAACTCAGCACTGCCTCAATTTGGTGGTAGGGTGTTTTTTTCCCCGTCCTTTTAAATTTGTGTGCAATATACTTAAAAATAAAAAACAAATGTAACCATTACACCAACGTGCCAAGGCATGACCTTTGACAATACTTGCTCTAATTTGTAGACAATCAGCATTTTTTTTTAGAAGAGTTTTCCAGCAGTGACTACGCTTGCCTGTAAATGTGGATTTGGTGCATCATAGCATCATTAAAATATTCCTGTTTGTCCGGAAAATTACGCATTTTGTATATAGTCTGGTGATCTAATCCCCGACTCCCTGGGTGGATGTACATCAGGGTTCGTGTAAGATGTTGAGACTAATAGTTCTAGCCCCACAGACTTTACACAACCTGTTGTGACTGCTTCTGGAGAACGAAGGTGCACCCTTTTCAGGACGTCTCTGTTTTCTACACCCACTCAGTTCTTAAAACACCTTTTCTGTTCATCTCTGAGCTTTGTACCTTTTGTTTCTTTAAAGAGTCGCCCTCAACTGTTGCGATCTGTGTCCTTGTGTCCTTCACTTACCTTGTCACCAGCTGAGTTCTGGAATGTTGACAGTTCGCAGTTGGTGACCGTGGGAACTGTTGTCTTTTCTTGAGCTCCACACCTTTGCAGAGTCTGTGTTAGTATTTCACAATAAAGGAAGTTCTTCACCTCTACGCTGTACGAGTTTAATTCCATACAAATTTGGCGACGAGGATGAGATGTAGGGGAGGTCTGAAAGTGACTTGGGTTTTGTCTGAATTGTCACAAAGTGCACAGTCCCTGACTATTCTTTCAACCGCATTGCTGATGCCAGGCCACCAATACCACTTTTTGACTCTACTCTTAGTCTTTCCGATGCCCAAATGCCCTTTGTGGCATATTTCTAGTATTCTCAGTTACCACCTTTTGGAATGGCTTCTGGCTATCTATGGTACTTATCGTCTCCTCAGACTTTCCTACCAGCGGGGGGAGAGCCTGTACTCAAATGGGAAGGGTGGAGAGAGTTTTTCAAGAACTATATCTCCACGTTTGACGGTGAAGAAAATTTTACTGCAGAAAAAAAATACAAAATTCTATTACATTGTTTGGGGGCTGGAGGGATAAAAGTATAGAACAGTATAAATAAGAAAATTAGAAGCGGAGATGAAATTGATATATTTGAAAATGCTATTGATGACCTGAATGCATACTATAAACCGACTGTTTGTGTAGCTGTACATAGGTACACATTTTTCCACAGAAAGCAGGTAAAAGAGGAGAATATTGATGATTATGTCTCTGCTTTAAAAAAAATTGCCCATTAATTGTTGTTTTGGAAATCTGCATGACAAATTCATCAGAGATCAAATTGTCATGCAGGGCTCCAACACTATTATACAAGATAGTTTGTGGGCCAAGGGAGAAACCCCTTTACAGAACATATGGATATCGCAAGAAGGGCAAAGCTCACTGGTTGGTGTGCCAAAGCTGTTCTTTCTGAGAACAAAGAGAAGAAAGATGAGGGTACTGTAGCCAGGGTAGTTGAACCAGATTAATTCGCAAAACAGTAAGAAAAACAAAAGTACAAAATCTTTCACAAGTAGAATTCAATACAGCAATAAGTTAAGTTGCTACAGATGCGGTAGTGCCACACATTTGGCAAATTATAAGAAATGCCCAGCTAGGAATGTTAAATGCTTGTTTGGTGGAACCGTGGGGCACTTCCAAAAAGTATGCCATAAAGGTCTTCAGCCTCAGTAAAACTAGTAGAAATGGATGACGATGTAACCGAAAACACTTCCAACCATGACGAAGTGAACATGTACGTCCCTAACATTGAAGACAAGTGTGTCTTGCAAGTTGTTGATTCCACCACTGCCAAAACTAGGAAACCTGTGCGGGAAATGTCCATTGGTGGGGTAGACAAGAGCATAGTTGGGGATTTGGGTTTTCTCCACACCATTGTTAACAGTAAAGTTTGGGAGGAAAAGTTTGTTCTGCACCTAGGAAAACAGTTGGATAAAGCAGACATCACCATCAAAACATTCACAGGGGATCCCATTGAGGTTTGTGGTTTTAGGAAACTCAAGATTTGCTTCCAGGGAAGGAAGTCCTTAGGCAAACTATACATATCTGCTGTAAGCCCTTCCGTGTTAGGATGGATGGACCAGGGTAGCCTGGGAATTATTCTTGATCCCAGTATATCTGATCCTGTCATGGTCGTTCAAGATGACAAAGAATAGACACAAGAACTTATTAAACAGGTTCCCCAATGTTGTTTCTGGTAGAATCTGTGCCTTAAGTGGATACAAGCACAAAATACGTGTGAAAACGAATGCCACTCCAGTTGTGCATAAGGTTCGCAATCTCCCCTTTGCTGTAAAAGAAGAGGTCAGAGTTCAACTGGATAAACTACTTAAGGAGGGTATCATTGAGCAGGTAGAAGCTTCTGAGTGGTGGCTCCCTTAGTCGTGGCCAAGGGGCCCAACAGACGTCTGAGGTTGTGCATAGACTTATACGACCTCAAGGATAACATCCTGGTTGAGCAATTCCCACTTCCAAGAATTAACAAACTGTTAGCGCGCACTAAAGGTATAACATGGTTTTCTACCATAGACCTTAAATCCGCCTACCACTAGGTTCCTCTACACCATGACAGCAAAAACCTTACCACGTTCATAACCCCTTTTGGGTGCTAAAGGTTCACAAGGGTACCCTTTGGTTTGGCCTCTGCAGCTGCCATGTTTCAGAGGCTCATGCACCACATTTTTAAAGGAGTTACAGACATTTTAATGTTCCAGGACGACATTCTTGAAGAACCAGGGAAGAGCATGACACGAAAGTGAACCAGGTTCTTGATATCCTTGAAAGTAAAGGTTTAACAGCTGAACACAACAAGTGTAAATTTGCATGCACTAAAGTAGATTACCTTGGACACAAGATTACAGGTGATGGCATAAAACCTAAGAAAGAACTGCTTGATGCCATTATAGACGCGCCTGTACCGACTAACAAAGAAGAGTTATGTTCTTTTCTTGGCCTTATTGAGTTTTTTGCGAAATTTATTAAGAACTTCGCAAGTAAAACTTATGAACTAAGGCAACTTCTCAAGCTTGAGAATACGTTTGTATGGACTGAAACATGCCATAACTTGTTTTGTACCTTTAAGAAAGAGATGTGTTCAGCATTACCTCTGCAAGGCTTTGACCCAATGTTAGAAAACATCATCACCACTGACGCTAGTTGCAAAGGTCTTGGAGCCGTGCTTACCCAAAAAGAGACCGAAGGTGAGGAGTGTACCATTGCCTTTGCTTCATGCTCTTTGACCCCCACGGGAGAAAAATACTCCGTCATAGAGCTAGAGGCACTAGCATGTGTTTGGGGGCTTGAACATTTTCGACAATTTGTCTGGGGAAAAAAAGTAATCCTGCGATGCGACCACAAACCACTTACTAAAGTATTTACAACCAAAGGTTTATATGCAGCTTCTCCCAGACTTGCAGATTGTCTGTTCGCCTTTTTGATTTCAATTATATTATACAGTATGTACCCGGCGTCAAGAATGTGATTGCTGACTTCTTGAGCCGAATGCCTATTCACACTTCGGCATCATGTGAGCACGAAGAGGAAGATGAATCTTGCATTGCCAATATACATGAAGAATTACATGGAGTATCTATGGATGAATGGATGCATGAGCAAAGTAAAGATGTGGTTGTTTGTAAGGTTCTGAATATGCTGTCGAAAGGCTGGTCTAGTAAAAGTACTATGTCTGAATCACTACGCCCCTTTTGGGAAGTCAATCACAAACTATCTGCAGAAAATGGTTTGCTGTTGAGAGGTAGTAGGGTGGTTCCCCCCTCCAGCCTTAGACTGAGAATACTAGAAATATGCAATGAAGGGCATTTGGGCATCGGAAAGACAAAGAGTTGAGTCAAAAACTGGTATTGGTGGCCTGGTATCAGCATTGCAGTCGAAAGAATAGTCAGGTTCTGTGCACTTAGTGACAATTCACTTACATCCCATCACATGTCCAACCATGCCTTGGGAAAGAATTGGCGTGGACATCATGGGGCCCATTCTTGATCAGGGAGAGCAAGTGCACACAACAGTTCCCATAGATCATTTTTCAAAATGGCCTGAGATAAAGTTTGTCACCAAGCTTGATTCACACAGTGTTGTCAGTTTCCGTGATGACGTTTTCACCTGTGAAAGCTTACCTAAGTGCATAATTAGTGATAATGAACCCCAATTTACTTCAGACCTATTCAAGAGTTACCTTGAAAGAAACACAATGTGCCATAAAACCACCTCTGGCTACCATCCAGCTGGTAATGGTGCCGTTGAACGTTTTAACAGGATCATCAAGGGCATCATCCAGTTAGCCAATCTTAACAGGTTGGTGTGGAAACAGGAAATCCTCAAAACACTTTGGGCCTATCGTATTACACCTTGCAGCAGGACTGGCCACAGCCCCTTTGAAATCATGAGGGGTAGGACACCCTTGTCAAAGGACAATGTGGATTGGTTATCGGATACCAGGAGAGTTAATTGGTCTGCCGACCAACTGAAAGGTAGACTTGCAGAGGCACAATCCTGTTACAAGGACCATTATGACAGGAAACATGGTTGCAGGCCGGTCATGGACTGGAGACATGGTCAGAGTAAAAAGGAGTGGACACACAAGCAAAGGAATGAACAGGTTCTCTCAACCCTTTTCAGTGCCCAAGGTATTTTGCAACGCAGCACTCCTTAGTGATGGCAAGGTAATGCATTTCTCTGCGTGCTCCTTGAGTAAAGAAATACCTGTAGAGGGTGCCAGTGCCAACATCAGCAGTCACACCAGGAATAGCGACTGCAACACGTCACACACACCCACCCAGGGAAGAGCATTTTGTGATGTGTCAGATGAGGAAATGGACTGTGATTTCTCTCAAACCAACATTGAGGTACAGGCTTTACCTTCCGAGTCCAATGCCACACCTTTGCTGGAGGCTCCCCATACCTGTAACACAAGTAGAGTTGGTAGAAGGTTGGTGCCTCCATTGAAACTCTCAGATTATGTTTGTGAATAGTACTCAACTGTACGCTATGTTATCCTATGCTCAGGCTCACAAGTTTTGTTACTATGTTGTACCCCTCCCACCCTTGTGCTTCCTTTGCCCCCCCATCTTTCCTTCCTCCTCCCTTGCCCCTGTTCCATTAGGGGGAAGATGTATTGCGATCTGTATCCTAGTGTCCTTTCCCGGACACCGTAGTTTCACATACCTCGTCACCAGCTGAGTTCTAGAATGTTGACAGTTCGCAGTTGGCGACCGAGGGAGCTGTTGTCTTTTCTTGAGCGCCGCACCTTCGCGGAGTCTGTGTTGGTATTTCACAATAAAGGAAGTTCTTCACCTCTACGCTGTACAAGTTTAATTCCGTACACCAACTCCCTTAGCTCCGGTTTCAGAAATAACCTTTACCCTGAGACTCATAAGTAGAAGGCTTTGGGAAGGGTAATTATACTAATAATGTGCATTTATTTAGTGCGCAACACAGGGTGTCGTTTCTTGGTGCTCAGACTGAACTGACTCGTTCACTCCCACAGGGAGCTGAATGCAGCCTTGAAGCTTGCGACGCCATGTGCTACTTTAGCCTTTCACTGCTTCAGTGTGCTTTTATTGAGACCTGGGGCAATGTGCCATCCCCCACACCTTTCAGGCTCTACTATTATACAACCACAATTATTATAATATCTACTTTTTAGGTCTCGCCTGACCCAGCGCATGCGCTGGTCTGGCGAGACTTATTGAGAGGGCTCCAAAAAGTGCTACCAGGCCAGCCTAGAGCTACAGTGCATGTGCGCGGGCGCGCGCGCCACGCTTGACTGCAATTACTTTCACTTTCGCGGCCGCACGGCTGCTTTGATGTTTGATCGCAATCGCGTTCACTCTTTCGCGGCCGCACGGCCGCTTGGCATAGCCAATAGGTCTCGCTTTTGGGACCCTATAAGTATTTAGTTATGTAACTGTTACATGGATAAACACTTATAAGGTCCCAAAGGCGAGACCTATTGGCTATGCCAATGCTTGTTTATGTAGCGTTTCATGCCACATTTCTGCCATTTCCAAGCACTGTGGCTAAGTGTTACTATTGCCCAGTATTACTCAAGATTCCAACCTCGTGAGATAGAACACTGAGGTTTGAAACTCGTGACTTGCAGATCGTGGCAGAAGTCAGTGATGAGCATTTAAATGTAAAGGTCAGAGATATTACGAGCTTCTTTAGAAACTCTTGAAAATTCAGAAAAAGTAAATTGGTCAGAAAAAGAATGGCATGGTGGTAGCATGCCAATGCCTTTCTCAGCTAGCCGTAGAAGTTCCCAGAGAGCTTAAACTTGATGCTAACACTTCTGATAATTGACTACATGCCAGTACAAGTCATAGACTACCAAGAATTAAAATGCCACCGTCTGTTTCAGGGAAAGTCCATTGAGCCATCCCATTCTACAGAGTGGTTCTCCTTACACCCAAGAGTGCAGACTAAGTGCCTTTTCCTACACGTACAGCATGTTGGAAGCAACAACAAACTTTGTTCGAGTGGGGAGAGGATGTGCCGAAACAGCCAGGGCTGGCGACTGTCGACCTAAGGAACCAAGCTCGAGGCTCAGTGTTGTCTCAACATCATGTGATCCTGGGCAGATCACTTAATCTCCCCGTGCCTACCAAAATGAATGTCTCCTAGTGTAATATAACTGGTGCTCATGTAAAGTGCTCCAATACCTTCGGGTCGAGATTGCGCTATATAAAACTTCCCCCAAGAAAAGTGGCTAAGGGCTTTCCTTCCTCCTCCGACCGTATATGACAATTAACATTACATAGAAAGTGTACTATAGAAAAATGATTCGAATTTTGGCATGCCTATGTAAGTACTTTGTGTTATAAAAATAAAAATTGCATAGTCAAACAATGAAAGAATACCACTAGAGGGATACCACATGTGTCCAACAGGAAGTAAATAGTCATCTTATTGGCAACCTAGCTAAACCTATCACTTGGCCAATACTGTTAGCAGGGTAGGCTATAAGGAGGCAACTTCTGCATACGAGTGGGGAAGGGGTGTGGCCTCTTTGCTGACTGTAAACCGAAAATAAGGTGATCATGGAAGGCGTGGCTAGGTCCGCGGTACATTCAATGGTGGTGGCGCTTAGTTGACAGACCGGTTGATGGACCAACGTAAAGCTTCAGTTCTTCTCTAGCGTGGCTGATCCTCCTGTTTCATCACTGGGTTTAGCGTCATAATGGTGCTGCCGTCATTTTAAGAGGTAATTTAGTTCAATTGGACCCATTGAATCTATGTGTGTATTCCCCAACATATTTAAAATCCCCACAGTAACATCTGCACAGTAAAATGAGCAGGTCTTACAAAAGCAAGCTCTCTTAATTTTAAGAATCTTATGGCAGACAAATGACACCGGTGTCTTATGTAGTTAATAGATGTCAGTGTTTACCCATACAAAAAGACGAGAGCAGAGCTGTGAATGGAAACCGAGGGAGAACCAGGGCTCAGCGGGTGCCCAGGCCTTTTGCTGGCTCACTTGATGCACACGGAAAGGGAGGGGGTCGGGGACAGCTGAAGCAGGACAGGGGGTTGAGGGACGGGGAGAGAACTCCCACTTTAAAATCAGGGATAAGACCACAGTTTACAGCCCTGTTTACAGAAAAGCTTGCAGCTAGTCCAAACACGACCACTCAGGAGAAATTCTCTTTGAGGTGTGGAAAAAAAGTCCCTGAGTCAGTAACTAAAATGGGACAAGTGGAAGCCTACAAGAAATGGGGGCCTGCTCTATGGGATGGAACACAGAACGGAACGGAGGGACAATTAGGGCAAATACCCACTTAAATGGGTTTTTAAAGGACAATGAAACAAATAAATGAAAAGCATTGGGGGCGAGCTGTAAAGCCACAGAGTGAATACAGCATGTCTCAAAAAGACAGCACAAACGCTGTCTAGGCTCGACCTAAACAGCATATAACAGTCTGTATGATAGGATACATTCCTTGAAGAAAACTGGCGAAAACAAAGCAGAGCAAATTTCATGAGGAAGGAACTGATCATTCTGAAAGAGCAAAAGTTCTATCTACAGGGGCCACCTGGAGGTCTTGGGAAATCACTTCAAGCATAGCAATGTTAGGATAAGGAACATCCCTCTGTGAGTTGAGAGAATAGACATTGAAAGTTACGTACAGGGGTTGCACTGTAGAACATTGAACTAGATTGGATCCACCGCACTTCATGGTCGACTGCTCAGGCCAGCAGACATGAGATGTTGACAAGGGTGCACCACTTCCAACAGAAGAAATAGATTATGGCATCCCCAAGAAAGTGGGGAAACTTCAGCTTTGAGAGACACTAGATTTTCTTGTTTCAGGACCTTTCCCTGGCGACACTACTGAAAAGTCTATCCTTCAAACATGCGATGAAGTTTCTAAGATTCCACACAGTGTGCTATATATCAGAGCATCTGTTCAATTTGATCGTCCAGTGGCTGGGGCAGATGTACCACATGACATCACCATCTGGAAAGAAGAAGCTCCATGGCCACACCATTAGCTATAGAAAGAAGCTCCAAAGGAAGTCCAGAAAAAACTGATCTTATGCTACATGAACAGGGCCGGACTATGGAACCAAAAGAAGCCCTGGCAAAAATACTCAGACCCTTCCCGCTCTCTTGGTCTCTTCGTGTTATCTGTCTCTGTCCATCCATCCATTCTTTCTCCTTCTGTCCTCTGTCTTTTATTTCTCTCGGATTGCTTTCTTTTTGCTTTCCTCCCACTTCCCTTTCTCTCAGTCTCTCTCTCAGCCTTTCAGTGCCTACGGTAATTAGCCTCAGGGAGCTGGGAAAAAGTGCCATAGGCATCAGGGACGGCCATTTGCTTACAAAAACAACCTCCAATGGCTCCAGCACACTGGGAAAATGCCAGGTGGAATTAAAGGCCTATCTGGCCCTGTACACAGAGACAGATGGAGGAGAGCCCCAAGAGAGAGGAGAGGACTGAAACCAATTGCAACAGACATTGTGGGTGAAAGGAAGGCCATCATTAAGCATTCATTAAACAACCTGTGGTTTCCTTCCTGTCAGGACACCTGTTGACAACATTTTGTTTTTTCTTTGTGCGTGATTGTAGTTTTAGTAGTTGAAAATGTGTGGGCAGTGTTTCTTGGCCATCATATTTGTAGATGTATGTGTTTGCTGACGTTGGAAGTTTGCATGTTTGCAGTAAGCTTTTCAGTCATGGGTTTTGGAAAGTCTTGATTGTAGTTGTAGTCTACAGGATTTTCAGTCCTGCATATGGTTGGTTGTTATTTTAGTTTAATTGTACTTCTTCTGTTCGTTCAGTGTGTTCGTTTGCGATTTTTGTTCATAAGGAAGGAGGTGTGTTGTTTCCTATCAGGAGACCTGGTGACATAGAATGCTGGGGTGATGGTGGTTCCTGGGCGGAGCGTTAACCAGTGTCACCAGGGCTTAACTGGAAGTTAGAACCTGTCCTGGATTTTGGTTATGTATCCACTTAATTTGGAATAAACCCTCTCCTAACCAAGTTAAGTGTCTGTGTCACTACACCACACTTCCTGCATTATCACATAACTCCAAGAGATTTACAACTCTGAGAAGGCTTGGACAGTCGGGGGGAGTGAAAATGTCTGGAGGTGAAGACTATAACTGATCTCGATAGTGCAGCTCCTGAATATTGAAGATAGAATATTGTGGTATATAAAATAATGAGGACAAAATATGGAAACCAAAATATCAAAAAGTAAGTCAATATAGATTTTTTATGCATAAAACCACAAATATATACCTTGATTCTTTATTATATATATATATATATATATATATATATATATATATATATATATATATATACACACACACACACAAACCAGCGAAAAACTCCCAGCACAGCTGATCCCTCGCCAAACGGGGTTGGTGCGACTTCCGGGTGCCGGAACCCGGTTGTAAATGCAGGAAATTCCGTGTCCAATTACTCCACAGAAAAGACTCGCACACCAGGGTCACTTTCCAGATAGAAGTGTATTTAATGACAACGCGTTTCGACCAAGACGGTCTTCTTCACAAGCCAAACATTTACTGTATACATCCACCATTTGTAGTGCATATCCATGAACATAAAAGACGGACAAGCAATGCTGGTTACAAGTGTAGATAGCAATAAAAAACTACGTCACATTCTAGCGATTTTGACATTGTAACATGTTCAATGATTCATGATGGAAAAAATACTTTTTGTTATACAATGCACTTATAATAAAGCAATTTGAAATACAAAAAATATATGACGCAATTTATATGTAATATAGCAAATGCTCGAGCGCGTGCTGCCAATTTATTTTAGCAGTGTCACTCCCTCTCTCTAGGGTTACTCTCTACTCTCGCATTTTAATGCATGCCATGGGGTTCAACATACAAATTCTCATTTCTCTGGGTTACAAACAAAGATAAAGTCCATTATTTGTCAACAGCCAAGTGGCTACTCGCTTCAGCAGATCCGGACCACATCATGTGATCAAAGTTCAGATATGTATGAATCATATATCTAAGTCAGCAGATCTGTATAAATATTATACATCACCCCAAGCATTGGTACAAGGCTATAGAATGGCACAGCCCAAGTTACAAAAATGTATCAAATTGCCATCCACATGTCCCGGCCAAGTGGCCTATGACGTCGCAATGTTGTTACACTACAAATCCGCTAGATTAGAAAGGCATAACCAGCATCGCCAAATTATAACAGAAAAAAGGGGGGGAGGGGACAATGGGGAAATTAAAAAACAAGGGGATCTAGAGCTGCTGATATCGGCTCCATAACATTGCGTGATAAACTGGAAAATACAGTAGGGTCATATACTGTTGCGATGCTGAAAATTATTGAAAATTATTGCAGACTGTGCCTCCTGTTAAGTTTTTTAAAACTGATAACACTGGATCATGGATGAGAGCCCTCACCACGACACAGGGAAAAAATTGATCACCATGAAAGCAGGTTATAGTTCATCTCCGGTACTTATCCAGTGTGGACATAGAGTTCCCCGTCTACGTTAATTCCGAAGCGGCTCTTGTTATCGAGGAGTAGGATATATCTGGACTCCAAGATTCTCAAAAATATCCGTCTTTTATGTTTATGGATGTGCACTACAATGGTGGATGTAAACGGCGGATTTTTTGCTTGTGAAGAAGATCGTCTTGGTCTAAACGTGTTGCCGTTAAATACACTTCTATCTGGAAAGTGAGCCTGGTGTGCGAGTCCGGTACTCAACAGGGTTTGAAATTAACTGGGAGTAGTTTATTCCATCAGTATCGGTAAAAGCGTCAACACGTTACGGCACAGAGCCTTTGTCACATATATATATATATATATATATATATATATATATATTCCATCATAAAAGTTTCCCACTTATGAAGAACCTCACACAGGTAGGTGAATTTTCTCGTTTATTTCAGGAAGCTGCAGAAAGTTGGAGGAGATTCTTTCACCAAAGTAAGCTGCCTGACGCGTTTCATGCGCAACCGCATTTCTTCAGAGGCAGACGATGAATACACTGCGTGTAGCCGAGGCATCCCAATTATTACAACCACCTGCCTCAGTGGGCGTTGGCTCTCGCTGAGCCTCCTGGTCTAGGTAGTGCCATTGATTAAACTCGAGTGAGTGGCTTTGCACGCAGTGAAAGTGTCAAATTTAAAACAACCCCAGTGGGTCTGGAAAGAGTCTCGAAACAGCAGTCTGCACTGTAATAATTCCAAAACGACCTTCCTGTCCAAAATGTGCTGCTGGCGTTTGCTGCTGCACTGGTCCATTTCTCTCGTGGCAGGGTTCCTCAAACGACCGGGACCAGCCGTCTATATTCCATCATAAAAGTTTCCCACTTATGAAGAACCTCACACAGGTAGGTGAATTTTCTCGTTTATTTCAGGAAGCTGCAGAAAGTTGGAGGAGATTCTTTCACCAAAGTAAGCTGCCTGACGCGTTTCATGCGCAACCGCATTTCTTCAGAGGCAGACGATGAATACACTGCGTGTAGCCGAGGCATCCCAATTATTACAACCACCTGCCTCAGTGGGCGTTGGCTCTCGCTGAGCCTCCTGGTCTAGGTAGTGCCATTGATTAAACTCGAGTGAGTGGCTTTGCACGCAGTGAAAGTGTCAAATTTAAAACAACCCCAGTGGGTCTGGAAAGAGTCTCGAAACAGCAGTCTGCACTGTAATAATTCCAAAACGACCTTCCTGTCCAAAATGTGCTGCTGGCGTTTGCTGCTGCACTGGTCCATTTCTCTCGTGGCAGGGTTCCTCAAACGACCGGGACCAGCCGTCTATATTCCATCATAAAAGTTTCCCACTTATGAAGAACCTCACACAGGTAGGTATATTATATATGTTTAACACAGGATAGAATCCGAGTATTTCTCCGGAATAAATCCAGCGGCACACCAAGGACGACACAATATACCTTTATTGTGTCACAAAAACAGAACTACGCGTTTCGGCGAAGCCTTTGTCAAGTTACTGACCTGTGCCCAAATTCCCCTAGAAATACAGGTCAAGGTTCATAAACATAGAAGATAAACTTTACGAGCGCTCTGTTCGAAACAAAATAATTCTCAAATTCATTCATAATTCATGACATTTCAACATATCTGCAGTTAGAATTCCCACTATATGGTAATGTGCAATTTCTATACAGTTTAACACAATACATAAATTATAATTGTTTCAAGGCAAGTGCCTACGCCATTCCTTATTGCACATTTTTAAAGAGACAGAGCCATTTCGTAATCCACTTGATTATAAAGAATAATTCAAGATGAACCTAGATACATGGCACCATGGAATTCATGTTAAGTACGGAACTGCTAGCAAATAAATGATTACTATTATCGGTAATGGTAATGTACCCACAATAGACAATTGTCTATGTTAAATAACAGCCCATACTATACAAGTTACAACAAAAATATTAATATTTAGTGGGTAATGTACCCATTCAATTTGCAGACAATAATTGTGCATAGGCTATTAGAGGTTCAGATATTGGGCCATGCTCCGATTAATTGGACGTGTGGACACGTACAATATATTTAGGTGCCAATCAAGCTCATATAACCAACCAAGTTATATGGGGGGAATATACAGGTGGGCAAATTGGTCAGTTGCTGTTAGTGAAATGTGAAGGGCGACCCTAGTAAACCCAATAACCAATAGATGAATCTAAGTGAGAAAATAATAGTGATAAGAATAAAATAAAATAAGATAGAGATAGGTACAGATGGTCTCTATTACTATGCTAAACCTAGCTAATAGTCTAGAGAGACTGCCAATATTCCATAGATCAGGACACTTTTCTCATGTCGTCATAAATCTGTTCACTCTATAATGTCAAATTAAAATTATAGTGATGTTTAAAAAAGGGAACACTTAGTATGGTAGTACAGAGAGAAAAGGAATTGCACCACGCTAAGTCAATTAACCTATATGGGTTGCTAATTCTTCACCATAATTCATCCCATTGGGAATTTTAGCATTAAGTTCGATGATGTACTTTGACTCGGTAATCCTCAAGAGTCTTTCCCGGTCCCCTCCTCTAGGAAGGGGTAGGACTCTATCAATGCCAAAGAATTTGATCAAGTCAGCGTTGCTCTGATGTTTATCCTGATAATGCCTCGCTACGGGATAGTTAAGATCCTTATTGGTTACAGCCCTCATATGCTGTAATATGCGGGTTTTTAGCTGCAGTTTGGTACTGCCCACGTAGTTTAACCCACAAGGGCATTCCAGGACATAGATTGTATAGTCACTGGTGCAGGTAATGAATTTCTTAATAGGCTTTCTCAATACTGTGTTCTTCCCCACAGTGTAGCTATCCCGATTATTGCTGTGTTTACACGCCTTGCAGGAACCACATTTTTTGAAACCCTTAGCTGTTCCCAACCAACTTGTGCTGTTAGATACATTTTGATAACTATGTACCAGTTGGTCTCTCAATGATTTGGATTTTCTGTATGTTATCGCAGGTGTTACGCCTATATCTGAGCCTATTATGGGGTCCGATTCCAGCAATCCCCAATGTTTTTTCATCAGGTATCTTAGGGTATTAGATCTACAATTATATGTTGTGATTAATCTAGGTATCACTTTGTTTTTCTCTTCTTTTTTGTTAGATGAAAAAAGTACTTCGGCTCTTGGCAAGTTTTCCACTTTCTGACTAGTAGTGGCAATCACCTTGGGCGCATAGCCTCTCTGTTCAAATCTCCTCTCCATGACCCGTTTTTCATTTAGGAAACCTCCTTTGGTGTTACAATTCCTACGAGCTCGTAGGAATTCCCCATAGGGAATGCTATTTAGTAAGGGTGTAGGGTGATTACTAGTTGCGTGTAACAATGTATTCCCCGAGGTCTCCTTTCGGAAGAGGGTGGTCACCATTTGGTTGTTTACTATGTCAATAGAGATATCCAGGAATTCACAGTGGGAGTTGCTGATAGAATGTGTGAAAGTGAGGTTGAGATCATTCTTCCCCAGAATATTAATGAATTCTTGTGCTAAATCCAGGGGTCCATCCCAAATCAGGAACAGGTCATCAATATACCTGATCCAGATTGGGATGTGTTGTACAAATCTTTCGTTCTCCTCCACCCACACCACACATTCCTCCCACCATCCTAGGAACAGGTTGGCTAGGCTAGGTGCAAAGGATGTTCCCATTGCTGTACCGGACTTTTGGCGATACAATGTTTTATCAAAAACAAAAATGTTTTCCTCTAGGCAATAAAACATCATCTTTTTCAACATCTGAGTATGTTCCCATAGTGACACGTGTCTTTCTTTCAAGAAATGCATGCAAGCCTCCACACCTTTTTGTTGTTCTATACAGGTGTATAGGGAACAGACGTCTAGTGCTATCATGAGGTAATTACTCTCCCATGTGATGTCATGGATTCTTCGCAAGAAGTCGGTACTATCTTTGCAGAATGATCTTAATTTAGAGACAAAAGGTGCCAGAAATAAATCTAAGAATATCGATGTATTTTCTAGAAGTCCACCGTTGGAAGACACAATAGGTCTCCCCGGTGGTCACAGGTCAGTAACTTGACAAAGGCTTCGCCGAAACGCGTAGTTCTGTTTTTGTGACACAATAAAGGTATATTGTGTCGTCCTTGGTGTGCCGCTGGATTTATTCCGGAGAAATACTCGGATTCTATCCTGTGTTAAACATTTGAAGCGGAGTTGTGACCGTTGCTGGCACCGGCGTCGCGAGGGAGGAGAGCGGGGATTTCACAACGAACGTTTTGAAACATATATATATATATATATATATATATATATATATATATATATATATATATATATATAATATGTCCTACAATGTGCCCTGAAGCATTGAGAAGGCACACCCAGCTCTCTCGCCTGCCGGCTTTCGGATGCAACTGGTCTTTTGCCCCAAAGATTAGCATATATCGCCAACGCGTTGAGCCTTGAGCTTTGAAACGCGTTAGCGATATATGCTAATCTTTGGGGCAAAAGACAAGTTGCATTCGAAAGCCGGCAGGCGAGAGAGCTGGGTGTGCCTTCTCAATGCTTTAGGGCACATTGTAGGACATATATATATATATATATATATATATATATATATATATATACAACACTCCTCGTACTTCCTTTCGGTGAACAGAGAGAGACGGACCCAAACAAGTGAGGCAGTTGATGTAGTTTATTGACTCCCTCTGCACGCGTTTCGAGCACCCTGTGCCCTTGATCACAGGAGAAAGCAAATGTCTGCCAACATTTTCAAATGCTAGGTGTCCACCCATTGGTCAATCACAATTTCATAGACATAGAAGAAATTGTCTGGAAAACAACCGGTATTTTCGTTTTTGTAACTTATACAAATACATTGCGTTTTTGAGAAACATGTGGAGATATATATAACATATCGTTTTTAATCTGCATAATGCGTTGAAACTAGATAGAGACATTTGAAAAAATAGTAATAACTAAAGAAATAGTAATAACTAAAAAAATACCTATATGAATATATATATATTTTTTTCTTCTTCTTTTCAAAATGACCAGCTAAAACAATCACGATAATAAATAAATATATATCAATAAATATACATGACCTTTAAATAATTGTGCAAAAATCGCCTTTTTGTGCAAATGTGCAAAAAAAAGGAGGTAATTAATCACTTTTATCTTTTTAAACAGTGTCATTTGTATCAGCGTAGGCATAGATAATTATCTGCATATATATATGTGTGTGTGTCTTCAAAGTACATAGATGTGGATTTAGGAATAGAAAATCTTTACTGTCTGTATATACACTTATCTTTCGATATTTTGGTCTTCGATATTTTGTCCACAGTATTCTTGTGTCATGAGAATCATATTATTGATATTCAGTAGGACAATCATCAGACCAATAGTCAGGGAAGGATTCTCCATTAGGGCTCTGGGGCTGCGCCCCCATGAAATTATTTGCTTCCATTCCTGTAAAAATATTAAATACATCGATTTATTTAGAGGTACAATCATATCTCTGAACAAATCAATGTATCTAAGTCTGGACTGTCTGCCCCAGGCTGCCTGTCCCGCCTCGCTCTGAAGCAGGAGACGGAAGCCAGGCAGTAAATCAACTTTCTGAACTGTGACGCACGACGCAGGGCTTACTGTTCTAAAGCCCTTTATTATGAATCAATGCCATTTTAGTCGATGACAGTATCCACAATAGGCCAGTGACGCGGTCAGCATCATGCTTTCGGGCGCTGGAGTCTCCGTCCCTGCCTGAGAGCAGCCGCCCGTCATTCACAAGCATAGATCCCACCTTTCCCTTTCGTTACACATAGGAGTGGATGCATGCATGTGTGTTTTAGTGCCTTGTCCTCTGTAATGGTAAGTGTTAGAATGCTGATCTTCTGTTATGTACATTGTTCTGAGACCCCTCGCCATGCTTATCTCCACACTGTGACACCCCAGACCCTGGATTTACGTCGCTGGCTCCATTAGTAGAGGAGCTGCTGCATTTGTTCCCCGTAAAATGGATCCAAAAGACGAGCGGGCCGGGGTTATTGTTCCCTTTTGAAGTTGATCCAAATATTGAACTCAAGCGTAAAGCGAGAGATATGTGCTTACAGTAGACAGTTATCGGCTGTATGACATTAAATCTGACCCTATCTTCATGCCCATAATACATTAATGCCAAAACATGGTTTGATTTACAAACAATGAGTGTTAAAAACATTAAAGCAATACATGTCAGCTATTTAGTTACTCTCTTATTCCAAGTCTTAATTAATCTTGCCTTCCTCAAGAGTTAGCTATTTTATCATGTTGTGTTTCTTTCTGTATTTTTTCCAGTGCGTACTTTGGCTTTGATTGAGAGCTCTGATGCTGAAGCCAAACCAAAGTGCCTGTCAGTGGGTTCTCTCTGCAGAGTGCACAGAACAATGGTCATATATTCCAGTGGTAATTGCAATTTTGTGAAAATGTGTGTGAAGGGGTGCACAGATGGCGAAATATTTAAAGGGCAAAAGTAAATAAATTGCTTAAATGTGAGTGAATGCACTGTAAGTTTGGAAGTGGTGAGGTGAGGGAGATGCGGGGAAGTGCATTCGGGGAAGAGTGAAAAGAGGGTGCTGAAGAGGAAAGAGAAGTGGATGAAGATGTGCAGATCTTTTTTTACTTTTTTGTCTCTGGAAGAGGATCTATCCTGGACTCCACGTTTGTCCATTAAGCTTTCCCGCGTCGCTGACTACATAAAAGTCATACCAAACTTTTATGCCTCACGACTTTCAAATGCAACCAGCAGCCACTGCCAATAGTATGTGCATTTAATGTGGGGGATGGGGTGGGAAGAGCAGCAAGTGAGAGTTGACTAGAGAGAAATCTGGGGGTTTTCCCAAAAGGATATAGAGGGGATCACATCACAAAGGGAATGTTGTTCACAGTTGATAGCTGTTATGCCTAAGGGGGAGGAATGGAGACAGTGATGCCACTTTGAGCACTTTTGATGTGGAGGGACAACATTCTTGTGTTATGGCGTTGTCAACCCAGTGCGACTGGAGTCCCCTCTAGCACATATCCCAGTTTATTTGCAGTGAGGATACAGCTGACCTTCATTTCATTTAATTTAGGATGGTGAATGCCCCAGTTAAAGGGTAAGGGTTCGCCAGGCTCTGAAATGCCTGGAAGGGGACGTTAATGTTATTCAAGAAGCCCACCTGTTCTTTAGGGACACATGGTGCTTAACAGTTTCCACTGAATTCTTTTGCTCTGCTAAAAATAAAACAAAGAAAGTAGGTACACACCCCAAAACAGGGTCAGGAGTACTTCCTCAGCATAGCCTGCAAAAACTGAGAGACAAAGCTGTAGGGCCTATTATTAGGTTGCAGCCTACCAGAAAGCGCAGCTGTGTAGTTGCAATAAGACTTCTTGGGGACATGCTGAAAGCTTCTCTGGAAATGTATTCCACCCATTGTTTAACATTGGCTTTGTGTTTTTTTCTGTTTGCTGACTTTATTTGTTTTAGGCTGCATAGCATGTCTTTGTCCATCTGATGGAGCATGGCCTGTTTACCCTCTCCTTTCACAGGTGCTTGTATTCTGTAAACAAGCCTCTAAATGTTGTTATTTATGCACATTTTCTGTGCGTTCAAAGGCAGAGGTCAAAAGTAAGGCTCTGCCTTTCGAGGAAGCTTGGTGTTTACGTTTATTCACTGACTTAAAAGTGAGAGGATTTATGTGACAATTTTGCTGCGTACTGGAAAAACACACAATAAAATTAAAATGCGTGTAAATGAATTGTGCAAATATTTCAGAATATATAAGAATTAGGTGAACACAAATGAAGCACATTATTTTGTAATTCTGAAGTTTGGTGGAAACAAATATTTTAATACTATCAAAACAAAGCATTACACTAGGTGATGCCATATCCACACATTATTGTTTGTGTGCTGTATAGTTGTATAAGTAAAACTGTATGTGCAAATGTAATGGGCATTTAAATTGAAAATGTGTTAATGGGCGTGCTCTAACACACCATGCATACCCCACTCTATGGCACTCCACGACACTCTACTCCAAACTACGCCTCGCCACTCCATTCTAGTCCACTTGACTCTATGACCCTACCCTCCATTCTACGACATGCCACTCCACTCTATTCCACAACACTGAATGCCACTCAACACCACTCTGACAGTCTGTGCCCCTCCACTCTGTACCCCTCCACTCTGCACTCCTCCACTCTGCACTCCTCCACTCTGGGCCCCTCCACTCAATGCCACTCTACTCTACGACACTCCACTCCATACTATGTCACTCCACTCTGACACTCTGTTCCACTTTGCACCACTCCACTGAATGCCTCTCTGTGCCACTCCACTCTGACATGCTAGGTCCCTCCACAACACTTTATTCCACTCTATGCCACTAGCCTCTACACTACTCGACTCTATGCCGCTCCACTCTCCTTCACTCCACGCCCCTCCACTCTTTGATACGCCACTCTTCGACACTATACTCCACTGTACACAACTCCCTTTCGGCGACTCTATTCCACTCTATGCTACTCTAGAACACTTTACTGCACTCTACACAACTCCCTATATGTCACTCCAATCTTCACCACTTTACTACACTCTTCGCCATTCTGCTCCACTCTTCGTCATTCTGCTCCACTCTTCGTCACTCTACTCCACTCATCGCCACTCTGCTCCACTCTTCGCCACTCCACTCTTCATCACTCTACTCCACTCATCGTCACTGTACTCCACACTTTGCCAGTCTACTCCACTCATTGCCAGTAGACACCACTCTTCGCCAGTTGAAGCCACCCTCCTCTGCACCTAACTATTAGCCGTGCTGCACAGCTGCCACGCCACCAAACAATGTACGCGACGTGGTATACAAAAATTTTTATAGCGTCAGACTTTCCATCCTCTTTGTGACCTATAATAAAATGGTGCCAAAGAACAACATCTCTACAAATCAGTGCAGTGTCCAGTTATTTAATGACATGTAAATAAATCTAAATTATACAATATCAAATAATTTAATTACCCCAGACCCTTTCAGTACCTTCTGGATGATTGTTTTATGAAAGTAAAGCAACCAATTTGTATTGTAGTAACATTCTTTTTACAGACATTATTCTATGAGAAGTCCCTACTTCCCATATGAATAGACTATGAAAGTGGTCCTGGTAAAAAGTGCTCTTGGAGTTTCACTCAATAGAGATCCAAACGCCTTTTTTGAAAAAGAAGTTAACGCATTTTGGCCAACGCTTTCCTATGGATCAAGTGAATTAAATGGGAGCGGAGCGGAGTATCCCAAAACAATTCCAGAGAACTGTTAATTTAACTAGTAAAACACAGAGTCAGTGGCAAAGAGAATGTATCTAAGGATCACTAGTCGCCTGGGGCTAGACATGATGAGTTAGGTGCTGGGGTGCTGCAGCACCCCCAAAATAACCATGCTGGAGTTTAGAATACGAATGAGCAATAAACATGTTGTTTAAGTTTTGTTTTTATTTTGTCACATCTGTGTTCAAAGATCGTGGTCAAAGGTCAGGCTGTATCTTTTCACAAATTGCTGCCTAGTCTTTTAACACAGGGATTGATGGTTCCTTTTCTTACTCTGACTGCAAAGTTAGAGGAAGTTATAAAGTGAAATTCAGGCAATCTTGCTGGGGACAGATTGTGAAAGCAAAGGCTGTAGGTGGTCAATTTATTTAACACATCAAATATAAGTATCTGCAGATGAACTGTACAAATATTGCAAAATAAATCAGCAGCGAGTAAAGCAGAAATTAAGCACATTTTCAGTAATTGAAGGAGAATGGAAACAAAGAGTTTAATAAAATCAAAGCAAATTTAGACACATTATTTGATGATGGGCTCATGATAAATATTTGCTGAACCCAATTTCCACACATTACCTTTGGTGCACTATATAGTTCTATCTGTAAAACTGTATGTCAGTGTAAATGTAGTGGTCATTTCAGTGGAAAATGTGCTGTCTGTAAATTGCAATGTGCTACCACACCATGCTTTAGTAATACACTTGAGACTGTACACTCCAAAATACACATCTGGTTACATATTACAACCTTACCTCTCAGTTGCTCAATATATTTGCTACACTTGTTCTTTTTGTGATGCTTGGATTTTTCACAATCCCTATGACTTCAATGATGTAACATTGGTGGCAGCACCCCCACTATGTGAATTGTTCCACCGCGACTGTTGTTAACTATTGCTAATGCACTCCTTAGAAGGTGGCTAGGTCCCAAAGCAGAAGAGTAGGAGATGATGGCCTTTCATGAGCTGTACTGAACAAGCAGATTTGGCCAGGAGTGAATAAATAAAAGGGGTAGTTTAACAAAAGGAAATTAACCACCCCGTCCATTGCTTACCATTAATTTGCTTTATTGTCACTCACATTTGCTTGCTTATTTGATGGCTTGCCTTCTTCCTATGTTTGTCCTTACCCTGGGCATTGCCTTCATAGCACTCTTTTTATTGGCTTTCTTGTATCCTTCCACTGATCTATTTTAAAAAATGACTTTATTGTTTTTGGTTACGCACTCCATGAGGGTTCATGTGTTTTCCAGCTATAATTCATGTGCTTCTCTCAAGCAAAATATCTGCCCCCATGTTGGTCTCTTCCTTATGTGCTGTTATGTTATTTTATGTTATTGCAATTTATGCAGCGCACGGCTACCTCCAACGGAGGTGTCCCGGAACTAGCAGGAGATACAGTAGAAAGGCACTGGGGGGTGGGGGCACTAAGTTAGACCGAAGAGCCAATTTTTTAGAGCCTTCCTAAACATAGGCTCTGACTTGGCCTTCCGTATGTGATCAGGCACGGAGTTCCATAGAGAAGCAGTTCTCACTGAGAAAACTCGACCGCCAATCCTGGCTTTTGCGAAGCGAGAAATCCTAAGTAGTTCCTGGTGATTCGATCTCAAAGCCCTGGTCTTGCGCTATTTCTGGAGTCTCTACTTCAGGTATTGTGGGCCAATGTCTCTAGTTGCTCTATAAGGAAAGGTCAGCGCATTGAACTCTATCCTCCTTTTGACAGGCAGCCAATGTAGGCTACGCAGATGGGGGAGATGTGGGCACGTTTCTAATGAGCCTAGCCGCCGCATTTTGAATAGTGTGTAGTTTCCTGATCAAATAAGCTGGGAGACCCAAGTACAGGCTGTTGGCATAGTCAAGCTGAGGCGTAACTAATGCATGGACCACAGTTTTTCTGCAGTCCATAGGCAAAAGATTAAGGAATCTCCGCAAGGCTTTCCGTTTCCAGAAGCATGACGAGGAAACTTGGCATATCTGAGCCCTGCCGGAGAGGTTAGAATTAAATTTACACCCAAGATTCCTAGCAGAAGCAACTGGGAGAGGAGGAGGATTTCGCTCCGACGGCCACCAGAGTTTGGACCGTGGAGGAGAAGGTTGATTGAAGAACAGAACCTCAGTTTTATCGGTATTCAGTTTCAAACAGCTGTCCGTCATCCAAGTCGAGATGTTGATCAAACAGTGCTTAAAATTGTCGAACGCTGCCTAGGCATGTTCCCTAAAAGAGAACACTAGCTGAGTGTCATCAGCAAACGAGACAACTTTCACGCCGCATTGCTCGACTAACGAAGCGAGGGGGTGAGATAAACATTCAAAAGAGTGGGGCTCAAGGCTGCACCCTGGGGAACTCCGCACACAAGAGGGCTAGAGGAGGGCACATGGGGACGGAGTAATACTTACTGAAACCCGCCCTCAAAAAATTAGCGGAACCAGGCTAGAGTGGTTCCCGTCACTCCCAGAAGCTCAAGTCTCTCCAGAAGAATCCGGTGAGAAGCCGTGTCAAAAGCTGCGGACAAGTCCAGCAGCACTAGCATTGCACATCTACCCTGGTCTAGAGTTTTACGTATAGTTTCCGCCACTTCAAGCAGAGCTGTTTCTGTGCTGTAGCTTAATCTAAAGCCCGAGTGATGGAGTGCTGCTTGCACTCTGCCTCATGTGCTGCTCCCTGCCAAATTCCATCCCTGCCTTTTCCTCTCTCTCTTGTGTGCTTCTTGACCTCTCTCTCATGTGCTTCGCATCCTAAACTCACCTGTCTCCCAGTGCTCAGTGTTGTTTTGACTTTTATCTTGCTGACAATGTATTGTTGTCTCCCTTGTGTGCTGCTCACGCTTGTGTTCTTTACCTACGTTCTATGTTGTTCTCTCAGTCATGTGCTCCTCCTTCCAGGTTGCTCTATCCATCGTGTGATGCTTTTCCCCTGCTCACTTCACCCGCTCCTCTGTTGCACCCCCATTTTTAATTTTTTTTTATTTGCTCTAAAAAAATATTTTTTTTCCTACTGATCCAAGTGGCATTTGCCATCCTGGTTCTGTAAAGAAAAAGAAAGAAATTAGCACCCTCATCATTCTGTAGGTGCAAGCATGTGTGGTAATGCATTGTGTGCACCTACAGAATGACCCGACCAGCAGTAGCGGTCACGTCATGATGCCTCTGTTTGCTTTCTTTTCAATACCAATGGTGTATCAGGTTGGCAAAAGGCATTTTCACAGTCAAAGGTCCAACTGGCGAGACCTGTTGTCTTTGCCAATGCTTGATTATATATAGGATTATACAAATTCATGAGTGTACATAAAATAGACAGCCACAAAATATATATATGTCCCTAGAGTTAACAAGGCAAGGTGTGCGGTTCGCTGCTTTGCTTACCTTGCAAACTTTGGAACAAACTCCTGCTGTCCTTAGAATGAACCAGCCCAAATCCAGCTTTAGGAAACTCCTAAAAACTCATCTCTTTTAGGCTTCTTTTACTTACTTTCAAGTGCATCTAGTGATCTGGCGGATGTGTTGTCATCAGCGTTGAGAAATCTGGTTGGGTAGCTATGCGCTATACAACAACGCCAGAATAGAATATTAGACTAAAGCTTTGCTTTTGCTCTGTGGTCCATGGCTGGCACTTCAATAAGCCAGCACTAGCCAGCTGCCTAAGTGCGTCACCACAGTGGAGCACAACGTTATACCTGAGGGCTTGAAATAGAGGTCCGTTGTACAGTGCTGCCTGTTTTGAGCCTGTTAGATTGATGGATTCTAAAGTATTGATTTTAGGTCTGTAACTGCTTTCTAGCTCTCCTTGGGAACTTCAGAGCTTCTCGCTGCAAAACAGACCTATGATAAGCTAAAGAAAAGAACCAAGAGGCCTCCAGAAATCTCTGCCATTGGGTCTCTTGTTGGGCAGCCAGGAATGGCTTTTGAGAACAGTTGTGTCTTTAGCAGGGGTCTGACGTCAGCACAGCTGGATACGCTGCCATGCATTGCCTCCATATGCTGCAGGCCATCCTGTGCAGTACTCTGCCCCGAGGCAAATCAGTAATAAGCAGCAGTTCCACCATTAAGGTGGAGGAGTGTCGCCCCACTGCTCTCTGAGCAGTGCGAAAGGAAAAATAAAATGATAATGACACAGTTATTATCATTTTATTTTTCAGTAGAGCCAGTCAAGGGCGGGGCGGGCTAGGCTGTCTGACAGAGCAGGGAGTAGGAGTGGTAAGCGCCATAAGTGCGCATGTCAGTTTGGCCAGCCATTTTTGGACAGCCAAATCGTCATGCGCACTTAGCATTTCTCCACCTGGCTGTGTTGCACAGCCGGGTGGAGAACAGTCCCAGGCTCCTAGGCACTGTCTGAGCGGCAAACCAGGCCGCTCAGACCAATCACGACTCTGCTGTCATGCTGGTAATACTGTTACCAGCATGACTTAGTGGAGTCTGGGAGCCTGTGTGCTGCCGGGAGTCTGGAACAGAAGAGGACGGAGGAGAGGCCCCCACCCACCACTTCTGTTCCCTCGCAGACGCCATGGGTATTAAGCAATTGTCATTTTTCCATTACTGTGAAGACTACAAAGGACTTGAAACGAATGGCAGCAGAGCAATAAGGAGAAACAACAGCAGTTGCTTACTACAAGATGTGTTACAGCCAGGCTTCGATGTAGACATAGACACTAATATGTGTATTAAATTCAATGCAACATTCCCCTTCAATTCAGTGTAAAGCACCATATTGATGCAGGTACAATCATACCAATATTAGCCATAGTACAGCCAAAAATGCTAACTCAAATATTTTTTTTTTGCTCCTTCACCTTCTATACTCCATCATGGTTATTTAAAAAAATATATATTTTTGGGATTTTTTATTTGCATACTTACAACCACGTACTGAGTATCAAATGTAAATATCGGAACTGGACGCAGTGTCTACAATAATACTTATACTGTATTCTGGAAAGAATAATGGACAATACAATTGACATAAAATACTACAATCACCGGTCCCCACTGCAGAGTAAGTTATAAGAAGATATGTACGGACTATTAACTTCGAAGTGATTACAGTAGATCTAGACATCCGTAATGACGACACTTCAAATATGTGTTTTTTACACTGATAATACTTTACAAATTGCAGTCTCCCGCTGTTGTCTCTACTGGTTCTCCCTCAACCTCTCCTGTTTCCTTTCCCACCAGGTACATTCGATAAGGACGCCATATATCCTTAGGGCGATTCTGTGGTAATAGAAGATCATTACAAACATCTGATTGTGTGTTACAGAACACCCCATCACTGTGCCATTCCTTAAGGGTGGTAGGTGGGCCACGGCCCCAATGCATGGCCACTCTACGTTTGGCCAAGAGAAGGCCACGTGCTATTAGTTTCCTTACCTCCTTCATGACCTCTCGATCTAGTCCTAATAAAGCTAGCAGTGGGTCAGGTTCTAGAGTATTCTCTATAATCAATGAAAGTTCACGGAAAATCTTAACCCAGAATGCTATAATACCAGGGCAGTACCATGCAGTATGTAAAAAGCCCACCCCCGGGGAGTGACAACGAAGACATTCGGTCGACTCGCTGAAACCGTATCGATGCAACCTCTCAGGAGTGTAATAGAAACGATTTATGTATTTGAAGTGTATGAGTCTGTGCCTACCATTTAGAGAGATTTCACTTGTCCTCGGGCAGCAGTATTGCAAAGTTTTATCGTCTAAACACACCCCGAGTTCTCTTTGCCAGTCTATACGTGCCTTTGTCATAGTCGGGCATCTAGCCTCCTGCGCATGCGCATATAGTCTGGAGACCAACTTTCCTGGAGCATTGTCACAGATTAGGCGGGACAAAGCAGCGAGCTCAGAGGGTTCCATCATATCATCGCCAAGAAGGTTTCTCAGCGCACAGCGGACCCTGAAATATTGAAATTTTGTCAGTTTAGTCTTTTCAGGCATTCCTATGATCGCTCTGTCCCAACTTTTTACTACTCCCTTATTAAGGAGGCTTCCCATTTTATGTATACGTAAAGACTGTAGGGCATTGGAAACTGCCTTCTCCTTCTCTACTTTGAACCATGAACACCAATCTAACAGAATATGGGGTGAATTTGGTAGTGAGGGGCATTGGAAACTGCCTTCTCCTTCCCTACTTGGAACCATGAACACCAATCTAACAGAATATGGGGTGAATGTGGTAGTGAGGGGCATTGGAAACTGCCTTCTCCTTCCCTACTTGGAACCATGAACACCAATCTAACAGAATTTGGGGTGAATGTGGTAGTGAGCCTGATTGTTGTGTCAGCATTCTGTGCCGAGCCTGTATAGTAGGGTATAGGAAATCCACTGTACTATGTTGTCTGTTTGGTTCTCTAAACAGGGTCTGCGGCAAAGTATGTGGGAGGGCGCGTCGCGTTCCACCTGGAGATGGAGGTGGTTGGGTGGCCCATGCAACCAGTAATGGGCGTGTGAGCCTTGTGCCGCAATATAATATTGTTCTATGTCCGGGGCATTCAGGCCCCCCATATCATATGGCAGAGTAAGGACTTCCCATTTAACCCTGGATTGTTTGCCAGCCCAAGACAACTTAATCATCAAAGAGTGCAATGTTACAAAGAATGATCGGGGTAAAGCCATGGGATATTTTGAAACAGAAATGGGAAACGGGGTAAGACTATCATTTTCATTAAAGCAAATAGTCCGATTAAGGACAATGGCAGTGTAATCCAACGCGCTATATCCGTTTCTAGTTTGTGAATAGCCTTACCATAGTTTTGAAGTATCACTATAGTAGAGTCAGGATGACCCATTATACCTCCTCTGTTTTCCAATGCTAACTCAATTAATTTTGGCATTGAATATCAGGTGTAAATTGCTAGCAAACTTGAAGGCACTAATTGTATTAACCTCAAAGGGCTGGAAGTTTGGATTTGACTTACAAGGATCCAGACTTGTGCCTTGCTGGTCACTTGCAGATGTTTGTGACAAGCACATAACCAGCTCATTTGTGTACCAGGATAGGAACCCTGGACCTACATGTTACAATGGGGTCGCTAGATGAGGATGCTGGAATCTACTGCACTTAGTTATTGAGAGTTAAATGTTATGTCCCTTAGGGTACACCCAGTGCACTGCCAGAGGCGCTTTAACCCTCTGAAATGTTTTATGACAATTCAAATACGTGCTACGCTGCTACATCCATATAACTGTAGCAAGTGAATCAACTGCTTGATTTGCTTTGCCAGTATCATTCCCTGATGCTCATTGAGCTCTGAAGCATGTTCATTAACCCTCTCAGCTGTATTGTAGCAGATACTCTTGACAAGCAGATGGAGCTGGTAAATAACTTCAGCTTCTTAACGTTCCTGCTCTGAGGACCACCTGGAGACCCCAGTTTCAAATCTTGGGGCGGCCATCTCAGACTTTCATTCTACTAGGGTGAACAAAACTGGCAAAACTGAATAGTGTTAAAGATAACCTCTGTGTGCTTGTACCGACTTGAAAAAAAAAAAATAATAATATATATATATATATATATATATTTCTTTTAAAGAAGCCAAAAGCGTTCCCCTGTTACCGAAGCTCCTGGCCCTTCAGGGCGGCCTCACAAATGGGCACGGAGCAGCCCATTACATTCTCTCAGCAAGACACACAAGGTGAGGCCCAATACAGTTGAAAATGATTTATTTCGAAATTTTCAAGCGCCTGCTTCCATTAGTCCAACGTTTCGGCGTGTTGCCTTGTTCACGGACTAGATTACAAGCGCCCAGGTGCGCTTGAGCCTGCTTTTAAATTGGTGCACCACGTGACTGTAAACATCAAACTACCAATCCCATAGTGCTTTGTGCGTGTTGTTGCATGCACGGTGAAAATCACACAAATACTAATCCTTGGTGGTATATATATATATATATACATACACATATATTGATTGTGCAGGGTGAGGAGGTCCAGTAACCATACAACCCTTGTATTGGAAAAAGGTAGATCTATACTATATGTCCCTCCCTTGCCCCACGTGTTGGTGGTGGTGGTCGGTGGTGGGTTTTGGGATAGCCTAAGGCCCATAGACTTCTGGGAGCTATGGGGGTCTCAGGGGCCCCTCACCACATCCTGCAGGCAGGCCCTATCATTTTACATTACACCACTGGTCATTGCATTGGTGCTTAGCTTGCTGAAACCCACAGTTTGTCTGAAAAATAGGGATAAGTAATGTGGAAAGGCAGGATTAATTATTACGACCCACGCCTGGTTTACACAGCTGTGGCTCGCCATCCCACTCCTCTGGTACGGAAAGATACATTATCTGTCCTGCAGCTCAGTTGGACAGTTCAGGAAGCTCAGAATCCCTCATGTGTTTGATCTTCAGCGTTGAGAAAACATACTTTGCAGAGTTAGAGTCAGCTGGTAAGTGAGTTTGATCCCCCTGCACACCCCAGATCCCATTTTTGCAGTAGCTCTTATGTTTCTAGTTTGTTTTGTGCGGTATCTTATGCAGATGGACTCTCGGTCTGAAAGATATCAATGTTTGGGAAAACACAGCTGGAATGACTTTGAGAAATTCATTGTTTTGGACAAGAATCACATTTCTTGAGGACTCCTCTAGTGTGCCGGAGGGATCTGGCACTAGTCAGAGTGGCTTGTGGAACAGAGTAGCGACTGCAGAGACAGGGGCGATGTCTGGTCCAGGGGCGTAACAAAGGCCCCCGCAGCCACTGCGGTGCAGAGGGCCCCAAGGCTTATCCATACTGGATGGGGCCCCTCAGACCCTACTGATGTTAGTGTGAGGGGCCCACTCAGCATATCTTGCAGGGGGTGGGGGCTCACATTTGTTTTGTTACGCTGGTCCAGGCTGAGACAGCGGGTATTGCACCACCTGTGCTGAGCACGTGACCACACTCGAACTTTGAAGACTCGCTGACACAAGAAAGTCAACCATGGTGGTTGCCCCCTCCACCAGAAAACCTCTGCTGTGCACTGAGCACAGGATGTCTTGCTGCTGGTTCTAATTCTGCCTGAAATTGACCTTTTCTTAAGTTAGTTAATAAAGCGTCAATCGCGATCCATTTCCACTACTGCCCCTGTAGTCAAATAGTAGCAAAATACTGCCAAAGCTTTCACTGATCTGTTGAAACTATTAAATACTATAGACTATACCTGATGTTTCCATTCAGAATTCCTATGCAAGTCAATTTAGAGATGAGACCCTTAATCCTTTTCCATACCCATTAGCATCCACATTGTCAATGTTTCCATCTCATTCCCAGCATCCTCCTCTCTACCGCTCTCCCTTCTAAGCAGTGGTGTAGCACAGAATGACAGAAATCTCTTCCTATCAGGAGAAACTCAGGTGAGAGCCCCTAAATGTTCACCAAGCTAGTAGCCACAAAGGTCTTAGGCAGAGCGTTGGCCACCAATGGGTCGTGTGTACTCCTGCACTGCACGGGCCACAGAGGTGTGCCTTTATTGCACCACTGCAGTACAAATGTGCAAACTCAGGAGAAGCAGCCACTAGACATTACCCCTTGTTCTCCTCTGCACAATTTTGTTCATATTCTCCAGATTTCTAACTCATCAAAAACTGCTTGCACCTCATTTCCTCCTGGATGTGGAGCATTTCCCTGAAGCTGAACCCCCGCCAATTCCAGCTAATCAACAAGAACAACAAGCCACAGCTGGTACAAGCCTGGCACAACAACAGGAATTTGGACAGATTTGGATCTCAAAATTTAACTGAATGCCACGTCAGTCAAATTCACCCTGGAAAACAATCTCACACTCGAGGAGCACATGGAGTATAAAACGAAGACAGCCTGTTTCAGCTTTCACTACTAAAGAAAGAGAAGCCATCCCTCACTGTACATGTAGAACTGCTGATCAAGGCTCTGTGCTCTCACATTTGAGGGATGGCAATGCCCTTCTTTCTGGTGCCCTCCAAAAGAATCCTCAAACCCTGGGTACCTTTAGAATCCTAAGGATGGTGGAAAGAAAAGATGCAAATTTGGCATTGATAATTTGTGGGGAAAAAGTTATGAAGGCTTAAGCATGTAGTACCCTAAATATTTTTTTTTTAAAAAGGTTCATTAGTGGGAGTAAAAAAGCTGCAGCTGTTAAGGGTTTAATAGAGCACAACAGTGCTATCATAACAGAAACTGCATACGTGCTTGTTGGACTTGCCCTTTTTGCAGGGTCATCCCTAAACCTTTTTGCCTTTCTCCTAGCCTTTTTCTGACATGGTGTTGGTGGTTTTAGGACTTTGGGCACTGCTGTTCTGTGTAAAGTGTGTGTGCTCTCTGTGGTAAACATGGTAAGATTGGTCTACACCTGTTTGGCATATTTAATTTACCTGTCAGTCCCTTCTAAAGTGGTATCTCAGATACCCGGGCCGGTGAATTAAATGCTACTGGTGGGCTTGCATCGCTGATTGGGCCACCCACCAAAGTAGCCTTTCAAACCTATCTCAGGCCTCTGCCATTGCAGGGCCCGTGCGCGCAGTGTTACTGCCGCTGTGACATGACACCTAAAGTGTGTGCCATGTCTGTGACCCCCCTTTTACTGCATGTCAGTCCCCCTTAAGGTAGGCCCTAGCTAGCCCTATGGTCATGGTGCATTGTAGGTAAAAGATTGGACATGTACCTTAAGTGTGTGACATGTCCTGGTAGTGACAAACAGCCATTTTGGTTTCTCACTACTGAGGGGCTGCCCTCCCATAGGAATGCATTGGGGATTCCCTGATAAGTGTTTCAGTGGTAATTCCTGGTATGAGAGGAGCAGCGTGGCCAAGTTTAGTATGGTTGGAGTAGTAAAAATAAATGCTACGCAATGATGTGCGCAGATTTATCATAACTATTTTAGAAATGCCACTTTTAGAAGTTGGCATTTCTGTGTGTTATGTGTCTGCCTGCCTGATGTGTATTGCATGTCTGGTTTTGGAGTGGCAGGGGCTAGTGAGGTGTGTGTGGCTCCAGGAGGGGCAGGGTGAGTCAGCACTAGGGTGAATGGGACATCTGCATTTGGAGTAGTGGGAGGAGAAGTCCCTGCTCCCTGAATAGGTCTGTGCCTAGCCTGTACAATGCTGGCTCTGCCCCCTGTGGTGTGTCTGATCACCGAGCCCCCTCCTGAGAAAGGGGAAGAGGAGCCCTGTAAACAGAATGCTCCAAAAAAAAACAGAACCAGTTGGGACTGGTTCCGCCAAGCCTTGTGCCAGGGCAGAAAAAGGAAAACTGAGTATAAATGTAGGGGCTGTGACCCCATGTTTGTTGAGCTGTGCTTGTGCGTACTTTGGCTGGGGGGGGGGACACTCTGCCAGGAGGAACCGACGTGGGACCCAGCTGCAGCTTCTGTGGGGTCCCTGCGTGCTGGCCTGCCTGGCTTCCCCCTGCTGGGGTGTTCCCAGCCCCAAGGACTTTTAGTTCCTGCCTGCTGGATTCCTTGCCCAACTTTACCCCAGGAACTTTGAGGGGCTTAGCGCCTCGAGAGCGCTATATTTTGTTTACAGGAGCCCCAGAGGAGGGGATTCCAAGACTGCCAAGGAGAGAGGAGTGTGTGGCCTGGCAGCGCAGGGCTGTGACGTGCCCCGAGGGAATCCCGGCGTTTGGGATTCCCCCTGCGCTGTTTTCTGGAGCGGGAACCCACCCCGCATTTGTGCCCTGAGTAGCGGGAGCCTACCCCGCATTTGAGCTGATCCAGCAGGAGCCCACCCCGCATGTGTGCGTGCCTGGCGTGTGCCTACCCCGCATTTGGTTCTTTAGGAGCGGGAGCCCACCCCGCGTTTTGCGGATCGTCAGCGGTATCCCACCCCGCAATTGTCTTTACTTAAAGCGGGTGTCCACCCCGCACTTTGCCCAGAAAGAAAGCGTCCGCCGCGTTTGCCTGCGGCGACCTGGAAGCCAGGCAAGAGCCGTCTGACTGTGGGCGGGGCCTGCAGCCTCTCACGTCTGGAGCCTCACGGGCTCCACGCCGAAGTCCCGGTCCCAGGAACGGGGACCAGGCGAAGTGAAAGGAAGTCTGCTGGAGTCCCATGAGACCAGCGGAGTCCCAGAGCACCCCGGTGAGTGTGGGCGGGACCTGTGGAGGCACCCTACCTGCTAAGGAGACCTGAGGAGGCAGAGAGCCGTGACAGAGAGCCCCGGTGAGTGGGGCTCAGAGGGGGCCGTGTCTGTGTCTTCTTCCTGCCAGTGGGGGCTGAGTCTGGAGCGTTTTTCTTGTGCTCCCCAGGCACAGTTGGTGCCACAGCCCATTTTCTCAGCTGCACCGCGAGGGCAAATTGGTTGAAGAGTCCCAGTCGGGGACTCAGGAGGCACAGTGGGGCCAGGGCTCATTTTTACTCAGCTGCACCACCAGAGCGCGGGCAGCTGCAATGTTTGGGGGCATTTTCTTTGGTGACAAGGAGGGGGTGAGAAGCACCCCACGCCCCAGCGCAGTACGCACTTTGTATGGGCTGCAGAAGTGGCAACAGGGCCAGTGGAAGGCCCCAATACAAGCCCTGACATTTTTGGACATAGGGCATTGGGCCCCAGGGACAGTTTGGTGACATTGGTAGAGCGCCAGGCTCTACAGAACTGCATAATATGTTTATGTCTTCTATGATGGTTGCCAAATATGATTTATGCCCATGGTATTTACGCTAATGTGTTTATGCTTATGAGGTCATTGCATAATGTGTTTATGCTGGTAATACCTATTGCGCAATGTGTTTATGCTTATGAGGTGATTGCATAATGTGTTTATGCTGGTGATACCTAATGCGTAATGTGTTTAGGTTATTGCATAATGTGTTTATGCTGGTGAGGCCTAATGCATAATGTGTTTATGCTAATGAGGTTTGGGCCTAATGTGTTTATGCCTAATGTCATGCTATGATATTTTAGGTGTCTAATGCTAATGTGATAATGCTTAGGTCATTATGGTACCAGTAGTTACTGGTTATGTTTTATATTTACTTACCTGTTCTGATGGTTCTGATGGTGGCCCAATTGGCCCTGTCCTGTATATAACCCCCTGTGAATATTGTCTAGTGCCAGTTGGCACAGTGTATATTGTGTGATTATGATTCTAATGTGTTTATGATAATACAAAGGCTATTTTTTATATAACCTTGTGTGGAGTTTCTTTTGTGGTGCACCTAGTGAGTTGCTGCTGCTGTGTGTGTGTGGGTTGCACAAACGCTTTACACATTGCCTCTGGGATAAGCCTGACTGGTCGTGCCAAGCTACCAAGGGGGTGAGCAGGGGTTATCTAGCGTGTAGCTTCCTTGCCCTGACTAGGGTTGTGATTTCTGCCTGGCTTAGGCGCAAGCCCTAGCCAACCAGAAATCCCATTTCTAACAGTGCTAAATTGGCACTGCTGCAGCCTCACCATACACATAGTATTGAGAAGCAGCTGGATAAGAGTTGTGGATCCCGTATTCATTTGTAAACATCAGTGTTTGCCCCTCACTCTTCGTTCTTCTCCAACAGTCTACACTTGTCCCTGCTTGCCAGGTGACTCTGAGCCTTCGCATTCTGAAGCATCAGGCATGAGCCTGCTGCTTGAATATGCATTGAGCTGTGGGTTGAGCCGCACTTGCTCTGCGAGCCATGCACTCCTGCACACAAGTCCCATTTCTGAGACAGGGCCTGTGGACAGAAAAAATGGACCTACTGCTCCCGTTAGAGCATGATGCTGCTATGTGAATAAGAGTGAACCTGTAATCACAGTTCACGTAGGTGGGAAATCCTAAAAGGGGTCCTGGGTAAGCAGTACTATTGTGAAGTGTCTTCAATCTAGTTAATTACAGGCTATAAGGACGAATGAATTCATAGAGGGTGGGCTGCGTCAAACCACAAAGCCACCACTGGCTTACCAAATCCAGATTTCCATTCAGTGCGCTGTGCCTCACATGCACATGCGTAGAAGGATATGCATCTCGCTACCTTCTAGACAGAATCAATCCCTACCATCTCAACCCTCCCACTCCACTCTGCCAGAAGCAATTCACTGGTCAATCTCAAAGGCTAGCATTGGCAAAATTGCCATGCCAGTAACTGTGCCGTCTCTTTTAAAGAACCTTCCCATCGATATCAGTAAGACACCCCACCACCAGCATCAGATCTCCACCACACAAGATGAGTCCTCATTGCTTTCACTCGTGGAAAGCCTGATCTTAAAAAGGCCTCCATTTTGGAGGAATTAAGAAATGCTGCATCACTTATTGTTTCTGCCTTCACACCACCAAAAGGGATTGTACTTCCCTGTGGTACCCATACATGGCCCCATCACAAGATTGTTCTATCTGCTGTTTCAAGGTCTGGGAAAGCAGTTGTTACCACAACTTCACTATCACCCATCATATAAATGTGTGGTCACTTGTCTCCCGCTCTAGGCATTAATGGGAACCACAGGTCCCTTCCAGTAGACAGCCCCAGAAGTGTCTTAGAAGCGGCTACAGGCACCTGTGTATGCAATTCAAGACAATAATCATGAGCGCCTCTGGCAGAGAGCCAAGGGAAATTTGTCAATGAAGAAACATGGTTGGGACCAACTTATATTGCAGCAAAGTCACAGGCGGGATTTCTTACAAGCTGCTAACAAACTGGGTGGTTGGGTTTGGGTACCAATGCATTGTCAACTGGTTTTGATACTTCTCTACGCAATGCTGAGAGCATGTAATTCTCTCATGTTGGGGTGTTTTGAATGGCATCACTAACTTTAGCCTTGGGTCTGATTCACCATCTTTGAAGTTGGCTCAGTGAAATGGACCAAATGCATAAATCCTCACTTCCAGTTCATGCCTTCTTTTTCAGCCTCTGTTCTTCAGTGTCTTCTCTTCTGTACTCAACTTACAGGCCTCTAGCAACTGCTCTCACATCACGTACTCAATTTGAACAAAAAGCTGGACCACCATGAATATTCGCCGCTAAGGCCCTTAGTTTGGACCTTGTAACCTGGGGGTTTGAGTGCGAGACCCTGAACCACCTCAGGGTCCTTTCCCCCCCACAGCTGCCCATGCGTCTCCAGGTGGACCTTGTTCGCTCAGGGTCTGCCCTACGTCTAAGCGCTGCGCAAGGGCGACTGCCAATCACGGGCCACATTTCCAACTCGAGGCACAGAGCCTGGTGGGCATCTTGCCAGGATCCATCTGCTTTCGTGTGGGACAGAAGATGCATTTCACGCTGTGGGCAATACTCAGAAGCGTAAATGCGTGTAACCTTAACTATTGAAAACCAATCGCAGCCCTAAAGAAATGCAGACATCAGATATGTTTTCAACTCCTAGATTGAAAGCACGGGGAGTTGTCTTTTTTTCATGCAGATCAAGGGAGGGAAAAAAGAGAAGTTGGAAATTCAGAACATGGCGCGCCCGAGGTGCTCGAGGGCTGTGGGAGACATTTTACTAGACACTGGAGCTATCGCTTGCAGACACCAGCAATGAGAAGGGACAAGCCCTCCTCTGCCTCTGAAATCAAATATTGCTGTCTGGGCAAACAGGAAGTACACCTGGCCCTCGGGACACTCGCGCAACCGGAGCCCCGCTGCTATTCCACGAAACCTGCCGAGTGGGGCTTGACTCACAAGCACTGACGCTTCGTTTTAATATGTGTTTATATCGATTTACTTCGCGGTATGTGCTCATTAAAACGTTTTCTGGGACACTGCCCCTTCTTTTATTTTCCACCTGTGCATACTTCTATCTTCGGATCTGTATCTGTGAAATAGTCTGGTTTGGTGTCTTGTCACTCGAACTGTGGACTGGTGTGAAAAACATGGCAAATCCATTTTACACCAATGTGCCCCTTGCATAAAATAAAATGCAGCAAACACCCTTTGCTCCATTCCGTAATACAGAAAGGTTTTTGCTCCGCAACTAAAACGAAGAATGTTGACTGTAGAAATATTCCTAAAAAAAAAGTAATTATGTTGACTGACATTTACGGAAAATAGAGCAATAGTAAACACTAAGCCGTTTGTGGGAATCGGTATCATTCGCAGTGAGCGCTAAGTGCACCCTGAAAGTAAGATGCTGCACAAAGCATTGACACTTTGAGGCCAGTTCATGAAACGCAGGCCATATGGTCCATGTGCAAGGTATAAAGTGGGCGAGAGATCCCCCCGTTCGTTTGTACAGGACCTTTTGAGCTTGTCTGCCATCATTGCAACCACATTTTAATGTTCTTACTCCTGGCAGTGGTTGTCATTTTTACCCACACTGAACCAGAGACGCTTTAAAGCATGGGCAAAGTGGGAAATTGCCCAGGCCCCCAAATTCCAAGGAGCCCCCTGAAAAGTAAACATTCTCTCTATGTAGCTCACCTCTGTCTATTTCTATATCTCAACCCCTCTCCTCCCTAAGCTGCCTTCTACCTCTGAATCTGTCTCTTTTTGCCCTTTGGCATCTTAATGATTTTTGGGAGTCCTGGAAAAAGACATTCTAACAGGTTGTTTTTTTTTAACCCAGTTTCTGAAAGCTTGTTTGGCATTGTATGGGTTTTAATAAGCCGTACATTCATAATACATTTCAAAGTTGTTACGAACAGCGGTCCCCAAAATATGCCTTGACCGGGTCCTCAAAAATCCTTAAAATGGCACTAGGGTGTATGTCCAAAAATGGTTGTAAACATTTCCAAAGTACAGAAATCTTGAGCACAACTCACATTCAAAATAAATCACATCTTCTGTCTTTTTAGGTCTGACGTTAACCAAGACCTTTTGTAGTGTTTAATACATTTACTTATCGGGGCTTTCAGCCAGGCCTCTTCCTTCAATGGTCTATTCATATCTTTCTTCTGCCCACTACAGCACACCCAGTAGGGCAATGGGTCAGCTCGCATGTCATTGGCTAACTTCACTGAGAGTAACACATTCTGCCCTTTCACTAGGAGCACATCCACACACACACACACAATGTTGTTCCCTTAAGTGCCAGGGACAACAACGGTAATGCAGGCTTTTTGAGACCAAAAATATTTTTGCTTTTAGTCCATGTCTTTTTTAGATTGGTTAGGACCCAACAGTTTTCCCAACAATAAAGTTATAAAAACCCGTGCCAAAACAAAACAAGCACTGACAGAGCCAAAAGGTTGGACATCAATGTCAGATCCATTGACTTTGCCAGTGCTTGTTTGACAGTATTATTTAGCTGCAACCTCAAGAAATTCTGAAAGTCCAGTATTTAGTGTAGCTTATTCCTTTCAGCCCGTGTTAGTTGATCAGTCTTACAGGTAGCACCGCCTGTTTTCTTGGATTCAGTCGAATAGCTTGTGCAGTTCCTGTTGTGTTCAGGTCAGTGTGTACCTGCCCCCTTGGTCCTATAGTGAGTTGTGCCTTGAGAGTTCTCAGGTCCTTATAATGAGTGGCCCACGGAATGGGCGGAAACTCTGTCATGAGGAAAATCTGTTCCATTGCAAGCTGAACTCTGAGGGTCCACTAAGGATGAGGAATGGCCAGGAGAATCAGTGATTCCAGGTCTTATTTCCCTCAGTAATTTCTCAACAGGGTTTGAGCATTCAGCCAACACTTTCTGGTAAAAGCAAAAGCGCAAAACTCCGATGGGGCAGGTAACTCTAGCCCAGGGCCGGAACCACAACCAGCCTTGGCAAAGTGCTCGGCCGGCCCCCATCCCCCCCCCCCACGGGGGGTGGGGGGTGGAGGGGGGAGTGCCGCCGAGCTCTTTGCCAGGGCCGGTTTTTGGCCAATTTTGTTACAGGGCCGATTGCTGCAAAAACGACCCTGTAACAAAAACGGCCCCCAGGTGTGGCGCACCGGGGGATTGCCCGGTGCCCGCTAGGGCCAGTCCGGCCCTGCTCTAGCCCCATTGGTATTAAGACGCCACTCCTTAATGAGAGGCCTATGATCTCATTTCAAAATTGCAGATTTTTTGATTGGGGTACAGGAGGAGATTCTAGATAGTATCCCAGCCACCAATTCCAAAGATTATTACTGTTCTCAGACCTCAGACTATGCACAGACCTCGTAACACTTGCCCTTTTCCAAGTACTTTTCCATGTTTCCAGGGACAAACTCGCTAACTTTTTCTGCATGCTCAGAGCAGGTTGAACATGTAAGCGGGATGACCAGTGGGACAGAGTCGTAGTGTTGGGGAGATGGGAGGAACAAGAGAGGGCCAGCCTCTCTGAGGGAAACTATAAACTGCTGCAATTGTCAGACAGGTGCCTGGCTGTGCTGCTGCCTGCAGTCCATGACCCTGCTGCATTGAAAAAGGTTTGGTGTCTCCAGGACTAAAATGATTAGTTTCAGAGTTTGTGGCCTGATATTTCCTGTCCCAGAGACATTTGGAATTGCCGATGTGGAACTTTACCCAGAGATATTTTTGGTAATGAGAGCACTGCTAGACCTGTCAGCCTAAGGGTGTTCTTCCCCGAACCTTTTTGCATACTCCCGCCTGTTTTCTGAAATTCATTTTTGTTGGCTTTACGACAAGTGCTAAAGTCATGTACTCACTTCTTAAAACATGCTGAAATCAGCCTTCACTTGATTATCACATTTAATTTGCTTATAAGTCTCTTGTAAAGTAATACAACATGTACCCAGACCCTGTAAATGTAATGCTATTAGTGGGCCTGCAACACTTATTGTGCCACCCACAAGCAGCCTTTCAAAACATATCTTAGGCCTGCCATTGCCTCCCATGTTTAGTTTTAAGACTACGCTAAACCTCTTGCCTAAAAGTCCATTGTTAATATATATGTCACTCCTAAGGTAGGTCCTAAACAGCTTGTAGGCAGGGTGCATTGTAATTAAAAAATGTGAAATGTACTTTTAATTTTTACATGTCCTGGTAGTGAAAAACTCTTAAGTTAGTTTTTCACTACTGTGAGGCCTACCTCTCCCATAGGATAACATTGGGTTGCCTCATTACAGTTATTAAGCGATAACTTTAATTTGAGAACAGGTGAAAATATCATGTTTGATGTCCAAAGAATTGTAATTTAAAATCCTCCTCAATGGTAAAGTCGGAGTTCAAGTCACAATTTAGAAAGTTAGTATTTTCTTGTTCTAACCATTTGGTGCCAGCAGCCTGTGTCCTGGGTCACATGACTGTGAGTATCATGGCAGTTGGCCTTTGTGTATTCCTCCCAGGCAGTGAGCAAATGGTAGACTAGGTGTTGGCAGGATGGGTCATACTACCAGGATGTGTGGGGCGGAGCTGTTCAACTTACATGGAGCTGCACAGTACACTTTCAAGGAACTTCACAATAGCCTTTTGTCACCCCAGACCCTTTGGAACCTGGGCAGGGACAAATGAAAATCCTTAACCACCTGTGGGGGAAAGTCTCCAGAGGGTTCTTCCACTTAAAAGCTGGCACCAAGTATAAAACTAGTACCCTCAGACCAACCCTTCAGTTCACTCCTGGACCTGTGGAGGACACTCAGCCTGCCTGCACTTCAGAGAACTTCCCTGTTGCTTGAGGCCTGCCCTGCTGCTGGAAGCCTGCCTTGAACCCTCAGAGGATCGCCCTGCTGCTGGTCAGCTGTCTTCCTGCTTGAACCTATGACTACCATAGTGACTCCAAAGGCTAGTTGGCTGGCCTCCTTTTCGGAGTTCTGAGCTACAGGGATGCAAAAAGCGCCAACACCTTGCACCCTCCACTTGGATACCGCCTGAGGTAAATCCTGCCCTCCAAGTAGTGCCCACCCAGTCCTGGACCATTGGAGTGGTGCTAACGGTGCCCAAACAACCTAAATCAAAAACTTGGAACTTAAAAAGTTTTCAGCCAAAAAGTGCTGTGAGACCGAGAAGAGGCCGGGACCTACCTCCTCACTGATCCGTTCAAGATACATCCCCGGTCGGCCTGACTTTGTGGTATTTCCCGGTACGTTCTTTTCCGCAGCAGCACATCCTGTTCAGCGGTTCCTCGCAGGAGGGGTATCCAGCCTTGTGGAATCTTCGTTGACCGCATCCTGAAGCTTCATCCCACTGAAGATTTTAGATTTAAATAAATGAGACTAAGTCCGAATGTAGAAATCTTCACTGCCTTTTCGTCCAACTGCTCCCCGATGACGATGCCACTTCCTCAGACACCAGCGACTGCCTTGCCCCTCTGAACTTTACCTTCTCAGACATTTTTCTTCAAAATTTCTTCAAAGCCTGAAAGTAAGCAGAGACCGGGCCCATCCACCTCCTGTGTCCAAACCACGCACCATTGCAGTCAGCCATAACTTTAGACTTTGCCCTGCTCTTGTGCGACCAGATTTCCACTGTTGGCGCTTTGACCTTTTAGTCAGTAGTTGTGAATAAAGACTTAAAACTTCATAACTACTGTTCTACTGAATTGGATTTTTGTTGTTTTGGTGTCACATAATTTAGGATATTTACTTGATTTTTCTAAATTGGTGTAGAATTTTGTCTTGTGTTGCGTTTCTCTTTGTTACTGTTTAAGTACTGCATACATTCTTTACACGTTGCCTCTAAATTAAACCGGACTGTTTTGTGCCAAACTACCAGAGGGTTAAGTACAGGTTAATTTAGTGACTTTCTGTGGTTCACCGTGACAGGGATTGTGGTTGTTGCTTGGGAAGGGTTCGCACACCACTTAAAACCCCCCATTTCTAACGAGCACTATCCCGGTCTGATTAGGGCACAAGCTGGTTCTTTGGACCATTAGCGTTGTCTGGTGTAACTTCTGCTAAAGCTTTTGTTGCCAGTCTCCAGTCTCTCCATGTTTTTAGGTCTTGTGATAGGGGATACTTTTTGATTTTACCAAAATATGCATATAACGTACTTCTAGGGGCTTTCAGCCATCCCTCTTCGTCAACTGGTCTATTGTTGTGTCATTAATCCTCTACTGCCCGCTACAGCAACATCGAGCAGCAGTAGGTCAACCCACTTCAGCCATTGCCTGTTTTCACTCTGAGTGACGACATTCAACACATCCGCAAACAAGGTAGTTGGTTTCCTTCAGCGCCAGGGAATCCAGTGATTTTTTTTAGCCTAAGAATATTGTTGCTTTTAGCATTTTTTCTGTCTCATATTGGTGGGGGCCCAGTAGCTCCCCAATAGCAATGTTGTACAAAAAATAAATATCAAAACATACACTGGTAAAGCCCAAACCTGGTATCCAATACCAGGCTTTTGTCATCGCTTGTTTGCAAAGTGCTGGTACTGCCATGCTGTATTCGTTGCCCAGCGGGGTAAACATTTATAAGGAGGCTGTCGTCGTACTCTAATGCTATTTAACGTTTTTAGACACATTAGCGAGATATGTAGCCTTCTGCATAAAACTTGTTTTCACAGCACTCCCTCGCGATTGATTGAAAGGAAAGCTTGCATTTTTTGCTAGTGTCAAAGGGCTTGCTCATAGAATCCCAAAAGACACAGTAAAACTGGAAAGATAGAAACAGTTTTTGGTCCCAATCCCGGTAAACCTACAGCAGCCTGCACGCTTTTCTCTCCCAGACCAGCTGCAGCGCCATCGTTTGACCGCGAGGTGTACTACAACGTATAACGAGCTGGCGCCGTTGTCTGTTTCTCCTGCTCACAAGTGACTTCACTTTCACTTCTAAAGACACCCGGGCTAGGGAGGCGCCTCGCAGCTCCTCTGGGACTGAATGTGCATCCTCGCCCCTCCTCCCCCGCTTGCAATGTGCAGCTGCGGGCCTCACGCGGGCCCACAGCAGAGGCCGCAGCTCATTAAAAGTGCCAGAGGGAGTTTGGAGAAACACATCCTCTTCCTCCCGGCCCAGGATCGTGTATCTTCGGCCTCAGAACATCTGGTTCGAGTGTCTGCAGAACTCCGAGGGCTCGCACCCTATTAAAGTCCCGCGCCATTCGCTAGCTTCCCCGCCTCACCCCCGCAGGTCCCTTAAACCTGATGGGCCAAGATATGTCCACATGGTGAACCTCAAGCCGTCCGTAGCTATGCACACAACGACTGACAAATGTCACGTGCCACAACTCTCTATTATGTTGTGAGCCTGGAAGGGGTTGACGGAATAAAGGAGGGTTGGGGGGCACAGGGTGGGTAGGCTAAACAGATTAATTGCCAGGAGGACCCCGCGCACCACGTCATTGTTTTATTCACGTTACACCTTGAATCAACCATTAACCCCAAAGGGCCAGGGGTGATAGGCCGCCATTATGATTAAACCCCCTCTCCATTCATTGATTCGCATGCGCAACACTACATTCTCTTCTACAGGGCACCTTAAATGCACCGGGAAGTATGGTGTTCAGTGGGGGAGAGGATGTGGCACTATGGCCAGAGCTGTCGTATTTGGAACTGGGGAACCGGGTTCAGCCTTCATGGCCAGTCCATCGGACCACTCTACTGAGGGAGCACACTCCCATGCTAGACCTTAGAAGGCCCCACTAGACCTTAGAAGGCTTGATGTCTTAGCACAAGCAGGTGTACCATAGTGGTGTCAATTGTGGGTAAACCTTGAAGGCCTGTCCACCACAATCCATACTAAAGTTCATCTCCAGTCTTGAGGGCAGGCCTACGAAGCAGCACACTCTAGAGCAACAGTGATCCAGTCGCTGTGACTCTGTCACTGAGGTCACATGAACCTTGAGCAGGTTAGGGCGATGCGAATGGTGTGACCGCACTGGGTACCTATTTCGGGTGGGTGCGTAGTGTTTGCAAGTATATTATGGTTTAAAAAAAAACTTGCTGCCTCCTTTCTGGCCTCCAGCAATTTTCAGAAACAATAAAAATGTCATGATAACTTCGGTGATTAATGTTCTTCCTAGAGAGAGATCGGGAGTTTTGTCTAGTGGAAGGGTTGACTCCTGAAAAGGTAGCACAGAGGGTTAATGTGCCTGCTGCAAAGAACATGTACCATGCAGATCACAAAGTGCACTGCTTTAATGGGGGGACCATGATGAATGGTCATTTAATGTCAGCTGTAGATGATGGATCCCTGAACAGTGTCATGTATGTGCATGTTTGCATTGTGCTAAGGGGATTACCAGGTAATTATTCACGCAGCTCTCTGATGGATGTCACATGCGGTTTTTCTGAGTCCCCAGATAGATCATGCAGTCTGTGTGTTCTCTTTTGTACTGCCAGTCACTGCCAGTCACCGGTGTATTCAACTGTGTAGCCTTGGACCGTGTCATGTATGCGCATGTAACTTGCATGATCGAGGTAACTATTAGCGGCGATACTACGTGTCTCTCGGACCTCTTTCAAGTGCTCGCCGTCCTTTTTCCCCAGCATCCCCCCCTCCCCAGGTGCGGCAATCTGAGGGATAGCCCCGGGCGCCACAAGCTTTAGCTACGCCTCTGACCTTAAATGTATGACTCTCCTCGTGTATTGTTTAGGCTATAGTCCCTATTGTACCGATAGTACAGGAGTGTTTAACTAGCTCAGCTGGCGCTACCTCAGATCGGAGAAAATCTGAAAATCGAGACCACCAGTCTGACAACAGGAGGTTGGTAAAAACGCAATTTTTATGGAGAGCCCCACAGTCAGCGCAAAAAAAGGATGGCTTTGACCTCAAAGAAATACTATTAATTTGGAGACATTTAGGCTTAGTGGGCAAAGTTCTTCAGGAGAGTTTTCTTTCAGGGACTATCACTTCAGAATCGCCTACATGTATGTATGACAAGAATCAGAGCAAGAATCATTGTGATTGCTGTGCTCTCAGCCAGTGCATTGGCAAATGCTGTTTCAGAGTCAGCACAAACTGTGGAGCTGCCTCGGCCATTCGAAGAGGAAGGTGGGAGGCCCTTGTTTCCACACTGAATGCTGGACTTTAGGTGGTCGAGCACTCAGGAGCTAAGTCTGCCCACTCGGTGGAGCAAAATAAAACAGGCAGGCAGCTTTGATCAATGTGGAATTCTGCTGTCCATAAAATGCTGAATTGAATGAAATCACATAACTTTTTCAGACGTACACTTGGAAAGCTGTTATTGGGTCAGCATTTCAGGTGTACCCTTTAAAGTTGTGTGAACTTCACAACGTCATATATTTACATCCATGTGAGGTCATAGCCCTCTAGGTGTATATTGCTGTCCTCCCTTAGACCACCTTAAACCCATGTGAAATAATAAGTGCTGGTGCCCAGGGCTCTGTTCAGAGGCCTGCGACCGCTGCAATTGAGTGTCGGCGAGCCGAATACAAAGGCTGCGTAGTCCCAAATCCAACACGTCTCTTTGATCCACTTCCAGACACCCCTTCAGCTCACTCTTGCAAGTTCCTACTTCCTACCTTTGTGACTGTTTTTGTCTTTCTCTTCCTCTGTGGCTTTTTCTACCTCTCTCTCTTCCTCTCCTAAATGACTGATGCAGAAAAATAAGTGCTAATCCCCAAATATGAGTGCCTATGCCCCCACCGGCAACCACCAGCTCAAATTAAGCATTACTTAAACTCCCAGAAGCAGTGCGTCGCTCACGCACTTCACTTGCCTGCAGAACCAGATTATACGTCCACCACACTGTGAAGAGCCTGAGTGGCTACCCCATATAAACAGAATCAAGTTCAAAATAGCCTAATTCACATAGTAAGCTGTGTACCCTCACATGTGCTCATCTAGACAATCTTCCCCAACTCAAGAGGGTCACAAAGGGCAAAAAGCCAAATATCCCTTTAATGTAATTCTTCCAAATTGCATCGTTATTAGTCTCTCAAACAATCCCTCTCAGGTGCCGCTGCAAGGACTTTGAACAAACGCAGTTCTCTTGTCCATACCAGTCCCTCACTCTTGGCCTGTGCAGACCTCAAAGCTTGATGAAAAATGTGTACTTGTATCTTTCAGCCTCAGACACAGACTCAGTTTCATTACACGTTGTTAATTCTAAATTCAAAGTTTTGACCTAACCCTTCTTGCTACACCTGAGGTGCTCTAGTACTCTGCGTGGTTTAGACGAGCAATATGAAAGAAAGAAGTCGTAATCAAATATAAAATATACTAACTTTATTTTATACTCCAGAAACTGGAGGACAAATATATTCAACAGATACATTTCAAAAATTCTGTAATTTATACGGTGTATTTTATTCCCCGAAAGCAAACTCATATTCCTCTAGACAGTTAAAAGGTTGATTAAAGCTTTATAAACTATTAGCCATCATCATCATCATCAGAAAAACTTTATTCGGTTTTTGCTTTCAAACCATAAAAGTTGCATTAACATAAAACAATTTGAATAAAAATGCATAAGTTAAGATAACAACCAATACAGCAGTTGGAATTACATGAAATAAATAAAAAAAACCTGAGGAAATACTCTTTACACATCCATATAACTCCTGATTTAACAGTGGCTTTTAAAAACCCTACTATAAAAAATATACAGTCCTCTTTCAATAATTGCAGGTACAGAAGTGCCGGTCGAGCCTGTCTAAAATTCATTCTTTTTAAAATAGGAACCAGAAAGCGTTTACGCGGAATTTCATAAATTTACATAAAAACAGGAAGTGCAGCGTATCCTGCGGAGACTGTCCGTCGCAGCCGCAGGGCGTTAGCTCTTGACTTCTATTAAAACCCTTGGGTCTGGTGAGCAAAAGATGAATTTTTTTTTTTTAACTATTAGCCATTTCTGTTCCGTCTATGGAGTTTATGAGGTTCAAGAAAAAAAAAGACTCTAAGTTTCAGTGATTGAGCTAGAATATTTGTGTGTCACTTGTGGAATGGTCTTAGTCTTAAAGTTTTTTTCATTTAGAGCTGGAACTTGCAAGTGTGTAGAAAAAGAAACAGAGCATGCAGTCTCATATGGGATTAATCATTGTTCTTTGCTGCCCGACAAAATGGACGTAGGACTAAGACTTTGTTATTGTATCTGTGGGAGTTTCATAGGTTAGGACCACTCACACTGCAGATGTAAAACACTGTACCGTGGGTTGCTTGTCCATGAATGATCACTGCTATAGCCTAGTGTCTTGTTTGCGGTGTAGTGTTGAATAGAATTTTACTTTAGGTTATGGTATTGGCATTTGTGTGTTGCACAGTTTGCCATTAGTGTGGTTTCCAAGCACTGGCAGCCATCTTGATGGCCTATCTTCAGAGCTTTAGGCGCATTTGTCCGTCCTCTAATTTGATTGAGCTCCCAAAGCGAGTGCCCCCGCCAGTCTTGAGTACCGACTTCATGTGTTTTCTGTGTTAATGGAATGTAAATTTGGGGTTGTATCAAACAGGAAGATGTTGATAGACTAAGTATGATGTTGTAAGGGACCAAGAGCATGTGTTATTTATACCCCTTGCATTTTGTTGAATGAATGTAACTTTGGCCGCAACTGCACGATATTCTGCAAGGTGCATTGGAGACATCACACGTGGCATTCTAATGAGCTACTGCGGCTGTAAGTAGTATTTGGAATATTTTGTGAATGTCCAATTTTCGTGGATAAACCACTCACATTCCTTATAGATTTTAGCAATATGTGACAGAGGCTATAGTAATAGAGATGCATCAGACACGACTCATCCAGGCACTTGATCCTTCTCAGTTTAATAATGTTATGAAACCTAATAGTATGTGGACTTGGGGATGTGATCAGGGTCAATGCAGCCACCCCCTTTCTTTGTGCTGTGAATGAATAGCTTGTTGATACTTTGAGCATGGTGGTCACCCGCTCTATTTTGTCTCTCTAGCCTCCTGAGAGACTGTCAGTAGCACTTATCCAGTTGCAAGGAGCTGATAACATGAAAGGAGAATGCCATATGTATATCTGTCGATCCAGACATGATCCGTAATTGACCACGCGTAATAAATACTGTGGTGCAACAGCAACATTCCCCTGTGTCACTCTGCAAGAGGGTGTTGAAGGAAAGATGAATACTCAAACACTCTAATGCCTGAGCATGGACTCCCTAACTGCCCCGCTCACGCAATCCCCTACAGTATATGGATACAGGGAGTCCGCTGCTGCCACCCACGCCGCAGTAGGCTGTAACAGATCATTAATCACTGTCAGCTAGATCAATCACCTGTTACCTTTTCTTGGGTCATCAAAGTGTGCCCTTAGACTTGTTTGTTAATGGAGCCAGTGGTGAGAATAAGTGTTTTGAACATGTCTTCAAAGCACTCTTAAACCTCCTTGTTGGATCACGTTGTCAGATTCTTATCGGTTGACTTTAATATTTGGTTTAAGGGCAAAGATGGCCCCAGAGTATCCTCTCTCCCAATCCATCTCAAGAAGATGAGTCTGCAACACTGAGTTATTTTACCCAATCCTCACCATGGCCACATCCTGACAGGGTCTGCGATTTTTAACTCCTTACAACAGATCCTGAGGTCCCAGCGTTCTTTATTATCCAACTACATTGATTTTTAAGCGTTAGCCTTCAGAATAAGCTACCTGCTCAAATCATGGTTAAAAGTGATAACGGTAATAGCAAACCTAAGAGCCAGAACTTTAAAGAATCACTGTAAAAAGTTAGCAACATGCTCTTATGTGGGATTTGTGTCCTTTTTAAGTGTCGCTTTCTACTATGACGGAAAAGTATACTATCAAATGACTCAGGACCATAACAGAAATAGTCCAAGTGCGAGTGCCATCCTATTAAAATCAATCTGAGGGCCCGGCAACCTTCGATTGGCATTGTACTGTACTCCTTACAGTCCCCATTATTGACAAAGGTATGTGATTTTCAGCAAACTGGCTCACAGGGTTCACACCAGGCTACGTCTCTACTCTACATACCGGTGCAATGCAGTCAGAATCCTGTACATGATTCTCTGACTCAGGAATAAACCTGTTCCAGGGAACAATCTTGCCTTTTTTCTAAATGAAAGCACATTTTTAAGTTATTCCACAAAGACTTAGTATATGCCTGGTACACAAGTGACCTCCAGTATGTTACAGCCAACTCAGCGTCCCACAGTCTGTGTTTTGCCCTACTCAGTTCCCATTACAGTTCTCATTCCAGAAAACGAGACATACACAATTTATTTGATGTGTATGCGACCTACAATAAAAACAAAGTGACAAGGGAGTGGCCAGTGAGATCAGGAATTGATTTCAGCAGCCCAAAAATTTGCCCAGAAAATTACTGTATCAACTGCATTTAGGAGGAAAGCATTACAAGATAAAGCCGATCCAAATTTTGAAGGAAGTAAAACAGGTAAGACCTAAGGATAAACTATTATTTAAAATATTGAAGCAATACCTGTCCTTAACTTTATCCAACATAAAGTCCAAACGCTAAGGTGCTTTACAGTGGATAAAAGAGCAGAGCTTTGGAGGTCCAAAGGAAATCTGAAACATTTTGCGAACTACAGACAGCGCACCAGTACCCGAAATTCTGTTGATGACTACTTCAGATGAAGAGGTTGGCGAGAATGAATTAGATCTGTTAGTAAAAGAAATCATAGATCACTCCCTGTTAAAAAAACATTGGACATGAGTTTCTTGATCCATCTGGTCCAGCAATCTTGCACTATTTATCAAGAGCACCTACAATAGTAACAATCTTGGACAAGCTTTTTCGACATCTAGAATATTTTAGTTTGCCGACTTATTTGGAGTTAGGATTAAGACCTGACAATGGAACTGAAACGCTTGATTTAACTTCACTTGAACTTGAGGAAACAACTGGAGATGACAGATTTGACTCACTGTTAGTGCAACCGACATCTCCACTGCAGTAAGCGCCATAACATCTCACTGGATCAACTGTGAAACCTTGCTGTGCCCAAGACCAGGCAATGAACTGATTTGCAACTTTCTTGAAAGGAAGCGTCTTCAGTGAAACCTTATTAGAACACCTCTTCTTCAACTGAGGGCATGGGTGCGGCCCCACAGAGCTTGTCATATCCATGGTGCTTGTTTCCTGGTGCAGAATATGTGTTTTGCTTTTATGGAGGGTGGTCCAACTGTGCCATTTTGATTCCTAAAATGGTTGGAGTAGCACTGTATAAACACATTGTAACCTTACATCTAATGTTCCAGCATCAAGGAGAAGTACTAATATTCACAGTCAGTCATACCCAGAATGCCGACAAGTGGCAGGAGGAGCTATCTGTGGTGTGGACCAGTGTTTCTTTCTGAATGGTACTGCCACACATCTCACCTATTTAAAGTGTGGCACAGAGAATCAAATAACCAGTCAATGGCAAAAGAATTTGTAAGAAAGACTCATCCCACATATGTTGCAGTGAAGGAGCAAGAGGAATCTAAATAGAAGATGTGCACTTTGCACCAATTATAGCAATTTTTCTAGATCACCTTCCCAACTCCTGCCCTGCACAGAGCCGTGTTCAGCCGAACACCAATCACACAAAGCAGACGGCCTACCATTACCACTGAAAAGTACCTTTAACAGCATTTCTCAAGGATGCAGCTAGTGATATTCACATAATGAATGTAATTGTTACCATCCATCTCCATAGAGTCCCAAAGACAAACACAAAAGTAATCTACGATAAAGTGTACCCCAATCTACCTAAAAATGAATCCACAAACCTCTAGGTGGAGGCCAGGCCGCCGTCCTTTCAATTGTTTTTTTTTTTTTTTTTTTTTTGAAGACCTTTATTGATAGAAAAGGGGCAAATACAAGTCAACAAGGAGCCCGGGGGGGCTCACACATACGGTACATTACAACTTACTGAAAACACAGAGGATACATTACAGAAGGACTGAGGTCTAGTTTTAAAAGTTTTCCTTGTAGGATAGACATAAGCAGGATATCGCAGCACAACAAGTCAATACTGGTGTTAAACAATCAGGATAGATAATCTTATAGCAGTAGAAAACACCAGAGTCGCTGCGTGACACCCAGAAAGGAACGTCTGAACCCCAGGGAAGGAGAAAGGACAAAGAATAGAAGGCCCATAGAACAAAAAGGAAAAACAAAAAAGAAAGCAACCCCACCCCCCAAGTGCCCCCCACCCTGCACCCCTGCAGCTGGCTACGGCCTTTCCCCCCCTAGCAGTGTGCCTGTCGCCCAAGAAAAGGAGTCCCGAAATATAGAAAGTAGGAAAAAGAGAGAATCCGAAAACTCTCATAAAATTGAGAAAGGTGGGGAGGAGCCCACTATTCGTCCCCCAGCTCCGCCATCTCGCACCCATAATAGCAACAGTAGTCTAACACCCAATAGTAGTAACATGCCCGGTATGACGAGAGAACTGGGGCCACAGCAGCAGCGCGCAGGGTAAGTAAGGCAGCAACACCCAACCGAAACATCCAAAATATCAACAAGGAATCTTCAAGCCATGATTGATAAGCGTAAGCCCCCGCAATAGTCTTCTAGCACCACCGATACATGTCTCGGTCACTCAGAGAAAACTAGTTCCCCGGCTGCCCCACCCACAAGAACGGTGCAAAACATTTATCAACGGAGGAGGGCCAACCCAAGAGAACAAAAGAAAAAATCAACAGAAGTGTATCCGGCCATCACCTCCCGGACCCCCATGCAAACCATACCCAAAGTCCAGCGTTCTCGTCAGTCCAGCACAGTCCCAGGAATGTAGTTACCGGTATCAGGGCAAGAATAAAGACAAACTCAACCCTGACCCCTACGTGCCAGTGCGCCAGCATAATGCAGTTGCGGCGTAGCCCCGTAGAGTAGGAAGAGCATCCGATGTGAACACCCAGAGAGATGGCAACAGCCAGTAATCGCCATCCAAAGCAGGACAGTGTTATCCCCAAGAGTGCAGTACGGGTAGGCGTACAGTGGTAGTCCACCAAAATTGGGCAACTCACTCCCGGGCAACATGTTCAAAGTAAGCAGAGCGATCTTGTCAGCAATACCCGCTGGCGGTGGTAGTCCTGGCATCCGACGGCGAACCTCTAGGTTCCGTCCAAATATAGAATGCACTGTGTCCTCCATAGTTGCGACAGTCCGAGCGGCGGTGATGTTAAGTTCACTCACAATCAGTTCCTCTACGTCTCCCCGGAGAGGCTGCACACGACTGCCGAGTCCTGGGCTCGGCGATCCGCTCCGCGCACAGCCGCCCGTCCGGTCAGCCAAGGAGAGAACGGGCACAGCGTCGTCCAGCCGGCGCTCCAGGTCACGGGCGTTGGAACAAAAAGCAGCTCGCATAGCGGCCAAAGCTTCCAGGACGTCGCCGATACTCACGGGCATAGCGTGAGAGGAAGAGATGCCAGCTCCCTGTCCCCGGAATCCGCAGGCGTGTGGCGACCCTCGAGCCCAGTCGTTAGCATACATGTCCAGGCGTCGTTTAGTAGGTCAGCTCCCAGAGAGGCAGCGCCAAACCACAGGGACAGGGCAGCAACCTCCAGCCCAGCGCCACGCACAGGGACAGCACAGTGACGGTCCAACCAGGCGCCGTGCATAAGCGCCGATCACTCAATAAAGATGGCCCCTTCCATTATACTGCGTAGCGAGAGATCAAAGAGGAACTTCCAACAGGGGGGGATACATTTGTTGCATCGGTGGTGGTAAAGCAGCGTAGCGGCGAGACTCCAAAAGAAACTGTTGCGCTACTTCTGGGAATCTCGGTGGCCTGTCGCGTCTCGCCGGCGGTTTCAGATTCTCCTGTAATGGCCGCTGTTGTTACCCTCCAGCCGGACGCCGCCGAGAACAAAGGACCGGACCCACTCCGTAGGCGTCTGCGGGAATTCAGGGCGTTTCTTCACCCCCGGTGCAGGAGGGACGACGGGGAGCCCACCATCGGATGCAGCGTCGCCTCCCCAACCCGTTACCGCACAACAGACACGATTCAGCAATCAGGAGAGGAAGCGGTACGGGAGGGAAGCGGACGAGTCGGCGGAGCCGAGGGCTTAGGCGGCCATCTCTGTTGCCGGCTAGGCTCCTCCCTTTCAATTGTTAATGGATACAGGTTATTCATGTGGCTTGTGCGAAAAAGGAACAATCCAGCCTTATATCTTGTAGTTTGGTAAATGTGCCTAGGTGCTAATGAAACATGAGGACTTTCCAAATCACGGCCTTCTTTATGGCTGAGAGGCGGTTTGTAACAGCTCTGTCTTCTGCATAAGACCTGCTGCGCCTGTGCTAGGGGCGAGTGATTCGGTTGTGGGCAGGCCATGTTGATAAAGCCACCTACCTTTACCTTCCTTGCAGAATAAACATAGTGGTTTTTCGAAGGGGCTTCTCAGCACACTGCAGTTTTTGCTGGGTCACAGGCCTGTCTTTCCGACCCCGTCCATGATCTCCAGAAAAGCTAGACTTCTTCCGAAGAGTCTGGAGCTCCCCTGATCCTGAGATGTACATATTTAGTTATGTATTTAGGCTTAGCCTGTAGACTAAGAACCTCTCACTAGAATTAAATTGAGTGTGGTCTTCTTGAAAATTCATACTGGAGTCAAAAGTTTGGAACAAATGGTGGTAAAGCATAATATTACTGCGCACACAGACACCCCAAGGCCAGTTTTACCCTGATTGGGGCTTGTCAGTTGGGTGTAGCTTAGTTCCAATGGCACAGAGAGCACGGGACCCACATCTGGGATTACCTTTGCCACTTAGAACGGTACAAATGTTGACAAGGTGTGGAATGTGATGATGTATGGATGACATCAGAGAGAGAGGCTGGAAGGCATGGATAGGTGGAAGAGTAACGGGCTGTCAGTTGGAGATGTGAGCATTTAAGCTAATAAAACAAGATGAACAAATAAAGAAGACTCGCGGACAGTATCTTTACAGAATGCTTCCAATTTGTCTAACCATTGACAATCACTCAGGGTAGCATTCCAACCCATCGTTCTTTAGCTCACCATGCCACCTCAGTTTGGACCCGGCCTCATACAAATCATTCTTGACCCTGCTCCAATAGGAATACGCAGCCAGGTTAAGCTTGGCCGAGCAGATTGCTCTATTTGAAAGCTAGGGTTCCATTAGATCAGACAAAGTGGGAGCATCTGATGCATTCATGATCTTATGTGCCGTAGTGAGGGCTTTAAATGGAACGCTTATATCAATAGGCAGTAATGGAGCCTACGACGAAGTCCCGAAGTGGGAACAGTAATCTGGCTGCCACGTATTGGACCGACTGTAGCCTCTTTAAAATTGATTTCTTGCTACCTACATACAGAATGTTACAGTAGTCCAAGCAAGGCAAAATGAGAGATTGAATAATCATCAATCCTCTCAAAAGGCCAAAACAGGTGCCGGCCAGAATGGTTACTTGTGTCTCAATACTGAGGGCGTCATCCAACCAGATGCCTGGTTTTTTACAGATATTTTAGGTAAGGGAGGGTGCCCCAGACTGTCCGGCCACCAAAGCTCTCCCCACAATTGAGTGTGTTCACCACACAGCAGGTTCTCTGTTTTACTAGTGTTCAGTTTTAAACAACCATATACAAATCATTATTGACCCTGCTCCGAAAGGAACAGTCATACAGAGCTGCCAGCTCCTTCCTTATGTGGAACACAAGCAACCCAAGACCGGTTTCGCCCTGATTGGGGCTGGTCAGTCAGGTGTAGTTTGGTTCCAGTGGCACAGTGAGATCAGGACCGTTGTCTAGGCATACCCTTGCCACTGAGGCTGGTTAAGTAAACAAGTCAGCCTTTGTCCTGCCCCAGTAGAATTAGTTCAGCCCGAACTCCCAGACCAGGTCGACTCTGAACGGGAACCCCAGCAACCCCAGACCATTTTCCATTTCTGTCAGAGGTGGCATGGCGGGTAAGCCACCATCTGTTCTTACTTAACAGATTCCTACCATAAAGTTCCTGGACAAGTTGCAATCCTGATCTGTATGACACCAGGAGCACAAGCTTTCTGTGACTCTGCTATCACAGAAAGCTTTGTGTCGCTTTTGTTTCTGGGCACCGATATTTCAGCTATGCTGCAAAACTGGCCCCTGGTAACACAAGCATTTGCGAGAGTTTAAGCTATTGACATAGTAAATGACAATGCTTTTTATTTATCTGTTTTGATAATTCACACATAAATAAAAGCATTGTCATTTACTATGAACCTCACAAAATATCTCGAGAACCGGAGATTCTGTATAAAAAGGAAAAAGAAAGCAGAAAGTGATTCTTTATAAGGCCAAGAAAATAGTGCTTACAGACTAAATAAGACGTACCGTGTAACACCCGAAGCAAAAGGGCCAGTCCTCATAGGAGGTTACAAATTAAGCCAAGGCAGTACTAAGGAGGGACTAAAGAAATCAGAAATCAGAAACCAGCATTTACTAAGGCTAATGACACAAGCCAATGATAAATATGGGCGGAGAGTGGGCGGGGCTCCAAGTCCATACTCGAATACTGCATGCATCGCAGAGCAAGCGCTGCCCACGCTCAATCATAAAAAATAAATTAAAAAAAGACCATTGTGTGTCACACAATGAGAAATGGACTTGCCAGGTACAAGTGTTCTCAGAGGAGATAATGCACATATGGAAAGGCACCCTGAACATTGTAAGGGAGGACCACAAACAGGTGAGCAACTTCAACAGGGTCAAAGATCCATGCACGGGATTAAGAGAGAAAATTACTTTTATGATTAATATCTTATAAGCAGGAGGAGGTCAGATCTAAAATGGACATGACACCAATTCTCATTAGTGTCTGTGCATACTTGTTGCAACATCTAAAGCCCCTGCAATGTTCACTTTCCAATGGCAAACCAAGCCCCAGTGGGCTGTAGAGTTCTACATAAAACAACAGGACATGTAACCAACACACAGGTATGTTTACAAAGGGAACACATGATATACATATGGACAAATAAAGAAGAAACATAACATCACAGAGGGGTTAGGTTGCAGAGAGAATGTATCCAGTTTAGAATAACAGGAAGGTTGTGAAGAGGTGAATTGGGAGATGTTTCCTGGATTCCATCTCCAGAAACAAGTCTAAGGTGCTAAGAGAGGTAATCACAGAGCTTCAGGTCATCTGCCGCGAAAGGCCGTTCTTCGCGAGTTTGGACACCCAGCCTGGTCAGGCAGCATGGGCTTTTTGTAGTTGACCACCGTCAGGCATGTTGAGTTTAGAGCCTAGGTAACCTCATGTGCTCATGAAAGATCCCACAACAAACTCTGACATTGATTCTGGAATGCAGAGGGGGCTGGTACAGTTTATAAAGTTAGGGAACGTTAAACTTCCTGTGGCTGGTGGTTGGTCTACAAACACAGTGAGCTGCTTCGACTCATTTCAATGAGGACACTCATGGATGAATAACTTGTTTGAGGACGCCATCGATGTGTAATAAGACAAGGAAGGGGCCTGCACTGTGGAACAAAAGGTCATAGAAGGGAGGAAGAAATGTAAACCTGAACCATTGTCTCCATGCCTTTTATTACATGGTCATGAAGGACAGTGAGGCTTACTTCAACAAACTATAGATTTACATACTGATGAAATGTAAGAAAGGAGGGACAGTGGTAGCAGGTTGCTTGATTGTGGTATGGGATGACGGAGTCCGTGTCTTTCCCGGTATTGGGGACTTCATGGTGCTCTTTCTTGCATAGGGGCATTCTCTTTTACATTTTATGGTGTGTGGAAATCCTTGGGCCTTATCATATGGGGACGATAGAGAGTGAGGAATATGCACTAAACTGCTGGTAAGGGTTGTTAAGGTTCCTAGGAAGAAGAGGCTAGAAATCCTTAAACTGCTATGGGGCAGTCTGAGTGAGGCAGGCGCTGGCAATTGAGAGTGTAAGCTCTGAGAATGTTGGGCCAGACTCTGTTATGAAGTGTCAAAGGACAGGGCTCTGGCAGTAAGATGCCATGCTCTAAGTACAATGCCTGTCCCTGGTATGGTTGAGTGAAGACGTCTTGCTCTGTATGGGGCCAGGGTGACTGGCCCTGGTACGAGGCTCCCACAGTGACATACTCTGGTTGATGGGTGCCTGTGTTTGGGCAGGCTGATGCACGGCTGTGTGGTGTTCCTGTCTCCGGTTCTAGTAGGGACTATGGGCAGGGTTTTAGAGTTTTACTCTACCAGCTCAGGGAACGGGTGCCAGACTCTGGTTTGAGCGAGTCAACATGTACATTTTTGGTATGTCAGGACCCCATAATCTGATATGAGGATGACAGGTTTCACAGCCCTGATATGACTCTCGGGCCTCATACGCTGTATTTCTCTACAACCCACAGGTTCGACTGTTCCTGTACAGCTTCCCCAGGTGCTCAGCCTAGATGGAGCTGTGTCCGCTGATTTTCTCCCAGCCTGTCACCGGACACATACCATACGTACAACTGGAGTTTGCTTATGGCATGGCTTGCTTGATATGGTTATGTTGCGAGTGCACTTTGTGTGTTGTGGTTCTGGTGCGAGAATGTTTCCTTGACGGGTGCTTGTGCCAATTCTCGTATTGGGTTTCTGTAGTCTGTGCAGTTTGCTTGCTAGTATACTGCAAGTTCGGTGCATTAAGCTTACTGGTTTATTGAGATGCTGGTAAAAGTACAGTTTTCTGTTAGGGTTACTCCTACCTGTACTGTTTTCTAGCTGGGATGTTTGTGTCACAGTGAATAGCTTTATTGATACATGCGCAGCTTGGCACTGATGCTGCTTGTTGGGTCTGGTCGGCTTGCTGGTGATTGTATAGTTTACCTGTATGGTGTTTTCAGGGGCCTGGTTGGCGTCCCTTGTTTCTGGTGTAATTGTACGCTAGTTGCAGTTCTGGATATGATTAATTTTCCTTACTCATTAAAGGGTAGCACCCTTGTTAGGGCGCTGTGGTGATCTTTTTTAGGTCTCGCCTGGCGTAGGCTGTGCATATGCGCAGTCTCGCTGGCGCGATTTAATGATTTGGGGTATTTTGTGTAAAGGGCATTAAGCGCCGCCCCTCTTTTCCATTGGCTGGCGTCACCGTTTATGCTAAATGGTGGCCAGCCATTGGAAAAAAGTTGGCCATGACGTTTTCGTTCGGCTTTTTCTGCCGTCCCACTTGGCCCCATAAACATAAGAAACCTTTTACTTCAGAAGGAAAGCAGGCGAGGCCGTCCAAGTGGGACGGCAGAAAAAGCCGAAAGTATACGCCATGACGAGCGCTTGTTGTGCAACATATTCTTTTAGCCTTAGAACACGCCCTAAGTTGTTTCGCTAGTGAAATACTAGTTATTCAAGCAGCTATGTAAGGAAAAGTCAGGAATCTCCACGAGTATCTGCTTAAATATGCAATGGAATAACTTTACCCAATTTGAAAGATATTTCTTACACGAAAAGAATAATGCAAGCATTAGATGAGTTATTTATTTTTACTTTTGCACGTACCGTAAATTAAAATATCTACCGACGTGCCATGTACGGTACATCTTTACTAAATAAAATGTCATTCGAATGTTCCAAAACGGCAGCTAATTAGGCTATGAATACAGTTGCTTCTGTTTTGTCCTCTTTCTATTTCATAGAGTGTAATCACACAACTAAAACAGCTAGTAGAATTAATGCCACAGTAAGTGTCTCGATCCAAAAAACGACATTTCACAGATTTCTCTAGTTTCGTTGTCCATTCAAGCTTCCAAGGCTCACAGGTAGGGCGGGGCGGCGGAATGTATACGAGTCGTGATTGGTCCACTGCTGTTTACGCCTCGCTTCCATTGGCTTATAGTAACAATGGGGTAACCCAGTATCCCTCAGAACCTGGGCGATCATATATCAAACAAACAATGGTTCTGTCGGGTATGCACTATTTCTTAAAACATTGAATCAATCAAAGGTTAATTTCATGAAAGACAAGTTCTCATAAGCAACACACATAGAGACCAAAAGAGGGGGTATATGAAAAGTTTTATAAATTACTTCATTTATAAATCCCCACATTCAATTTGTATGGCTGTCACTATAAAAAGTAAACTGTAATTTGTGACAAAGTGAAGAGTGGTGCTCAGTGCTATAGTGAGGTGCGTAATATATACAAAGTGACTTTCGTGATAACGACGTTTTAAAAGGCCAGAATACAACGGCTGTTTGAATAGGTCTGTAGACTGAATAAATGGGTCTTTATACAGAGTCTTTCAGCTGGTCCAGGGGATATGTCGACGTTTCAACCCAGGGGGGCATTACTGTCTTAGTCAATGCGGGTCTTCATCAGGACAAGGAAATGGGGGACAGCCTGGAGAATAATAATGTATGGTCAGGTGTGTTGACGCGAGAGGCTGAATAAATCACGGTATGTAGATTTATGGGGTAAAGGACTCACCTACTGGGGCCCGTGGTGATTCAGAGGGCTGGTGTGTATGCAGTAGCAAAGGGGTACTGCAGGTGTTCTTCCAAAGTGGGAATCCTAATTGGGAAAATTCGCATAATAAGATCTCTAATTGTTTAAATTCGGTGATTTACTGAAACTTAATATCGAGGTTGCGGTCGACTTACCCAGTGAAGGGAATCGACCACTGTCTTCCGAATTCTAAAGACCTCGATGTGGTGGAAGGTTACAGGCAATCGTCCTGTCTCTTGTGATCACTCTATAATTCTGCGAAAAAGGGGGGAGGATTAGTCACCTATTGTGAGGATCGCATCTGAGCAATTGCGCCATTAGCTGTTATACTACAGCGCTTACCTCAATGATAATGGTGCCAGGAAAAAATGAATTAATTCCGGTCCGTGGGTGCAGGCTAACGTCCTATCTGCTCGAGCTCCGACACCAAGTGTGCCGCTGGGCGTCTATTTCATGGTAGGACAGAGCGCGTGTACGTAGCGTGTGTGGTCGCCTCCAGGGCTCGTTGCTAAGCAACACGCTAAACGTATGACGTACCTCCGTCATATGAGTCAAAGGAAAAGCGTCCCGGTCTTGTTGCTAGGCAACCGGCTACGTGGTGCATGCGACTCAATATGCGTCTATGGTAGGGCAGAGCGCGTAGACTCGGTGCATTCAACTCATCATGAACAGTGAATGGACAGGTGAACTGGGCGCATTCAAGAGTATAGGTGGGGCTCTGAGAGGTGTAGAATCATATAGTTAGAATCCCACCCGATGGAGGTCAGGTCAGCGGTTTAGAGCCAGCATGGTTGATTCGGACAAATCATACATTTAAACAACAATATACAATTAAACAAAAATGTACAAACTTTCTTGGATTAAAACAACCAGAGATCAATGCATAGAATCGCTAATACTGCGTTATAAAGTGAGTAAGCTATACATTGTGATTAATGCTACTGAGTTCATGTATGTGGTCACGACCTGAATGAGTTGAGGATTCAAGAGCGAGGGTGAGTCGAGGGACCCGCAGGCTCAATTGTCGTATGTTATGTGCATACAGGTAAACGGACATGGGAGACTCAGAGTGTTTTAATTATCCCATGTCTCTTTGATCACGTTCAACCCATTAATAACAGAGTTGAGTGAATGGGTGAGCTGAACACATTCAAGTGTATGCGAGGGGCTCTAAACATTTTAGATAAGGGACACGAGAGACTCAGAGTATTAGAGTTGTCCCATTTGTCTAGCGGTCTCTTCAATCTCGTTCAACCCGTTATGAACAGAGTTGAGAGAATGAATCCATTTGCATTCTTTGTAATTTAGGACCCCAGATAATGAGCCACCTCTCGCATTGGGACTGATCTTTTCTATAATCCACCATTTTATGCTATTTGGAGAATGGTTATGTGTCGTAAAATGCTCCACCATGGGTGCTCCCTGTACCTTGCATTTTATTCTGCTCATGTGTTGAAGAATTCTGGCTTTAACTTTCTGAATAGTTTGCCCTACATATATCAGACCACAGGGGCAGAGGATGGCATATATGACGTGGGAGCTGTTGCAATTTGTAAAGAGAGGTTGTTTGTATGTTTTGTTGTTGTACGTGAAGGTCGTGCCTTCTTGACATTGGTCACAGGCCTTACATTGTCCACATTTGTAGTGCCCACTGAGTGGTGAGAGTCCAAGGTAGTTTCTTAGTCCTTGTTGCTTCGATGGTTCTAAGAGTGCTCCGACGACCGTGTTCTTGATATTTTTGCCTCTCTTGAAGGCAAAGATCGGGTCTTGCTTAGTGTCAAGTTCACTTGCAACCAAGTTCCAATATTTCTTCACAATCTTTTTGATGTTATTGCTCTTGGTGTTGAAAGTCGTTACACAGACGATGTTGTCCGATTGTGTGTCTTTGTCCTTTACCTCCAAGAGTTCCTCACGTGGGCAATACCAAGCTCGTTTTTTTGCTCTTTTGAGGAGTCCTGTTGGGTAGCCTCTTTCTTTCAGGCGACTCACGAGATTGTCTGCTTCTTGGAAGAAATCCGATCGTTTTGTACAATTTCTTCTCAGTCTGAGGAATTGCCCGTAGGGCAAATTATCTCTCAGGTTGCGTGGGTGATGCGAGTTGTACATCAGCAGTGTGTTTCTCTCCATAGGTTTCCTGTAGAGATCGCAGTACAACAGACCTCCTTCAATTCGAAACGTGAGGTCCAAGAAATCTATGGACTCATTACTACTCGTCATAGTAAATTTGATATCACTTGATCTGGTATTTAGCCAGGCGTGAAATTCATTTAGCTCATTTGTGTCTCCAGACCAAACCATTATCACGTCGTCGATATATCGTTTCCATATCGCGATCTGATTCAGGTATGGGTTTTCATCACAATACAAATGTTCCTCTTCAAAATCATCCATAAAGATATTGGCCAGGCTCGGCGCGTATGTAGCTCCCATCGCTACGCCCTTACACTGGAAATAAAACTGTTTCTTAAAGATGAAATAATTCTTTTTCATAGCGATCTCCAGGAGCGAGATCAGAAAGTTAGTAGGGATCCAGTGTGGTCTCGGTCGTTCGTCCAGTGTTTGTCTCATGATGTCCAGGGCTTTGTCCTGTGGGATAGATGTGTAGAGGGAAGACACATCGAGTGTTACCAGAAGCTGCTTATGCGTATCAAAGGCTTGTCCTTCCAGAAGTTGAATGATATGCATAGAATCCCTCACGAAGGATTTGGTTTTTGGGACTAGCGGCTGTAAGAAATGGTCTATGAACTGGTTTAACGGTTCCAATATTGAGCCACAACCGGACACAATCGGCCTTCCCGGTGGTTTCACTATCCGCTTATGCACTTTAGGAAGTGTGTAGATTGTAGGGATCCTTGGTTCCTTTTTGTTTAGGAAGTCATGTTCATGTTGGCTGAGGAAGCCGGAATTCATTCCTTCCTTGGTTATGTTCTCTATCATGACTTTCAGGGTGAGCGTGGGATCCCGTGGAGTCGGTAGGTAACTCTCCCGGTCACTCAGTTGAAGTTCTATCTCTTCCACATAGTCACAAGTGTTCTGTAGCACCACGGCACCACCCTTATCGGCCGCTTTGATGACAATAGAATCATTGTTGCGCAGGGAGTTCAGTGCGAGTTTTTCTTCCTTGCTAATGTTGAAATGAATATATTTCCTTTCATTCATCAGTTGCATAGCTTCTTGTAGGACAATCTTCTCAAATGCCAATATCTTTTCGCTCATTAGATAGGAACCCGGTGTAAAGGTGGAAGTGGGTCTAAAGCTTGTGGCGGTTGTTCTCGGATTGTAGATATTTTTGCTAAAATAGTATTTTAGTCTAATCTTCCGAAAGAACTTCTGAAGTTCCAGTTTGACTTGAAACGAGTTAGGTATGACAGTGGGCACAAATGACAGCCCCTTGGCTAGGACATTTCGCTCAGCAATGGACATAATGTGAGTTGACAAGTTTATTATAGGTTCACTTTGATCTAGCATATTGACGTTGTTGAGGGGTTCAACCTGGCTTAATGTAACATTTTCAATAGTCTGTGGTGCTATGGTGTCAGTGTTGGGGGAGCTGTTTGTGGTCACATCATTGGGAACAATATTAGTATTCTGCATGGTCAACACCTTATTATTGTCCCTAGGGGTGCTACAGTTAGCTCTCTGGATTTCTACCATCTGTAGGTTTGTCTCCGGGTTGAGATCTCCCCGTGCGTTTCTGGTTGGTAGAAGCGAACCCGTGATGTTCCTTGTTGTGTGTTCCTGCCTCTGTTCCAACCCCTTGGTCTTTCCCAGTTCTGTGATCTCCCCCCTCCTCTGTTTGTCTGTCGGTAACCCTCCCCTAAAAAATGTGGGCCCTGGTTACCTTGGTTACCTTGGAAGCTAGTGGTGGGTCTCTCTGAGTCTGAATCGGAGCCACTGCCTACTGTTGAGTCTGAAAATGTTTTGAACCTCCTTGGGCTCTGCCTGCTTCTGTTGGAGAAGAAACCCTGGCTGTCCTGTTGGTAGTAATCATCAGCCAAGTAAGGGTAGGTTATATTCTTATCGTAACTTCTTATGTCTTTTGCTAGTTTGTCTAATTTCCTGTTTAATGTGACCGTATTGAAGTCAACCAATGCTTTTTCCGCTCTTTCTAGGGCTTCTTTTGCGTTCAGTAGGGCTCTATCCTCAAGTATCTCTTTCTTTAGGTCAGAGATTTCTTGCGTGAGTTTTTTGACGTACTCAATCGCAGTTTCAACCCCTAAGACCATCCAATGTCGAGAGCAATTGTTTGCCACGAAGCTAAAGCCCTCTCTGAATTTTGGGATGTCTATAAATATAGCAGGTTCGTTGCGTACTTGCAATCCTTTTGGGATTATATTGGATTGCAGATACTTAGTTAGTACGTGCCCGTGAAGGCGTGATCTGATGAGTTTCTTTTCCAATCTTTCAATTTTGGCAAGTTTCTCATTCAAGCCTGTATCTACTGAGACTCTGTCAGATCCTAGAAGGAAGTTAGAGGCGCCCTGGTCTTGTATTAGCCTTGCTATATAGTCTTCGCTATATGACAGAGTTTCTCTCTCAGACATACTACGAAGATGGAAGTATGAACAATGAATAATTGACAATTTCAAAGAACAATGAATGAGAGCAAAAACCCTCGCAGGTCAAAACCTGCACGAATCAAATTATAGTAACAATGGGGTAACCCAGTATCCCTCAGAACCTGGGCGATCATATATCAAACAAACAATGGTTCTGTCGGGTATGCACTATTTCTTAAAACATTGAATCAATCAAAGGTTAATTTCATGAAAGACAAGTTCTCATAAGCAACACACATAGAGACCAAAAGAGGGGGTATATGAAAAGTTTTATAAATTACTTCATTTATAAATCCCCACATTCAATTTGTATGGCTGTCACTATAAAAGTAAACTGTAATTTGTGACAAAGTGAAGAGTGGTGCTCAGTGCTATAGTGAGGTGCGTAATATATACAAAGTGACTTTCGTGATAACGACGTTTTAAAAGGCCAGAATACAACGGCTGTTTGAATAGGTCTGTAGACTGAATAAATGGGTCTTTATACAGAGTCTTTCAGCTGGTCCAGGGGATATGTCGACGTTTCAACCCAGGGGGGCATTACTGTCTTAGTCAATGCGGGTCTTCATCAGGACAAGGAAATGGGGGACAGCCTGGAGAATAATAATGTATGGTCAGGTGTGTTGACGCGAGAGGCTGAATAAATCACGGTATGTAGATTTATGGGGTAAAGGACTCACCTACTGGGGCCCGTGGTGATTTAGAGGGCTGGTGTGTATGCAGTAGCAAAGGGGTACTGCAGGTGTTCTTCCAAAGTGGGAATCCTAATTGGGAAAATTCGCATAATAAGATCTCTAATTGTTTAAATTCGGTGATTTACTGAAACTTAATATCGAGGTTGCGGTCGACTTACCCAGTGAAGGGAATCGACCACTGTCTTCCGAATTCTAAAGACCTCGATGTGGTGGAAGGTTACAGGCAATCGTCCTGTCTCTTGTGATCACTCTATAATTCTGCGAAAAAGGGGGGAGGATTAGTCACCTATTGTGAGGATCGCATCTGAGCGATTGCGCCATTAGCTGTTATACTACAGCGCTTACCTCAATGATAATGGTGCCAGGAAAAAATGAATTAATTCCGGTCCGTGGGTGCAGGCTAACGTCCTATCTGCTCGAGCTCCGACACCAAGTGTGCCGCTGGGCGTCTATTTCATGGTAGGACAGAGCGCGTGTACGTAGCGTGTGTGGTCGCCTCCAGGGCTCGTTGCTAAGCAACACGCTAAACGTATGACGTACCTCCGTCATATGAGTCAAAGGAAAAGCGTCCCGGTCTTGTTGCTAGGCAACCGGCTACGTGGTGCATGCGACTCAATATGCGTCTATGGTAGGGCAGAGCGCGTAGACTCGGTGCATTCAACTCATCATGAACAGTGAATGGACAGGTGAACTGGGCGCATTCAAGAGTATAGGTGGGGCTCTGAGAGGTGTAGAATCATATAGTTAGAATCCCACCCGATGGAGGTCAGGTCAGCGGTTTAGAGCCAGCATGGTTGATTCGGACAAATCATACATTTAAACAACAATATACAATTAAACAAAAATGTACAAACTTTCTTGGATTAAAACAACCAGAGATCAATGCATAGAATCGCTAATACTGCGTTATAAAGTGAGTAAGCTATACATTGTGATTAATGCTACTGAGTTCATGTATGTGGTCACGACCTGAATGAGTTGAGGATTCAAGAGCGAGGGTGAGTCGAGGGACCCGCAGGCTCAATTGTCGTATGTTATGTGCATACAGGTAAACGGACATGGGAGACTCAGAGTGTTTTAATTATCCCATGTCTCTTTGATCACGTTCAACCCATTAATAACAGAGTTGAGTGAATGGGTGAGCTGAACACATTCAAGTGTATGCGAGGGGCTCTAAACATTTTAGATAAGGGACACGAGAGACTCAGAGTATTAGAGTTGTCCCATTTGTCTAGCGGTCTCTTCAATCTCGTTCAACCCGTTATTAACAGAGTTGAGAGAATGAATCCATTTGCATTCTTTGTAATTTAGGACCCCAGATAATGAGCCACCTCTCGCATTGGGACTGATCTTTTCTATAATCCACCATTTTATGCTATTTGGAGAATGGTTATGTGTCGTAAAATGCTCCACCATGGGTGCTCCCTGTACCTTGCATTTTATTCTGCTCATGTGTTGAAGAATTCTGGCTTTAACTTTCTGAATAGTTTGCCCTACATATATCAGACCACAGGGGCAGAGGATGGCATATATGACGTGGGAGCTGTTGCAATTTGTAAAGAGAGGTTGTTTGTATGTTTTGTTGTTGTACGTGAAGGTCGTGCCTTCTTGACATTGGTCACAGGCCTTACATTGTCCACATTTGTAGTGCCCACTGAGTGGTGAGAGTCCAAGGTAGTTTCTTAGTCCTTGTTGCTTCGGTGGTTCTAAGAGTGCTCTGACTGTGGAAATATGGATTTTTCTGGTCAGTTATGTCCCCTATCTTGGACCCCAACGGTTCTATGTGCATATCACAAGTACATGTATGTTCCCTCCAGTTCCAGTTATGAAGACGCAAATACATGTGCGCCCAACGTCAACATGTCCTCTGTCAGATCCGCCATGAATAGGCCGGATATTCCATTCCTAAATATGAAAGGCCACCGGCTTTATATGGTTCACTTATGCCATTTTACAGTCCAGGCAAGTAGGCCCTGATTCTGTCATCAAAACTCTTCTTGCTTTCTGCCTCTGAAAGCTCCAGTCTGAGCCTGCATCTGTGACCATGAACTTTGTCTCATTCTCTGCGCGGCTCACGAAGCCTGACATCAGCCTATTCTCTGCCAAAAACTGTATTTCACCTTCGAATTATCTGCTTCCCCCTCAGCCGATGCATTCCTGCCTAGTAGTTTAAGTAAACATTCTTCCAGTTACCGAGCAAAAGGCCCGGCTTCTCTGCCCTTATGCAAGTAATTCATAGCCCTGTTACCATGGAATATTCCTACCCCCTCGCATTCAGTGTAGACACTTAGACGCTTGTACACGCACGCACAGTCAGTATAGAATAGATTCTGTCCGAGAGTCCTTCTTTCTTGGATAACATAGTTCTTTAAACATAGGATGTTAGATATGATTTGGGATTAGGTTGACTTGACCCCCCAGACTTTTTGTCTCCACATGTAGAGCTAAATGTCAAGTCCCCTTCACCCCCTAGTTACACGTCAATTACACGTCATGCTGCTGCGCGCGCATCTATGCCAAGTATTATCTTATAGATCCGCCTATAGGTGACATCATAACCAATTATGTTCCTTTTTACGCCTTATTACACCCATTTCTGGTTACGCAGAACAAATCGTCATTTTCCTTATCAATTGTTACGCCTACTGCATTCGCTTCATTGTAATGTATGTACTATAAAAGTTACTTCTTGTCAATAAAGTATGTACTTCACTTCCTGAACCCCCGTGGTGATGGAACTTGGAGCAACCGATTATAATCGATCACTGGAATAAAGCCCATTCCGAAACTCTAAAATCACGGATTCTGCCTCTCATTTTACTGAGCTATTTTTCTGTATCAAATTCAGTCCCGGTAAAGGAATTTTATTTACCACATGATGGCGCCCGAACAGGGACACTTTCTCATCTCACGCGCCGGCGGTGAGTTGCAGGCCCGGTCTCCTGCCACAGCTGGACGGACAATAACGCGTACCAGCAGGATTTCCTGTATCTCCCTCCGGTCAAGCGGGGGCGACTGAGACTGCGATCAACACCCAGACGAGGCGGTGAGAGGTGCGAAGTATCCCGACCAGAGCCTAGCTGAGAGAGCAAGATCCGAGGTATATAGAGACCCACCAGTTCGAAGTCAAGCCCAGTTTCCGACGAGACGAGTCGAGTCCAGTCCGGTTCAAGTTCAAGTTACCGAGGCCTTCCGTTTCCGAAGCTACCCGGTGAGTACCATTACTGGGGAGGCATTTCTGACGTGCACATAGGTTGTGCCGGTCAAGACGGGTTTGGGTACACAAATCCGGTCTGCACTGTTTTAGCAGTGTATCTGTACTGTTTAGCAGTATATCAAGTATTCCGAAGTATCTAGTTAGTGTCAAGAGTTATGCTTGGTGATTAGTTATGCAGACGATCATCATTGTTGTTTATTTTAAAGGTTAAAAATGTTTAATGTTTAATGTGTTAAACGTCCTGCATATTGTGGTATGAATGGTTGTTCATTATTGTGCTTTTGTATTAAGTGTGTTCAAGATTAAGTATCGGATCAGTTGTCAATATGCCGCTCTTTTCGAAATTAAGACAGATCACGAATAGGAAAGGGGTTCTCGAAGAAGCCGTCCCTATTCCTCCTAGGGACACTCCAGGGCACTTCATGTATCACAAACATGGCTTAGACGCTATATTATTTCTTGATTTATGGGTAGACTATACCAAGGGATTACCAGAAAGTCAGAGGTGGCCCGCAGCGGGGACCTGGGATGCAGAGTGCATCATGAAAGTCGAGGAAGAGTTATGGAAAAGGAAAGTCAGACAGTCACAAAAAGACGCCGTTGAGTTATGGCGTAAAGAATCTCATAGACGTACAGAAAAAGCACGTAGACAGGAAGAAAGGAATAAAGAAAGTTCAAATAAAGTTCAAGGAAATCTATTAATTGAGGAAGGTATCCGAGTGAAATCAGAACAAGTAGACAGACAAAGAAATGCCCTTATGAATGGTATGTATCCCCTTCTGGCCGAAGGATTACCTAAGGCTACGCCAGAGATACCGAAAGACTTGCCACCCCCATTATTCCCAATCAAGGTACATCCTAAGGGGCATCCTAGAACCGCAGAAGATGTTTTTCTTTCCTCATATTTAGATGACGCAGCTCCCGAGTATGCTAATTCCGCCCCACATAGACCGCATATCAGGGAGGTCCTACGCCAAGATCCAGTACCCGTATCCCTACAGCAACAAATCGAGTCACAAGTTCCGGCAAGCACATCTGTTTCTGTATCTGTTCCTACAGCTACTCCTATAGCTGTGTCCACACCTATAGTTGCTGTGTCACGTTCAACGAATCCTTTCACACCCGACGCCCCAGATGGGGCCACGGGAGGTGCTACCAATATCTTTTCTACGCCACCTAGAATAAATAAACTTACTTTTCAAGAGTCAGCGCATTCACGTACACCCAAATTCGTAAGTGCTCGTGCACTTAAAGAACTTCTCGTAGATTGTAGATATGACCCGGTGCCCGGTATAGAGGACGAAATGACCCTGGCCTCATTGCGTATCAGACGAGCCGCAGTGTATTTAGCGAAGTTACCAGGAATGACTGCGCATCTAGACGAAATATATCATTTTGTCCAAACAGGACGAGATCCAGAATGTATTAACAGAGCTATGGAATACCAGAAAGTAGAGATACAGGGGGAACTGTTACGTTTCCTCATAAACTGTGTGATCAGAAATGTAGACCGACCGGGGGTAGACCCGCAAGCAATGCAAATTCTTACCAGATGGAGTCAGAATATATCAGAAGGGAGACATGACAAGCAAAATTGTATAATAGCCATGTGCCGAAAGATCCGTAAAGAAATAGAACGCCTACACAAAGAGAGATTAGAGGCAGACGAGTTCGAACAAAGCGAGGAAGAAGGGTCAGGACTGCCCGCAGGACAGTCGGACACCATAGCCTATGTAGGTAGAGGAAGATCTTGTAATAGGAATCAGACTAGATGTCATACTGACTCAATACATCCGATATGTCCAGATAATAACAGGAATTTTCAAATACCTATAATTAATATAAGGTCTAACGAGCGTTCGTTCCAAACCGCCGACAAACTACTACGAGAACGAAGGGGTTATCATTTTCTCGACTCCATGGATGAACAAGATTTAGCCAGGGCAGCTGTCCATTGGGTGGACAGTCCCGGAAAATATAGTGATGATACAGTAGTACGCACATTTTTGAATCTCACCCCAGATGAACAGAGGTTAGCTGGGATTTATATGATTCAACAACTCATTATACTATATCGGAGTCAGCATTCGGACCCTGGTCCCTTACCTGACATACTGACTGAATTGCTTATGAATAAATGGAGAGGTCCAGGTACTAAATTAATTAAAGAAATTCTAGAATCAAGAAAGCAGTATATTCTTTTTGTATGCTCAGAGCAGGTCTCAGTGCCCGTCAAGGAAAGAACCACGTATCACATGGATAGACAGAATCCGTTACGAGAAGTGCACCCAATAAAAGGCGAGGACAACGAATTTAAGCGCGTATTTGTATATACGCCCATATCAAAAATAGAATTGTTACAAATGAAGAAAGTGGTACCCAGTCATGACAAAGATCCAGCGGGTTTTCACCGAGAAATTAAAGACATGTTACTCATGGGAGAGTATACCTATCCCGACATTATGACAATATTAAAGGTATTGATGCCTGCTGGCATTTATGAAAAACTCAAGGAAAAAGAGTGGGAGGTAGGTGACCAAAAGATAGAATGGTCAGTGTTAGAAGCGGAAGAAAAGGCCCGAACTGCAGGAGCAGGACTTGGGGATAAAACTAAAGCATTACCAGGTTTACTAGTACAGGTACTGCCACGTTTATTAACTACGAAAAAGGAAGATTGGGGAACGATTTCAGCCTGTAAGCAGAAGCAAGATGAAGACACTAGTGATTACTATGCCCGATTTGAAAAATGTTTTGGTATAAATAGTGGCATAAAAGCCAGTAGCGAATCATACCCGCATCTGTTTGTAACAAAATTAGTAGAAAATGCCCTGCCCCCAGTAAAGAATAGAGTATTAAAATTCGAGAGTACCTGGCAAGGTAACACTCCATCACAAATGTTACAAATGCTACAGTACCATCACAATAGAATTAGAGAGGAACAAGAACATGAACACAGACGCATGAAAGACACGAAAATGAAAATGCTAGTTTCCCAGACAGTTCCAGCGGAAGGACATAAAAAGGGTATGACACATTCCGATTCAGCAGGACCTGTAAAAGGGACATGCAATTATTGTAAAAAGCCAGGTCATTACGTACACGATTGTCCAGTTTTAAAACATAATATCGCCATAGGTAAAACACAAGAAAGATCACGGCCACTCAGACAAGATCAGAATGAACAAGGAGCTATGCAGCATGCCCAGGCCATGCCAGCCGCACAACAGCCAATACAGTTTGTGCCAGCTGCACCACCGTTGCCTGTGACTGCCACACAGACAACAACACGACAAATGTATCAGACCGCACAGTATGAATATCCCGAGTATCAGCGTTACGCATGAACAAGCCTAGAGAGGGAAGTTGATTTACCCCTTATCGAGATTCCTGTAGATCAAGAAGGACCTTATGTACATAGTGAATTATTAGGCCAAGATAGGAAGTTTTTACTCGATACAGGGGCAAGTCGAACAACTATAAAACGTAGTGAAGTTCCAGGGGCACCCCTCTCAGGCTCTCAGAATATTTCCCTTGGTTTTTCAGGAAAACCTATTGTTAATGAAGTGTCACAACCACTGCCACTTACGATAGGACCTCTGACCCGAACTACAGATTTATTGCTTACTAAATCATGTCCAGAAAATCTGTTAGGAATTAAAACCCTGAAAGCTCTAGGAGCCATAATATGTTGTTCTCCGGAAGGTGTAAGGTTGTTTTTACGTGATTTTAAAGGTCACTATGTGTCTAGAGACATGGATCCCCGACTGCAGACTTTACCTACACGTCTATGGGCACAAGGCCCTACTGATGTTGGTTGCATGAATATTACACCATATAGAGTCACATTAAAGGCAGGAGTGGTGCTACCACGAATGCGACAATACAAGTTACCACCAGATGCTGTAGTGGCTTTACTACAAATCATTGACGAGCTCATTGCCCAAGGAGTAGTTGTGGAAACAGACTCCAATGTATGTAATTCACCGATAATTCCGATTCTTAAACGAACAGATCCAAAGGCCCCGCCAGTATATCGATTGGTTATTGATCTGCGCGAATTAAACAAGTGCATTGTGCCACAATTTCCTGTGGTCCCAGATATCTCGTCATTACTGACAGCCATTGATTCCGAAGCAACATTCTTTACTGTAATTGATCTCAAGAATGCCTTTTTCAGCGTCCCAATAGATCCGGAAAGCCAATATTTGTTCGGATTTAGTTTAAATGGACGTAGCTTTAAATTCTCACGCGCACCTCAAGGATTTACAGAAAGCCCCAGCATCTATAGCCAAGCACTGAAACGAGAACTTGACAGTATCCACATGCCAGTTAACACTGCACTGCTTCAATACGTCGATGATCTGCTGATCACCGCGAGAAGCGAACCTGAATGTGAGAAAGCATCACTGACAGTTTTACAATTTCTAGCCGAAAAGGGGCACAAGGTGTCCCCTTCTAAGCTGCAATTCTGTGTCCAGCGAGTTGTTTATCTTGGACACTCGCTGTCCAAGGAGGGAAGGCAGCTTACACCCGACCGCATTCAGTTAATAGCTAACATGCCTATACCCAAGACACAAAAGGAGGTACGAGCTTTCATAGGCCTCACTTCATATTGTAGGCAGTGGATCCCTCAGTATGCATTTCTAGCAAAACCACTCATTCAGTTAACCACACAGGAGGCAGCCACATCGACTGTTCTCCCTTGAACTCAAGAACATACACAAGCTTTTGAAAGCCTAAAGAAAGCTTTATGCCAAGCACCTGTTTTAGCAACACCATGTTACAGAAAACAGTTTACACTCTTTGTTACAGAACGCGAAGGTACTGCCTTGTCAGTACTCACGCAGGATCAAGCAGGGGCACACAAACCATGTGCTTATTTTTCTAGTACATTAGATCCCGTAGCTCAGGCTTTGCCTGCATGCCTGAAATCAGTGGCAGCGACAGCTTTAGCAATCAGACAAAGCGATGCCATAGTGTTAGGACATCCATTGACAGTTCAAGTACCACACGCAGTAGAGGTTCTTGTAAATAGAACACAAACACTACACTTGACTATAGCGCGACTTACAGGGTACGAACTTACACTGTTTCAGCCACATATAGAAATCAGACGCTGTAACACATTGAATCCTGCCACACTTTTGTCAGTAACCGGAACAGACCCACTAGCTCATGACTGTATTGAAGTTATTACTATAACGACAAAACCCAGACAAGACCTGACAGATGTTCCATTGTCCGATCCAGACCTGACGTTGTATGTAGATGGTTCATGTATGAGAACAAGTGCAGGAGAATTAGTGGCCGCTTACGCAGTCACAACAGATACTGAAGTCATTGAAACTAATCGTATAAATACTTTGTCAGCTCAAGCCGCAGAGCTCATCGCTCTGACACAAGCCTGTATTCAAGCCACGAATAAAAAAGTCAACATATACACTGATTCACGTTATGCATTCGGAGTTGTACATGACTTCGGCGTGCTGTAGCGAGAAAGAGGTTATTTAACTTCCCACGGTGCCCACATTCAGAATGGGCCCCTCATTCATGCCTTATTAGATGCGATACATCTACCCACTGCAATATCAATTATGAAATGTAAGGCTCATACGAAGATTACTGATATCATTTCCCAAGGCAATGATCTAGCCGACAGAACAGCTAAACAGACGGCTCAAACTCAAACCCCCGACATGACAAAGACAATAGTCCCGACACCGACACATTGTATGACAGTTAAAGATCCTACTCTTGACGTGATTGACATACAGACACATGCTACACCAGACGAAATAAAGAAATGGACTGAATTAGGAGGGATCCAAACGGACCAAGGATGGATGATGAAGGAAAAGTCTGTATGGTTCCTTCCTGATTCAATGGTCCAAGTTATAATTAACACTATACATAGTCCAGCACATCTAGGAGAAAAAGCTATGCTAGACAGCATTCAACACATTTGGTTCAACAAACATTTACGAGCAGCAGCCAAACAAAAGGTCCGTACCTGTATGATCTGTTGCCAGTTTAACCCAGGAAAAAGCGTTCCCGTAGAACAGGGTGGATTTCATCCTCCTAATAATCCTTTTGAAGTACTCCAGATGGACTATATCCAGATGGAACGATGTCGAGGATTCAAATATGTTCTCGTAGTTGTCTGCGCTCTGTCCCATTGGACAGAGGCGTACCCGGTTTCAGATTACACTGCCCCGACTACTGCCAAACAGTTGGTTCGAGAATTCTTCCCACGATACGGTTTACCACGTGTTGTTCACTCAGATAACGGCCAGCCGTTCTCATCCGAATTAATGAAACACGTTTCACTTCTGTTAGGTTATCAGTGGAAATTCCACTGTGTTCGACACCCCGAGGCAGCAGGTCTCGTAGAAAGACATAACCAGATACTGAAAATCAGATTGTCCAAAATATGCAGAGAGAAAGGTGTCGACTGGATAGTAGCGTTACCAGTTGCACTCTTTTACATGAGAATGGTAGCACACTCTCGAACAGGGCTATCCCCGTATGAGGTGATCTTCGGTAGACCACCAAATATGTGGGGGACGCCCGTACCACGCAAAATACCTGATATTGACTGCAATATGCTGACAGATTACTTGGCTTCCTTGATGTCTGCACTACAATCTTGTCGTTCACAGGTAGCTGCAGCCTTTCCCGACAACACCGAGGTGAAACCCCATGACGTGGTTCCGGGGGACCTGGTCTTTGTGAGGAATTTCGACCGAAAGACTCAGCTGGAGCCCAGGTGGAAAGCACCCAAGTTGGTCCTGCTGACCACAAGGACAGCCGTGAAGATCAAGGCAAATCTTTATTTAGAGCTTCTCGCCATTCCTACTTTGTATGTGGTCAGACTGCATATATGCGTTTACCTCTAGATTGGGATGGTACCTGCTACATTGCATTCCTTTTGCCACCTGTTTTCCTAGCTCCTCCTGATTATTACAGAAATATTCATTTAGTACACAACAGGGAGCGGAGAGATCTCCCCATTGTCGATTACACTGAGACGGCATGGGACAAGTATGTAGATTTTAATAAAGGCATCTTTCCCTACATAGGTACCGTTACTAATAGTAAGCTGATACGTAGATTAACTAGAACCCTTGAAGCAGTAAAATTCCTTTACCGGGACTGAATTTGATACAGAAAAATAGCTCAGTAAAATGAGAGGCAGAATCCGTGATTTTAGAGTTTCGGAATGGGCTTTATTCCAGTGATCGATTATAATCGGTTGCTCCAAGTTCCATCACCACGGGGGTTCAGGAAGTGAAGTACATACTTTATTGACAAGAAGTAACTTTTATAGTACATACATTACAATGAAGCGAATGCAGTAGGCGTAACAATTGATAAGGAAAATGACGATTTGTTCTGCGTAACCAGAAATGGGTGTAATAAGGCGTAAAAAGGAACATAATTGGTTATGATGTCACCTATAGGCGGATCTATAAGATAATACTTGGCATAGATGCGCGCGCAGCAGCATGACGTGTAATTGACGTGTAACTAGGGGGTGAAGGGGACTTGACATTTAGCTCTACAGGAATTTTATTGACCGTGTTCTTGATATTTTTGCCTCTCTTGAAGGCAAAGATCGGGTCTTGCTTAGTGTCAAGTTCACTTGCAACCAAGTTCCAATATTTCTTCACAATCTTTTTGATGTTATTGCTCTTGGTGTTGAAAGTCGTTACACAGACGATGTTGTCCGATTGTGTGTCTTTGTCCTTTACCTCCAAGAGTTCCTCACGTGGGCAATACCAAGCTCGTTTTTTTGCTCTTTTGAGGAGTCCTGTTGGGTAGCCTCTTTCTTTCAGGCGACTCACGAGATTGTCTGCTTCTTGGAAGAAATCCGATCGTTTTGTACAATTTCTTCTCAGTCTGAGGAATTGCCCGTAGGGCAAATTATCTCTCAGGTTGCGTGGGTGATGCGAGTTGTACATCAGCAGTGTGTTTCTCTCCATAGGTTTCCTGTAGAGATCGCAGTACAACAGACCTCCTTCAATTCGAAACGTGAGGTCCAAGAAATCTATGGACTCATTACTACTCGTCATAGTAAATTTGATATCACTTGATCTGGTATTTAGCCAGGCGTGAAATTCATTTAGCTCATTTGTGTCTCCAGACCAAACCATTATCACGTCGTCGATATATCGTTTCCATATCGCGATCTGATTCAGGTATGGGTTTTCATCACAATACAAATGTTCCTCTTCAAAATCATCCATAAAGATATTGGCCAGGCTCGGCGCGTATGTAGCTCCCATCGCTACGCCCTTACACTGGAAATAAAACTGTTTCTTAAAGATGAAATAATTCTTTTTCATAGCGATCTCCAGGAGCGAGATCAGAAAGTTAGTAGGGATCCAGTGTGGTCTCGGTCGTTCGTCCAGTGTTTGTCTCATGATGTCCAGGGCTTTGTCCTGTGGGATAGATGTGTAGAGGGAAGACACATCGAGTGTTACCAGAAGCTGCTTATGCGTATCAAAGGCTTGTCCTTCCAGAAGTTGAATGATATGCATAGAATCCCTCACGAAGGATTTGGTTTTTGGGACTAGCGGCTGTAAGAAATGGTCTATGAACTGGTTTAACGGTTCCAATATTGAGCCACAACCGGACACAATCGGCCTTCCCGGTGGTTTCACTATCCGCTTATGCACTTTAGGAAGTGTGTAGATTGTAGGGATCCTTGGTTCCTTTTTGTTTAGGAAGTCATGTTCATGTTGGCTGAGGAAGCCGGAATTCATTCCTTCCTTGGTTATGTTCTCTATCATGACTTTCAGGGTGAGCGTGGGATCCCGTGGAGTCGGTAGGTAACTCTCCCGGTCACTCAGTTGAAGTTCTATCTCTTCCACATAGTCACAAGTGTTCTGTAGCACCACGGCACCACCCTTATCGGCCGCTTTGATGACAATAGAATCATTGTTGCGCAGGGAGTTCAGTGCGAGTTTTTCTTCCTTGCTAATGTTGAAATGAATATATTTCCTTTCATTCATCAGTTGCATAGCTTCTTATAGGACAATCTTCTCAAATGCCAATATCTTTTCGCTCATTAGATAGGAACCCGGTGTAAAGGTGGAAGTGGGTCTAAAGCTTGTGGCGGTTGTTCTCGGATTGTAGATATTTTTGCTAAAATAGTATTTTAGTCTAATCTTCCGAAAGAACTTCTGAAGTTCCAGTTTGACTTGAAACGAGTCAGGTATGACAGTGGGCACAAATGACAGCCCCTTGGCTAGGACATTTCGCTCAGCAATGGACATAATGTGAGTTGACAAGTTTATTATAGGTTCACTTTGATCTAGCATATTGACGTTGTTGAGGGGTTCAACCTGGCTTAATGTAACATTTTCAATAGTCTGTGGTGCTATGGTGTCAGTGTTGGGGGAGCTGTTAGTGGTCACATCATTGGGAACAATATTAGTATTCTGCATGGTCAACACCTTATTATTGTCCCTAGGGGTGCTACAGTTAGCTCTCTGGATTTCTACCATCTGTAGGTTTGTCTCCGGGTTGAGATCTCCCCGTGCGTTTCTGGTTGGTAGAAGCGAACCCGTGATGTTCCTTGTTGTGTGTTCCTGCCTCTGTTCCAACCCCTTGGTCTTTCCCAGTTCTGTGATCTCCCCCCTCCTCTGTTTGTCTGTCGGTAACCCTCCCCTAAAAAATGTGGGCCCTGGTTACCTTGGTTACCTTGGAAGCTAGTGGTGGGTCTCTCTGAGTCTGAATCGGAGCCACTGCCTACTGTTGAGTCTGAAAATGTTTTGAACCTCCTTGGGCCCTGCCTGCTTCTGTTGGAGAAGAAACCCTGGCTGTCCTGTTGGTAGTAATCATCAGCCAAGTAAGGGTAGGTTATATTCTTATCGTAACTTCTTATGTCTTTTGCTAGTTTGTCTAATTTCCTGTTTAATGTGACCGTATTGAAGTCAACCAATGCTTTTTCCGCTCTTTCTAGGGCTTCTTTTGCGTTCAGTAGGGCTCTATCCTCAAGTATCTCTTTCTTTAGGTCAGAGATTTCTTGCGTGAGTTTTTTGACGTACTCAATCGCAGTTTCAACCCCTAAGACCATCCAATGTCGAGAGCAATTGTTTGCCACGAAGCTAAAGCCCTCTCTGAATTTTGGGATGTCTATAAATATAGCAGGTTCGTTGCGTACTTGCAATCCTTTTGGGATTATATTGGATTGCAGATACTTAGTTAGTACGTGCCCGTGAAGGCGTGATCTGATGAGTTTCTTTTCCAATCTTTCAATTTTGGCAAGTTTCTCATTCAAGCCTGTATCTACTGAGACTCTGTCAGATCCTAGAAGGAAGTTAGAGGCGCCCTGGTCTTGTATTAGCCTTGCTATATAGTCTTCGCTATATGACAGAGTTTCTCTCTCAGACATACTACGAAGATGGAAGTATGAACAATGAATAATTGACAATTTCAAAGAACAATGAATGAGAGCAAAAACCCTCGCAGGTCAAAACCTGCACGAATCAAATTATAGTAACAATGGGGTAACCCAGTATCCCTCAGAACCTGGGCGATCATATATCAAACAAACAATGGTTCTGTCGGGTATGCACTATTTCTTAAAACATTGAATCAATCAAAGGTTAATTTCATGAAAGACAAGTTCTCATAAGCAACACACATAGAGACCAAAAGAGGGGGTATATGAAAAGTTTTATAAATTACTTCATTTATAAATCCCCACATTCAATTTGTATGGCTGTCACTATAAAAAGTAAACTGTAATTTGTGACAAAGTGAAGAGTGGTGCTCAGTGCTATAGTGAGGTGCGTAATATATACAAAGTGACTTTCGTGATAACGACGTTTTAAAAGGCCAGAATACAACGGCTGTTTGAATAGGTCTGTAGACTGAATAAATGGGTCTTTATACAGAGTCTTTCAGCTGGTCCAGGGGATATGTCGACGTTTCAACCCAGGGGGGCATTACTGTCTTAGTCAATGCGGGTCTTCATCAGGACAAGGAAATGGGGGACAGCCTGGAGAATAATAATGTATGGTCAGGTGTGTTGACGCGAGAGGCTGAATAAATCACGGTATGTAGATTTATGGGGTAAAGGACTCACCTACTGGGGCCCGTGGTGATTCAGAGGGCTGGTGTGTATGCAGTAGCAAAGGGGTACTGCAGGTGTTCTTCCAAAGTGGCAATCCTAATTGGGAAAATTCGCATAATAAGATCTCTAATTGTTTAAATTCGGTGATTTACTGAAACTTAATATCGAGGTTGCGGTCGACTTACCCAGTGAAGGGAATCGACCACTGTCTTCCGAATTCTAAAGACCTCGATGTGGTGGAAGGTTACAGGCAATCGTCCTGTCTCTTGTGATCACTCTATAATTCTGCGAAAAAGGGGGGAGGATTAGTCACCTATTGTGAGGATCGCATCTGAGCGATTGCGCCATTAGCTGTTATACTACAGCGCTTACCTCAATGATAATGGTGCCAGGAAAAAATGAATTAATTCCGGTCCGTGGGTGCAGGCTAACGTCCTATCTGCTCGAGCTCCGACACCAAGTGTGCCGCTGGGCGTCTATTTCATGGTAGGACAGAGCGCGTGTACGTAGCGTGTGTGGTCGCCTCCAGGGCTCGTTGCTAAGCAACACGCTAAACGTATGACGTACCTCCGTCATATGAGTCAAAGGAAAAGCGTCCCGGTCTTGTTGCTAGGCAACCGGCTACGTGGTGCATGCGACTCAATATGCGTCTATGGTAGGGCAGAGCGCGTAGACTCGGTGCATTCAACTCATCATGAACAGTGAATGGACAGGTGAACTGGGCGCATTCAAGAGTATAGGTGGGGCTCTGAGAGGTGTAGAATCATATAGTTAGAATCCCACCCGATGGAGGTCAGGTCAGCGGTTTAGAGCCAGCATGGTTGATTCGGACAAATCATACATTTAAACAACAATATACAATTAAACAAAAATGTACAAACTTTCTTGGATTAAAACAACCAGAGATCAATGCATAGAATCGCTAATACTGCGTTATAAAGTGAGTAAGCTATACATTATGATTAATGCTACTGAGTTCATGTATGTGGTCACGACCTGAATGAGTTGAGAATTCAAGAGCGAGGGTGAGTCGAGGGACCCGCAGGCTCAATTGTCGTATGTTATGTGCATACAGGTAAACGGACATGGGAGACTCAGAGTGTTTTAATTATCCCATGTCTCTTTGATCACGTTCAACCCATTAATAACAGAGTTGAGTGAATGGGTGAGCTGAACACATTCAAGTGTATGCGAGGGGCTCTAAACATTTTAGATAAGGGACACGAGAGACTCAGAGTATTAGAGTTGTCCCATTTGTCTAGCGGTCTCTTCAATCTCGTTCAACCCGTTATGAACAGAGTTGAGAGAATGAATCCATTTGCATTCTTTGTAATTTAGGACCCCAGATAATGAGCCACCTCTCGCATTGGGACTGATCTTTTCTATAATCCACCATTTTATGCTATTTGGAGAATGGTTATGTGTCGTAAAATGCTCCACCATGGGTGCTCCCTGTACCTTGCATTTTATTCTGCTCATGTGTTGAAGAATTCTGGCTTTAACTTTCTGAATAGTTTGCCCTACATATATCAGACCACAGGGGCAGAGGATGGCATATATGACGTGGGAGCTGTTGCAATTTGTAAAGAGAGGTTGTTTGTATGTTTTGTTGTTGTACGTGAAGGTCGTGCCTTCTTGACATTGGTCACAGGCCTTACATTGTCCACATTTGTAGTGCCCACTGAGTGGTGAGAGTCCAAGGTAGTTTCTTAGTCCTTGTTGCTTCGGTGGTTCTAAGAGTGCTCTGACGACCGTGTTCTTGATATTTTTGCCTCTCTTGAAGGCAAAGATCGGGTCTTGCTTAGTGTCAAGTTCACTTGCAACCAAGTTCCAATATTTCTTCACAATCTTTTTGATGTTATTGCTCTTGGTGTTGAAAGTCGTTACACAGACGATGTTGTCCGATTGTGTGTCTTTGTCCTTTACCTCCAAGAGTTCCTCACGTGGGCAATACCAAGCTCGTTTTTTTGCTCTTTTGAGGAGTCCTGTTGGGTAGCCTCTTTCTTTCAGGCGACTCACGAGATTGTCTGCTTCTTGGAAGAAATCCGATCGTTTTGTACAATTTCTTCTCAGTCTGAGGAATTGCCCGTAGGGCAAATTATCTCTCAGGTTGCGTGGGTGATGCGAGTTGTACATCAGCAGTGTGTTTCTCTCCATAGGTTTCCTGTAGAGATCGCAGTACAACAGACCTCCTTCAATTCGAAACGTGAGGTCCAAGAAATCTATGGACTCATTACTACTCGTCATAGTAAATTTGATATCACTTGATCTGGTATTTAGCCAGGCGTGAAATTCATTTAGCTCATTTGTGTCTCCAGACCAAACCATTATCACGTCGTCGATATATCGTTTCCATATCGCGATCTGATTCAGGTATGGGTTTTCATCACAATACAAATGTTCCTCTTCAAAATCATCCATAAAGATATTGGCCAGGCTCGGCGCGTATGTAGCTCCCATCGCTACGCCCTTACACTGGAAATAAAACTGTTTCTTAAAGATGAAATAATTCTTTTTCATAGCGATCTCCAGGAGCGAGATCAGAAAGTTAGTAGGGATCCAGTGTGGTCTCGGTCGTTCGTCCAGTGTTTGTCTCATGATGTCCAGGGCTTTGTCCTATTGGATAGATGTGTAGAGGGAAGACACATCGAGTGTTACCAGAAGCTGCTTATGCGTATCAAAGGCTTGTCCTTCCAGAAGTTGAATGATATGCATAGAATCCCTCACGAAGGATTTGGTTTTTGGGACTAGCGGCTGTAAGAAATGGTCTATGAACTGGTTTAACGGTTCCAATATTGAGCCACAACCGGACACAATCGGCCTTCCCGGTGGTTTCACTATCCGCTTATGCACTTTAGGAAGTGTGTAGATTGTAGGGATCCTTGGTTCCTTTTTGTTTAGGAAGTCATGTTCATGTTGGCTGAGGAAGCCGGAATTCATTCCTTCCTTGGTTATGTTCTCTATCATGACTTTCAGGGTGAGCGTGGGATCCCATGGAGTCGGTAGGTAACTCTCCCGGTCACTCAGTTGAAGTTCTATCTCTTCCACATAGTCACAAGTGTTCTGTAGCACCACGGCACCACCCTTATCGGCCGCTTTGATGACAATAGAATCATTGTTGCGCAGGGAGTTCAGTGCGAGTTTTTCTTCCTTGCTAATGTTGAAATGAATATATTTCCTTTCATTCATCAGTTGCATAGCTTCTTGTAGGACAATCTTCTCAAATGCCAATATCTTTTCGCTCATTAGATAGGAACCCGGTGTAAAGGTGGAAGTGGGTCTAAAGCTTGTGGCGGTTGTTCTCGGATTGTAGATATTTTTGCTAAAATAGTATTTTAGTCTAATCTTCCGAAAGAACTTCTGAAGTTCCAGTTTGACTTGAAACGAGTCAGGTATGACAGTGGGCACAAATGACAGCCCCTTGGCAAGGACATTTCGCTCAGCAATGGACATAATGTGAGTTGACAAGTTTATTATAGGTTCACTTTGATCTAGCATATTGACGTTGTTGAGGGGTTCAACCTGGCTTAATGTAACATTTTCAATAGTCTGTGGTGCTATGGTCTCAGAGAGACCCACCACTAGCTTCCAAGGTAACCAAGGTAACCAGGGCCCACATTTTTTAGGGGAGGGTTACCGACAGACAAACAGAGGAGGGGGGAGATCACAGAACTGGGAAAGACCAAGGGGTTGGAACAGAGGCAGGAACACACAACAAGGAACATCACGGGTTCGCTTCTACCAACCAGAAACGCACGGGGAGATCTCAACCCGGAGACAAACCTACAGATGGTAGAAATCCAGAGAGCTAACTGTAGCACCCCTAGGGACAATAATAAGGTGTTGACCATGCAGAATACTAATATTGTTCCCAATGATGTGACCACTAACAGCTCCCCCAACACTGACACCATAGCACCACAGACCATTGAAAATGTTACATTAAGCCAGGTTGAACCCCTCAACAACGTCAATATGCTAGATCAAAGTGAACCTATAATAAACTTGTCAACTCACATTATGTCCATTGCTGAGCGAAATGTCCTAGCCAAGGGGCTGTCATTTGTGCCCACTGTCATACCTGACTCGTTTCAAGTCAAACTGGAACTTCAGAAGTTCTTTCGGAAGATTAGACTAAAATACTATTTTAGCAAAAATATCTACAATCCGAGAACAACCGCCACAAGCTTTAGACCCACTTCCACCTTTACACCGGGTTCCTATCTAATGAGCGAAAAGATATTGGCATTTGAGAAGATTGTCCTACAAGAAGCTATGCAACTGATGAATGAAAGGAAATATATTCATTTCAACATTAGCAAGGAAGAAAAACTCGCACTGAACTCCCTGCGCAACAATGATTCTATTGTCATCAAAGCGGCCGATAAGGGTGGTGCCGTGGTGCTACAGAACACTTGTGACTATGTGGAAGAGATAGAACTTCAACTGAGTGACCGGGAGAGTTACCTACCGACTCCACGGGATCCCACGCTCACCCTGAAAGTCATGATAGAGAACATAACCAAGGAAGGAATGAATTCCGGCTTCCTCAGCCAACATGAACATGACTTCCTAAACAAAAAGGAACCAAGGATCCCTACAATCTACACACTTCCTAAAGTGCATAAGCGGATAGTGAAACCACCGGGAAGGCCGATTGTGTCCGGTTGTGGCTCAATATTGGAACCGTTAAACCAGTTCATAGACCATTTCTTACAGCCGCTAGTCCCAAAAACCAAATCCTTCGTGAGGGATTCTATGCATATCATTCAACTTCTGGAAGGACAAGCCTTTGATACGCATAAGCAGCTTCTGGTAACACTCGATGTGTCTTCCCTCTACACATCTATCCCACAGGACAAAGCCCTGGACATCATGAGACAAACACTGGACGAACGACCGAGACCACACTGGATCCCTACTAACTTTCTGATCTCGCTCCTGGAGATCGCTATGAAAAAGAATTATTTCATCTTTAAGAAACAGTTTTTTTTCCAGTGTAAGGGCGTAGCGATGGGAGCTACATACGCGCCGAGCCTGGCCAATATCTTTATGGATGATTTTGAAGAGGAACATTTGTATTGTGATGAAAACCCATACCTGAATCAGATCGCGATATGGAAACGATATATCGACGACGTGATAATGGTTTGGTCTGGAGACACAAATGAGCTAAATGAATTTCACGCCTGGCTAAATACCAGATCAAGTGATATCAAATTTACTATGACAAGTAGTAATGAGTCCATAGATTTCTTGGACCTCACGTTTCGAATTGAAGGAGGTCTGTTGTACTGCGATCTCTACAGGAAACCTATGGAGAGAAACACACTGCTGATGTACAACTCGCATCACCCATGCAACCTGAGAGATAATTTGCCCTACGGGCAATTCCTCAGACTGAGAAGAAATTGTACAAAACGATCGGATTTCTTCCAAGAAGCAGACAATCTCGTGAGTCGCCTGAAAGAAAGAGGCTACCCAACAGGACTCCTCAAAAGAGCAAAAAAACGAGCTTGGTATTGCCCACGTGAGGAACTCTTGGAGGTAAAGGACAAAGACACACAATCGGACAACATCGTCTGTGTAACGACTTTCAACACCAAGAGCAATAACATCAAAAAGATTGTGAAGAAATATTGGAACTTGGTTGCAAGTGAACTTGACACTAAGCAAGACCCGATCTTTGCCTTCAAGAGAGGCAAAAATATCAAGAACACGGTCGTCAGAGCACTCTTAGAACCACCGAAGCAACAAGGACTAAGAAACTACCTTGGACTCTCACCACTCAGTGGGCACTACAAATGTGGACAATGTAAGGCCTGTGACCAATGTCAAGAAGGCACGACCTTCACGTACAACAACAAAACATACAAACAACCTCTCTTTACAAATTGCAACAGCTCCCACGTCATATATGCCATCCTCTGCCCCTGTGGTCTGATATATGTAGGGCAAACTATTCAGAAAGTTAAAGCCAGAATTCTTCAACACATGAGCAGAATAAAATGCAAGGTACAGGGAGCACCCATGGTGGAGCATTTTACGACACATAACCATTCTCCAAATAGCATAAAATGGTGGATTATAGAAAAGATCAGTCCCAATGCGAGAGGTGGCTCATTATCTGGGGTCCTAAATTACAAAGAATGCAAATGGATTCATTCTCTCAACTCTGTTAATAACGGGTTGAACGAGATTGAAGAGACCGCTAGACAAATGGGACAACTCTAATACTCTGAGTCTCTCGTGTCCCTTATCTAAAATGTTTAGAGCCCCTCGCATACACTTGAATGTGTTCAGCTCACCCATTCACTCAACTCTGTTATTAATGGGTTGAACGTGATCAAAGAGACATGGGATAATTAAAACACTCTGAGTCTCCCATGTCCGTTTACCTGTATGCACATAACATACGACAATTGAGCCTGCGGGTCCCTCGACTCACCCTCGCTCTTGAATCCTCAACTCATTCAGGTCGTGACCACATACATGAACTCAGTAGCATTAATCACAATGTATAGCTTACTCACTTTATAACGCAGTATTAGCGATTCTATGCATTGATCTCTGGTTGTTTTAATCCAAGAAAGTTTGTACATTTTTGTTTAATTGTATATTGTTGTTTAAATGTATGATTTGTCCGAATCAACCATGCTGGCTCTAAACCGCTGACCTGACCTCCATCGGGTGGGATTCTAACTATATGATTCTACACCTCTCAGAGCCCCACCTATACTCTTGAATGCGCCCAGTTCACCTGTCCATTCACTGTTCATGATGAGTTGAATGCACCGAGTCTACGCGCTCTGCCCTACCATAGACGCATATTGAGTCGCATGCACCACGTAGCCGGTTGCCTAGCAACAAGACCGGGACGCTTTTCCTTTGACTCATATGACGGAGGTACGTCATACGTTTAGCGTGTTGCTTAGCAACGAGCCCTGGAGGCGACCACACACGCTACGTACACGCGCTCTGTCCTACCATGAAATAGACGCCCAGCGGCACACTTGGTGTCGGAGCTCGAGCAGATAGGACGTTAGCCTGCACCCACGGACCGGAATTAATTCATTTTTTCCTGGCACCATTATCATTGAGGTAAGCGCTGTAGTATAACAGCTAATGGCGCAATCGCTCAGATGCGATCCTCACAATAGGTGACTAATCCTCCCCCCTTTTTCGCAGAATTATAGAGTGATCACAAGAGACAGGACGATTGCCTGTAACCTTCCACCACATCGAGGTCTTTAGAATTCGGAAGACAGTGGTCGATTCCCTTCACTGGGTAAGTCGACCGCAACCTCGATATTAAGTTTCAGTAAATCACCGAATTTAAACAATTAGAGATCTTATTATGCGAATTTTCCCAATTAGGATTGCCACTTTGGAAGAACACCTGCAGTACCCCTTTGCTACTGCATACACACCAGCCCTCTGAATCACCACGGGCCCCAGTAGGTGAGTCCTTTACCCCATAAATCTACATACCGTGATTTATTCAGCCTCTCGCGTCAACACACCTGACCATACATTATTATTCTCCAGGCTGTCCCCCATTTCCTGGTCCTGATGAAGACCCGCATTGACTAAGACAGTAATGCCCCCCTGGGTTGAAACGTCGACATATCCCCTGGACCAGCTGAAAGACTCTGTATAAAGACCCATTTATTCAGTCTACAGACCTATTCAAACAGCCGTTGTATTCTGGCCTTTTAAAACGTCGTTATCACGAAAGTCACTTTGTATATATTACGCACCTCACTATAGCACTGAGCACCACTCTTCACTTTGTCACAAATTACAGTTTACTTTTTATAGTGACAGCCATACAAATTGAATGTGGGAATTTATAAATGAAGTAATTTATAAAACTTTTCATATACCCCCTCTTTTGGTCTCTATGTGTGTTGCTTATGAGAACTTGTCTTTCATGAAATTAACCTTTGATTGATTCAATGTTTTAAGAAATAGTGCATACCCGACAGAACCATTGTTTGTTTGATATATGATCGCCCAGGTTCTGAGGGATACTGGGTTACCCCATTGTTACTATAATTTGATTCGTGCAGGTTTTGACCTGCGAGGGTTTTTGCTCTCATTCATTGTTCTTTGAAATTGTCAATTATTCATTGTTCATACTTCCATCTTCGTAGTATGTCTGAGAGAGAAACTCTGTCATATAGCGAAGACTATATAGCAAGGCTAATACAAGACCAGGGCGCCTCTAACTTCCTTCTAGGATCTGACAGAGTCTCAGTAGATACAGGCTTGAATGAGAAACTTGCCAAAATTGAAAGATTGGAAAAGAAACTCATCAGATCACGCCTTCACGGGCACGTACTAACTAAGTATCTGCAATCCAATATAATCCCAAAAGGATTGCAAGTACGCAACGAACCTGCTATATTTATAGACATCCCAAAATTCAGAGAGGGCTTTAGCTTCGTGGCAAACAATTGCTCTCGACATTGGATGGTCTTAGGGGTTGAAACTGCGATTGAGTACGTCAAAAAACTCACGCAAGAAATCTCTGACCTAAAGAAAGAGATACTTGAGGATAGAGCCCTACTGAACGCAAAAGAAGCCCTAGAAAGAGCGGAAAAAGCATTGGTTGACTTCAATACGGTCACATTAAACAGGAAATTAGACAAACTAGCAAAAGACATAAGAAGTTACGATAAGAATATAACCTACCCTTACTTGGCTGATGATTACTACCAACAGGACAGCCAGGGTTTCTTCTCCAACAGAAGCAGGCAGGGCCCAAGGAGGTTCAAAACATTTTCAGACTCAACAGTAGGCAGTGGCTCCGATTCAGACTCAGAGAGACCCACCACTAGCTTCCAAGGTAACCAAGGTAACCAGGGCCCACATTTTTTAGGGGAGGGTTACCGACAGACAAACAGAGGAGGGGGGAGATCACAGAACTGGGAAAGACCAAGGGGTTGGAACAGAGGCAGGAACACACAACAAGGAACATCACGGGTTCGCTTCTACCAACCAGAAACGCACGGGGAGATCTCAACCCGGAGACAAACCTACAGATGGTAGACATCCAGAGAGCTAACTGTAGCACCCCTAGGGACAATAATAAGGTGTTGACCATGCAGAATACTAATATTGTTCCCAATGATGTGACCACTAACAGCTCCCCCAACACTGACACCATAGCACCACAGACTATTGAAAATGTTACATTAAGCCAGGTTGAACCCCTCAACAACGTCAATATGCTAGATCAAAGTGAACCTATAATAAACTTGTCAACTCACATTATGTCCATTGCTGAGCGAAATGTCCTTGCCAAGGGGCTGTCATTTGTGCCCACTGTCATACCTGACTCGTTTCAAGTCAAACTGGAACTTCAGAAGTTCTTTCGGAAGATTAGACTAAAATACTATTTTAGCAAAAATATCTACAATCCGAGAACAACCGCCACAAGCTTTAGACCCACTTCCACCTTTACAACGGGTTCCTATCTAATGAGCGAAAAGATATTGGCATTTGAGAAGATTGTCCTACAAGAAGCTATGCAACTGATGAATGAAAGGAAATATATTCATTTCAACATTAGCAAGGAAGAAAAACTCGCACTGAACTCCCTGCGCAACAATGATTCTATTGTCATCAAAGCGGCCGATAAGGGTGGTGCCGTGGTGCTACAGAACACTTGTGACTATGTGGAAGAGATAGAACTTCAACTGAGTGACCGGGAGAGTTACCTACCGACTCCACGGGATCCCACGCTCACCCTGAAAGTCATGATAGAGAACATAACCAAGGAAGGAATGAATTCCGGCTTCCTCAGCCAACATGAACATGACTTCCTAAACAAAAAGGAACCAAGGTGTCAAGAATTCCTGTCATACGAGGGGAGGAAAACGGTAACCAGCGAAAACGGACTACATCTCCCAGGATGCTTAGCGGTTGAGAGGTTATGTAAACAGGAGAGCTGTTACATAACTCAAGGGAAACACGCCCTTATGTAAACAGGAGAGCTGTTACATAACTCAAGGGAAACACGCCCTTATGTAAACAGGAGAGCTGTTACATAACTCAAGGGAAACACGCCCTTATGTAAACAGGAGAGCTGTTACATAACTCAAGGAAAACACGCCCTTATGTAAACAGGAGAGCTGTTACATAACTTAAGGAAAACACTCCCTATAAAGGGAGGAACCGGGAGGTACAAGGCTGTCGGATATTGTGTTTACACCGACGTACCTGCTTCGTGAAGAGCAGTGTTCCGGAGTGGTGCTCCAGTAAGGCAAGAACGGAGGTAGGTCGAGTCGTTACTCCCTGGGCCGTGTCTTGCCCCATCGTCACCTGTGAAGGACCCGGAAGCTCTACCGGTCAACCATTGAGCTTCGCTTTTTGACTCGGCTGAGTCCAAGCGCAGTGGCGCTTTTGCTGGTTGGAGTCGTAACTCCCAGCCCGACCAGAGACACAGGGACTGCCAGCTGTAACGCACACCAGGAGGTGTTTGCCGCGTTACAGACTCGGAAGTCCACAGGATCGATCGAGCGGCTGCTCTCGGTTCAGTCTTCTTGCTTGTGATTGGGGTATCGGTGACACATCACCAGGAGGTGACTCCGCGTCCCGGTGCAGTCTGAGGAAGAGGTTGAGCGGCTGCTCCCTTCAGGTAGAGACCCCGGCTGGGTGTTTCCCTGACTCCTCGATTCTCCCCAACACTCTTCGTGCCCCTCACAGCCTACCGATTGGCATTGTCGGCCATTTCATTTCTGCCCTCTGTTGGCATACGCCGGGATCGGCGTATATGCAGAGGACGGTTAGGACCATCCGTGCTGTGGGCTGGTAACGTACTTAGCCTGGAGGATTCCAGTGACTATAACTTTTGTTTGTTCTTTGTATTTTATTTGCCTTCATTAAAAGAACTAACCCTTCACAAGTGGTTGCGTCCTCATTGTCGTGTCTGTTAAACGATCCTGAGACGTTCAGGGCGTTACAAAATATCCGACCTTAATAACACTAACTGTCTCCCGGTCGATAACAGACATGGCAACACTTGATGATGTGCTGGCTGCTTTAGCGGCCATGCAAGTTGAAGTGGCTGCCTCTAGGCAAGAAACAGCCGATGTAAAAGCCAGACTGGATGCTATCCAATTGGACCCGCTCACGCCCAGCACCTCCCTCACGAACCAGACCCCTGCGGTAGTAGTGGAAATGCCGGTAGCCATCCCCTTGGCAACACCAGAGAGGTACAGTGGGGATCCTAACACAGTGCAGGTATTCCTCACACAAGTGGCGCTACATTTATCGTGCAAACCAAAGGCGTTCCCCACGAGTCAGGCTCGTGTGGCTTTCCTTATATCCTATTTGGCTGGAAACGCGGCACAATGGGCCGTACCTCTGGTGAGCAGGGACGACCCCCTCTTATGTGATTGGGGTGCTTTTCGCGAGGAATTCCTGAAGGTATTCGACAGAAGGGCTGACTCGTACACGGCGGACCGTGAAATGCTTGAGTTGAGACAGGGATCCAACGACCTGGTGCAGTATCTCAACGCGTTCCGAAGGCTGGTTGCGGAAACCAAGTGGCCTGTTGCTAAACAGACGGCGCTCTTCCATCAAGGGCTGTGCGATGAGCTCAAGGACGCCGTGGCTCATATTGACCCTCAACCCAAGACATGTGAGGGCCTTATCAACCTGGTATTACGGCTGGAACATAGGCTAAGTGAAAGAAAGGGGGATCATGGGAGAAAAGGAAAATCCCTTCCATCCTATGTGACGGTGGGAAGTCCTGAAACTTCCACCGCATCCAAGGGAGAACCCATGGACATCAGCGCAATACGAGCGAGCCTCACAGCCACGGAGAAAGAGTCACGCCGTAAACAAGGATTGTGCCTATATTGTGGCAAAAAAGGCCACTACGTACGTGAATGCCCTGCCAAACCGAAGACGTCACGTTATCGGGCCAACCGGTCGGTAACAGCCGTGGTGGACATACCGGCGGAAAACTAGAGGACTCCAAGACCAGAGAAGGGGCATCTCGGAGTCACTCATCCATCCCTTCACTTTCCAACTCGGTCACTAAGGGACAACGACACCTGTTTATCACGGTGCACGTGGGAGTGCATGACCAGTGGATACCCGTTGTGGCCATGGTGGATTCAGGGGCCACTGGCATGTTTATGGACCACAACGAGGCATGCAGGCTAGGGCTAGTGCTTCTTCCCAAAGCAGTACCCGAAGACGTCTATGCGGTAGACGGAAGGCGATTGGTGACGGGGCCCATCGGACAGCACACGGGGGTCCTTCCGATGAGATATGGGAGGAACCATTTGGAACAAATCGATTTTAACATCATCCGAGCGCCCCAATATGGCGTCATATTGGGATTGCCGTGGCTACAGAAACACAACCCCTTTGTGGATTGGCCAACACATCGCATCGAAATGACGTCACCGTATTGCATCCTGCATTGTGGAATAAGAACGGAATCCCTTGACGCAGATGAGAGCGGGAGTCAGACGGTGGCTACAGCGGCAGAAAAAGATGTGGCTCTCCCCCAGGCTTATCACAGTTTTGAGGATGTATTTGATGAGGTGAAGGCGGAAGTGCTACCACCACATAGACAGTTTGACTGCCAGATCGACCTGGTGCCAGGGGCCAGCGTTCCCAGCGGCAGGCTGTATGCCCTGACGGAGCCTGAAAACGTGCATCTCCGGGGGTACCTGGATAAACTCCTCAAGCTAGGATTCATCCGCCCGTCCAAGTCTCCGGCCGCCTCGCCACTCTTCTTCATCCCGAAGGCTAATGGGGAGCTGAGAGCCTGTGTGGACTTTAGGGCATTGAATGCGATAACCATAAAAAATCGGTACCCCTTGCCTCTCATCAGTGTACTTCTGGAACAGGTCAAGAAAGCTCGTATCTACACCAAGTTGGATTTGAAAGGGGCATACCATCTGGTGCGCATGAGGGACGGAGACGAGTGGAAGACCGCCTTTAAGACCAGGTTCGGCCTTTTTGAGTACCTCGTCATGCCGTTCGGTCTGTGCAACGCCCCGGCAGCCTTTCAGTACTTTTTGAATGAGGTATTCAGAGAGGAGTTGGATATCTACGTCGTCGTATATATCGACGACATCCTCATCTATTCGTCCAGTGTGGAGGAGCACGTACACCACGTCAAAGCTGTGCTCCAAAAGCTGAGGGAAAACATGCTGTTTTGTAAACTCAGCAAGTGTGACTTCCACGTCACATCCGTGGAATTCCTCGGAGTGATGCTGAGTCCAGAGGGACAGGAGATGGCAGAACGAAAGATCAAGGCGGTGAAAGAATGGCCGGTGCCCCAAAGCGTGAAGGACGTCCAAAGTTTCATTGGCTTCGCCAACTTTTACAGGCGGTTTATAGATGGATTTTCAGGAGTGGTGGCCCCAATCACACAGCTACTGAGGAAGTCCAAGGAGTTTGTCTGGTCCCCTGAAGCGAACAAAGCCTTTGAGGCCCTGAAAAGCGCCTTTGGTAAGGCGCCGGTGTTGGCTCACCCCGATCCGGATCTCCCCTACGTGGTGAAAGCGGACGCGTCGGATGTGGCGCTGGGGGCTATCTTGTCCCAACGCAACCACGACACAGGGGTGCTTCATCCCGTTGCGTACATGTCCCGCAAACTCAACGACGCCGAACGCAACTACCATATTGCGGAGAAGGAGCTTCTCGCAATCAAGGACGCCTTCACCGAATGGAGGCATTGGTTGATGGGGGCAAGACATGTGGTATCGGTGTACACGGACCATCGGAACCTACAGTTCATGACGGCCACTAGACACCTTTCTCCCAGGCAGCTGCGGTGGATGATCTTCTTTGCGGGGTTCAACTTCCGCATCACATATCGGCCGGGGACGGAAAACCGGAAGGCGGACGCCCTGTCCCGTCAATCTGCAGTTAAGGAACCATTGCCTGCAACCGAGCGTTCCATCATTTCCCCGAGGATGGTATTGGGGGTTATCCAACCGGATACTTTCCTGAGGGGAATAAAGAGAGGGATCAGGTCATTCGCATGGCGGAGGTGGCTCCTCAGTCACAGAGAATGGCAGCTGAAGGACGGGATACCCCTGAAGGGCAGGTGCCTATTGATACCCACGCCTAGGCTAAGGAAACAAGCATTCATCTGGTGCCATGACTCTCCATGCGCAGGTCATTTGGGCTTTGAAAAAACGGTGGCTAGCATGGGACGGCATTTCTGGTGGCCAACCATGAGAGTGGATGTCAGGAGGTGGGGACAGGAGTGTCCTACGTGTGCTACCATGAAGGCCGACCATGGCCGAACCCAAGGGCTCTTACATCCACTTCCGACCCCGGATAGACCATGGGATAGCATATCACTGGACTTCGTGGTGGGCCTACCGGTAGACCAGGGGATGACGGCAATACTGGTGGTGGTGGATTACTTGACGAAAATGGGGCACTTCATCCCCTGCAAGAGAGTCCCTACGGCCGGGGAATTGGCGTCACTACTCCTAAAGAATGTGGTACGACTGCATGGATTACCTGGGGTGATCGTGTCGGACCGGGGGTCGCAGTTTACTGCGCAATTCTGGAAGACTTGGTGCACTGCGCTGCATGTTAAGACCGCCCTGTCCACCAGCTACCACCCTCAAACGGACGGCCAAACCGAGCGCCTGAACCAAACGCTCAAACAGTATCTGCGATGTTTTGTGGACCAGGGCAGGGAAGAATGGGTCGACTTGCTATGGGTTGCAGAGATAGCCTATAACAACGCCACTCACAGCTCCACACAGGCATCTCCGTTCTATAGCAACTATGGCCAACATCCCAGGTTCTTGCCATTTCTACATCCGTTCAGAGAGGACAGGATTCCCGCCACAGCGGACAGGGTGGCACACATAAAAGACACGTTGATGCGCTCAAGGGCTGTCCTAATAGAGGCCAAGAGAAGATACAAGGCTGCGGCAGATAGGAAGAGAAGGCCCGGGCCACTGTACCGCACTGGAGACTACGTCTGGATATCCACAAGAAACATGAGGTTTCGAAAGAACAGTGTGTTCCATCCCAAGTACATGGGCCCCTATCGAATTACCAAGTGTATGGGTCCCGTGAACGTGAAGGTGTGCTTGCCCCAGTCATTGCGGATACACCCTGTCTTTCATGTATCATTGCTCAAACCAGCACCCTCCAAGCCGTCTGGGACACCTAGGCCGGTATGCGTGGAGTCGGAGGTGGAGTTTGAAGTGTCGGGCATACGGGCGTCCAAATGGCGCAGGGGGAAGCTGTGGTACCTGGTTGCGTGGAAAGGCTATGGCCCGGAGGAGCATTCATGGGAACCGGCTGAAGGGGTTCATGCTCCGCGCTTGGTCTCCTTGTTCCATCGGCATTTTCCTGCCAGCGCTGGACCCGTGGGGAGCCGCTGAGAGGGAGGATGTACTGTCAAGAATTCCTGTCATACGAGGGGAGGAAAACGGTAACCAGCGAAAACGGACTACATCTCCCAGGATGCTTAGCGGTTGAGAGGTTATGTAAACAGGAGAGCTGTTACATAACTCAAGGGAAACACGCCCTTATGTAAACAGGAGAGCTGTTACATAACTCAAGGGAAACACGCCCTTATGTAAACAGGAGAGCTGTTACATAACTCAAGGAAAACACGCCCTTATGTAAACAGGAGAGCTGTTACATAACTTAAGGAAAACACTCCCTATAAAGGGAGGAACCGGGAGGTACAAGGCTGTCGGATATTGTGTTTACACCGACGTACCTGCTTCATGAAGAGCAGTGTTCCGGAGTGGTGCTCCAGTAAGGCAAGAACGGAGGTAGGTCGAGTCGTTACTCCCTGGGCCGTGTCTTGCCCCATCGTCACCTGTGAAGGACCCGGAAGCTCTACCGGTCAACCATTGAGCTTCGCTTTTTGACTCGGCTGAGTCCAAGCGCAGTGGCGCTTTTGCTGGTTGGAGTCGTAACTCCCAGCCCGACCAGAGACACAGGGACTGCCAGCTGTAACGCACACCAGGAGGTGTTTGCCGCGTTACAGACTCGGAAGTCCACAGGATCGATCGAGCGGCTGCTCTCGGTTCAGTCTTCTTGCTTGTGATTGGGGTATCGGTGACACATCACCAGGAGGTGACTCCGCGTCCCGGTGCAGTCTGAGGAAGAGGTTGAGCGGCTGCTCCCTTCAGGTAGAGACCCCGGCTGGGTGTTTCCCTGACTCCTCGATTCTCCCCAACACTCTTCGTGCCCCTCACAGCCTACCGATTGGCATTGTCGGCCATTTCATTTCTGCCCTCTGTTGGCATACGCCGGGATCGGCGTATATGCAGAGGACGGTTAGGACCATCCGTGCTGTGGGCTGGTAACGTACTTAGCCTGGAGGATTCCAGTGACTATAACTTTTGTTTGTTCTTTGTATTTTATTTGCCTTCATTAAAAGAACTAACCCTTCACAAGTGGTTGCGTCCTCATTGTCGTGTCTGTTAAACGATCCTGAGACGTTCAGGGCGTTACACAAGGATCCCTACAATCTACACACTTCCTAAAGTGCATAAGCGGATAGTGAAACCACCGGGAAGGCCGATTGTGTCCGGTTGTGGCTCAATATTGGAACCGTTAAACCAGTTCATAGACCATTTCTTACAGCCGCTAGTCCCAAAAACCAAATCCTTCGTGAGGGATTCTATGCATATCATTCAACTTCTGGAAGGACAAGCCTTTGATACGCATAAGCAGCTTCTGGTAACACTCGATGTGTCTTCCCTCTACACATCTATCCCACAGGACAAAGCCCTGGACATCATGAGACAAACACTGGACGAACGACCGAGACCACACTGGATCCCTACTAACTTTCTGATCTCGCTCCTGGAGATCGCTATGAAAAAGAATTATTTCATCTTTAAGAAACAGTTTTATTTCCAGTGTAAGGGCGTAGCGATGGGAGCTACATACGCGCCGAGCCTGGCCAATATCTTTATGGATAATTTTGAAGAGGAACATTTGTATTGTGATGAAAACCCATACCTGAATCAGATCGCGATATGGAAACGATATATCGACGACGTGATAATGGTTTGGTCTGGAGACACAAATGAGCTAAATGAATTTCACGCCTGGCTAAATACCAGATCAAGTGATATCAAATTTACTATGACGAGTAGTAATGAGTCCATAGATTTCTTGGACCTCACGTTTCGAATTGAAGGAGGTCTGTTGTACTGCGATCTCTACAGGAAACCTATGGAGAGAAACACACTGCTGATGTACAACTCGCATCACCCACGCAACCTGAGAGATAATTTGCCCTACGGGCAATTCCTCAGACTGAGAAGAAATTGTACAAAACGATCGGATTTCTTCCAAGAAGCAGACAATCTCGTGAGTCGCCTGAAAGAAAGAGGCTACCCAACAGGACTCCTCAAAAGAGCAAAAAAACGAGCTTGGTATTGCCCACGTGAGGAACTCTTGGAGGTAAAGGACAAAGACACACAATCGGACAACATCGTCTGTGTAACGACTTTCAACACCAAGAGCAATAACATCAAAAAGATTGTGAAGAAATATTGGAACTTGGTTGCAAGTGAACTTGACACTAAGCAAGACCCGATCTTTGCCTTCAAGAGAGGCAAAAATATCAAGAACACGGTCGTCAGAGCACTCTTAGAACCACCGAAGCAACAAGGACTAAGAAACTACCTTGGACTCTCACCACTCAGTGGGCACTACAAATGTGGACAATGTAAGGCCTGTGACCAATGTCAAGAAGGCACGACCTTCACGTACAACAACAAAACATACAAACAACCTCTCTTTACAAATTGTAACAGCTCCCACGTCATATATGCCATCCTCTGCCCCTGTGGTCTGATATATGTAGGGCAAACTATTCAGAAAGTTAAAGCCAGAATTCTTCAACACATGAGCAGAATAAAATGCAAGGTACAGGGAGCACCCATGGTGGAGCATTTTACGACACATAACCATTCTCCAAATAGCATAAAATAGTGGATTATAGAAAAGATCAGTCCCAATGCGAGAGGTGGCTCATTATCTGGGGTCCTAAATTACAAAGAATGCAAATGGATTCATTCTCTCAACTCTGTTCATAACGGGTGGAACGAGATTGAAGAGACCGCTAGACAAATGGGACAACTCTAACGCATACACTTGAATGTGTTCAGCTCACCCATTCACTCAACTCTGTTATTAATGGGTTGAACGTGATCAAAGAGACATGGGATAATTAAAACACTCTGAGTCTCCCATGTCCGTTTACCTGTATGCACATAACATACGACAATTGAGCCTGCGGGTCCCTCGACTCACCCTCGCTCTTGAATCCTCAACTCATTCAGGTCGTGACCACATACATGAACTCAGTAGCATTAATCACAATGTATAGCTTACTCACTTTATAACGCAGTATTAGCGATTCTATGCATTTATCTCTGGTTGTTTTAATCCAAGAAAGTTTGTACATTTTTGTTTAATTGTATATTGTTGTTTAAATGTATGATTTGTCCGAATCAACCATGCTGGCTCTAAACCGCTGACCTGACCTCCATCGGGTGGGATTCTAACTATATGATTCTACACCTCTCAGAGCCCCACCTATACTCTTGAATGCGCCCAGTTCACCTGTCCATTCACTGTTCATGATGAGTTGAATGCACCGAGTCTACGCGCTCTGCCCTACCATAGACGCATATTGAGTCGCATGCACCACGTAGCCGGTTGCCTAGCAACAAGACCGGGACGCTTTTCCTTTGACTCATATGACGGAGGTACGTCATACGTTTAGCGTGTTGCTTAGCAACGAGCCCTGGAGGCGACCACACACGCTACGTACACGCGCTCTGTCCTACCATGAAATAGACGCCCAGCGGCACACTTGGTGTCGGAGCTTGAGCAGATAGGACGTTAGCCTGCACCCACGGACCGGAATTAATTCATTTTTTCCTGGCACCATTATCATTGAGGTAAGCGCTGTAGTATAACAGCTAATGGCGCAATCGCTCAGATGCGATCCTCACAATAGGTGACTAATCCTCCCCCCTTTTTCGCAGAATTATAGAGTGATCACAAGAGACAGGACGATTGCCTGTAACCTTCCACCACATCGAGGTCTTTAGAATTCGGAAGACAGTGGTCGATTCCCTTCACTGGGTAAGTCGACCGCAACCTCGATATTAAGTTTCAGTAAATCACCGAATTTAAACAATTAGAGATCTTATTATGCGAATTTTCCCAATTAGGATTCCCACTTTGGAAGAACACCTGCAGTACCCCTTTGCTACTGCATACACACCAGCCCTCTGAATCACCACGGGCCCCAGTAGGTGAGTCCTTTACCCCATAAATCTACATACCGTGATTTATTCAGCCTCTCGCGTCAACACACCTGACCATACATTATTATTCTCCAGGCTGTCCCCCATTTCCTTGTCCTGATGAAGACCCGCATTGACTAAGACAGTAATGCCCCCCTGGGTTGAAACGTCGACATATCCCCTGGACCAGCTGAAAGACTCTGTATAAAGACCCATTTATTCAGTCTACAGACCTATTCAAACAGCCGTTGTATTCTGGCCTTTTAAAACGTCGTTATCACGAAAGTCACTTTGTATATATTACGCACCTCACTATAGCACTGAGCACCACTCTTCACTTTGTCACAAATTACAGTTTACTTTTTATAGTGACAGCCATACAAATTGAATGTGGGGATTTATAAATGAAGTAATTTATAAAACTTTTCATATACCCCCTCTTTTGGTCTCTATGTGTGTTGCTTATGAGAACTTGTCTTTCATGAAATTAACCTTTGATTGATTCAATGTTTTAAGAAATAGTGCATACCCGACAGAACCATTGTTTGTTTGATATATAATCGCTTCCATTGGCGGCAGTTGCCTGACGCCCCCCTGGGTAGGCTGCACCGTAAGATCCGGCTGTGGGAGTGGAAGAGACCCGTGTGTGTCAGGCTGGGCAGTGGGCACTTGTACCCATGGAGGACGCCGAGGGGCCTGTGGCAGGGGTGCTGATCGGAGACTTTCATGGTGACAAGGAGATCATCGAGGTGTTGGAGCTGAATGACGACGACCCGGACCCGGGTACTGAGGGGGTGCAGTGGGGTCAGGGGTACAAGAGGTGCTTTCTGGACTTAGGGGATCCTTCTAGCCCTTAGAGCATTCACAAGTTTTAATGAGTTCTTCTAATGTCAAGATTCTGGTCCATGTTGTACTTTCCATTGTATGCTGTGGGTCTGTCTCAATATAAAAGGTTGGCTTTTTCGAAAGTAGGCATGAAGTACAATAATGGGAGGCCCACAGCCACTATTCCGAGAAATGCTGTGGTGTAGGGTCGTTGCTACGTGTTGTAGGGGGAATATTTCTATCGGTGGCTACGACACTAGTAGTAGGCCAGGGCTCGCAGGTGCTTTTTCATTAGTAAGTTAATTGTATAGTCCTCTGATTCATAACCAGTCAGGGATCGAGAGGGATGCTCTCAGAGTCCGGGCTGGATCTCGTCAGTGGTACAACCTGCCTCAGTGCGAGCGATTAAAGCGTGTGCTAGTCTGCCTTGCTGAATCTGTTGTGCAGGGAAAGTAACTTATTCTTGATGCTTCTATGAAAAAGTGTAGCTTGCTTTCCTGCTGCCAAGATGTACATGTTCGGCAAGGAAGCAAAGCGTGCACTATTGCTGCCCAATTTGTTATAAATGACTCCATGTCATGTATAATACCTTTGCCAAATTCTGACTTTTTAGCCAACTGCACTTTGCATGTCTTTTTACCTCATAATGGCAGCGTTAACAGCAACGCCATAAATCCCACAACACAACATGCTATTGGCTGAATTGCCAGTATTGGCTGAAGGTATTGTGTAATAGTGCCACTGGCAGACTTGCAAAAATGCATATTAAAATGAAGCACTTGACGTTTGGCTATTTTTCCAGTAGGCAGTCAAAAATTAAACAGATCAGTGTGAGAAAGGATAGCGGGAGCCTTTCAGATGCAGATGAGAGCATATTCTTGCTAATTGGATAACATTAACACTCCTTCAAACAAGCATTGGCATAGCCAATAGGTCTCGCCTTTGGGGCCTTATAAGTTTTTAGTTATCCAGCACAATATCCTTGGTGCTGCATCAACTGTTGCATAGCTAAACACTTATAAGGTCCCAAAGGCGAGACCTATTGGCTATGCCAATGCTTGTTTTTTAAGCAATTGTCGTGTCCCTTTTCTCCCGTGCCCAGTCCTACTATTGCCCAGTGACGTAGCAAGATGTCGGAATCCCTAATGGCCCTCGTAGACTCTCGTTCGTTAGTAAAATGCAGTGATAACTGCGGTGCCGCGGATCCCATACAACACAGGGCTTCGGTGCCTCTGTACCTGCTGCACCATGGGTAGCATTGCCTTTCCCTTGTACATTTCTCAGTGTGCAACCAGTGTCTGGTTTGCAACTCTCTGGCAAGGCCACTGGAATTATGCGATTGTGTGGCCGATGAGTTTTTAGCATAATTAGGATTCTGACACATTTACCACATAATCCATCGGCCGATTTTATAAAAAAAAAATAGTATGTAGCTCAAACTGCTCAAAATGTTACTAAAAACGCAGCGAAATGTGGTGCCAAGCTCAGTTGAAGGCCCTTTACAAAGGTTGACATTTCTGTTGCTTGTTGCTATGTGTGGGTGTTAAACTGGTACTAATGAGATGCAACATTTGCCAAACAGTGTTAACAAGTGTAAACATGACAAAAAATAACTAACTGTACCAGAAAATATGACTCATAATTTGGCCCTCCCCTGCCGCATAATTTCAGTGGCCCAGCTGTTCTGGTTCAACTTATCACCTTGGTACGTAAGTTTCTGTCTCCAGCTCTTTCCAATGCCCCGCCCTCCCCCGTCTGTTAATATTATAATCATATCACTAGCCCAGCTTGTACCCTGCTCTCTTTAGCCTTCTCTACCCATCTCTCTGGCCGGCTTGCCCTTGTGCCCTCTGTCCTCCCGTGACCTGCTCTACGCCCATGCCTGCGGTTGGATGAATCTTCTCTGACGCACTCCTTGTCGGAACCTGCACGCTGTTGCCAGAGTAATACCGTCTCCTCTGAGCCTCATTCGGCGGAGACTTGTGAGTTGATGTACAGACACCCAACCAGCTACCGCCGCAGGCTAGACGAGGTGATGCTGGTGCGGAATATTAATGCCTCCTGGCAGCAGGCAAGCACGAAGTGCTGCCTCTCTGGGCTTGGGAGCAGAGACTCTCCTTCAATAGAGACACAAAAACCTTAAATGTTCGGGGGTAAACCCATGTAACTGCTCTCCGACTTCATTAGATCCTGTTATAAGAAATTTACCCATCCTCCGCGCAGGCCACCCCCACCCACACGCAAACCCCGACCTCCCATCCATAATCCCATTCACCTGCTGTACCCTCGCCCCAATAGTTACAGTCACCTAATGTAACCAACAACCCCGTTTTTGTACTGCGCGTCGGTGTTTTGTAGCTTGGTTCACGCACTATACATTCTTTACATGCACACCTATAAATGAGGTCCTGGTGGTTATGGTATGCCTGGGCTACAATATACAGAGGGTTCTCCCAGGTAACAGGACAAGCAGGACCAAGAAACAGGCGCCTCTGCAGCTGAATAGAGCGTCTCCACCCTTAGAGCGTGACTGTCACGGTTCGCCTTGCACATTGTTTCACGTCACCCTAATTAACCAATTGGCAGGGATTTGCTGTTATTGATTATTACATTCCCACATCGCTGGATGAAACCATCTCATAGCTGGTAGCGTCGGCAAAAATATTTTGCTGGCAACCACTTCAAGTGCACCTCATGGTCTGCTCTGCTTTCAGTGGGTTTCTCGGTGAACATTAGGGTCACTTAAACCATACAACTCGAACATTCCAGCCCTAAGAGACACTCACACAAGACGGAATCTCATGCAGGGCACACATACATGCAAACATTTTAGAAAAGGAAAGAGGGAAATAAAAAATAAAAAACGGTACGCGCGCGGACAAAGGGGGGGCGGGAGGAAGGCGAACACGGACAACACTGAAACTAACTAGGAGGAAAGTGAAAGCGCGCCATGCATGCGTTGTGCTGAAATGCCGCGAGCCTGTCCGGGCGCGTGCACATCTCCTGTCCCCCTTCGGAAGCAAAACCGATAACAATAGATCTCGCCAAGGCGAGCAGCGCATGCGCTGCGTCGCTAGGTGAGACCTAAAAACAGCCCCCAGGGGTCTGAAACCGGCCCCCACCCTGCCGGCCCACCGGGGAAACACCCGGTGCCCTCTACGGCCAGTCTGGCACTGTCAGCAACCTAGAGACGAGGCCGAAATGCGGCTGACCAGCTCACTAGCAGTGTTCATGAAAATATAAATGTTGCCTTTTCATGAACACTGCTAAATAAAATAATGTGCGGTGTCAGGGCTCGAGAGGCAAAATGCAGAATATCGGGCCTCGCAGGAGGCAGCGGGGCTGCGCCCTTAAGCCCCTGGCAAGGGGCCGCCACTGATTTTACAGTGTCCTTTGGATTATGACTGAAAAAGACCGGCACAATGCCAACACCCAAATCTTGATACGTGGACTCTTCCATCCTGGAAGACTCCCTCTGCACAATACCCTTGGATAAGAATACACAATTTAAATAATAAAGTGGGATGAACTTCAAAAGCGATCAGAGAGAGACACACCTTGTCAGCAGGAAAGGGCAAGGTGTTGATTTCAGACCTGAAGGAGCAACCAAACACGTCATTTGAAAGAGATCTACCTGTACAAAAAAGATGATTGACTTCCAGGTATAATATTACGTGGGATACAACTTCCTCACACCTTCTTTCTGTGAGGTAATTAAGTTTGAGCGGTATAATTTAACTAGCTCACTTCTGGAATTGTGCTATATAAAGAACTAAATATTTCAAAAACATTTTTTGTTGTGTTTTTTAACAACGATTTTATGAATAAAGAGCACAATAAAATTGAATTCTAGGCTCGTGCGCGGACATTCTATATGAAACTGTCAGTAATAAGACTATATAAGGAGTCTGAGGGAAAAGGAGCAAACTGCTGTTCACTATTCATTCTGCACAAGTTCAATACAAAATCAAAAGACTTGAAAAATCAGTGTTTCGACGTCTATTCCATTCTTACCCCGAACCCATTAAGGGAAAGACATTCAAGCGAATGCTTAAGGGCAAAACAACAGAGTTCCTACACCAAAGAGGACTATGATGTGCGCAGGGATGTCGAAGTTGACGCAACTCCATGTTTTGGAAGGGAATCATGAATGAACGCTTGCTCCATGATCCAGAGGTAGGCCCATCTTGCCTGCTGGGGACTCACAAGTTCCTGGTTCTCAGATCCCTCGGCTCCATCTCACCCGTACCTTTTCTAGATATCCTGTCAGCTGGACCTCTTGTAGCAACCTGATAAAACGCAAGACATGGATCAAAGCTGCAGGGAAGCCCCCAAGACCTTAACAATCAGGAAATGTGCATGCATTGGTTCATGTTTTCTCCATCAACCTAAGAGGGTGCACCCCAAAATTATGTTCCGCCGGCCTCAAACAGCACTTTCAAGGTACTCAACCGCACATTGGATGCCACAGCACATTTGTCAAAATGCTTAGCCTCTGTGTATCGCACAGATGCTTCCACCCTAGGTGATCCAGGGTGCTCACCTCAACTTCTGTGTAGGAAGGAAACCCTTGTGATTCTCCATGGCGGGGGGGGGAGATGTAGCGTAATGGCCAGAGCTGCTGAGCATGGTACTGGGGATCCAGATACGAATCCTTGCCTCGGCTCAACATCCTGTCATTCTGGACAAATCACTTAATCACCCCATACCTAAAACAACAAGCATTTGCAGTGCAATAGGTCTCGCATTTGCAAGAGTTTTAGCTATTGGCATTGTACATGACAGTGCCTTTTATTTCTGTTTTGATAATTAACACATAAATAAAAGGCATTGTCATTTACAATGCCAATAGCTCAAACTCTTGTAAATGCAAAACCAATTTAATTTCAAAGAAGTGGCCGCCATTGTCCCGGGCTGCTTGGAAAGAGAAAGTGCGCATGGCACTCTAACTGTTGCAGTAAAGCATGTCGTTCCTGCAGTACGAGAAACTCATTAAAGGAAATAGGGCTTACAGACTAAATAAGACATGCAGTGTAACAACAGAAATAAAGTGGCCAGTCCTCATGGGAGGTTACAAATGAAGACAAGGCGGTACTAAGGAGGGACTAACAAGCCTATTAACGAATCAGAAGCCAGCATTGACAAAGTACAATGACACAAGTCAATGACAAATATGGGCGGAGAGTGGGCGGAGCTTCAAGTCCATACTTGAGTACAGCATGCCTCGCAGAGCAGCGCAAGTGCTGCCCAGGCTCGACCTAAACACGTGCACCAGAAGCTGGTTATTTTTTAAAGCGCTCTAACGTCCTTGGGCCAGGTTTATGCTGTATAAAACTGCATATAATGTAAATGTATATTTTCCATTGCATTCACTACAGGTGTCACTTTATGTCCAGTCCTCTATATTGTTTGTTGTAGCTCCTTCATAAATGACACCTGTGTAGTCTCACATCTGGTTAAGGTGGTCTCAGAGGGGACAATGGAGTTATCCTCAAAACCTAGGTGTCCATGCATGCTAGGATCTCGGACCCACCAGCAGCAGTCACGAGCTTATGCACTTGTATCACGTGCTTGCGTAGAATGTGGAATTATTGGTCTTGTAAGGGGAAGCCCGAATATCCTTCCGGAACCTGGACCTGGACTCAGTTACATAAAGTTCATTGGTAGCTGCAGCAGCAGCTGCCATAAACAAAGGGTGGTAGGGCGGGTGGGGTGCGCGGGAGGGGTCGCGCGGGGTCTAGAAATACATTATTGAAAAACAAAACAAAAAAAGTACCTCTTGCCGCTGGCCGCCTCCAGTGTCGCATCGCGTTTGCCGACCCTCCTCTTCATGGGTCCCAGCAGCCCCTGGGACCCAGACTCCCATCCAATCTCCATTCTGCAGAGCAGCGCGGGGATTGGTCTGAGCAAGCAGGAAAGACGCCCTGCGCAGACCAGGGAGTGTGTTGGGTTTCTCCATCCTGGCTGCTGAGACGGCCGGCCAAAACACACATGAGCACTTAGGGAGTGGAGTGCACCTAGCACTCCTCCTCTCCTCTCCCATGCCGAGGCTCGCCCCTCCACACAGTGCTGACTAGAGCAGGCAATTGCAAAATAAAACGATGCAAGAACATTGTTTTATTTTACATTTGCTGGCTCTGAGCCAGGCAGTGGGGCGACACTCCTCCGCCATCGCGGAGGACCCGCCACTGATTGGTAGGTTCTCTAAGGGCTAGATTGAGCCACCTTGTGCTTGTGTTTCACAATATGTGTCACATTAATGCCTATGCAATAATTGGTACATGCGACCTAGTTATTTGCTAAATAATTCATTTGTAAAATACACAAATAAATCATTGGTAAGCAAAATCTATGTAAAGTCTGTGTCTTATCTAATAAAGCCAGAATACAATACATACTGAAATTTCGTATTCCATTCTTGATTTAAGTGCTTCGAAAAGTTGTGTAGAAACAAAGCCTGTTTCTGTCAGCTTTTTGTTTATTGTTTGGAGATGACGTCATTAAGACTGGGATTCACAGGAGCAATGTGGAAGCGGACAGTCAATCTCTGCAGAGATTTGCAGCTCTCCCATCAGTAGACCTCGGTTTCTTTCTTTGCGCGTGCTGTTCTCTGGGGTGCAGTACCACCGTGGGTGTGGGGTTATCACCTTCGGTCCGATATACGTTTAACAGATTTTGAAAACCAAAATCCAGGACTTGCCACTGCTCAGAAGTAGGACTACGATTTTGGAGCGGTCCTGAAGCACAGAATGCCTTAATTTACTGTGTTTACTAATCTAGAAATGGGGTAACATTGAGGCGTTAATGGTCAAAGTTTGGCATTGTTGATGCACACTATCTGTGTCGCTTACATTTCTGCGGCTCAGTATCCATAATTTCAGCAGCTACTTCTCTCCGAGCAGTGGGTGTGGCCATGCCCCAGGCCTGTCTCCTTCCTCCAAAGTCTGCAGAGAGCGTTTGTCCCCCTGCTCAGCTGACCCTGGGGGCAGTTGGTAGCTTCCATCCACGCTTTAAGCCTACTCCTTCTATTCTAAAGTCTGCTGGTAGCAACCTTCGGCCATTTAGTAATCCTACTTACTGGTGGTCACCTCGAAAGAGCGAGGCCCTTTAGAAGTGACCAGGTCTCCATGGAAAGGAAGGCAGGATCGGTTTTAAATGTCTCTGCACCTTTTTAAAGTGCTAGCACATGGGTGTGTGGGATGGACCCGGCCCAAAGTCAGACTGCGTTTAACCCGCACTGACTGCAGGGTGCAGCCGCGCGCAGTGCGATATGCACCCTTGAGCATAAAAAACACTGAAAACCTACAGTTATTTTGACAGCCCCTGGGGGAAGTGAAGGTCGCAGACCAGTCTTCCCCCCGGGGCTATTCGTGCAAGGCCGGAAGGACAAGGTGGGGGAGGGATTTAGGGTATTGGGGAAGGGGCGGGTGTTTAAGAATGTATATAAGGTGTCAGGAGAGGAGGATCCAGCCTCTTCCTGACAGCTTAGCACCACCGGGGGGTTTAGAGAGAAAAGTTTGTCCACCCACCCACCCTACAGGTTTTAGGTGGAGGGCATGATACTAGGATCGGTCGTAGCGAGCCAGTTTAGGGCAAGTTGCAGAGGAGTGACATTACGGTACTTTGGAGGGGTGGTGAATCACATACGGGCGGATCCACCCCTCGGCGGGGAGAACGGTACACGGGCGACTGATAGCGGGGCGCATGAGGCAATGAAGGAAATTCAACAGAGGATGCTCGTTGCTTGCTGCTGGAGACGCCCTGCACCCTGGTCCGTCACGGCTTGTGCCGATTGCACGGAGGGTGGACCTAGGGCCTGACTCCTCCCCCTCCCCCCACCACTTCCGGGGCACTGGGGTTTAAATTCAACGGCCTGGCGAGAGCGCTGCGGACAAAGCTGAGCGCCGCTGCTGAGGCGCTGACTGCATTATTTGCACATATCTGTTCACTATTTTTAAGATTTTAAACTGTTACTCACTCGTTGCTTGCTGCTGGAGACGCCCTGCACCCTGGTCCGTCACGGCTTGTGCCGATTGCACGGAGGGTGGACCTAGGGCCTGACTCCTCCCCCTCCCCCCACCACTTCCGGGGCACTGGGGTTTAAATTCAATGGCCTGGCGAGAGCGCTGCGGACAAAGCTGAGCGCCGCTGCTGAGGCGCTGACTGCATTATTTGCACATATCTGTTCACTATTTTTAAGATTTTAAACTGTTACTCACTCGTTGCTTGCTGCTGGAGACGCCCTGCACCCTGGTCCGTCACGGCTTGTGCCGATTGCACGGAGGGTGGACCTAGGGCCTGACTCCTCCCCCTCCCCCCACCACTTCCGGGGCACTGGGGTTTAAATTCAATGGCCTGGCGAGAGCGCTGCGGACAAAGCTGAGCGCCGCTGCTGAGGCGCTGACTGCATTATTTGCACATATCTGTTCACTATTTTTAAGATTTTAAACTGTTACTCACTCGTTGCTTGCTGCTGGAGACGCCCTGCACCCTGGTCCGTCACGGCTTGTGCCGATTGCACGGAGGGTGGACCTAGGGCCTGACTCCTCCCCCTCCCCCCACCACTTCCGGGGCACTGGGGTTTAAATTCAATGGCCTGGCGAGAGCGCTGCGGACAAAGCTGAGCGCCGCTGCTGAGGCGCTGACTGCATTATTTGCACATATCTGTTCACTATTTTTAAGATTTTAAACTGTTACTCACTCGTTGCTTGCTGCTGGAGACGCCCTGCACCCTGGTCCGTCACGGCTTGTGCCGATTGCACGGAGGGTGGACCTAGGGCCTGACTCCTCCCCCTCCCCCCACCACTTCCGGGGCACTGGGGTTTAAATTCAATGGCCTGGCGAGAGCGCTGCGGACAAAGCTGAGCGCCGCTGCTGAGGCGCTGACTGCATTATTTGCACATATCTGTTCACTATTTTTAAGATTTTAAACTGTTACTCACTCGTTGCTTGCTGCTGGAGACGCCCTGCACCCTGGTCCGTCACGGCTTGTGCCGATTGCACGGAGGGTGGACCTAGGGCCTGACTCCTCCCCCTCCCCCCACCACTTCCGGGGCACTGGGGTTTAAATTCAATGGCCTGGCGAACGCGCAGCGGACGAGCGCAGCGGGCGCGCCGGTGGCGCGCCGAAGGCGCGCCAAAGGCAAGCCCGTCTGCGCCCGTCCGCGCCAGGACGCTGCCAGTGGCCAGTATCCCTACAATTGCTACCTTGGAACCTCATGTAAAGACTCCGGTACGCATAAAATATTCCAGGTCTGATCTCATAGCCATCAGAAATCAGAGCCATCAAAGGAACCCTCATAAACTTATATGTGGGTTCCCAGTTGTTCTTGATGGTCCCGTCTCCTGCAGACACTGCAGATTTCAATGCTTAACTCATAAGAGCATCGATCCGAAGATACCACCCTCCCAACCAAAGCCTCCTAATGCGATACCTAAATCTATTCTAACCTGGAATTGCTTCCTGGCCAATGTACGTTCACTACCCAAACACGCCATTAATATTTGGGATTTGTTGGCCTCTAATCTCCCCCACGTGGGATTCCTAACTGAGACGTGGATGAAGCCTCATTCCAATCCTGATATTGCTATCGCTCTCCCTGAGGGCTATAGCATTCTAAGGCAAGACAGGCCCATCAGAGCAGGCGGAGGCCTAGCTCTTATATTTCAGGACCCTATTAAAATAACTATTATAGAACAGCATTGCACTAATCTGATGGAGATTATGATCTTCAGAATTGACCTACACTCACAATTCTGCTGGAAAGGCGCCTTGGTCTATCGACCACCTGGACCTTTAACTAATTTCTCTTGTCGATTATTGGAAATAATCTCTCCGCATGCAATTTCTACGAAGAATTTTCTATTACTTGGGGACTTTAATGTCCAGGGAGAAAACACGAACAATAAGAAAACTCTCTCCTTATTAGCAGACCTATCTACTCTTAGTTTGAGCATTATAAATACAAATATCACTCACCAGGCCGGGCACATGCTCGACCTTATTTTAACCAATTCCTCGGACATCCGCTACAATGCGACGACTCCTCTTGAGTGGTCTGACCATTATTTGGTGGACTTCTCAATCTTAAGCAAACAGGATTTAGGAGGACATGAAAACAGACTCCCCAGAGTCTATAGACAGTGGCGCAGAGTTACTCCTCAATCTTTTCAGGACCTTTTTAACCCGCCATGCTTCAATGAGTTGGATGATATTAATGACCATGTATCAGCTCTGAATGCCAACCTCGAAGCAGCTATTAATCAATTAGCCCCATCTAAATCTCAACTGAACCCTCTTAAACGCGTGCAAGCTCCATGGTATACACCTACTCTGAAAACAGAGAAATCCCGTTGCAGAAAGCTGGAGCGAACCTGGCGCCTCTCACACAATCAAAATGATAAAGTCGTATTCAAAAATGCTCTAACAGCCTATCACAAAAATTTGCGGCTTGCCCGTAAAATGCATATTGCGGCTGAGATTGACAATGCGGAAAATTCTTCTCGTACACTCTACCAAATATTAAATACGTTTACTAATCCCAAGGCTTGTAACACAGATGCTGCACCTTCACAATACCTCTGTGACAATATTGCAAATTATTTGTCTCAGAAAATTGAAAATATATATCAAAAAATTACTTCGACTAGTAGGCCCTGCCCCAGTCAGCCCTCAAATTCCATCCCCGTCAAAGAGATATTGCACACCCTTGACACCTTCCCTGCATGCACGGTACTGGAAGTTGCTGCTCTTCTAAAAAGTACCAAATCCGGCTCACCACTAGACCCTATGCCTGCCAAAATCACAGCCACTTTGTCAGATTCGCTCGCCAATCCTATTTGTGCCATCCTCAATAAGTCACTAAAGGATGGCGTTCTTGCGACAGAGTGGAAGGCAGCCCAGGTCATTCCCATTAAGAAAAATGCGAAACTGTCACCGGAGGACTATACCAATTACAGACCCATCTCACTGCTCCCCCTTCACAGTAAACTCCTGGAAAAACACATCAACAAACATCTTTCCGCGTTTATTGAATCTTCCAAATGCTTAGACGAATCACAATCCGGTTTCCGTCCAAAACACAGTACGGAGACCACACTAGTGGAGGTCATAGACAACATCAGAATGGCAGCAGATAAGGGTCAGGCAGTGTTATTGGTCCTGCTTGACCTATCTGCTGCCTTCGACACCATTTCTCATCAGGTCCTTACCACCAGACTTGAGGAGATGGGTGTAAGAGGTAAAGCGCTTGGTTGGCTGACTGATTTTCTGACCAACAGGACGCAAACTGTCAATCTAGGTCCTTTTAGCTCGTCCACCACCAGGATCAGCAAGGGGGTTCCTCAGGGCTCTTGTTTGAGCCCTACATTGTTTAATGTCTATGTAGCCCCCTTGGCAGGATACCTCAGACGGCTTGGGTTTGACCCCATATCCTATGCCGATGACACGCAACTTTTGATGTCTTTCGACAAAACTAGTCCGCTTACCCGAGACTTGTTTTCCGAGGGCATGAAAGGAGTTGCGCAGTGGATGAGGGAAAATTATTTACAGTTAAACTCTGACAAATCAGAAATCATGCTGTTTGGAGAGGCAAAACTGAGATGGTCCCCTAGTTGGTGGCCTGAGGAATTGGGCTCTGCCCCGTCCCCCAAAGATGTTGTAAAAGATCTGGGTGTACGCCTGGATAGTGATCTTACTTTAGAAGAACATGTTAACAGTACCGCCAACACCTGCTTTCATACCCTCCGCATGTTGCGTAAGGTCTGTCCCTTCCTCCCTTTATCTACCCGTAAATCTTTGGTTCAGTCATTGATTATCAGTAGATTGGACTACTGCAATGCCCTGTTAATTGCAGCAAAAGAAAAATCTATATGCAAACTGCAAGTGGTCCAGAACACCGCTGCCCGATTAGTAAATAACGCACTTCCCAGGACCCCCTCTGCTCCTTTACTCCACGACCTCCATTGGCTCCCCATAAAAAAGAGGGTCAGATTCAAAATCTGCTGCATGGTTTTTAAATCCTTGCACAACTTGGGTCCTGGCTACTTTGCTCGGAAACTGGTCAGGTACACTCCGACTAGATTACTGAGATCCAGCCAACTTGCATATCTGCAAATCCCTCGCATCAAACTATCCCGGATGGGTGGTAAAGCGTTCTCATATCTGGCACCCCGTTACTGGAATCTCCTCCCATTACATCTTCGCCAATGTGCCAATTTGGGGGTCTTCCGGAAATTACTGAAAACGCATCTTTTCTAATCAGTTTCCCTCAGTGGCCAATCAGCAGTCTAAAGCGCAGAGATACCCCGTATGGGGTGATTCGGGCGCTATACAAAACCCATAAATAAATAAATAAATAAATGCTTGGAGGGCAAGTGAAGGTGAGAATGGGGGTAGTAAGGAGGTCACAGAGTGAATGGGGAAAAGTCAAACAGGTGAGATGGTTTTGAGAAGGATGAATGGAGAATGAGTCGGTATGGGATGGGAAAAGTATATTTATTGCATTTATGTACTGTTTAATAAAGTCTAGTTGGTTGCAACCTTGTCCTAATAAAATGGCCTTTTACGCTTCAAGTAACAGCGTGAAGTCTAGTTATTGCGCGATGAGCATAGCAAAGATAACTAACAAATGACGTCCCCATTAACGCCACAAATTACATTTTTGATGACCTCACATATCATCTCACCATTTACCTCATCAATGACGTCACTATTGATATGCAATCTTTCGTTTGCACAAGTGTTGTTATTTACTTAAATTGTATGACACTCCAGACGTGTTCGGTAAGCAGTGCTTAACTTGTGAAAGAATACATTCCGGAGCCAAAAGTTTTGGGCAGAAACCTGCTGCGGGCGCTATTGATGATGGACATCGTGAATACCAAGGTTTCGTAATTTTGATTCTACTTCATCCCTCCTTAATCCTTCCCCTTCAGATTGCAGATTATTTTTAATCTCAGCTTTCTCGCTTTGCCATGGTTTTTACATCTTTCTCTTCCTCCTTCTTTCATCCTTGCACGCTTTTCTTGCTCTAGCACGGAGTCTGATGAGATAAAATAAGTGCCCGTCCCCAAATATACCCTACAACCTCTGGTGAAATTCAAGCAGTCAGAAAGTGTGTTTGTATGCTGATTATTTGCCTTCCTTTGACATTAAATAACCCTTACATTAGACTGTATGTTTTTTTTGTTTTGGTGTTGTACAATGACCCACTTAATTTCCCTGTTAAATCATGCAGATGTAAACAGTAGTGATGTTGTTAATACAATTGTGGAGAATTCGCTATACCTGCATTGTGAACTTACCAAGAAGCTAGTCATTGGCTTACAAATTCCTGAGGATAGGTTAATTGCATGGCCAATGAGATAAAGAGACCCGGCTTTCAGCTTCTTGAACGTACTACATGCGTTGGACATTGTGTGTATCTGTTCAGTTCCTCTCTTTCAACTAAAAGTAGCTATTTTTAGGTCAAAGCTGTTGCAAAAACATATTGCAAACATGCTAAAAGCTTCCCTGTGAATGCATTCCACCTATTGCTTACCATCAGCTTGATGTTTTGTAACTCGCATTTGCTTGCTTTCTATTTGCTGGCTTTATTTGTTTTAGTCTGTCCAGCATGTCTATGTCCCTCCTGTGGAGCATAGCCTGTTTACCGTCTCTCTGACTGGCTCCTTGTATTCTTCCAAGAGTGCTCGCTTTCTAAAACTCTTTTTATTCTTTCTCGTGAGGCACAGCAGTAGGCTATATGTGTTTTCAGTTGTCTCTTATATGCTAGTTCACAGCAGTAAGTTTTTCCTGTCTCCTATCTTTCTGGTTGGCTGTTTCTACTTATCTCTGCCAGTAAATTAATATTCCATGACTGTGAGCAATAATGTTCTGTTTACCAGCTTATTTATTTTGGTCAATGCCTTTACTGACAACATAACTTAAACAATCCTCTTCCTCGATTTCACACCTATGCCATTGGTGTTAGAAGTAGGAGAGTAGGGGGTGCTGAAGCAAACCCAAAAAATCATGCAGGAGTCCAGAAGTGAGTGAGCACTGAGCAGGCCTTCATATTGTGTTTAGGTCTCGCCTGACCCAGCGCATGCGTTGGTCTGGCGAGACTTATTGAGAGGGCTCCAAAAAGTGCTACCAGGCCAGCCTAGAGCTACAGTGCATGTGCGCGGGCGGCGCGCCGCGCTTTACGGCGATTACTTTCACTTTCGCGGCCGCTTTGATGTTTGCATAGCCAATAGCCAATAGGTCTCGATTTTGGGACCTTATAAGTATTTAGTTATGCAACTGTTGCATGAGTAAACACTTATAAGGTACCAATAGGCGAGACCTATTGGCTATGCCAATGCTTGTTTTATCTTGTCACATGTGCTGTGCAAAGCCCAAGGTCAAATGTTAGGCTCAGCCTTCCAGGAAGCTTGGTGCTACTCTTATTTCTCTGATTCCAAACTGAGGGAATGTATGTGGTAATCTTGCTGGGGATTTAAAAGGAATGGCGTCAGGATGTTATTTTTTTCTAGCACCCAACAACATTTAAATGCCAGTAAATGAAGTTAACAAATATTTTAGAATATTTCAGAGACAGGAAAGCCCAAAGGAAGCACATTTTTGTAGCTCCAAAGTGTGGTGAAAACAAATACCATCAAAATAAATAAATACTCTAGGTGAAGAAGATTTCCACACATTATAACATTATTGTTTGTGTGCTGTATAGTTTTAGCAGTATAACTCTATGTCTGCAAATGTAATGGTCATTTCAATTGAAAATGTCTTGTCTGTAATGGCAGTGCGCTACCACACCATGCATACTCGACTCTACGCCACTGAGCTCAATGACACTCCACGGCAATTTACTCCAATCTGTGCCACTCTACTCTATGAAACTCCCCTTCGCCACTTGACTCTGCTCTACGCCTCTCCACTCTATGCCACTCTATGCTACTATGCTCTATGCCACTCCACCCCACTCCACAGCAATTTACTCCAATCTATTCCACTCCACTCTACTAAACTCCCCTCCGCTCTATGCCTCTTCAGTCTATTCTATGCCACTTCCCTCTAAGACAGTCCACTCCACTCCACTCTACGACACTCTACTCTAGACCATGCCACTCCACAATACTCTAATCCACTCCAATCTACAACACTCTACTACACTCTGTGCCACTTTTTGACTTTCCACTCTGACACTATACACTACTCCACGTCACTTTACTCCACTTTATGCTGCTCCATTTTACTTCAGTCTACTCTACGCCACTGCACTCTACACCACTGTACTCCATGACACTCTACTCTACTCCATTCTACAACACTCTGTTCCTTAACATTCCACAGTATCCACTTCATTCTGCGCCACTCCTCTCTATGAGACTGTACTCCACTTTACGCCACTCTGCTGTATGCCACTCTACGCTCTGTCACTCCACTCTACAACACTCCACGGCATTCTACGCCACTTCACTCTATTCCACTCTACTGCACTCCATGCCACTCCACGACACTACTCCACTCTATGCCACTCCACTCTACTCCACTCTGTGTCACTCTGCTTTAAGCCACTCCACTATACGATGTTCTACTCCACCCTACTCATCTTCCGACTCTATGCCACTCCACAACACTTTCCTCTACTCCACTCCAATTCACCACACACTACTCCACTCTACGACACTCCACAATACTCCACACTACTCTACTGCACTTGCGCTACTCCACGTCACTCTACGACACTCTTTGCCACTATATGATACTCCATGACACTCTACTCCATGACACTCTACTCCATGACACTCCCCTCTTCGCCTCTCCACGGCCCATGCTTAAGATTATGTCCATCAAGTTATAAGGAAGGTGCTACAAACTTTGTTGCAGCATCTCATTCACTGGACACAGTCAAGATGCATTATTGTAGTGTGCAGTATACATGTTATTATTCAAAGTTAATGGTCACTAAAGCAGGGGCAGCTCCTCTGTTGAAGCTTGAGGAGTGTCATATGTGATGGTGGAGCACTCCTTAGACTGAAAGTTGTAGGGGAGCAGGGTGGAGTAGAGAGAGGAATAAAGAGAAAGTGAGCTAACCAGTCAGAGTTCAAAACATATTTATTTATTTAGTGTTTTCAATAGCGCTAACATGACCCAATCTTGGGTGTCATAGCGCTTTACAACTCAACAGCAATCCGTTTCATTCAGAGTTTACAAATTTACAAATAATATACATATTAAGTCTAACTAGGCGATCACTCGGGTTATAGTAGTACATGTCATGCCATACTTGCATATAAAATGTAATATAATTTCTAAAGAAAACGTGGAGTCAGAACTGGATACACCGTTACAAGACCAGACCAGAATCCATGTGGCTAGAATAGAGGTACCTTCATTAGCCATCGTCCCTGAATCTTGCGTATGGACTTGGGTATCCGAACAGGTCTGACTGAGGTCCATAGGTGAGGCTCGAAGAAAGCCCCCTGACTTGTGCTATCCCGGAGTCATTACTCTGATATTAGCAGTACAATCATCCTGTTTATCTTCTCCTATTAACACATCTGAAAATAGTAGCTTCAGGAATGACTCAAGGTCTCAAAGTAGCCACGAGAGTACCATAGTTAGTTAAGGGAGGAATTTACTCATGAGAAAGGACTTAGCCTCTTTTTTGAATCGCGAGACCGAGGTGATTCCTCTGATATTCGGTGGAAGCGCATTCCAAATTCTTGGCGCAGCTCACCGAGAATGCTCTTTTGTATGTTCTCTTCTTACGGAAAATTGCTGGTGTCAGTAGGAAGTCAGCTTCTCCCCTCGAAGATCTTAGGCCACCAGAAATAGTGATTTTCTGGGCAAGGTAACGTGGTGTTTTGTAGTGTCGAGCTTTGTGTGTAATGCACGCCATCTTTAGCTGAATTCTTGCCTCATATGGTAGCCATTTGAGCGCCTTCAGCTGTGGAGTGATGTGGTCAACTTTTCTTGTACCCGTTATGAGTCTCACTGCAGCATTGACGCAGGCTCTTAGTGGAGCTGTTGAAATCTTAGGAAGCTCTGCTAGAGTTGTGCATTCATACTCAATCCTTGACATAACCAAAGCCTGGACAGCCGTTTTCAGGTCAGCAGTGCCTATGAACGGTTTCAATTTTCTGAGTTAGCTCAGATGGAATCCGGCATTTTTTGCCATAGTGTTGATGTGAGCCTGCATGTTTAAATCCTTATCCAGTGTGAATCCAAGTGACTTGGTAGAATCAACTAGAATCGGAGTACCATTTAGCACTGTGATCAATTTGGTCCATTCCTTGATCATCGTGGAGGATTTAGGGGGGGAGATCAGAAGGAATTCTGTTTTTTGTGAGTTGAGTTTAAGATGATTGCTTGAGAGCCAGTGAACAGTCTTTTGTAGTGCTTGGTTCAATATGTTGATCTCTTCAAGTAATGTGATCTTCATATACCGCTGAGTGTCGTCTGCAAACATGTGGAAGGAGATGTTAGTCTGCTGCAGTACTTCAGTGAGTGACTCAATGTACAGGTTGAATAGGGATGGGGATAGAGTTGAACCTTGAGGAACTGCAATATGACTCGGGATGGAAGGGATAGCATGTGGTTCACCAAGAATCTTTGGATCTGTTCTCTAAGAAGTAATGAAACCATTTTAGTACTATACCCAAGAGACCCATCCTATTCTCCAATCGGTCTAATAATGTGCCATGATTTACGGTGTCAAATGCTGAAGATAGGTCGAGGAGGACTAATAGACAGGTTTCGTTACGGTCTAGAGCAAGTAGAGCATCATCAACTATGTGTAAAATTGCTGTCTCTGTGCTGTGGTCTGGTCTAAACCCTGATTAGCAGTCATTTAGCAACTTATATTCTATGATGTGACGGTTCAGTTGCTGTTGAGCACAATTTTCCAAAATCTTGGCCAGTAAGGGAATGTTTGTTAACGGCCTAAAGTTGTTTGGGTCCGAAGGATTCTCACTAGGTTTTTTCAGTAGAGGGATGACCTGGCCTGTTTTAGGCAGTCAGGAAAGGAACCTTGGGAAAGCGAGGCATTAATTATTTTAGTCCTACTAGGGATGGCAATGTGGTAGACCGTAGGCCAACATTTTGCGGGAAGAGGATCGTTGTAATGGTTTTTCGTTTTTAAGGACAATAAGGTTTTAGCCATGTCTTACTGATCATAAAGTTTGAAGGTTGACCTATGGGCATTATTTTTGGGCACTGTTTGTGCAGTCTGGGCTGGCTGCTTTGCTTGAGTACTCATTTGAGACACAAGTTTATGAGCAGTAACCTTGAGTTCTCTCCCCAGGGAGCTAGCTTTGGTAGTAAAAAATGCTATTTCGAGTCTAAGGTAGTTTAAAAGATGGTGTGCTTCCTGAGATTCTAGGCTGGGCCCAGGGCCTATCCCTCTACCAGGAGTCGACTTCGGGAGTAGCTGGATCGTGTCTTCCCTGTCAGCATAAGGCAGGTCCGACAAAGGTGAGAACCTATTTGTACACGCAATTACGGCACCCGTCTGTTGGGAATTGACACCTGGGAAAGCGGTGGTGGGATGACAAGCTCCCTCTTCTTCTGGGGTGGACTTGGTGCTAGATGCGGGGGCCCCTTTTCTAAGTGATTTTTTAAATATTTTGAAATGATAGGGCAGCTGCTGTTTTTAGGCTTGGTGGAGAGTGAGGGCTGATGGGAAGTTTTATCGGGACTAGAGTGCGTAGATGGATCAGCCTCAAGGATGTTTTCGCATTCACTAATGAGGGTGTCTATGCAGTCTAAGACACAATTACTACCTGGATGTTTCTGGGACTTCCTGGCCTTTTTAACTTTGTCAGACCGACTATTAAGACTTCCCCCACTGCTCCCGCTACCCTCCATACATTTTCTTTTCCCCATCTTCCTACGCGTTTGGCTGATGACAAATCGTAAACGGGCACACCCACTAAAGCTCAACCATCTGATTCTGGGTTACACAATGACCAATTGATATCAAACAAAGATAACACAGCAACTTGGCGTGATTACTCAAAGTAGAAGTTAAAACTGATTACTACTTAGCATTACACATGCTCGGGTTGTGTAAAGAAAAAACATGAGCGAAGCACGATCACAGTTCCTTAGGAGTATTACGTTTGCCAGTCACAATGTCCTCAGTCCATATACCGGGTGAAAGAGGGATGGCCCTGCCTCTTCCTGGCAATGACGGGCAAGGATGGGCCCGCCCTTAGCCGGGGCTTTGCCCGGGCGTGTCCCGCGCCGCGGGAGGTGTGTAGCGCTTTTATGCGCGTGGGCAGCTCCTCCTCCCTCCTGGGAGAGTAGTGACCTCTGGGCTATGGAGTCCTTTCAGGTGACCCAGGCAGCGTCAGCAGGGCTCAAGACAGCAGCAGTGATCTATCAAGTGGAGGCAGAGAAACAGGGGGGGCCCATAACACATTTCCAGATTCAAATTCCAGTAGGAATTTTAAGAAGTGATTCAGAAAAAGAATGGCTGAACAGGATTACACCAGATTTGGCAGAAAGCTAGATCTTTCCTCAGAAAGCATGCTTTTTGTGATTTGTTTCAAATCTGTTCAGCCATTTTTGAGAAATTAAGCTTCAAAATATAGTGATAGCTAGATGGTTGGACCAGTGGGAGTAGCGACGTACTCCTTTGGTACAGAAAATTTAGAGTATTTTGATTGCCTGAGGGGACTTTTTTCACCTGCGGACCCTCACAGTACTGCGGACCAGTACTGAACAATCTGATTTGTGACAGCAACATCAATAGAAATGTTGCTGCTGTTATTTTAAGGACTCAGGGACTTGGTCCCCATGACCTGAGTTTTAGGAAAATAAATAAGCCACATGAGGGTAGGTTAGGTCTACCCCATCCCCCTGGCTCTTGTGGGTGAGTCCCTCTGTGGGGGCTCAAAATAAGGAAAGATTTTTTTTCATGTTGCAGATCCTGCGGTACTGCCAGTGAAATTAGTGAGGCCTCCTGTGAGATCCCAAATGACCCAGCGCGACCCCACAAGTGGTTCCGCAAGAGTACTGCAGTGTACCATGGAACCTCGCAAGCATCAAAAAGTGAAGCTTGAACTGTCCCACTGTACCCCAGAGCACTAGTTATGTAATGGTACTGCAAAAAGTTTTTTTTTCAATTTAATATGTGAGGTAGGTGTCTGTTGGTGGTTGTACAACAGGGGGGTGGTGTTTGGCTAGCAACCTGAGGTTGGCTGCCCACGGAGCAGGGGGTGTTAAGCTCAGGGCCTGGCCATACGTCAAACCCTCTTGTGCTCTAGGTCAGAAGGTATGTTTAGTGAGGAAGTTGGGTAAATATGTTAAAAAAAAAAATGGTTTCAGTGACATAAAAGTTAGATGTGGTAATAATATCTTACTTTAAGTTAAAAAAAACCTAGAAATTCACTAAAAAAAACAAAAGTTGAAAGTGATGTTATAATGAGGCCTAGGAATAATATCTTACTTTACCCTAAAAAAAACAATAAACAAAGGTTAACGTGACATAGTTAGGTAAGGTACTAAGATTTTAGCTTACATTAAAAAACCCTAGAAATTCATTTAGGAAAACAAAGGTTAAAGTGATGTTATTATTAGGCCTTGTAATAATATTTTTTAAAGTGTTTATTTTGTTTAAATCTTTTTATTGAACTGTTATACTCCAATGTAAAACAAGCCTTTGAGTAAGCCACCACATTGATATAAGTAAAACAGGTCCAACCATCATCAGCAAACTGCTTGTAGGTGACATTGTTGAAAAAGAGATCCAAAATGCGATGGAAGTCTAATGTACCAGCAATCTAGCCAACTGGTACAACATGTAACACCTCAACTCCCCACCCACTCTCCACCTCCAGGAAATGCTATATATTAGCCAGCCATCATGTCAAATAACTATTGTTTGAAAAAAAAAAAAAAAAAATTCACCAATTACAGTTTGCTTAGCTAACTATAACTTGCACCCCTGTTATGTACTATTTATGACCTTACATATTACAGAACTCATAAGATGTTAAATAACATGATTGATGATATCACTGATGACACCTCAGTGACATCAGTGATGCCATTGCACAGTTATTGTGACACCATCCAGTAGGGTTTACAGCCTTGAAGTAGTTTAACACACTACAGATGGGAAACGTTTTCTATTCACCTTAATAGGATTACCCATTTAAATACTGCTCATGACCCCAATTTTAAGTCAAGAACTTGACAGGTATACATTTGCCTCTTGAAAGGCACTTTCGGCTAGACCCTTTGGACTGCACTCTGTAGTTTAGTAAGATACACAACACACATTCCTGAGATGGGCACTGTGGCATATAACCTTGGAGACATACTTACAACACCAGTCGGAGATTAACCACCTCTAAGGGGGACATCCCTACATCCTATATTATTCAACAATCCCCGAAGCCACAAAATCTTTACCGAAGTTCTTGAGATAGACATCCATTTCTTATAAACGTCATTTCTAAATAGAATTTGTGTCTGTATATCAGCGTGTTACAACTATTTAAGATGGGCACATGCCCAAATTATCCACTGGTGGATAATCATTGCGAAAAGGTTTCGCCTTATCTTTATTTATTTTTTGCACTTGTGTTTATTGTCATTTTTGTGATAAATATACTGAATTCAAGTCATTGCATCTTGAAGTCCATTCAGGCAATATTCAATAGGCATGCACATCCCAACAATGTTTGCACTAATGGTTAACTGCCGCACACAAAACTTCAGGACCCACCGTAGGGAAGTCTGAAAACAAATACCAGAATAATGCCTAACCAGGTGAGTACCTGGCTACTGGGTCCTTCCACGACTTTGCACACCGGGTCTCCCATCTCCATTACACCCCACCAGGATCTCCCCTGTAGTGTGCCCACCAATCGGTTCAATGCATGGCCTCTGTATTAGCATATGACTGCGACATCCCATGCAGTCAGTGTGATATTGGATCAACAGGAAGGAAAGGATAAAACAAATTAAAAAGCTTCAAAAATCAACTGTCTCAGGGTGCTTGCGGCTCACTTGAAATGGAAAGTATTGCTGGAGGTGCTCTTGTGTAGTCCCCAGTAGACCAGGAGCCCAGCAGTGTACAGGGTCTATTGCAATAGTTCGGAGGGTGGGAGGCTATGAGCTCTCAGGGTGACTGTGTCAGGGAGTTGGGGTGTCCTGCCATAGGGGTGGGGGACCAGCCTCTACTAGTCTTCATTTTCCCATCCCCATCTCCCAATTTGTCTCTCTGGTCTCCTCTGGCCAGTTCATTCTGCTCGCCAGGCCCTGCCTCAATGACTCCTTCCTGGTGCTCTCAAGTCTCCAACACTTCCACTCATGAGGTTAAGCCTTCTCACAGAATTTTTGGACTAGCCTTTGAATTTAAGCTTCAACCTACTTTCAAACATACATCTGCACTCCACATTAGGTGCGTTCAGCCTTTATCCTTTTTAACAGGGAGTAATAATTGCACCCCAAACTTTAGTGATTTGTATACAGTACACCACATAAGTTTAATCAGTGATGTCATTTAACGTCATCAGTGATGTATTATGTGGGGTCATAAGCAGTGCATGGCGGTGGCACAAGTTGTAGTTCGCTCAGTAAATTATAACTGGTGAGTGTCAGTGTATTTTTGTTTTTAGACTAAAGTTTTTATATAATTACATGGCCTATTTATAACATCACTGTAACCTTTGTGTTTTTTCATTGAATATATATAAATATATATATATATATATATATATATATATATATATATGTGGTTTTTTTTTGCCAGAGTTTTATATAGCGCGAACTTGACTCGACTCCAATCAGGTATCATAGCGCTTTACATAGCACCCGTTACGTTACATGAGGACACACATTCATTTTTTGTTAGGCACGGGGAGATTAAGTGATTTGCCCAGAATCACAGGAGGTTTAGCGTCATTACCGAGACTCGAACCCAGTTCCCCCAGGTCCGAGGTCGAGCACCCTAACCGTTAGGCCAACTCCTCTCATATCTTCCAGTGATAAGTGCTTGTCAGTCAAGAAAACACCGGATATATATGCTATGACCCTGTGAGAGGCTACAGCCGAAATGCGTCAGTCAATCACTATCTTGTATGTCGCCCTAATCTGTAATAAAGAATACGCTACCTTACTGGAGCCATGCCACTTGTCTCTTTGGGTTCCGGTCTCTGACGAGTGGAGATGGGGATTTAGGAGTGCATTTCTATATATATCAAGACGCAAAACTCCCAGCCTTCCTTCCGACCATTTCCACCAGGGGTTGGTGCAGACAGGCGGGCGCTGGACCCGCTATAGTATCCGAAGATCCTTACGTCGCTCGTACATAAGGCAAAAGTTGCACTCAAGATTGAGGAAACAAAAAATGTATTGATTCAATCAATTTTTTGTTTCCTCCTTCTTGAGTGTGACTTTTGCCTTATGTACGAGCGACGTAAGGATCTTCGGATATATAAAGCGCTCTTTGCTGGAACCTATTGCAAACTATATAGATCACTTTTTGATGCTATTTGTAATTGGATTAAGCTCATATGTAAAAGATACCTGCGATGTTTTAAGTATTCTGCAAAACACACCGTGGCAAGACACTTACCATTTGATAACGATGGATGTCATATCCCTTGATACCAACATTGGGAATGACATGGGGTTGAAAGCATGTAAATATTTTCTGGAAGGAAGAAACATCCACTACAAAGGCCACAATAACATGCTGTCAGAAATGATAACTATCTGTTTAACTAAGAACATCTTCCTATTTGGCGTGGAAATCTATTATCAGAGTAACGGGACCGCCATGGGATTTTCATTCAGTCCCAGCTATGCCTGCCTAGCATTGGGATGGTGGGAGAAAGAGGTGGCTTGGAATACAGAAAATGAAGTAGCAGTCAATAAAATCATCAGTTGGATACGCTTCATGCTTGGGATGTAACGAAGTCGGAATTTCAAGAATACTTTGAAAAAATCAACACCAGTGAGTTAAACATCAAGTTCACATATGAGATCAGTGGTGATCGAGTAGTATTCTTAGATACAGAAATCTATCTAAAAGAAAATTAGATCCATACGACTCTCCATCGAAAAAGCACTGCAACCAATGCCACCTTAGAAGCCACCAGTTTTCACCAACAATCATTGATATCAAGCATCCCATATGGAGAATTTCTCCGAATAAGAAGAATATGTAGTGAGGAAGAGGAGTGGCAAAGACATAGCTATAAAACTGCGGACAGATTTAAAAACAGAAAATACAATAAAAATGTGGTGAAAAGATGCTGGCAAAGAACGAATGCAAAGTCACGTGATGAATGCTTGACTCAAAGGAAAGAGAATGTAGCAGAAACAACAGACTCGAAACCCATCAGGTTGACTATGGATTACGCACATGAAAACAAGAGATAATTCGAATTTTGATAAAGAAATGGAAAATTCTTAAACTGGAAAATTAATTGGAAAACATCCAACAATTAGCTATCGGAGGGCAAAAAACCTAAAAGATCGATTGATACATAGCCACTTTAGAGGAAAGAAGGACACATCATGGCTAAACACCAAAGGTTTTATAAAGTGCCACACCTGCAAGATCTGCCAGATAGCCAAGCCAACCAAGGAAATCAAATTAGCCAATAACAAAATCTGGGAAATAAGAGAATTAATAACTTACAACACACAATTCACCGTGTACGTAATTGAATGCCCATTTCCATTAAAATATGTGGGTAAGACAATCTGTGCTTTAAAGAAAAGAATAATGGAACATGTAAGAGCCACAACAAACAAGGACAGCTCAAATGCCATAGCAAAACATATGGCGCAATACCACCAAAGTGATTGGAAGAGCTTGAAATTCTATGGAATTGAAACAGTACCTATGAATGAACGTGGGGGAAACCAGGAAAAACAACTGCGTCAAAAGGAATCTCGACATATCCTCAATCTACGAACTTTAACACCGCACGGCCTCAACCAATCGGAAGAACTGTATATTCATTTGTAAATCGTAAATAAAAAACTGTTTTTCTCTGGAAAGTGCAAAAATTAAAGAAGAAAGCAAAAGGCAAAAGGATACGTACTGGAATGGAAATAAAAAGCTTTGGGCGGCAGCCTGCAATAGCAGAGCTCTCCTCTTCCCCCCAAGACTTGGCAAGTCGTAGAAAACGCCAGCTTTGATGCAGCCTTGCCTCAAGATGCTTGTGCACCACAAGACGAGCAGCCTCTCGCTCACAGAAACAGCCTTTTCGCCCATCTGCTTTCAGCCTGAAAAATACTTCCAATATGTAGTTTTCACCTCGAAGGTTTTTCACAAAAAGATTGAGCTGTGAGAATATTTTACACTCAGCTATTTTTGCTTTAATCTCCTGCTGTACCTCTGATGCTGCATCTGTGTCTGACAAGAAGAGATAACAGCGATCCGGTATGTGGTCTGTTTTTTACTTTTCCATCATATGTACAAGGGACAAAAGGTGACATTTTCTTTCTCTTTGATTTAACGCCTTCCCTTTTTATGGAAATGGTTTCAAAGAACCCTCCCTCCCCTAAATGGCAAATACAGCACTCTACAGCAAGCCGCACTCTAGTTGTGGGATGTATTATCATACTAAATCTAATTGAAAATGTAAGTTAATTCTCATTGTGTTACCGATGATAATAAATATGCAGTTGTTAGTCCTAAATTTGCCAGCCCCAGACTTGTAATCTCTTGCCATTAATTTGCATCAAGCTTTGTACTTCTCTGTATAACAAATAATAAACCAAGTGAATCATCTGATAGAGCGCCCAAAGTGACGTGAACTCTTTTAAGGCGCTGGATTAGGCGACCCTGCTTCTCTTTACCCAAGTGCTAAAGTACGGCTGTGTGTCAGAATACTGATAACAAAAATATTGTCTCACATAAACATTGTGCCCTTAACGTTTACAAAACTATTGCTCCACTGGGCGTGGATTTTCTCTTATTTACTCCAATGGGGTCATGTTTTGGTAAAGTTATTTAGAAAACTACATTTTGTATGTTATTTACGATATGTAGTATGTTGGAATTATACCATAGTATGGATAGATTTTACCTGTTTCCAATCATCGAGGTCCGTGCCGGGAGCCAGTGGTCTAAGTATTTCTAAAGGAACAAAGCTCCCTTGAGTACAAAATGAGAAACCTATTGATACATAGAGATAGAATGAAGTCTATGTCTGATATCCAAGTGGAAGAATCTTTGCATTTATTAAATCAAAATAAAATAAAGGACCTTAAAGTGGGGAAACAAACAAAAAGGAAGGCATAAAAGCTCTCACACATTTTCCATGTCACACAAATAGAAAAAACAATGGTGAAGTCACAAACTGTAAGCACCCATGCTCATATGTACAAATGAATAATTGTCAAGGTACTTAGTCAACGACGTTTAGATCCCTTAACTCGATCTAGGGATCATCATCAGGACATAAGTAATTATGCCTGAGCTACAATTGCAGATTACTACAATGTAATCCAATGCCTGGTTAGGAACAAAACATGGTCGTAACGCGCTGCGAGTCAGCAGAAACATCCACACGTCGGGAGCAGCGGACAGGCACAAAAGTATCTTGAATTAATCTGTGCTTGTTCCTGCTCCACAGAAGCGACCATACATAACGTAACGTCTGCAGTGGCCAATTAAGGAGACTGAAAGAAGACTAACAGGAATCCAACAAATGGTAAGCAGTGGGTGTGCCGCGAAGCCCTTTTTTGTATACAACAGTGTGTCACAAGCGAGATGCATGCGCTAGCGCATGCACTCACAGGCTCGACACTAAGTAGCACAGTTGGATATCACGTCAAAGGCAAGCCTCAACTTAGCCCATACCAGACCTGTCACTGTACAACTCCACTCTTTAAGCTTGGTCCGGTCCAGCCTGTCAATTAACTGAACCCAGTGCACTATTCCCCAAATGACTTTCCTCATGAGTGATTGTAGGAAAGTGCCCCTTTTTCATGGTTGCCCCCCCTTTTTGCCTGATGTTGATTCTGTTTGACAGAGTATGCCCTGGATCCCTGCCAATCATGTACCCAGGGATTATGGTCTTTACCTAAAATGGACTTTTGCAAACCCAACGTGCAACTCTCTGGCCCCATTTAAGTCCCTTGCAAAAGGTACCATGGGTACCAAAGGCACTGTAACCAGGGAAGGCCTTTAAGGACTGCAGCACCTATTGTGCCACCCTTGGAGGCCCTGTACCTTAACACACACGGACTGCCATTGCAGGGTGCGTGTTTTGGTGGAGAGCAAAGTGAAGAGTCGACAGGGCACACATCCCTGGGTGCCATGCCTGCAACCCACTACCTATGGCATAGGTTAGCCACCCCTGTAGCTGGGTGCACTGTACCCCTGGTGAGGATACAGATGCATGAGCCCTGTATCCCTACAGTGTCTAAGTCCATTCTTAGACATTGTAAGTGCAGTAAAACCATAAAGAGTATATGGTTGGGGAGTTTGTCATTATGAACTCCACAGCACCATAACAGCTCTATTGAAATATGGGAAGTTTGATATCAAACGTCTCAGCACATTAAACCCACACTAATTCCAGTGTGGAATTTAATGCCAAATGCACTCAGAGGGCATCTTAGAGATTCTCCCTGAAAAACGACCTAGCTCTAGTTTCCTGGCTGACTGGGGAGTTGCCGCCCCAGACATGTTTCTGGACCCCTGGGCCAAGAGCCTCCTGTTCTCGGGGTCCTGAAACAAAGCACATCCTAGGCAGAGGTGTCAAGCCTCCTTCCCCCAGATGGGCAGGGTCCACGAAGGGGAAGCTTTAAAGGCTTGCCGCCTTTGTGAGCTGACTCAGCCATTTGCTGCTCCCAGCAACTGGCCACTCTGGTTCTGACCCCCACTTTGGGTGGGAGAATCGGCTGTAAAACAAAGATAGGAGGAGCGGTGGGCCCACATTTGGCAACCCCACCCCTCAGGTGGGGGAGGGGAAGAACAACTCTCAGTCCCCACCATCTTGAAGATGGGGGGACCCAGCCAACCAGAGTGAGGCTTATGCCCCCCCTCCCACTGGAGGGTGGCATAATAGGGGGTGTACCCACCCCAAGGAAGGGACCCATTGGTCCCGCTTTGTACGCACCTGAAACACTCCTACATTTAGTATTTAGGGGCAACCCCAAACCTTGCCTCCTCAGACAAGCAAGAAGAAGAATAAGGACCAAAGAGCCATGCTGAAGGAAGAAGAGGAGGACACCAACTGTCTTGGCCCCAGTCCTTCCGGCCTGTCCAGACCTTGACCTGCTCCAGCGGAATCCCAGCATGTCCTGCAGCCAGCAGCACTCCAGACCCCAGAGGACCTGCCCAGCCTTCCATATCAAGACTTTGTCTCCTGTGAGCACCGGACTTGCTCAAGAAACAGACTCTGGCTCCGGCCAAATGGCGAGTCTGCACCACTCTACCCCCAATGCCCAGGACCCTAGTCAAAGTGGCCCAATACCACGAGGAGGTCTTCCCGGAGATCCTGATCTGGGATCTAGTGATCCCTCCTAACCTACCTCAAGCATCCCGAAGCCGCCTGCAGCCTACATCTTGGAGGGCCCTCCCGACCGTAGCCGGTAACGAAAACCTGACGCCAAAAGACACCCCTGCATCCGGCATACCACAGCCTTGAGTGGCCCAACCAACTGTGTCCCAACTTCCCCCTACATCCCAATTTACCTTTCCAGCCAGTGGTTGCCTCTAGAAGATCTTCGTGCCAGAGTCTGCAGTGTTTTTTCTGAACGGAGCTTCCCCATTGAAACCAACAGGGCTCCCGACGTCAATCCAACACCCTGCACCCGGCCGCCCCTGTGCCGCTGTGGGTGGACCTTGTGTGCTAACTTGAATCCCTCTTTGCCCTGAGCTTACCTCTAGGAGCTCTGCCTCTTCAACCTTGTTGCCTGCTCGCAAGCAGCCACCAACTGACGGCCCCCTAGCTACATAGGCTAACATTGGGCTTCAGCACTCTGCACCCATCCCGCCCTAGTGCGGCTGAGGGTGCTTTATGAGTGCATCCTTGATCCTTGGGGGTTCTAACCTCAGAAACTCAACCTTCAAGACTGTTTACTTACCTGCAAAACGATAACCCCATTTTTTTCCATAGGGTTACATTGACTGTTTTCCTCTAAAAAAGTCTTGAGGGTGTTTTGAATGGGAACCAAACAATCTGTGTTTTGAGAAAAACTGTTTTACTCACCTTTTATCCAGGAAATGACGCAGTGTGATATCTAGGCATATCACACTGAGTAGAAAAAGTAATCCTGAAAGTAATCTAAAAGTAATCTAAAAGTAATTACAACTGTATTTGCATATTTTACAATCCTGTAAGAAAAGTCATTATTCATCCAGCTTGCTTATGAACAATCTGCCTTGAAAAGTACAACTTTATTTACCTGTACCAAGTTCTGCTTGGTTCTATAAATAAAATACAACAAAGAAATATTTTTAATACAAACAGTTGGTCTGAGTTCAGTCTTTTAGTGTGTGATATCATTTCTTGCCTGAGTGTGTACAATAAATGCTTAACACTACCCTCTGATAAAGCCATACTGCTCGCCTACACTACCACAAGTAGAGAGTAAGGTATTATCTACTTTTACCTCTGTAAGCCTTTGGGGATCCACTGGACTCTGTGCACGCTATACCTTACTTTGGTATAGTATATACAGAGCCAGCTTCCTCCAGTGATCTTTCTGACTGCACTGTTCTTCAGGACCATAGTCTTGATAAGTTTGTAAACAGCCCACAACCTCCGATGTCTGCTGGGACTCCAGGGTTGCTGACCATCTCACCTCAAGGTCTGCAAACCTTCCCCTACATTTGAGTCGAGAGTCCACCTCGCTCCATTGAACTTGGCTGCTGTCTTCCTTTCCTTTCTCTCACATGCTCCTTGAAGCACACTAACCCCACTAGACAAAACATTTGCTACCAGACCTGCTGTTATAAGAGCACAAGTCCCTCTCGCTAGAGCTTGTTTTTTCTTTTAATGACAACATAATTATTATTTATACCAACACTGAAAATAATATTATTAATATTACTAAACACTTCAAACATATTATTTGATATTTTGTTTTAGGGGTTTGAGGAAGCACAAACTTCAAACCTTGCTCTGTAAAATAATAGATTTCTTTGTAGAGAAATAGTTCATTGTAGAGAGAGCATCTTGAACAATGCATGCTGTAAAAGAGTGAGGCGCTTACTTCTGTGGCAGTCATTTCACGGCTCGTGTAGAAAGGCATTTCGAGTGCTCTATTGATACCTGTTGATGACATTATCACACAAGAGCGTGTAAGATAAGTGTGACTTAGGAGATACTTCTGGTGTCTTACCCTGTAATGTTCTATGCCTCGGGGTATTTTTTCAGCTGAAAAATCTCCTTGGAAGGGATTGAACGAGAAGATTTAGGAAGGTACTTGACACTTGCCTCCCAGATTGCTTACTACAGTTATTTGAATTCCCTATGAAAACCACGCTTTCCATCAATATTGGAGGGAAATTGTGCTGTAAATCGCATTATTTTGGCCCCATTTTAAAAAAGGTGTCCTGGGGAGGGTGGAAGAAAGATCAGACCCATGCATATAAGGAGAGCTGAAATATTATCAAAGTGACTATCTTAAATATCTATGACAAATCGTGGTGCACAATGCACAATCTAGATGTTTTTTTAAATTCTGCTGAGGGAGGTTGGGCACACGTGTTATGCTAGCTAGGTGTGGGGCATCATTTCCCATACAGTGCATTAGGGCCCTTGAAGACCACTGGATCTTCTTCACTGTTCCTTTGCTGAAACTGCCTGATGGGGATACTGAATCCTTCCTCCTAACAACCTTGATCTGTCCCCAGATCACTCCCCGGTCCCTTGTTTTGCATCGCACCACTGACCTGAGAATCCTTGATTTGCCTCTTTTTGGCCACTCGGGCTGCTCTTCATCCTGTCAGCCTTCGAGCTACCCGTCCGCAATCAGCCTCCTCTGGTGCACTGCCCTGCCAGCTTTCTGTTTTTTAAACTCTAGGTGCCTCCATCCCTCTAAAGATCACTTATCTTCCCCTTCACCAGCCTTAATCCACCCTATATCTTTTCATATCTTCAGTGTTCTGCTGCCCTCTATTAGAGTTCCCTCCTTCTTCCATTGATGTGAGAGGAAAGGATTTGAGACTGGTAATGCGGGGAGTGACCCATATAAATTCACCACCCTTTGCAACACGCAGTCCCTAAGCCTCTCTCCTACCCCTTATGCACCACAATCTATTCAGTTGCCCATTGTATTACTATGGAAATGTTATGCACAATTCAACCTGCCTGTTTACCCCAACAGCCTCCCTTCTCCAGATCTTTTTCCATAGCATGCACTTATGATCACGTGTTGTCTGTAGCCCATACGTTTCACCACAAGACCAGTGGCAGGAAATGGCTCCAAGTGATCCTGCCTCTAAAGCCTTGGCATTCTGTAAGAGAGTTGCACTGGGGCCATTCTTGTGCTGGGTTACGGCTGGGGTTAGTATCCCGACCACAGATTATTTTGTGGACTTCAAGCTGGTGCTTGGTAGCTTCTTTATGGTAGATCACCCATAGCTCCCAAAACTACAAGTGAAATGAAAAACAAATCAAACCACCACCTGGAACAAAAAAGAAAAGCAATCCTGTACACCCACTGCATTTTGGCTAAGTTTGCACTTTATGAATAACATATAAATATACGATAAAAAAAGAAATGCACTGAATTTGTGCCAGCCGTCGGCCCCCATAGTATCGCTGATTGTGAGGCAGCATGCACTCTTTGCCAAGAAGGCCAGACCATTAAACAAACCTCATAAAATTCCAATTGAAGGTTTAAAATGATGTGGAGGGGAAATTGGGTTTGATTGACGTAAGACATTTAGGGCTCCCTCAGCGCTCCATCACCGGCACTGGGTCTACCCTTCTAAAACGGGCTTCCAATCATCGAGAAATTATTTTTTCCCCTTCAGCCTGGCACGCGAGGCTTGCTCCTATTTGCCAAATGCAATAGAGTTGGAGGCCAACAATTCAGAAGAGTGGATGGGATTGCCCATTAGAGAGCTCTTATTGCTGTGCTATATTCAAACCCAAGGAAAACCCTAATATAGCCACAGTGGAGCCAAGGAAAACTCTGAAAAACATGACCTGTAATTCTCTCACACACTCGAGATAAATGTTCAGACCACTAACAAAAATAAGTTATTGAAATGGGATTTGAGTTACAAGATGAAGTCCAGCCTTTTTGTGTCTGAAACCTCTCCTCAAATTCAGAGGACTTCCCATCGGCTAGGACAGCTAGTAGCAATGTATATCATTGTTTCCGTTATAAATAAGGCTATCACGTCTCCGTTTTTACTGGACGCCTTTCTGTATTCATCTTTAAACATGAAAATTATATATAAATATGATTTTCTATTCAGCGTTTGTCCATGCTGTTGCTCATGACCAGCAGATCAATATTTGTGCTTATACACAGAATGGAAATGTGACTGTCGCACACATAGGTTCCAGCCTCCAGGTGGGTGTTGGCTTCCAAAGCCTGAGACTGGTCCATCAGCTGAATGAAAGCATGAGCTGAAAAGGAAGGACTGAAGGACCTCTGGCTGATCCCCCTTCTTCTAGAGCCTATTGAGTGTTATTCCTTTGAGGTGCAACTGTTGGCTCTTCAGCCAACTTGTGAAACCAGAACATTAACGACAGGGAGACGGCCAGGAATATAAATTCCCTTTTGTCCACCACTACAGCTGAACTTAATAAGACTCTCTTTAATACTAAAAAATGGTTTTAGCACTAAAGGTAATAAAAATCAGACAGGTGCAATAGTCTTTTCAGGTCGGATTACCTATGTACTGCAAAGTTGGTTTTGCCAGGACTTTTTTATAAATAGAATAAGAGTTTCAATCCAGGTTTTGAGAAACAGTTTCTGCAAATTTGCTGCAGAAAACATATACTTCCAAATTGCAGGTGTCAATAGGTGCCACGCTTTTTCATCCACTGCATATATGCACTTAACACAACAAAATAAAAGCTCTGTGACCAAACAGTTGGTTTATGGAAGTGACAGGTATGACAAGGTTGGACTAAACACCAGCTGCGAAGAGTGGAAACATGGGAGGAAAATGGTAAAACGATGCATTCCTCATACAAGTGAATTGTGATGTCTTAAGCCCCAAATGTGGCCAGCCTCGATTTCCATCCCATCATTTTCTTGACCGTCCTTGTTTTGAGTTATTTCTGTTCATGAGGGTGTTTCTCCTGCCCTTAGTAGAACTTGGAAACAAAAATACTTTTTGATTCTGCTTTTTAAGCAGTGGTACTAAACTGCATTATGAGAAAATGAAGAAAAACGAATAATAGCAAATATTGAATCAAGAAAAGTGCTAATGATAAATGTTGAGGAAAATAACATGGAAAATCTAACAAACATTGAAACATGTTAATTTATTATTAATGAGCTAAAGAGCTGAGCATTGAGAAGTAAGATGAATGTTAGTTGTAGGGTTCTTTTATGGGTTTGCTTGGAAGTTAATTATAGGTTTAGGATTCAGTGTTGGTTATTTTTATGTTCATGATTAGGATTGTGGTTTGGGTAAGGGGTTTGGGTTTAGTGAGGGGCTTTTAACTTTCCGCTGTTGGTTGTTATCGTTTCTCGATGATCGTGGACACAATGCAAAATGCATTTGCCTTTATTAAGGAGACCTCTTAATCACTTCTTAAAAAATATTTTCGGCAGTTATGCATTCAAATTTTTCTCATAGATCCCTACTACCAGCCACTTTTCGAGAAAGAGAATTTCTTTTCAGGATCCTCTTCAATGTGCTATTAACATGTTGTGCTCTGAAGTTCGGTCTTTGTGTAAGTGTTTGAAGGCGATACTGACTAAAGTTCCTTCCTCAGCGAACTCACAACCACTATTGACTATTTAAGCCCCATCTATTTTGCAGATGAAGTTCTTGAATAATGACCTCTGCATCTTGATCCTGGATTTTTTATCACAGTGTTTGGATGGGACGACGTTTGCATGTCTCTGGATAGCGTGCTTCCTCTGCCTTATGCTGATCTCCAGCCAAGTCACTTAAAAGTTACTGTATGTTTTCTGGATCCCTAGCTCAGTGGGCATGACAATCATGCATATCCACTGAGGGTCTCCCTGTTTACATGGATTGAGACCCTAGAGCTTGGCTCTGAGGTCGGGGGGGGGGGCATGCATAGTGCACCCCTGCTTCACAGAGAATGGCTACTGCCCTCTCTACTCGGGCTGTGGCAGACTGACAGTGGTGGCAGGAATACATCTATAGTCAGGGGTGCACTACTAGTCACCCTCTTAATCAAGTCTGTGCAGTCTCCCTTGCCTCTGGGTCCTGTTGCCTTTGTCTACCTGGGATGTGTGTTTGAGAGCTTGTTGGTTCCCTGGAGGAGGATGGTGAGTTGAGCAATTGTGTGTAATGTGAACTGATCTGTTCTGCTGGACGTTCCTGCTCCCCTGTGCCCTTCCCTATTTCTTGGAGAAGACTGGTGGGCTGGGAGCCACCCTCTTACAGCTAGTCAGTGGCTACTGGACAAGTGGTACTCCAGTAAACTGTGCCAAGACATCAGGCACTTGTGATCGGATTCCTGATGCCACTAGAGCGGTGTCCTCCCTCAGACAGGAGGGCACTTCTGTGTCTCTAGGTAGTGGGTTAAAGGCTGATCATGACCATTTGACATCATATCAAATGCTGTATCATTTCAATACAAGAATTGGTATCCTGGCCCTAGTGAATGAAAGCAACCCTGTTCAACATGGTCTGTATAATGCAATGCTAATTGTGTGTCTACATGTTAACTGTGTTTTTATAGTGCTTAGCGTTTAGGCGCTATAATACAGCTCCGGGTCAGAACTCTAGCCCAGAGGGTTGTAGACACATCTGATTTTCACTGTTTATCCTAGTTTTATGTGTAGTATATTTCTCTTGTGCGTTTTAAAGTACTCTTCTTTAAAAAAAGTAAAGCACTGACTGCCTATTGATTTTATCAGCTTGTAGTACGGTATGCACTGTATTCTGAATGTCCAAACCCACCTCACCTCCTTCAGTAAACCTTGGGCTTCTCTGTCTCTCTACCCTGAGAGAGTCAAGTGCTGGAGAAGTGTACTTGGTTATCCAGTCTTGGGTCCACTAGTACTGAAGCCCCAGGACACCAGTGGGGAACACTCCAGTGTATGCGATTGGAGCACAGTAACCCCTGAGTGCCCTGGTGTCAAGGAAGCCGGGTCTAACACACAATCTCCTTGTTTCTGTCCCGGATGTTAAATGGAGACCTAGAGTAGAGCTATATTGCATTATTTTGTGACTCGTCAATTGCGTCTGCAATAAATGTATCAAAGCTGTTCCAAATTGCATTATATACCTGAGTGGAGATCTATAAGAGAGAATAAACCCAGACTTGTGTGTTGGGTAGGAGCACAATATTGGGGAACGTTTATTTCAAACAACAATGCCACTAAAATTCCCCTTTCAATCCAGTAGGCAACGCGTGCAGGGTGATGAGTGACTATGAGTATTTGTCAAGAGACTTGGGTGAATCTTGAATTTGTTGTGGCCCCTTAGAGAAGCACTGGCATTATCAAGAGCTATCGCTGAGCCTGGGTATTATGAAAAGTCTGGATTTTATTAATAACAGCTGATCTTTACCAATTTTTGAGTGAGTGTAGGCATTTTGCTTAGATAGTTAATAGGTAATATTTGCAAATACTACTTGGTCATTTGGATCAATTTCCAGTAATAACATCAAATATCCTGGGCCTTTTCATTTCTTTTGTTTTGACGTCATAAAGTTCATTAATCATATGTTGTCATTTCCTGTGGTATTACTATAGTTGAAAGTCTCAAGATGTTGGCTACTGTGGTGTCATCAGATATGAAAATTAACAATTATATAACATGAACAAATCTACATCTTTGTGTAGTAATCACACAATTACTACATACGTGTGTGCGCGGACATGCATGCTGACCCCGCAACCGATGACCGATATAGTTTTAGGCTGGGGCACTCAATGAGCCCAGAACATTCCCGTGCCTCTATATTAAGGATGTGTTTTCATACAAGGACTTGGCACTCACTGTGACAGTAAGAAGTTTAACCTCAGGATTTTCTTGCATTACGTCATTGTCATTTGTCTCTGTTCACTGCAGCTTTGCACATTTCGTGGGGGCAGTTTGCCTGTCACTACAGTCTTTACATTTCAACACCTTATTTCATTTTTCTTCATCTTTAATTGGTGAAATCCACACAGGCATCTTGTCATTGGGAGAATGTGCTTATGACTCTGAGGTATTTTTCTTGCTTTGTTCAACCTCTGATTGCCTGGGGTGGCAGCAGACCAGTGCTTAATATGTAGAAAACTAAGTGCCAGGGCGGTCATCAAGAGGCCACTACAGCTTGCACCACACCTTGCCCCTGCCAGCACTGCCGAAGGCAGTACCCACACAATCACTAATCATTACACTCCTACAAGTGTGACAATTCAGTCAATCAGACCCTCAAAGCTATAAGAATGGCTTGGGCGGCAGTCAATAGTCATGTGTAATGTATATTGAATTAATAAACAACTGTTGTTGTGCTCATTTTTAGATAAAAATGTAGCAGACTGTTACAAGCACCAGTGTTGACAAGTAAGTGCCGGTGCCAAGCACCAGAAATCACTGGCTCAAATTAAGCACTGCAGCAGTCACTGATAAATATTGTGCTAGGAGCCAAGCCAAAAGTGTCTTGTGCCATACAATAGGCAGAGAATATTTGCATTTAGGAGAAAGACTTCAGCAGTGTGTGTGTATGAGACGTTTGCCTGCCCCACATGCATGCAAAGCATTGATGGCTTGGGGCACAGTAGATAACAGAAGACTAAGGGTCTGATTACAAGTTTGGAGACCCTGGAGCAGGCCGCTACGCCAGCGCCCCACTCCAGGACCGCCAAACTCGACCACCAGCCACCCGCCAGATTACAAGTAATTTTGTGGTCTGGTGGGCGGTACTTTGGTTTTCCCACGTTGGTGCCTATTAAAAAGGCAACGCAATGAGAATGCCAAAGCCCATTCCTGCAAGGTATGGACTGTAAGTCACCCCTGCGTGCCTCCCCCGCATGCACCCCATAGCCCTGAGGCAACACAGGGCCCTGTATGGCCCTCTTTGTTTCCTCTCCAGCACAGTTTTCATGGCAGGCATGCCGCCATGAAAACCGTGTTGGAGAGGAAACTCGTAATATGCTTGACCACCAAGCATATTGCGGCATCAAGATGGCCGCAACATCGCTGCTTGCGTCGGTCCCATAGCAGTCAGACTGCACAACTTGTAATAGGGCGGTCGGATCGCCAGTGCAGTCATGCTGGCACGCCACCGTGACAGTCATAATTAGGTCTAATTCAGATCCCCCTTTCTTACTATTGTGTAATACTTAATTACAGGATATTAGTTCAGATCCTCCTCTCATATCGCTTGTGATGTGACTGATCACAAGAGACTAACTCAGATCCTCATTGCTCATATCTCTAGCAATACAATTGATCACAGGACGCTAGCTCTGCTTCTCAGTTCACACATGGGCTTTCATGGTAAGGTTTTTGATTGGCTTGCGTCATTCCTAACAATGGACTACAACTGTGTAGGATATGTAACCTAAGCTCCAGTCCTGCCAAGGGACCTTGCACAATTTAGCAATTTAGCAGGGCTCAGTTCTGTCTCCTAATCGTATTTATGTCACTACATTGCAGATAACTATATCCTGAGTCACTACAGCCCATTCGCTGCATCAAGGATGAAGATGCTCAGAACTCTAAGGTGGCAAAAGGACCATATTTCACTTGGTACTCATTAAGACATTTGGTACTACATGCTTTTTATATTACACTTCTATTTTGGGGTAGCTTGAAAAGGTGTTTCTAGTCAAAGGGCAGCTAACTGTGGGCTCTAATTGGAAAGAATATTTTGGTTTTAGCTTGTTTTCTTGAATAAATAGTTAATAGAACAATGACCAGTGGTGAGGGCAGTTTAGTTAAATGATTCTGTGGTTGCTTATGCATTTATTGCATAATTGTTGAGTCAAGCATTTGACATACAATTTTCAGCAAAATTTGCAGATTTCACAAAACATTTTGCTTCTAGATAAAATGGATAAGAATGATACTGCCTGAGAATTTGCAGCATCATTTGCATTTTTTGTTACATAAGTTAGGTAGCCTTGCTGCATAATTTGGTTCTCCGTGCTTCATAATAATAGTAGATAATGACAAAGCTCTGCACAGTGGTTTTGTAGCTGTCATTATGATGATAAAATAGATATTTCACATGGAATTGTGAAATATTTTACATATTTCACAGTTCCCGAGAAGTATGGGTTTTATAATACTGCACTTTGGTTAACAAAAATACCCAACATGTTATACATAAATATGTGCATATATCAATCAATAAAAACGTTATTCTGTTATTAGATTATAACAATAAAAGCACAATCACAAGAAAGACATTTATGCTTGTTAAAAACGTAATTTTTAAATCTACAAATCAATTGAGGAGTTAAAAAAGCATAGCATTATAAAAAGTAGCTTTAAAAAAACATACCCTCTGCGAAATCAGTCGCTGATAGCATTTGGAAAAAAAAATTTGTCAATCTACACTTATTAAATCTCTACTTCCTTCATATAATAATGATATTAAATATCTGATTCTGAATTAACAGTAACACTAACAAAGGAAAACAAAATGCAACAACATCTGAGTAGAATTCTTGTCTCCTGGACAGATACAAATTGATTCATTGTTGTACTGTCCTTGGGAAAAGGAAAGGTATCTACTTATGGTACCTAATCGAAATCTTGAAAGAAGAGCTCTCTCCCAAGTGTGTGTGACAATCGAAAGATAGGGCTCCTAACTTGGACACATCTTTAAAATAATATATTTTCTCACTTAGGTTTAGCATAATTCTGCCCACTCCCTCTGATACCTCATGCGCTCCAAAAATCTTTTTTTGACCCGAAAATATATAAATATTTTTAGATCAGGCTAGGATTACAGAACAGGGATGGTCTACCTAACTCTTCCGCAACTGTATTAATGTACAAAACCCATGACATTTTTTGAACTTTAGAATAATTTAAACAATCTTATTTAAAGTGACTAGGATTAGTCTATACAGAAATCCACAACTTCAGAGCTAACTTCATTGGATCCTTCACATAAGTTTGGTCTAGTTCCTCATGGCACAATTAATGGGGCCGCCTTGAAGGAAACGCAATAAGACAGCAATAGAATCTATTTTCTTCAAGTAGTAAGTTTTTGATGAGGTGTGTCCTTATACTCCTGCACCATGTGTTAAAATTCGATTACACCTCAATTTGTATATCTGTAATAACAATGCATGGTTTACTGCCTACAATAGTTGCAAAATTAAACAAAATCCCCACTACCTGGCTACATTTGTTATGTCTGTTGGTAAGACAAGGTGCCAGTGTGCTTACAGAGTCAAATGTGACTCCTAATTAAGAAAATTGATACTCTTTTCCAATTGGTTTCCCCTTGACATGAAAAACCCTTGGATTTCAAAGATGTTCATCTGCATCCCTTACAAAAATGTGTCTTCAAGTCGAGATTCTCCCTAAATAGGACAAATTAATCTATTAGGTGTTTAAGGCAATTTGGTGTTCGAGACAGCAAGACAGCGTCATCAGCATAAAGCAATGCCAGAATAAATCTGGAGTTTATCTGTGGCATTTCCTGTCCACGCTCTAATGGTATAGAAAAAACAAAAGTGGAGCAAGGACCCAGCCCTCATGACCACCCCTCTCAAGTGTAAATGATTTTGTGCACTTGCCTTAGTTCACAAATCTGACAAATATCTAAATGTAAGGCACACAGACAATCAACCAGGGGCTTGTCAATAGAAAGTTCAGTTAAAATGTGCCAGAGCTTGGATCTGTTCTTGCAATTGAATGTGCTACTTGGGTCCATGCAAGCCAAATTAATTGGGCTCTTTTTCTTATATACTTACTGACAATTAAGTGCAACCTTAAATATTTTCTTTTGGTCTCGAAACTAGGCCTGGGCGTAGTTCGCGTAGTCGCGATTCACGAAGCTTCGCGAAGGTGTCATTGCACTACGCGACCTTCGCGAAGCTTCGCGAGCTTGCGTAGTTGCTTGTGGCAACCTGTTCGCGATGGCTTTTTCTTGTTCACGAGCGCGGTAAGCATGTTCGGGGAGCTGTTTGCATGCTCGGGCGATATATCTCTCGACCTTACCCATGCGGTCGCCAATGGGCGCGGCCATCTTGTTTTTCTATAGTCCCGTCCGCTCGCGATGCCTTATTTCCTGTTCCGGGTCGCGGATAGCGTGTTCGCGATGTGCATTGACGTGTTCGGGAGCGCATGTTACTTGTTCGCGATGAATAGTACATGTTCGCGAGAAATATCGCGCGAACTTACCCACGCGGTCGCGAATGGGCGCGGCCATCTTGTTTTTCACTCTATGCCATGTTTCTGGGCCTACTTTTGTATCCTCCCTTTATCTTAGCAATCCTTTGTCTTTAAAGCCTTTTTCCTGACTTTTTTTTAGTTATTATCTATCTCTCTGTTTGCCTCAGTTTATATTTTGCATTTTATTTCTACTTTTACTGTGTTTTTGTTACTTTTATAAAGTTCTTTCTATCTTCTTCCCCCTAACTTTTTTTCCCCTTCGGACTTTTCTTTTCCGCCTCCCACCCACCCCAGAACCATGGCCAAGGGCACACCAAGTCCCAAGGGCAAAGGACCTGCAGGCGCAGAGAAGCGCCGCCTGCCTTGCGGCAGAATGCGTCCTGCAAGGGTGCAGGCCCGGCAACTGTTTGGGGAGGAGGAGGTGGCGGCTCTTGTTTTCTTCATCCAGCGCCTCCTCCCCTTGACCTTGGCAGCAGGCGGCAGGCCCGGCTCCGGGTACGCTACCCAGGAGCGGCACCGTCGGTGGGCGAAGGTGCGCCGGGCCGTGTTCCGGTGCACTGGGATCCGCCGCACCCACAACCAGCTAGCCCACCGGTGGTCCGACATCCTGGACCGGGAACAGGACCTGTTGGACCTGCTAGGTGTCGAGGTCGTTGGGCTTGGTGAGTAACTGATTGTGTATATTAAATTAGATGAACAACAAGATTACTGCTGCGTGCCAAGCGTTGCTGGTAAATTACGTTCCAAAAAGCAAAATGTTCTTTGATTTAAGGACCCAGGTGCACGGTGGTACTCTTACTTGTTTGCAACTTAGTTTGCGCTAGCTTGTGCTGATGCTGAATATGTAAGAGTTTACTTTACAGAACTGAAGTTAGGTAATGCGATTTGCTAGAGATACTCTAGTCCTTCCATTGTCCTACTGTGAAATAGTGGTGGATGGATATTGGATACTAGGTTTAGTTTGTTAGTAGTAGTTACTAATTGTTTTATGCGGTCTGCGTGACGCATCCTCTGTCACTGAGTGCTGCTTACCCCAGTCTTCCGTCGAACCTTTTGTACTTTGTTTAGTGAGTGGTAGGCTTAGCATGGTCAGTCAGTAGCAGAACTAGATCAGAATTATGCAACCAACCCACAATTTGTTGTATGTATGCACTAATGTATGCAACTATGCATGTGTCCTCCATCTCATCTATGCATTTGATGGCTGAAAAAAATTGAAGTGCAGACTTAGTGAACAATTGGCCCGTCTGGAATAGGTGGTGTAGGTCAGGTGGTACTTACTAGGCTTTGTTAGTATTTGGAATCAGAATGATCATGGAACACTGGAGTGTTCATAAATAAGTAGACGATCCATCTGATTAGATAGGTCAATTTTATTGCACTTGTTGTTTCCTAAAATGTTCTTTGACTTATTTTTCCAAATGATTTATTATTTTTCTCACAGCACTCCTTAATGTTGATCTCTTTCTTTATTATATTTTACATGATCATCAGCACCACCCAGGGGCAAGAAGACGGGGTCGGAGTCGGCGGGGGAACCCCAGGACCGCTCCTCTGCTGAGGCTCCTGCAGCTGGCCCCAGTAAGTCCTCCATTGGTTAGATTGACATTTATATTTCCCTAAATGTTATGTTACTGCATCTTTTTTTCCCAAACTCTAAATTATGGTTCCACTTTCTGAATCTCTTTTTTACAAAAGTTTACTTCTTTGACCTTGACTATCTGTTTACTAATTCTGTTTATCCCTGCCTCTAAGTTGCTTCTAACTCCCTCTGCTATGACTCTGTACTACTAATACTACTACTACTATTACTATCATTACTCTGTGTGTAGCGAAGCTTGCACAGTTGCCCACTCTTTAATAGAAGGTTTTCTTTGCAACAATAAAACTCTGATTGACCAATAGCTCTAGCCACTGGGTCCTGTCCTTTGGGTTGTCCTCTTCAAGTCTTCTCAATGTTGAGGCTTTGACAATTACCACAAACAAAATGCCCAACCAGATATTTGACTAGTATTTTTGATCGGATAGTACATGATACTACTATTGTCTAGGATTCTGCAGAGCCACATACAGAACTATGCACAACAAAATAGGATGTTGATGCTGATGGGAGGTTGGATCTTACTGATCACACCTCAGTCCGAAGAACCCAGAATCCCCTGACCGACTAGCTATAGTGTCTCACATTAGGGTCCCACTCCCGACCCCCCCCATGAAGACGATACACAATGTTGATGATGACTGAGACAGAGACAACCCAGAACATAATAACAAACACCATTTTGCTCACACACTTGTGTAAGTCCACTCCACCACACCAAATACCACAGAGTCTATGTGTAAGTTCAAAAGGTTTATTTGAAACAAGTATCAAACTCTGTACATCGTTAATATGAAATTTAATTTACTACAGCCATAGTCAATAAGCCAGCAAAAAGCCTAACATTAAAACAGTAAACATTTACAAGTGCATGATTGACAACAAGAACAAGAGCCAAGATCTTTTGAATTCTGGAAGACCCCTCACCGTAGAACGTAGAAATACTGGTTACATCATCTTGCATCCAATATGCTCTGTAAATCTCTGGTTTGTAGAAGGGAATCTTCCGCCTATGATATATGAGAAAAACGCTGCGAGTTAGCCGTTAGATAGTATACTGGTGAATGCTAGCATTTTGCAGGCATGCCAAAAAGTGTAACATGTATGTGTGCTGGCTAAGCAATATAAACTAAACAAAGTCAATAAGTTGGTTTTTTTTCGACCTCTTCACTTGTACGCAACAGTCAAGTGGCCTCAAAGGCATCTACTGCACATGTCAATAAGCTGGCAGGTATAATATGCACCAAAAGAGTAGTAGTCGACATGATGAATCTAAAAGGGTTACTCATGGCTCAGGCTAACTTTCAAAAGAGTAGAGTAGGACTACATGACCCTAGGAAGTGGAACTATATCCTACTAGTGTCTGTCTACTGACTGTACTTACTGTCTAGTGCTGATGTATGTTGCATCGCATTAACTTTTTTTTCAATGTTCCAAGTGAACACACAAAATAGGGGGAGGTTTACAGGCATCTAAAAAATTTGTGATGCTTTTTTCTAGGCACACTACCATCCACCAGTGCCGTCGGGGCCAGCGATGCGGCCATTCCGGAGGGGGCAGGCGAACTGGCGGCACCTGCAGGAGACACAGGGCCCAGGGGGGATCCAGCAGCAGTGGCCGGCAGCGGTAAGTTATATTCATTACTTCTTGACATTACAGCTAGATGGAACTGTGTTCACTATTTCACTGTACTGTGCGACTTATTATACAACGGTTGAAGAAGACACCCTTTACGTAGCATTACCAGCGTGAGTAGAGTAACCAATGGCCTCTTCTATGTGACTCCAAAATCAGCTGTGAATGTTTTATGGAGAAGACAAACTCAGATCAGATGACCTTCATGGATGTGTTGAACAAAGAGGGAAAGCACTAAGGGTGGAAGGACGGGCGAGATAAACAATATGCCTGACTGGCAGAGAAGGATATGTTGTTGGAAGCATGCATAGGTGGCTGATAGTAATAAGATCAGATGCATGGGTTGTTGAAGGATGGGTGGAAGGTGAAAGAATGCCTGCCTGGGTGGGCGACACAGTATGGGTGGATAGTACTAGATAGCAAGAATCAGCGGTGTTTTTGGTTCAAACTCAAAGCCAAGGCAAGGAAGGAAGGAGCAGAAGCATGGGTGTTTGTTGGTGAAACCAACTAAGGTTTGTTAAGAGATATATAAAAAAGGATAGACGTTTACTTTAATGGATGTATGCCTGGATGTACTATCACCAAGAGACAGTATAGGTGGAAAGTGTCACTGGAGATTCTTACTTTGAAGAAAGTGTAAAAGAAACTGCGCGACAGTAGCAAAGCCTAGGGGAATCAAGGTAGTATTATGAGCATACAGTACACTTGCAGTAGTTTGCAAGCACGTCATATATTATCAAGCGGAAACCCCTTCCTCCCACTCTGGGGACCACTCCCTACCTATTACTATTAATGTATTTTCGATTGGGGCAGCCAGCCTGCAAAGGGTGGCCTATCTGTTTATGGATATTGGTTACACAATCAATGAAAGCAAAGTACCCTCTGCAGTAGCGGTTGGTGGTGGGATTGTTGGCGGGCGGTGACATGGGGAGGGGACGGGTGGGTGGCACTGGCGAATACAGGTAATCAACATAAAAATAAATAAAATTATTTTCAAGGTGCGCACTGCACCGCCGAATGCGATGCAGTGTGTGCTACTGTGTGCAGCAATGTTTTTTTTTTTAATGTATTCTTTAATTACCTGTGAATGTCCTTAATCCATCGTTTACTATCCCCACCCTGCACCTTCCCACGTCACCGACCGGCAGCACTCCCACCACCGACCGCTACCGAACTGATGTCGTATATCGTATTAGCACTAGCAGCATCTATAATATGAATATAAGCAATGATCGTTGGATCCGATAAATAGTCAGCCTTTTTGTAGTACCCATGGCAGGGTGTAAGTGAAATTGTGCATGCCATTTGCCCTCATGTAACAGAGTATGACCAGTGCCAACGGCCGTAAGGCGTCAGACAAAAAGATGAGCTTCCCCACCTGCAGACAGTAGTAGTAAATAAAACTAACGTGAGTCTGCATCATGTGGCTCATATCTGTTTCTCTTGGGTGCAAGCTTAGCTGATGGACCTGGCATGCCGCCTACAACAAGGTTATGTAATTGGGCTAAACTACAGATAAGAATAGCACGACTGGTGTTCCGGAGTACATACATAGTACGATTATATTTATAAATAATGTCTGAAACTGTCACAAATGTTAGAGTCCAAGGAAGTAGGATTAGAGATACTTACCCCACCACCAAATCACAAATGTTATGAACTGTGCTTGCTAGTGATACTGTGACACTATGTGTTAAATGATTTTAGTGTTCCTGTTTTGCTAAGAGTATTGGCTCCAACATGTTCTTTTTCTTTCTTGATATAGATGATACTCCTTCCATAAACCATCAAGGAAGGAGTTGGCCGCTAGGGCCCGGCGCCGGAAACTGGAGGCCATCTGCGAGCATTATCGCCGGCTGGTGGCTCAGGAGGAGGAGGAGGAGGAGGCGGCTGCAGCTGCAGCCTCCTCCAATGCCCCGGGCCCCAGTCAGGCCCGGCCTCCACTTTCACGGCGCCGTGGTCCGGCATCCGCCCGCCGCCGCGCCTCTATTTCCAGCACTGCTGCCCCCCACCCTGGATGTAACTGTAGGGCATTTCGCCGCCAGCTGCTCCGCCGGATGGCCCGCTTGGAGGAGAACATGGAGGAGCGGGTAAAGATCCTGGTGGACAAACACCTTAAGGCCCGCCGACAATAGAGGACCTCGTCGTTTGCCCCTTTTTTAATTCCTTTTGTTGGTGGGTGGGTTTGTGGGCGTTGGGGATTTCTACGGACATTGGGACTTTGGACTTTCGTTTCGTTTCGTTGGGGTTAGGGAGGGGGGTGGGTTAGGTCAGAGCGGGATAGTTTATTTTTGTTAGGGGACATTAAAAATATACTTACTATTTATTTATACGATGTTAATGTTTTGTGGTGGGTTACAGTTTTCCGAATTCAATGTAAGTTACATGGTTGTTTACTTTGTTTCCGTGCTGCTGCATGCCCACAGCCAGTGTTTGATTTAAAAGATCTGCCGATTTTGTAACACACAAACCGATAGATGCAGTACCCCTCACTGAGTTATTTTTAATTGTCATAATAGTACTGTCAGTCTCTCCTCCTAGTCCATACCTCCCACCAAACTTATCTTACCTGTGATTGATGATGAAGTTCGGCACACTGATGGCTGCATGGTTGGTTTCCCAAATTGACGGAGTAGATGCCATTATTGTGGTGGTAGTAGTAGACACTGGCAATAGCGTTTGAAAAAAGAAAGAGAAAGTCACTTGACAGACTCTGGGAGGAGTAGTAGAACAGAACACAAAGTAAACTACAGCATGGGTGGTCAAGCAGAAGAAGATCCTTGCCCTGCCTTAGTTGAAATTCAATTAGTGTTGCTTTCACCACATCTGCCCCAGCAAGCGTGTGATCAATTGGTGTACATAGTCATCACATCACACCTCAATATAAATCACACAGCCCGGGGGAAGAGGGTTAGGGATTGATGATTGGATGGGAAGTGGGGTTTTGGGAAAGGTTTGAGAAAGAAAAAGACAATATGCATGGACACAACAAAAGTAAAACACAATCTTGTAAGACGACCATGATCCATTATCAAAGAAATCAAAGTATGAAGTGAGAGAAAGCAAATGCATGCATGCTGAGGAGGATAACTTGATGGTTAATGATAATGAGTTGTACTATAACTACTATGACCCAATGAGACAGTACAGTCAGGGACGAAATTGAAATTTGCCTTGCCTGTCTGCCGCCCTCAGAGCTCAGACCGAACCCAATTACATGCTGTACCGGGCTTACTTTTATTTTTCAAGCTAGCTAAGGAAATTAAAAAAAAGTTGGATCAATTAACAAACAAACCACAACACACAGTCGTAATGATTGAAGAGAAAAAAGCAAGCAAATGAATGTAAAGACGAATGATGATACTAAAGTTACTGTATTATCCTGGTCCAAATGTGGAGTTGCATCATTCTCGTCATTCCTCTTGGTCCTCCCTTCCATGGACACTCCGCACATCAATCTTGGGTACCACTGCCTGCCTGATGCGGATTGGTAAGGTACGCGTGAGTCGTTTCTCCCACTGTAGCACAGGGTAAAGGCCGGCCTGTAAGTGTAGATGAAAAAACAAATGGGGTCTTGAAAAATTACAGCATTTACAACAATAAACTCAATTACAGTGGAGTGCAAGACAAAACTCTGGAGAGAACACTTTCAGACTGAGGCAGCTTGGATAGGCTACATAGTGTCTACTCTACAGCATTAAGGTACAACAACAACGGGACAGGATTGAGGAGCCAGCACAGCCACAGAAAAGGAGAACCGCGGCACAGGCCAGGCACCCTACCCCTTACTTACATTTTGACCGAGCCAGAGAAATGTCATATCCACTCCAGCAACCTAGAATTTTCTCAATGAAGTGACTAAATCAATGCGCCACTGTCCGTCATACCACTACACTCTACTCCAGTCCACACCACTACACGGACATCTAGCCTAGGTCTGCTGTGGTTCTTGTTCAAACTTTTTACCTTTTAAGTCAGCCCATGAAACGCCTGATGCGGATTGGTAAGGTACGTGTGACTGTGAGTCGTTTCTCCCACTGTAGCACAGGGTAAAGGCCGGCCTGTAAGTGTAGATGAAAAAATAAACGGGGTCTTGAAAAATTACAGCATTTACAACAATAAACTCAATTACAGTGGAGTGCAAGACAACACTCTGGAGAGAACACTTTCAGACTGAGGCAGCTTGGATAGGCTACATAGTGTCTACTCTACAGCATTAAGGTACAACAACAACGGGACAGGATTGAGGAGCCAGCACAGCCACAGAACAGGAGAACCGCGGCACAGGCCAGGCACCCTACCCCTTACTTACATTTTGACCGAGCCAGAGAAATGTCATATGCACTCCAGCAACCTAGAATTTTCACAATGAAGTGACTAAATCAATGCGCCACTGTCCGTCATACCACTACACTCTACTCCAGTCCACTCCACTACACGGACATCTAGCCTAGGTCTGCTGTGGTTCTTGTTCAAATTTTTTACCTTTTAAGTCAGCCCAAGAAACGCAGTTATTCCATCAATTTTCTCCAATCCAACTGACTGTGTGCAAAGACAGTATGCTCAGCATCCTCATGATGGTGACCGTGTGGTACGTATTCTCCAACACCAACTCAGTCTGTAGTGACTGATTAAGTTTATAATATATTCCATATTACCAAATTGCAACGGATATTGGCCGGCACCTGCAGTGGTAGGAGTACAATGTGGTCAATATTAAACAACAAGGAAACATTAACTGTCACCACACCTGAGTCACTTTTACTTTGTCGATAAACTAGTATAGTTCTACTTCATGGCATGCACAATTCTTCGTAGTCAGCCAGCATCCAATGCAATGCATGCCACCATTATTCACAATAATCACTCATTACCTGTCTTGGTGTTCTCTTTGGCTGTCTGATCTGATGCCTGCCTAGCCTTCTGCCAGTCAGTGATGAGTTTCTTTCGGATTGGAAACAAAATGGAATATAGGTGGAGTCACGTTTCACTTCTTATGGAGGGACTGTTAAAGGCAACCTGTATTGTACTATTCTCCATCTCCATCCAATGTCTGACTTGCTTGAAATGTACTTAGGGAGAGTAAGGAACATGGAGCAGGACCCTGAGGATTGGAGTGGACAGTTATGCACAGACGTGCAACTCCAATAGGGAAATAAAAAGAGGAGACTGTTGATGGATTTGTTGTGAATGTAGATTTTGAACCAGAAAAACAGATACACACAGTCACACACAAATAAAGGAAGGGAGACCAATTTGAAAGCCTACTTGTTAGGGAAGAGGAGCTCGTCCTCAAACTCTGGTGGTGCGGACAGAAGTACGTCTAACAACCCACTACTTATGTCATCAAAGTCGCTCTCCTCTTCCTCCTGTGATTCACGTATTTTGTAGTCTGGTGGTATAAAGTGTTGATTCATTTTGATCATGGTTAACCTCTCAACACTTTTGGGCGAGAGACTGGTCCTTTTGACAGTAACAATGGCACCAGCAGCACTGAAAACACGCTCTGAAGAGACACTTGCAACAGGGCAAGCCACATACTTAATTGCCAGCCTGCTGAGCACTGGCCATTGGCTTCTTTTCCCATACCAATACACCAATGGGCTTTGCTCCATGTAGACCTCTGTTGTGTCATCTAGATAGGCCTGAACCATCCGCTCAATGTTCAGGGGTGCTCCGATTTCCTGGGCCTCTTTTGCCTTTGCATCAGTCATGGATGTGCAATACCCTTTCCGTAGAAACCAATCACCTGCCGTTTTTGTAAATGTGCCTGATGATCCTGTTGGTGCTGTTGATGTTATTGCTGGCAGTGTTGTTGACTGCTGGGAGGCAGACGCACTGCTCTTGGCCTCTGAAGTAGAACTTTGTTCTGGGTGCCCTGCAGTACTTTTTCGGCTCTGGGGGGGCGGGCCTTTAATGGAGATCCTTTCGTTTTCAAACTCAGTGGCTTCCTCAGCTATCAAAGTTTTGTACTGGGCAACATTCACTTCTGAAAAAGGAATGACTTCATTACTGCGCAGCAATAATTTGTAACGTGGATCCAAAATTGAGGCAGTAATGTAATGTGGATGTGACAGAATGTTATTTTGAATCCTTGTATTGTGAGATAAGCGAGCGGATAAGGTGTCTGCCAAATAATGTGCGTCTACTTTGTCATCCACACCTGCGCACATTTCTGACACCTCCTTCAACTGTTGCTCTAGCATGTACAACAATGGGATAGCTTGGCCCATTGTACAGTCCTCCCTGCTCACTTCACGTGTGAAGACCTCAAAAGGAAGTAGCATCTCTGTCAGGCTTTTGACAAGGTCCCATTGGGTCATCTCAACTCTCATGCCTTTCACTGTAGGATCCCCTGACCTTTTCATGACATAAGCATTAAGTGGTATGTACTGCTCAAACAGAAGCTCAAGCATGTAATACGTTGAGTTCCAACGTGTTGGCACCTCTTGGATGAGTGCTTTGACTGGCATTTTATGGTCACGTTGAATGACCCTCAGCTCCTTCCGGCCTTTAAAAGAATGGTTGAAATGTGTGCATATTCTTCTGCAGGTGGTCAGTAAGCTGCTGACTTTGCTTTCATTTTTCAGAAAGTCTTGAACAACAATGTTAATGCAGTGTGCCAAACATGGCACCCTGAAATAGCCACCATCTTTCATGGCCCTAACTACATTACTGCCATTGTCCGTGGCAACAAAACCAATGGTAAGACCTCTTGGTCGCAGCCACTCAAACACCTTGCTGTTAAACTCATCCAAAATGTTAACAGCAGTATGAGATTTCTCCATAGCAAACATGGCTACAGTTGCATGTTTGCGAGTGTCTTTAAAAATCTCAGCGGTGTCAACAACACCGTCCGATATCTTATCTTTAACACCCGAAAAAGAGACCCAGTGTGCAGTGATGCACATGTAATCAGTGGCTTGGCAACTGGTCCACATGTCTGTTGTCAGGTGTATACTCTGAACAGCACTCTGTTTTAATGCTTTTCCAAGCATTTCCAGCACGTCGTGATGTAGTGTTGGAACAGCAACTCTTGCGAAATAGTAGCGGCTGGGAACTTTCCATTTTGGGCAGATGGTGGTCACAAACTCAAGAAAACCCACCCCTTCAACAAAAGAAAAAGGGAGAAGGTCCAGTGCTAGCATTTTTGCCAGCTTTGCATTGTACAAACGTGCTATTGGGTGGTTGCGTTCGTACTGCCCCTCCGGCCTACCAAACATGCTCAGAATGGTAGGCTGCATGGTATTCCTTCCTGTGGTCAACGTCGCACTTTTTGGGCCAGCAGTGCTCCTTGGTGTCTCAGGCTGACTCCTACTCTTGTGCCAATGAGATGTGGCTGAGGATGTGGGCGTTACCACTGCAGTGCTGGGGACAGGGCTACTTTGTGTACCACTACCACAGAGAATGTCTCCCTCTTCTTCCTGTGCCACCGTGAGTGGACTTTCTACTCGTTTAAGCCCAACACCAATGGTTCCAGTTTTGATGAGCCTAAGGTGCTCCTCCCACTGGATTGCGTGGTGTTTTTTCAGATGGGTCATTTGGCCTCCGGTACCATAGTTTGTACCAAGCTTTCCACGACTAACAGAGGTATGACAAACGGAGCATACAGCAATGTTCTCCTCCTTTCCGCTAACCGTAAAGAAGTCCCACACTGGGGAGCTTAACTTTTGTCTCCTGCTGGAGGTGCCACTCCCACTCCCAATGCCGGATGAACTGGAGGTTGTGTGTTGAATTTGACTCTGTGCAGGACCACTACCTACTTCTGCTGAGGTGGTGCTTGTTGTGCTGGATGTAGGACGCTGCCGGCCCTTTGCTAATGTAAATATGGAAGCTGGAGGTCATGTTGGTGTTACCTGTGTTGGAGGTATGCGTGCTACATCCCTCGCATCCATTTTGGATAGTGTAAAAATGTTGGTCTCCATCTCCTCAGGCCCGGGAGTGATGTTTGTGATGACTGGCTCATCATCATCCTGCTCTTCTACATCAACATCCATAAGTGTAAGGCTTTCTGGAACCTTCCTTTTCCCATGCCTGCTCTTGTGATGTGTTTCCCTCTCAGACTCAGTTTGTGGCTTCCAAGTGACATCTAGATCATCAGAAGGGGGGCTTGGTGAAGAACTTGATGTACTAACCCTCCTTTTCCTTGCTGGCGATTTAAAAGGCAATGCAACTTCTAAAGGAGTGGCTTCCTCTTCTTCCTCTGCATGAGGCTCAATTTCCTGAACTGCCCCTACTTCGGGAGGAACAACAGCTACTATTGCGGGCGGTGGCTGCGGCTGTTGACCACTTATCTGCTGTGTTGATGATGTTCCCTCCTGCGTTGATTGTGTACTACTTTGAGATAGCGATAAGTTTAGTTCAGGCTCAGCATCGCTGCTTTCCACCATAAGGCTGGCTACCTCTTCCACACTCATCTGCTTGGGCATGGGTTGGCGGGTTGGGCCCACTGATGTGGAGGTGCTGCCCCCAGCTTGGCCCCCCGACACCGCTGCTGCAGGCGTCATTTTTGGTGTACCAAAAAAGGTTTTGGGAGGCACACCAGACTTAAGTGACACTTCCTTCTTCTTCTGTTCCTTCTTCTCCATGGCAACTTTCTTGGTACCGGAGGACCTGCTACCTGCTTTATTTGGGGGCATCTTCAACAGATGTCAAAACAGCACTCAGTTGCACAAGTTGCAAAGATGCCTGGTCAGGTCACTGACACGTCACGTTGTGTACAGCAGCAGGACGTCGGTCTGGCACCACAACAGTGGATGATGATGACACACCTCCTCTGTCTTTTGTGCATCTAAAAGCAAAAAAGCCAGAATAACATCAGTCAAAAAACCCATAATTTAATATATAACTTATTATTGTCTGGTGGGTGGTCAACACAATTATTAAATTTTATGAAGTCAGTGAACAACATCACCAGTATAGGCAGCCATTAAGACTCTTAAGAGACTGACAAGGCCAGGGATCCTGTTGTATTTGTACTGTGTACACTGAGGAAGAAGAATAGCAAGGAACAAAAACATAAATGTAGTCTAGCCTGTTTGACCTAAATAAAAGTGTGAATCTTATGGGATGGATGCAGCATCAGGGAGCAACAACACAACGAACATATACACATAAAAACTAAAGGCATTTATTTACAACACCCAAAAAGTGAAATCTAACCCCGTAAAAAAGTATAGGCCACATTTTACAATTCAATCCAAAGCCATGATGTTGAAATTCAATGCACAACACAAAAACAGTTGTTTACATTCCATGCACCCGCTGTGATGATTGCTGAGTTGTACCCCTGGGCCTACTGTACGACTAGGCCACAAGTTTGGACGCCTATGGCAAAGGCACAATGCATGCCTTCCTAAAATGGCCGCCACACACATGCTCAGCCCACCCACCACAATAATAAACAAAAAGTGATTGCAAAGGACAGGAACAGGAAGTTGTAGTGTCTGTGGAACTTAATCCCTCTCATAAAAATGTTTTCCAGACAAATAACAGCTTCTCCCTGCTCCAAACCTACAGCTCAATGACAGCCTGAGGAGTTTTTTGTGCAGAAATGCACAAAAAAGCATTTTCGAGAAGGGTCTATGTTGCTCGCGAGATATTGTTTGCCAGATTGCAAAAGCTGCGTGTTCGGGATCGCGAACTGTACAAAAAGGCTTTCTCGCGTGCGTGAACACGCATACTGCGAGCGCAAAAATGACGAAAACTGTAAGTCCGCGTTGTCGCGCTGTGCAGAGTTACCGAAAGTTCGCGAGCTGAATCCCTTGCCTTACATGCTGGCCAAAAAAGCCCAATTTGTTTAGCACACACCCAAAAAATGCTATTGCACCCCAAACACACCTTTTGCAATAAAATCCAAAGCCATCCATGGAGTAAAGGAAAATCACCAGACAACACCAACTGTACATTTAAATCACGCACCACAGATTGGAGGCTGACTACCTCTGGGCTTACTGGAAGACTACTAGGCCACAAGCTTGGAACCGGATGGCAAAAGCAAGCACACTGCTTGGATGGCTCCACAAAATGGCCGCCACACACCCACAACAACCACAAGAAATGGGAGACAGTCAATGGACGCCTATGGCAAAGGCACAATGCATGCCTTCCTAAAATGGCCGCCACACACATGCTCAGCCCACCCACCACAATAATAAACAAAAAGTGATTGCAAAGGACAGGAAGTTGTAGTGTCTGTGGAACTTAATCCCTCTCATAAAAATGTTTTCCATACAAATAACAGCTTCTCCCTGCTCCAAACCTACAGTTCAATGACAGCCTGAGGAGTTTTTTGTGCAGAAATGCACAAAAAAGCGTTTTCGAGAAGGGTCTATGTTGCTCGCGAGATATTGTTTGCCAGATTGCAAAAGCTGCGTGTTCGGGATCGCGAACTGTACAAAAAGGCTTTCTCGCGTGCGCGAACACGCATACTGCGAGCGCAAAAATGACGAAAACTGTAAGTCCGCGTTGTCGCGCTGTGCAGAGTTACCGAAAGTTCGCGAGCTGAATCCCTTGCCTTACATGCTGGCCAAAAAAGCCCAATTTGTTTAGCACACACCCAAAAAATGCTATTGCACCCCAAACACACCTTTTGCAATAAAATCCAAAGCCATCCATGGAGTAAAGGAAAATCACCAGACAACACCAACTGTACATTTAAATCACGCACCACAGATTGGAGGCTGACTACCTCTGGGCCTACTGGAAGACTACTAGGCCACAAGCTTGGAACCGGATAGCAAAAGCAAGTACACTGCTTGGATGGCTCCACAAAATGGCCGCCACACACCCACAACAACCACAAGAAATGGGAGACAGTCAATGGACGCCTATGGCAAAGGCACAATGCATGCCTTCCTAAAATGGCCGCCACACACATGCTCAGCCCACCCACCACAATAATAAACAAAAAGTGATTGCAAAGGACAGGAACAGGAAGTTGTAGTGTCTGTGGAACTTAATCCCTCTCATAAAAATGTTTTCCAGACAAATAACAGCTTCTCCCTGCTCCAAACCTACAGCTCAATGACAGCCTGAGGAGTTTTTTGTGCAGAAATGCACAAAAAAGCGTTTTCGAGAAGGGTCTATGTTGCTCGCGAGATATTGTTTGCCAGATTGCAAAAGCTGCGTGTTCGGGATCGCGAACTGTACAAAAAGGCTTTCTCGCGTGCGCGAACACGCATACTGCGAGCGCAAAAATGACGAAAACTGTAAGTCCGCGTTGTCGCGCTGTGCAGAGTTACCGAAAGTTCGCGAGCTGAATCCCTTGCCTTACATGCTGGCCAAAAAAGCCCAATTTGTTTAGCACACACCCAAAAAATGCTATTGCACCCCAAACACACCTTTTGCAATAAAATCCAAAGCCATCCATGGAGTAAAGGAAAATCACCAGACAACACCAACTGTACATTTAAATCACGCACCACAGATTGGAGGCTGACTACCTCTGGGCCTACTGGAAGACTACTAGGCCACAAGCTTGGAACCGGATAGCAAAAGCAAGCACACTGCTTGGATGGCTCCACAAAATGGCCGCCACACACCCACAACAACCACAAGAAATGGGAGACAGTCAATGGACGCCTATGGCAAAGGCACAATGCATGCCTTCCTAAAATGGCCGCCACACACATGCTCAGCCCACCCACCACAATAATAAACAAAAAGTGATTGCAAAGGACAGGAACAGGAAGTTGTAGTGTCTGTGGAACTTAATCCCTCTCATAAAAATGTTTTCCAGACAAATAACAGCTTCTCCCTGCTCCAAACCTACAGCTCAATGACAGCCTGAGGAGTTTTTTGTGCAGAAATGCACAAAAAAGCGTTTTCGAGAAGGGTCTATGTTGCTCGCGAGATATTGTTTGCCAGATTGCAAAAGCTGCGTGTTCGGGATCGCGAACTGTACAAAAAGGCTTTCTCGCGTGCGCGAACACGCATACTGCGAGCGCAAAAATGACGAAAACTGTAAGTCCGCGTTGTCGCGCTGTGCAGAGTTACCGAAAGTTCGCGAGCTGAATCCCTTGCCTTACATGCTGGCCAAAAAAGCCCAATTTGTTTAGCACACACCCAAAAAATGCTATTGCACCCCAAACACACCTTTTGCAATAAAATCCAAAGCCATCCATGGAGTAAAGGAAAATCTCCAGACAACACCAACTGTACATTTAAATCACGCACCACAGATTGGAGGCTGACTACCTCTGGGCCTATTGGAAGACTACTAGGCCACAAGCACACACATCCATCAAAGGTAAATCACACACACACACCAACAGTGAAATACACCACAGCCACGTTTAGCATTTCAATCCTATGCCATCCATGCCCTACGTGATGTAGAAATTCTACAGACACCACAAAACATGGACCCATGGGTACCCTACTGGCTGAAATTGCAGAGAAAAACAACTAGGCCCCTATTGAAAGTAGTACAGGCCACCCACCACAACAATAATTTTTAAAAACAATAAAAATCCCAGAAAAATGTAGGTACAAACAAGCCCCAATGAAACAAACACACCAATTCTCCAACTTACTTGTAGTAAATTAAATCTCAAATCAAAAATTCCTCAAATAAATCCAATCCAATGGTATGATGCAGCAGACAGACACAAAAAGTGATCCTTCCAGCTCCAAATCCAAATGAAAGTGAACAACACATGCACAAAGCACGTGGGAGGAGCCTGCTGGACAGGAACAGGAAGTTGTAGACTCAGGGGCACTTCCTTCCTCTTGAAAAAAAAAGAGTTAAAAAAATTAAAGGACTCTTTCTTACACAAAAGACTACAGCAAGATCACAATCTGAGGAGTTTTCTGAGCAAAATGATCATTTTAGAGAAGGTTTTATGAAGCTCGCGAGATATTTTTTGCCAGATTGCAGTTTTTCCATGTTCGGGATCGCGATCTTACCAAAACAACCGCCGGAAGTCAGCTCGCGCGCACCAATGACGTGTTCGGGGTCGCACACTCTCGCGGGCTTGGGCAGCCATAGTACAAATCTCGTGGCGCTCGCGAACAGACAGAAAAGCAAGTTGGCGATCGCAGAATCAAGGTAAGACGTTACCGCGCGCGCGAGAATGAATATTGAGCGCGCGAGGAAGCAAAACTACTACGCTACACGCTAGATAGCGTAGCAATCTGCAACTTTGCGCTCTACGCGAATCGCGAAGTTACCTAAACTTCGCAAGCTCCGCGAACGGAGCGTAGTTCAACGCCCAGGCTTACTCGAAACCTTCTCTAAACGCATACTGTAAATTTTTCAAACAATTATGATCCTCCATCCAGGCTAAAATGATATGCAACACTACTCTTCCAACTACTTTCACTACTATATCAGTTAAATATATCAGTAAGTACCATTGGGAATCTATACAGTTTCCCTTTTTAAAAACAGGCACTACAATAGCGGATGACCATGAACTAGAAAATTCACTTCTACATGCTGAATTCAAGAGATAGGTAATTAACGGAGCCCATAAATTTATGTAAGACTTGTAAAAGTCCTTAGGTTCACCATCAGGACCTGGGGCTTTTCCTGAGGAACTTTCCTGTAAGGCAGACACTACTTCTGAGCATTCAAATTAGAACCCAAGAGCGGAAGTTAGAGATAGAATGCTATTGGCCTTACTACTGGGTTTGGTGTAACTGTAAATGCTTTTTTAAATGATTCAGCCAAGGAGGGAACATGAGAACTGCAGATTTTGTTAGAATATATTACTTTCTAGAACATGTTTGTATCATTGGACGTATACAACAACTCTAGTGACACACGGGAGTTAGCCCTAACTTCCGTTTTCCTCTTCTTAAGAGCCAATTTGTAATTAGCTCTGCATTGGATTATCTCATCCATACTCCTAGGGCATTTAAATAGGGCTCTTTGTAGCTTTTTATGAGCCAAAGAATAGGCAAAATCAAACTATGTAGGGGTGTCACCAAGATCTTTCTTGACCAGTTTAAGGAGCAGACCCTTTGTAGAGAAACCTATATTGATTAAAGAACATACAATTATGTCAGAGGAATGTGCTAATGATAAACATATGTAAAAATCACAACATTATTCTTCAAAAGACTTTACAAAAATGTGTTGGGATCTTTGACTTTTCAGTTGAGTTTTAATCCTTTGGTCTAGGTTGATATACGCAACCTGTCCATTGATAAGTACTGTGTGGCAGATATAGGTATTTCTATAACAACTGTAAGAGGGTTATGATCGCTATAGCAGCTCTACTAAACTTCCCCTTCACGGACGAGATTGCCCAAACTCCAGTATCATAGATGTTTTTGATTGCTGATGAGCAACCTCACCCTGTAAACTTGGGAATCGGCTCATCTCCCCCCTCCTGCAATTTCGTTTACATTTACCAAGTTAAAGTAATTGTAGAGTGCTAGTCCTCTTGAGCCTGTAAGTAAAATGGAGTAATTATCCACAGGATTTGAAGTAAATGGGGTAAAAGATTCCGAACCAAATTCAAATACCTCCTTAGCCCACCCTAAACTAGATGGCAGTACGGGCAAGGAGTAACAATTTTGTATGCTTTCACAAATGACTTCCAGTGATAAACAAGCATTTGCATTGCAATCGGTCTCGCCTTTGGGACCTTATATGTAGTTAGTTATGCAGCACATTACCCTGGGTGCTGAAACATCTACTGTTCCTTAACATGGAGGGAAAGTAAGCACCAAACTGCGTGACACGCCAGGTATGGGAACACATGGAGAGAAATATTGCCTTTCAGCAGGAAATGGTATAGTCCAAAGCTCTGTTTTTAATATATAATCAAGGCCTTCGGTGGTCATATCACTGAAAATACAAGCTTTTGGAGAAAAATATTATTGTCTACGGGTGCTCGTCGAAGACAATTTTTATGGACGGGAATCTAGAGAATGCTAAAGTGATTCTGGTATATTACTGACCTCTGCTGGTCGTTTTCTATCAAGAAAGTTAAATAGAGGCAGTTGCCAGAAATGTTTTTAAAAAAGAAACTCCCTCAGCAGTAAGCAATTGTGGTATATCACTGACCTCTACTGGTCGTTTTCTATCAAGACAGTTAAATAGAGGCAGTTGAACAGAAAAAAAAGTCCCTAAGCGGAAGCAGACAAGTCCTAGGCTGATCTCCAGAGCCCACAAAGTACATACAAATATAAGTATATACTAAAGTATATACAAGAGGTCTTGAATGCTCGACCTAAAAAAATGATCTTAGTTGTAATACCAGCAATAATCCAACTGACCAGGCTTATAAAAGGCCGGCTGCTATTTGATAAACTCTCATGTATAGATACAACTGCATTTAATACATAACTGTGAATGTGGGTATATATATATATTTGTATGTTTGTATATGTATATAAATAAGAAACAGAGTATAAAGTCTGCTACAGTTGCACCACGTGGTACTTCAGAAATTCCAGGAATACCTTTAAACACAACAAATGTAATTCTATGGTTGTGGTGCCAATGTTTACATCTGTATGCCTGGTAGACTGCTAGATTTCATCTATATGCAAACATATTTGAAAAAAATGCAGTTTTTTGCAGCTTCTGGGTGAGGTGATGAAATCTGCGAAGTCATACCTGATGCCACCAGTCCGTCACGCGTGATGTTGTCCGTGAAGTCAGTTGTGGAGTCGACTGCAGTTCATTTGAAGTCGTCGGAGAAGTTAAACATAATTTAGACATTCCACTGATCCATACAGAATTTGATGTCACCCTATCTGACTTTCGGTCTGGTGATTTATGGTGTCACTAGACCCCCTCAGGCCTGCGGTACGCACATTACTTAATTACCTGTATGTGTATGTATTTGAAAACTTTAGAAGCGCCTTCACAGTGATTTCACTTACTGTGCGTTTAGCCATTACAGAAACAAGCACCTTAGCAAAATGACTGTATATGGGATGAGATGGACTGTAGTGGCTATATCACCGACTGTGGAACCGGAAGACTGGCATTTAAAAATAAAATTCTGCGTCCCCCCCTTACCAATATGTGTGATCCTGTAACAAAATCGCGTTCTTTCCCTACTGTCTTACCTGCTAAAAATGGCAGCACGACCCTACGACTAGCATCAGTTGTACATTTCTGTACACAACTTTTCATTTCTGGCTCCATCTTCCCTGCACCAGCAGTCACCGAGGCAGAAGAGAGAGCCGGGGGGGTACCGGAGGGCTCAGATCTGGGCTGGCAGCCTCCTGCAAGAGGGGTTTGTAACATCGTCTCTGCATAAAGGGAGAGGGGGAGTAATTGTTTTTGGGCCCAGGACCAGGAAAGCAACAATTCCAAATGAATCCAGCGAGAGCCATGAATCCCCCGTATTTCATATCACACTCTATAAAACTCCAGTCCTAATCCATAAAAGTGACATTATTCAATTAAACCCCCGGCTTCTCTCTGCTAGGAGCGCCCTCATTAGACAGGCTCTCGTTTTATAACCTAAAAGTTCCTACCCAATTACTGTGATTAATACTCCGATTTAATTTTTTTTAAAGTGTAAGAAAGGAAGAAACACATTGGGCTCCATCTGTTTGCAGCGACTGTTCTGCAGATCACCTCGCTGTCCGCAGGTAGGCGCTCACTGCAGTGTGCCAGTGTGATAGGGCAGGGGCGCTGCCAACGTGCAGTGTGGTATGAACACAATATATTGACTATATTTATGAGTGTCTGAAATCGATCAATAAAGTTCACTCTTTAATTTCCAGATTTTCTGCCCGCAGCCACTTGTATTGGTAGCCTTAGCTGTAATCTGCCAATGACGTCAGATCATGGGTGTTTATATATTTAAATAGCCCTCCTTGAAGCTTCAAAGTCTGCGACTCAACAAAGCACATAGTTCACTAGCTGGAAGTGCTTGGCACTGCGGTCATAATTCCGATTACAAGCAGTGATAAAAACTGTTAGCCTTGACCAGTGTTTTAATCCCCTATGAGTGCTTTAATGCATAATACATTTTACTCGCTTTCAATCCGGGTTTTCCTTGGCTATCAGAGTTGTTGCAAAGACGCTAGACACTTAGAATGTTGCACACCAAGCCCCTGGCGTTTCTAAACTTGGTCCCAAGCCCGAAGTGTGCTTTACATGAGCACCAAATGACATTACACAAGGCGAGTTTTTTTTAAGTACTTTAATTACGTTTTATTTAGTGATTTGCCCAGAATCACAGGAAGTTGAGCCGCCGCCGGGCTGCAAACCTGGTTTGCCAGTTTCAGATTCAGCAGCTCTGGGGGTTAGGCCACATGTCCACAATCCACTTTTTGGTACTATGTACACCAAACCTTCTGCGGAACTCCACAACGCCTCCTGTCAGCATCTGTAGAATCCTACTGATGGAATAATCCACCCTGCATATGGGGAAGAAACAGCAGTGGCCCGTGCAGGTAAGAACGGAGGGGCTGGGTTGGGGGGATTCGACAGACGACCACGAGGGAAAATTAAATAATCAATTTCCCCTCATCGTCTGCCGAAATCCCCCATCCCACCCGGCCCACCGCTCCTACCTGCATGGGCTGCAGCCGGGAAGAAATAAAGTCTGGCTGCACTTTGTATCCCTCTAGCTACCGCTGTGGCTCCTTCCAGCACCGTAGCCTCCAATCTGAGTACTTTGTCTCTTCTAGTAGCCTCTGCACTTGTCGTTATGGAATCTTTGTAAATGGTACTCTCTGCGATTGCGATTGATGTAATCACCTTATGTAGATTTGCCGTCACAGGAGATATAGCATTGTGTTTTATTTTTATGTAATCTCAGCATGGGCTGATATGAGGAGCAGGTACTCAGGTAGGATGAGTTACAGCAGTACTCCTGCCCTGGGACAGTTTGTAAAGAAGATTAACCCAAAACATTTTTACAGTTACCAAGTAAGATTAGTGCCTCAGAAATTGACTATCTTGATTTGAAATTTTTTATCTATAAGTGTGAATTACTCACTAGCCTGTTCCACAAGCCTATGGCAAGAACCATCCTCTACGCTACTTGGCATCTCTTTCCCTGTTTGACGTGGAGCATCTAAGGGTAGTTAGTCAGACCCAACAAAAATTGTAGCACTGAGGAGACCTTTAGCATAAAGATGGATTCAATGTCGGATCAATTTAGAGAGAGGTGATACCAAGAGAGAATTCTAACAAAGGCTGTATTGAGAATCAATGAGATAAAGTCAGCGAAACTTCTCTGTGAAAAGGGAACAAATTAGACAATCAGAGAAGGGTAAAAGCAGATGATAGGAAGGATACCCAGTTTGAATGCATCCTACAGTACTGACGCTAGCTAGTATGTTACATAGAATTTACAAGAAATACCGAGAAATCCAATCCAGTAAAAGTCAGAAGGATAAGACCACAGGTTACTGAAAGGTAGAAAAGAGACATGGTTTTGCCTGGAAGGCGGCTTGCTAAGTGTAAGACTTGCTTGCAAAGCACAAAATGCTCCGCAAGAAACTCGGGCAAGAAAGACTATAAGGAAAATAACATGCAACTCAGACTATCCCATCTACATTTTTGAATGCCCATTTAAACTTTAGTACGTAAAGAACACAATATTCTCTATGAAAAAGAGTGTTCAAGCAAAAAGGAATATGGATTTAACTTGTCCAGTGGCTTATGAATTTCGAGATCATCATAAGTCAATAAAAGTGGCCAAGGCCTTGGGCCAGCTTCATTAGGCAAGTACCCAGGACATGTTTCCTTTAGCTTGTAACTAGGCATTATCCTTAACACCAAGCTTTACCTAGACCCCAAATCTCTGCCATGACTAAGCCTGGCCACTTTACATTGTTATGCAAAATATTTCTCTTGCTTTTCTTTCCAGAGTTATGCTTGTCAATGCCTTCATTCAGTCCTGACTAGATTTTGGCCACCCGAAGAAAAGCCTTGATCATCTACAAAGGCTTGAGAATGATATTGTTGGACACGTGTTCAGTCTGCCGTAATCAGTTTCATTGGCTCCCAAGAGTGATATAATATATGAGGTCACAAGCAGTGGATTATGAGGTGCAAGTTATAGTTAGTTGACTAAACTATAACTAGTAATTTAATTGGCTTTTGGGTTTTTAAATGTTATTTCTTGTCTCATTCGGTTACGTAACTATAACGTCACTTTAACCTTTTTTTTGTGTACTGAAATTCTGTTTTTTATCATATTAAAAATGTTGCATGCGTAAAACCGTCTTCCAGCTCCAGCCCCTTCGCCCAACCCTCTGCTAGCATCCAACTTGACCTCCCTTGCACACAACATACAGTTGTGTGCAGAGAAGGTTGGCACAGAGGTTTGACTCTGACCAACGTCATATCTGATTTTTTTTTTTACAATGATGAACTATTGTTTTTTTAGCTTTGGCATTATTTTCCTTGGTGATTTTGTTTCATAGTGAAACTTTTTTTAATTTCATATGTTTTTTGTACAAGTCTTTGTGTTTCAGATGGTCCTGAATTGCTTTTGCGAAACTTCTTTTTTTTGTCCTTCCAGAAGGTGGGATCGAAAGACCCTTTTTATAGTATGTTGCAAAATACTACATTTTCTTGTCATTGTCCTCCTCTTGTTTCCAATGTACTTCAGGTGGTACAGTTTCATCTCCTTCTGCTCAATGATATCCTTTGTGCATCTCTGTCTGAGCTATCTGTCTGGGGTGCATAGACCGCAGGTAAATCACATACCCTGTATAGCACCTGATTGCACAAGGTGCATGCTACATTTTGGGCAGTGATTTTTTTTGGCCCAGCTGGAAATATAAAAAAAATCCCGACCACCAGTTTTGTTGATGGATGGAATGCTGAACAATGCAAACATTCACCCCTAGTCATAGGTATCTGGGTTACATCCATCATTCTTTTGCTCACCACACCACCCCAGTTTGGACCCAGCCATATGCAAATCCGTTTTGACCCTGTTCCTTGTAGGAACAGTCCAGCCCGAACTGCCAAGCCAGGTCCTCCCTGGACTGGAAACAAGCATCCTGGGATCGGTTTCAGAGCATCACCCTTCATTAGCCAGGCTAGCTTGAATCCAGTGGTGTAATGAGCACGGGACCCACGTTTGGGCATACCCTTCCCACTTAGGGCGGCATATGCAAAAGAAACGATTGATAGACGGAATGCTGGACAATGCAAACATTCACCCCCAGTCACAGGGATCTGGGTTAAATCGATCATTCTTTTGCTAACCACACCACCCCAGTTTAGACCCAGTCATATGCAAATCAGCCTTGACCCTGTTCCTTGTTGGAACAGTCCAGCCCGAACTGCCAAGCCAGGTCCTCCCTGGACCGGAAAAAAGCATCCTGGGACTGGTTACAGGGCATCACCTTTCATCAGCCAGGCTAGCTTGAATCCTGTGTTGATGGCAGTACTCTCACATCGTCATCCTGTGATGTTCCAGTATAGGGAGGCACTGTGCTTGGAGTAGTAGATGGCTGCTGTTCTAGAGTTTGTCTTGAAGCCATAATGGATTTGGATTCTCTTCACAGCAATCTCCCTCTGTAAATAGCAATATGTAAAAGGTGTTCAGGAAATTGCTTCGTTCTTTTTTCTCAAGTTTGTGTATTTTTTGAGTGGTGTAACAAATAACATCTGTATTTGTAAAGCAAATGTTTGTTACCCAACTCAGTGGTACTCATTTTATCGACCTCAGAAATATGAAAGGCTGAGTGGACTCGCTGGGATTTGAACCTGTTACCGAGGTCGAACACAGGCCCCTACAGTGGACGCATTAGCCTACTGAGCCACCAGACCTGGATTTTAATGCTATTGTTTTTCTTTTTTTATGTCCCATCGGTGCCCGGTTCTCCTGCAAAACCTCTAGAGACAATGATGAAGTGTAGCTCATACAAGGCCATTTGTTTCTTTGTTCTTGTTCCCACAGTGCAAAAAAATACAGAATTTAGGGATCTGCACTTGACTGCATACACTTCTTGTGCGCTCTGTTCTCTTTTTTTCAAAGAGTTTTCTGGGTTTGTTAGGAGATTAATCTCAGAACTTTAAATTTACGTGGAACATGGCATCTGCACTAGACCAGGGACAACATGAACAGCCTCAGGATGAGGAATTTTAACAGAGGAACACTCCTAAGTCCACTTTATTGGACTTTTCCTCTGTAACAGATCACCATCTAAAAGGTGTCCACTAAGTTGGTCACCTGTTACCTGTGACAAAAAGAGTTTAAGCATGGAACAGGTAAAAAAAACTCTTTTTGTACTTCTGTTATGCATAAGCATCTCAGTGAGTGACAACAACTAAACACGACAGTGGGACCCCTACCGAGGATCGCACCTATCCTGTTATCCCCACTGTTCTTGTGTCAGAGGCAATAGCCATATGTATGTGATGTGCACACAGTTTATGCACCCACTGCCAAGGTGCGGTCCTAACAGAACTATATGATTCCAAACAACAAATAACTGGTGCATCAAATTAGGTTTGTACAGTAGGAAAGTCAAAAAATATTAATATACAATTCAATTTCCAAGATGTGTTTTCAAATCTTCTTTTTATTGTTCAAATACGTTCACATGTGCAGGGAAGAACAGCCAACTCGTTTGATCCAGTACATTGGACTTCTTCAGGGCATTCAAGTATTTTTATATGGATGGTGATGATGCCATTAGTCGTCCATCCAAATGGGGGATTAACTCGTGACCACGTATTATGTGTGCACGATTGCATTCATGCATGGAAACTAGTAATATGCATGAAATGTAGATTTCTCCAAGTCACGAAAAACAAGAGCATATCATCCCTTTTAGACGGCACCCTAATACGTGCCGATAGGAAGTCTGCACTTCTCCGGTACACTCACGACACAGTGAATCAGTGAGTGGCATTCCCCATAAGTTAACACTGACAAACGCAGAAGGCTAGATGAGCACAAGATGTCTACCACTTCTGCAATCGTCCAGCAAGTGCAGCCTCGTGATACACTTTCCTAGATGGCCTTGCTGCCCATCAACAGGACTCAGACAATTGCTATTCTCGGATTGGATTGCTTTGCCTCGACTGTGGCAGGGTAATATCTGTGGGCAAACAAAGTTGCACAGCTCACAAAATCCCGGTTGCTGCTCATTAAGCCACCTGCATGAAGTAATTTTATTTCACCCATGCCTGATGACTTGTTTTGTTGTTATTTTTCGTTAATCCCTGAAAACAGAAACATTTCAGAAAAAACATTGTTAAAAAAATACAAAAAAAGGTTCTTGTTAGAACCTCCTTTATTATATTAAATATAGAAACAATTATTATGTCTTTGGCTAACAGATACTGCACTGCATTTTGTCAAAGTCAGAAAGAAAAAAATACTATATCTAATAAGATATTGGGTCGTATTACAGAAAGTGCACCGGGGTGCTTGTGCGCCCCCGGGGCACTTTGGTATTATAGAAGGAGCTGCAGATGATTGTGCAGACGTTTCTATAATACTGACAGCGCTGGCGCACATGTAGCACCAGCACTATCTTTACCAGGCATTCCCTCATTTGCGTGGTGGTGTGGCCCCATGTAAATGAGGGAGTCACTTTGCCTCTACGCCCGCGCCGTATATTGCAAACGTGGGCGTAGAAACAAACACTCTGAACTACACTGCATCATCGGTTGAACTTACGGAACCTTCGGTAGTGTCCTTCCACATAGGTTGTGCTCCCAAAAACTACACTTCTTGGAATTCCTTTCTCCTTCCTGATGACACGGAGCTGCTCCACTCTATGCCAGCCTTAAAACCTTCCAAATTTAACAATCCACTACCTGCTAAGTTTTTTAAAGATCTCTACTCAGCCACTCTCCCTCTATGGTCCCGGATCATTCATGAATCTCTCTTGCAGGGGAGGATTCCTGATTGCTTAAGATTGGTCAAGTAATTCCCATCCCTAAGAAGCCCAACACTGATTTAGCTGATCCTAACAACTTCCGGCCTATCACCAACATCATGACTCTAGCTAAATTGCTTGAGAAATGCGTCCACATGCAGCTCTGCAACCACATAGAGTTCTACCAGTTGGGTTTCAGAGCAGGGCACAGTACTGCAACAGCTCTAACTAGCATTGTTGATGACACCCTGAGATCCCTTGATCAAATGTCGCTTGTCTTCTGATCCTTCTGTCCTCAGCATTTGACACCATCAAACATAAAAACTTGATTGCTCTTCTTCAACATAGGATGGGTCTCTCGGGCCCGGTCTTAAATTGGTTTGCCTCTTTCTTACATAACCGCACGCAAAGAATCAAAGTTAACCATTCCCTTGCAACCGGTACCCCTGCCACGATTGGAGTTCTTCAAGGATCTGCACTCTCGCGCACTGTTTTCAACCTTATTATGGAACCACTTACTGATATTCTGAACCATTCTAACATTCATTACCACATGTATGCTGATGGCACACAACTGTGCTTGAAGATCTCCTCTCCAGAGGACAGAAAAACTTTAAATGATGCACTCTTACAAACTCATCAATGGCTAGCCCAGAACCATCTTTTGTTAAATACTCTCAAACAGAATTCCTTCTGATTACCCCCGCAACAACTCTGGACCTACCCTGGACTGGCTTAAACAACTCACTGCTCTTAACTGCACCCCTCATGTGGTTGACTCTGCTAAATCGTTAGGGATTACCTAAAATACCTAAATATGCAAGCTCACATCAGTAAAACTATTAGGGGAGCCAATTTTCAGCTCAACACCCTTAAGAAAATCAAGCCTTTACTTCCGTTTGAGGACATCCGACCTGCAGTTCAATCCCTGGTTATCTCTCGTCTGGAATATGGTTTGGTGACCCTTGCCGGGCTACCTAAAGCTAGTTTGGCCCCGCTCAGAGCCACTCTAAATGCATCAGCCAGGCTCATCACAGGCTCAAGAAAGCATGATCATATCACCCCTGACCGCATTCAACTAAATTGGCTGTCTATCGAAGCTAGGATATGTTTCAAGATAGCTTGCTTTACGCATAAAGCCATACATTACTACACCTCGGTTTACTTGGCTAAAAAGCTTGAACTATCTGGCTCATGTCGGAACTTAAGAAGTACGTCCTCCCTACTTTTGAAACCTCTCAAATTCAAAAAGAAAAGAACTTACAATCGTACCTTCACCGGTCTTGCTCCAAGAATTTGGAACGCTCTTCCTCCCGAGATCAGATCCAACCCATCCACTGCATCTTTCAAGGAAAATGTCAAATGGCTAATCTTGAGTGAGCATTAACAGCATTAACTGTACTCCTTCTGAAGCCCCCTATTTCTAGAGATGTGATACTTATTTTATACCGTTGGTTCGATTTATTTTATGCTTGCCTGTTCACTTGTTATCTCGTTCTTTTTACCTTCTGAAACTCTACTGGGCCCTCCAGATTGGCTGACTCCCCTGCCCCGGACCTTGATTGTTTTCCCCCTTTTGTTTGACAGTTTGTTTATTTAACTACATCCTTTGTGTCATTGTGTTAGTTTATTCGTGCTTTAGCCACTTTGTACAGTGCTCTGATATCCGTATGGGTCATGTTCGCGCTATATAAAACTTTTCAAATAAAAATAAATAAATAAACATGCTCTGAGGAGGCACACTGACTGTGCTCCACAAAAAGGTGGTGCACTCTCAGCTCGCCCCCAGCTGTCTCAAAGGGTGAAAGGGGGTCCCATGGACCTCTCACACATCCCCTTGCAGGTGGGTGAAGCCACTCAATGCACCTGTCTGCAAGCGTATCTCTAAAGCCTCTTAAAAACCCGCCTGACCTATGAAACACGGAGCGGCTTTGAAGCAGCTGCTCTATGTTTCACTTGAATGTGCTGCTCTTAGGACAGTGGTAAGAGCATCCAGTCATTACTCTAGGGCATTAAACCGCATATTTTTAATTTTCCCAACACAAATTCTTTCAGAACAATTCTCATTCTGGTTCAGGTTTCTTCTTTTTATTACATCAGTATATCCATATCATGGTTCGCATCTGGATTGCTGGCCACTCCTTTGTTTTCAGGTCTTGTAAGTACGTGAAATGTTGTGGCATTGACAAGGATGTTGGTTTGCAAAGAGAGCGAGGAAATGGCACCAACCTCTACCTAACCTCTACCTATAATTGAAAGCCTTTTAAATTGCGATCACCCTGGTGTGCATTGCAAAGAAAATAATTTGGGCACAGTCACAGTGGTATCTTTAAGAACCTTTAGGAGAATTGATGACTATCCTGCCCTTTACTGTATTTGTCTATTCCTACAGATGTCAAAGACAAATGTGGCAGGGGTCAAATCAATTTTGTCAAAACATCTGCTTCGATGTGCCTGGTATCTATAGAAGAGATTGAGTGTACTTCACAGCAAGAAGGGAACAGGATCTTCCTCAACTTAAGGAATGCATCCAGTTCTACTGCCAAGTATGCACATTAAAAAATGGCTCTGGTCAGAGCCTCCAAATTGTCACTATTACATATCTTAGTTCTATTAAAAATGTTCAGTTACCTCACTATTACTATGGATCCGTAAATATACTCATTTTGCCAAAAGTTTCTCGGGATGCTCTCTTACTGGTACCTAAGAAGTACAGCTGCTCCCATACAAACGCCAACAAAACAAAATTACATCAAAATTGTAACCACCTATCCACATGCTGCCAACTCCATGTGCAGTGCACAGCCTCCAGCCCAGGCCCTGCCCCAATCCCCTCATATCAATCTGCAACCAACCGTCCACAGGTGGCCAAACCCCTATGAGCAACCAATCCCAATCTGTACACAGCCTGCAGGCCAGCCTGTACCCAACTCCTGCATGAGCAACCAACCCCAATAGCCATGCGCAGGGGGGGTTGGCTGCAGGGCCCAGCCGCATTCCTGGGGCAGGCCGTGCACCCAATGCCCTATGAGCAGCCAACCCCACAGCTGAACCTCAACAAGAAGCCAACTCTCAAGATTCCACACTGTGTGTTATATTCCCCTACAAACCTAATGTACTATTATCTGTATTGTGGTACCAGTGCTGTAGACCCAGTCCCCAAAATGAAGCTCTCACTGTACTTTGACGCCTTGATAGGAAAGCTTTGTATCTGTGTGACACCTGCAGTAATACCGCAGTACTAAGGCCTGGCTGGTCCCATGAGTTTACCACGGGACTTTATCAGTTTTTTTTTTTCTTACTATGGAATAGGTGTCCCTTAGTACCCTACTTGCATAGGTCTGGCGTGGTTAGGTTGTACTCAACAGATGACAAAAACATGCGTTCTGAGAAAAATGCGATATTTTTTTTTTTATGCCAAATTTGGTGTAATTCCCGTAAGCTGCTTTTTCTGTATCGGAAACTTTCCTACCGGATTAAAATGGGAAATCTTTCCATGAAGGAGCCAAAGTGGATAAACCTTTTGTTTTGGAAAGTTTTGCACAAATTCATCAAACAGCACCAAAGTTGTTAAGAAAACAAAAAAATAGATTTCCTATGCACAGTCTGACCTAACTATATCTACATGGGTGCTAGAGCTGCCAGTATAATGAGTATACCTTTATGTAACCACTAAATAAACCATGTATAACCCCAGTGCACACATATCCAATGGCCTCTGTTGCAGTAGAGTGGAGGATGCTCCCACCATGGTAGGAAAGCCAGCAATAAGTAGGGGGATGTGTGTGTGTATGTATATATATATATATATATATAGATACATAACACACACACACACACAAATATATATAGTAAAAATAGTCAGCATGAACACTCCAACGTTGCCCTCACCACTGTGTTTAAAAGCCCATTTTTGACTAAACAAGCCTTTCTCACGACATGAGCATACGCAGCATAGTAGGTGAAAATCTGTTTATAACTGTAAATCAGTAATAGCTAACTAAAATATCCTGGTAACAACTAATGGCATAGCATTTTACATTCCTTTGGTTACCAGAGGTGCTAAACATTTGTATGGACCTTGCAGTCCACTACTTTGGGCCCTGTTCACAAAATGCATCTTGTAGTATGTTTAGTAGCACTATCACAGTACTTATATAGAGTATTATAAAATGCTATTCACAAACCTACACGTGAAAATCTTCACCTCCACCTCTCTTGTCTTTCTTTATCGTGAGACACATGTACATTCTATGTAAATGTGGGAGGGACCAGTTGGAGTGGCTTAAAAATGGAGCATGTTTACTACAAAATCAGTATGGTTTAGGGAGGAGTAAGGGGGGATAAGGAAGGGTTAAGAAGTGGCTTGCAGAGGGACAGACACACACCCACCCACAAAAGGGCAAACCCATGCTATTCATAAATTTCCCTTCTGAAGCTACTCCAGCCAAAAAACATCCAAAACAGTAGTAAATGCATCCAACTCAAGGAAAGTCCAGCACCACACATGCCCACCCACTGGTACAACAACATCCTCACACGGGAATCAATGATAAAGACTTAAAACAAACCCATAGGAAATAATGTTAACTTAAATGTAAATATTTAAGCTACTTAAAAATACAAATAAATGTAATTTGATGTTAAAAAATATCCCCCAAAAATGATGATTTTTTAATTGTATTTGAATAAACTTTTCTGAATTTAAAAATTGTTACATTATCTTCATCAAAATATAATTCTGTTTAATTAATTCTATGCACTATTTTTAATATGTATTCATAAATGTAAGAAAATGTTTTTTTACTTTAAAGTGGATTTTATTCAAACTGCGACTTTGACAAAATAATTTCTATTTAATTATATATATATATGTAACTCAATTAAACAAGTAATTTAAAATCAAGTTAATCATACCTTCGCATTTTTTACTTTGTAGTATATTTAAAATAAAAATATTAAACTCATTTACATTAATATTTAACATACAAAATATGTATGTTTTCAAGTTTAATAACCTTTTTTATGCTTCCCTCTGCTTTAGCATATCGAAATCTCTGCCACTGTGGTGGAGAGCGCCATATGATAAATTATAGTGAAAATGTATAACGTTTATCAAAGTTTAGAAAAATAGTAAAACTATTTTTATGTTAATGTAAAATACAGTACTACTAACTAAATTTTAAATTCAATCCTTAATTCATTTAACTACATTAAATTAAAGGAACATTATTTTAAAAGGTTCATTAACAAAACAAAATCATACCTGTTGTATACCTATTGTATTTTTTTTGTGCTACATTAATATTTATTAAAAGTGATGCAAAATATTAATTCAAATTAATTTCGTAATACTTTAATAAAAGGTAATGTTGCATTAATATTAATTTTAAATTCATAACAAGTCATTAAATATGTTCAAGTAAAATAAGTGTTTTCTTTTTAGATACATGTTTAACATTAAATTGTATTTAATTAAATATTTATCTATTTTAAATATTTTGTATTAAATTAACATTATTTCCTATGATGGTTTCCGCCATTATTTTCAATGGGAGAGTATTGCATTATGAGTAGTAGGCCATGTGTGGTGCTGGACTTACAAGTGAACACAGTTCGATTTACTTATGTTGACGTTTACCTTTTATGAATGGCTCCCTGTGTGTTTAGGACCTTAGGAGGGAGTCTTCAGGAATTTCTCAGAATGTCACCTTTTCTAAATTGTTTAGCATTTTGGGCTACCTCACTTCCCATGATTCGCCAGTCAGAGCCTCCTTTCTGGAATTGGCCAGATGCCCTCCTCAAAATATACTATGTGTTGTCACACTACATTTTAAAGAAACCAGTGCATGCAAGACAACATTTTTATATTCATACCCTAGCGAAATGTAGCTATGATTCTATTCCTTATTTGTTGGTGACTATCTCTACATTTACTATTGCTACTTTCACAACATTGTGAGTCGGGAATGTTTGCATAGTCTGTTTAATTTGTAGATATTTGTGGTTTTCCTAGGTTTCTGTGGAAGAATGTTCTGCCCCCCCATGTGTAAAACTGAGTAGTGCCTAATTAAATGTAGCTAACAATGTTATGATGGATTGTTAGTGCTTCCTGTTGCTTTAGAGCACATGAAGCACTCATTGTGCACCTTATTGCTCAAATCCGGTTTGTGAAGAAAGCGTCTGGTACTCCCTGTGGGTCTGGGACTGCTGGAGGGTCTGATACTCTCACAAGGTCTAGAACTCCCAGAGGATCTGGGAATGCCAGAGGATCTAGGACTCCCTGACAATGTGGTACTCCCGGAGCGTCTGGGACTCTCCGGTGTCTGCTAATGCCAAAGGGGCTTGTATTTCCAGACTGTCAGGTACTCACAGAGAGTCTGGTATTCTCACAGTTTCTGATACTTCCGGAGGGTCTGCTACTCCAAAAAGGCCTAGTACTCCCACAGGGTCTGGTACTCCTGTAGAGTTTGATACTCCCATAGTTTCTGCTACTTCAGGAGGGTCTGATACTGCCGTAGAGCAGTTACGGCTGCTAATGAATAGGGATTCGAAAAAAAATACATTTTTGATTTCCATACCGCCACCTCTCCTCCGTCTTTCATCTGTCGATGCAGTAGGATGCACACAGGCTCCCAGACTCCCCTAGCCAATCATGACGCTGTTGTCACCAGCATGACAGCAGCCTTGTGATTGGTCTGAGCACCCTGGTTCGGGGCTCAGTGAGTGGGAGCCTCTGCACGTTCTCCACCCAGGCTGTGCAATACAGAAAGGTGGAGAAATGCTAAATGCGCATGACTGTTTGGCCGGCCAAAGATGGCTGGCCAAACCATCATTCAAACTTAGAAAGGTCCCACCACTCCTCCCCCTGCTGGTTGTGACGACAGCCCAACCTTAGCGGAGGAGCCGCCGCTGCCGTAGAGTCTGGTATGTCCGGTTCTGGTGCTCCCAGAGATTCTGGTACTCCCGGGAAGTGTCATTTATACCATGTCGAATACAATCCTGTGCTATGCTTGGCATGTCTGGAGAGGTTGTGCAACACCAGTGAAAGCCAATGGCCACCTCCTCCGCCCCGCATCACTTACTGCATGTTTATGCTATTTCACTGGAATTGGATGAGTTGTATGTTAGTGTGGGACTAGATGGAATGGTAATGTAAATCTGGAGAAGGGTTCTGGAAGCTCTAGCGAGAAAATATTGCAACTCTGTTATCTTTGGTTGCATATCAGTTGCAAAATATGTTGCAGCGTCATGCATTAAAATACAATGATATTTCCATAAAATAGTCAAAAAATATGTCAACCCTAACAAAGATTTCTGGTTGTGCCATCCTTGTTCACTGTCAGAAAGGGAATAACATGACTGTAACTGTGATCGAATATGTTAGATGATTTGGAGCATCTTATTAGAATGGACAGTGAGCTACGAGCAGTTTAGTAAGAGATGTTATTTTAACAACAGTTTCGTAGGAGATGCCATTTTAAAAACAAGCATTGACAAAGCCAATAGGTCTCACCTTTGGGACTGACTGGCTTTGCCAATGAATTTAGCCTTGATGTACAGCATCCCTGAAGCTGCACAGCCTGATTTTAAAAAAGGGAGAAAAAGTCTATGATGTAGCCTGTCACATATAAAATGACACAAGCACTTTTTGTCTTTTTGTTCATTGATACAAGTCTTCGGAACAGTAAGGCAATAAGCATTTCATGCAATGTTCCCGCTACCAAGAAAGAATTTGAACCAAGCTGGGTCCCCAGAACGCAATATATGACTAAGGGCGCAGGCTCAACCTTGTACCTGCTGCGTCTGAAAGCACGTAAACTGTTTTAAGTGTTAGCAAAAGACATTGTTATGGAAGCTAGACAATATTAACCTGCTAGACACCATTCAGTATAATGATGAGCTAAAATTACAGGAGGATGGGGGCAGCACAAAGGTTTTGAACTACTTTGGAGAATGCAACTGTTCAAAATGTTGCTAAATTAATCCTAATCCTACATGTACTTCTCATCATACGGGGTGTGGGGATGGGTTTGACTTTTTGGCGCGGTCATAACATGTACAATCTCAATATTATTTGTGATGCAACCTGTGTGTAATCATTTGAACTGCTAACTGTACATATTCCACACAACATTTTGACGTGTTTTTCATGTGAACTTTAAAATGTATTATAATATTTTGATTACAATTTTTTTTTTAAATTAGGTAAATTTGTAAGCATGAAAAAAGTGATGATGCAGCGACAACCTTTTCATAGCGTTCATTTTGTCTGAAGAAATCATGTAATACCTTGCAGATCTTTCTATCTCTATGAGATTCAAACTGTAACTATGTCATATGTCATTTCAACTGCACAATGTGCTGATAAGCACTGTCTTAATAACATATTCCAATTCCTTCCTCCATATCACAGAGTGGTTTCTTGTATCTGATCTTAACAATCCCTATATATCATACTGTTGTATCTGCTGCACCAGGCTCAAGACGTCCTCCTACAACAACATATTCTCTGTAAACTGTCCCACTTCTACTTAGAGATAGATTCCCTTACTATCCCAAAACAGGCATTGGCAAAGCCTATAGGTCTCACCTATGTGAGGGGTATTGGCTTTGCCAATGTCTTCCAGCCATGTTGTACAATAGCTTGGATGCTGTTCAGCATGGCTTAAAGTTAGTGATGTGGCATAGAGCATAGTAGTGTAGAGGAGATTGTAGAAGAGTGGTGTAGAGTGGAGTGGAGCAAGAGTGGCATAGAGTAGAGTGGCACAGAGTAGAGTAGATTTCCGTAGAGTGAAGTGGCGTATGGTAGAGCAGCATGGTGTAGAGTGGACTGGCAAACAGTGGAGTAGTGTGCGATAGACTAGAGTAGAGTGGCGTAGATTGGAGTGGTGGAGAGCGGAGTGGCATAGAGTGGAGTGGTGTGGAGTTGAATGGAGTGGTGTACAGTAGAGTGGCTTGGAGTGACGTAGAGTGCTGTAGAGTAGAGTGGCATTTTGTAGACTGGAGTGGCGTAGACTGGAGTGGCCTAGAGTGTAGTGGAGTAGACTGAAGTGGAGTGGCAGGGAGTGGCGTTGAGTAGAGGGGTGTATATTAGATTGGTATAGAGTGGAGTAAAGTAGAATAGAGTGGCTTAGATTAGAGTATTGTAAAATAGAGTAGCGTAGAGAGGCCTAGAGTAGATTGGCATAGAGTAGAGTAGCATAGAGTAAGTAGAGTGACATAGAGTGGGGTGGCATAGAGTTGAGTGGAGGAGAATGGCGTAGAGTGGAGTGGTGTTGAGTTGTGTGGAGTGGCATAGAGTAGAGTGTCATAGAGTGGAGTGGTCTAGAGTGGATGACGTACAGTGGCATTGTATGAAATCAAATGACAAGGAGTAGAATGGAGTGGCATAAAGTACAGTGGTATAGAGAGCAGTGTTGTAAAGTGCATGGAGTGGCATTGTATAAACTGGAGTGGAGTACAGTGGAATAGAGTGGCTTAGAGTGGAGTGCCATAGAGCGGCATTGTGTGGAGTTGAGTGGTGTGGATTTGGGCAGAGTGACGTAAAGTGCCATTTTATGGAGTGGAGTGGTGTGGATTGGCATAGAGTAAAGTGGCATAGTGTAGAGAAAAGTGGTGTGGAGTGGTGCAAAGTGGTGTTGAGTGAAGTGGTGTAGAATAGAGTGGCATACAGTAGAGTGGAGTGGAGTAGGGTAGAGTGGCCTAAAGTGGTGTAAAGTAGTATTCTGTGTAGTGGAGTGGCATAGAGTGGAATGAAGTGGAGTAGAGTGGCGTATAGCAGAGTGGCATAGAGTCGTGTGGAGTAGAGTGGAATTGGGTAGAGTGGAGTAGCATTGAGCGGAGTGGTGTAGTGTAGATTAGCACATTTGTGGGTGTAAGTAACTAAAGTATCAATAGAGACGGCAAATAGAGGGAAACAACTTAAATAAGAAGCTGCATGCTGGTGTTAAAAGTAGGAAACCGCATCGCAAAAACACATGGAAGAACACATGTACTTGGTCCATACTCTAGAGAGGAGCTAACACAAAAAGGGAAGGAAGCCTAGAAGAGCTAAACAATTGAAAGACTGCAAATGAGAGGGACAACTAAAACAACTAATTGTATGCTGTGGCTGGTTGCAAGGCCACTCAATCGTAAACAATACGTCTCCTAGCAGAGCTAAAAACAATATAAACTACATGTGCATAATATTACAATTTTATGTTTTAAAAAATCTAAAACATTCATCAAGACATATATTGAAAGCTCAGCAAATTAGAAGCAGATCTGGAAAACATGGCTTCTCGACATGCCAGCGTTACAATCAGCATAAAGGAGGCCAAAATACAAGTTCTCTTAGGGAGTGTGTGAGTTTTATCTTTTTTATTAGTGGTTTACTGGTTTGCTTTTGTTTTATTAATGCACAGCAAAATACCATCAGACGACAGTTTGATGACACGTCAGATAAATCACTAAAAGCAATATAAACTACATGTGCATAATATTACAATTCTACTTTAAAAAAATCATCTCCCTCCAAAGTCATCCAGGAGCATTTAGAGCTCTCAGTCAAATAATCAGGTGCCCTAGAGGAAAGGAAAAGCTTCAAAAGCTGACAACAGCGACTCCTGCAGGACTGGAGCGAAGGACGCAGAAAAGCCTGCTTTACACGTGATCCCAGCCTGAGGGTCCTGTTCGCATGCAGGGAGCCTGGCTGGGCGGGGAAAGACTTCCTGTCTGTCAGTCTCGTGCTGGAATAAAGCCACAGGCCGGCATCGCGTGACGTGATCAGCACTTGCAAAGCTCACTCGCTTGCCATGTTTGACTTTTACTGCCTGGGTTATTTCTACATCATCTGGCTTGGGTTTGCCAAAGAAAAACAATCTTTAGAGGATAAAGTAGAAAAACAACACAGCCAACACTTTACTATGACTGCGAGCTGAGCCCAGCGTGCTGACACGAGCAGTTTACCAGCCCAGGTAATTAAAACTATTTGGAATTTGGCAGCTGGACCATCATGTTGAATAAAAACTTGCCCGCCTGAAATACTGCAGATAGGAAACACCTCTAACAAAATTAACATTGCACCAAATTGCCTTGTAATTCTGAGCAATTTGTCTTATAAAAATATGAGCTGATTAGCTATGAATATTTACACTTTAGGTGTAACATAAAGATTCGTGTCAAAATATTTGCATATTTGGCGACTCTGTCTGTCATTTGAAGTTAGTCTGCTCACCATTTGGACCAGGTACTGTAGCTACTGGAATTATTGATTTTCGCATGGAATGTTCAGAATGTATGTTTAGCGATAGGCTGTGACGTGCCAAGGTTGGGCTGAGACTGAGCCAGTAGACAAGGAACAATTGTGTGAGACTAACAGGGGCGAGATTGTGTATTTGTTCGAAATGTGGTTATTAGCTGTGCAGGATGTGAGGCCTGTGCAAGTCATAGGTCCACAAGTATCTCCTTACTGGGAACCAAGCACCCCATTGTAGCACTTGACTCTCTCAGGGTAGCAAAGCAGAGCAGTCCAAGGCCTACTCAGGGGAGGGGGTGTGGGCTAGTAATCTCCTTCCGTGGCACACAGCAACAAGTGGTGACTGGAAAGTACGTCGAATGGATGGGCGGGAAAAAGGGTTAATACATAACAAACACATAAATAAAATTAAATACACAAAAGAAAGAAAAAGGTACATATAAGGAGACACGTCCTCCTCTCTCCGCCCCCTTCTCCTGACGCAACATCTAGCTGGGCGTACCCAATCCTGGCACTGCATGAGAGAAGGGCCAGGATTGGAGGGAGTGGCCTCTCTCACTGCTCCTGAGGACACTGGAGGCTTGTTTAGGCACAGCCGGGTTGAGCGGTTTATAGTGCGCATGTCAGGCTGGCTGTCGTAAGATGGCCGGCCTAAGGTACATGTGTACTGTAAACTAGTGCACAATCAGGCAGCCCACCACTGCTGCCACTCAGCAGGCCCCGCCCCGTCCTGACACTAGGTTCAGGATGGGTTAACGGAATAAAAATGGTAATAAATTCCCTTCATTACCATTTTATTTTTCGTCTGTATGGCATTTCTGGGGCAATTAAGTGGGGCGACGCTCTTCCGCTCAAAAGGGGCAGACACCCCAGGGCAGAGGGAAATACCGTTGATGACATTCTCAAATCACATTTGACCCCTAATGGGCTATGACCCCCAAAATCACAATACACCCCACTCCGCCATCACAATATAAGGGGGAGTACTGTTAGGTAAAGCAAGCCTACTGACTTTGTGATGGGATCACACATCAATATATAAGGCAAGTCCTATCGGCTTTGTTAAGCAGTAGCCCCATTAAAATAGAATGCAAGTCTATTAGCTTTGTCAAGGGGTCACCACATATTAGAAACAATAACATGTTAAAAATGACCATCATATCACTGGACTCAATAACTATGGTTAAAGGCAATCACAGTTCGTAAAAGCAGTGCAGTGTTTACCAAAAATCATTGTCTACACTATACATTAAACTATTTAAAATCAATATAACGTGTGTCTGAGTCTTTCTTTTATATTTCAGTCAACATAACATTCTGCCATAGGACCAATATCTAGGGGTCCCTGCACTCCCAAGCTCAAGTTCTGTCAGTGCCTAAAATGTAAGGTAAAGTCTCCACAGGTCATATATTCTGCTAACCAAGGGGGGCTGCTGCACTCCCACAGCCCCCCAAACACTTTCCTACAGCTTTGGTGGTGGCCATGCACCTCCGTGGGGCACCACAAAGAAGAGAAATGTGTAAATATGTCCCTCACAGGCATTACGGAGTGCTCTAGCTGACAGATAATGAACATTTGATAAGCTGGCCAGTCAGCCCAGTTTTGTTTTTGCAGGCGTGCGTTGCATTTTGGCCCTTTCTTTTTCATCTTCATCCTGAGTGCCCTAGTCCCACCTGAGACACCCATGAGCTGGTCAGGGTCGTTGGGGGCCTGTGGGGGTGGATCCAAAGGACCCTGCGGCTCTGTTCACCCTGTTTACATGATGCAGTCCTGTGCAGTGCACCTGAGCAGGCATTATTCTGTCGGCTCCTGCCACCGCAGGAGCCAGTTCTCTTTCCTCCTGCTGGTGGCAATGGAGCAGTGCTCTCTGCTCCCCAGCCATAGGCATGGGGCAGGAGCAAAATGGAGGGCGCAATGGTGAGCATGCTTTTTACTGCTGCATGAGGTCCCCGGGTCAACAATGACAATGATTGCGCTAGTCCATGGGGGATGGGATCCCTGGGCCGAGTAGGTATCTGGGGAGGGGGCCCGCACACACCCTCTCCCTGGACACTAAGGGGCACATGCATCAACATAAGGAATTGCGATTCCTTAATAGCGGTTTTTGGAAATCGCTATTTAGGAATCGAAATTCCTTATGCATGTAGGAATAGCTAAAAAGATCACGATTCCTACATAATCCTTAATTGCGAATTGCAAATTTCGATTTGCAATTAAGGAATAGCTTCCCATTAATTCCTATGGGCCTAGAGGCCCATAGGAATTAATGGGAATCGCATGCACAATTTGCGAGTACCAAATAGGTACACGCCAATTGCGCATGCAATTTCAAGGGTGCAAGGGTTCCAAAAGAACACCCTGATGCACCCCTGAAATTGCCATGTGACCACATGTTGCGCACACGTTGGGCACGTGTGTGTGTAACATGGAACTTTGAAAAAATGCACTTTAGTGCATTTTTCAAAGTTTTCGCAAATTACCATCAACTTTATATTTATGGTAATTTGCGATCCCTAATTGCGAAATCACAATTTGAAATTGCATCATGCATTGCATTTAGGGAATCGCAATTTGCGATTCCCTAAATGCATTTACAATTTAAGTAATCGCCAATTTTGTGATTACTTAAATTGCGAATTTGCATTTGGGTTGATGCATCCTAAATGCAAAAATACCGGTCGCAAAAGGACAGATTCACAGAATATGCCCCTTTGCGACTAGTATTTAGAATGATGCATGTGCCCCTAAATAATAAATGAATCTTACAACAACCCCAAACACTGGCCCACCCTAAGGGTAATTTAAACGATTTCGGCAGAGCGCTACATGCTCGATTTCTTGGTTGGGAGTCAGAGGTCAGAATCTTTGGAGGTTCATAACTTGGGCCCTGTTGGGCGGATGTTGATGATCTTGCGCTCATTTTGTATCTGGTGGGCAGCACTACTCATCAAGTGCAGTTTCCTCAAGCATCCTGACCTCTAAAGGTGGCACACTGGGCAGAGCAGGGTCCAATGGATCCCTGCACCGGCCTCCTGCCTTCTTACAGGGCATCTGGGGGGGCTGGGCAATGAAGTCCAAGTCATCCACCAAATGCTCCTCTGGGTAGATATGGGGACCAGCACCAACGAGAAACCCATCTAGTTCTGGGGTCAGCTGCAGGCAAAGTCCGTAGTCCATCAGGGGCATCAGGTGCGCTGTTTTTACAGCTGTCCGTGATTCTGGAGCCGTCCCCATCCAGGTCCATGATCCTGGTCACTGTCTCTACCTTGTGCAGAGTTTATAAGTGTGGGCAGAAAGTTCTAGTTGCCAGGCACCCCAGGTCAATCATACAATGCCACATCCTCCTTCCACCCTTGTCCCAACCCTCCTGCACAATATTCTGGGTCAATCCAATATGGCAGAACCTTTCTTCTCCTAGTCAGAGCTCCTGTGCCCACCCAGAGGTGTGACTGTGATAATGGACAAACTCTCCCTTGTGGTAACTCCAAATCAGTTCTGTGGTAGCTTCCTCAGCCCCTGCAACGGGTTTGGAGCCACGTTGGCTAGAGGCACAAAGGAAGAGGACAGGCCTGGTTCAGTTTCATTTGCTTGTGACAGAGCGGCTTCTTTGAAGTCTAACTAGTCCTGGAGCACAGCCCCAGGCCATCCTGTCAAGGGAAGGCCCCTCTCCCTCACCCAAACCCTTTGTCCTATGTCTGGGAGTAATACACATCTCACCACAGGGGAGCTATCCAGCTGCCAGGTGACAGTTGAAGGCTTAGAAACCTTAGGCACAAAACTGGTACCTTTCTGAAAGTACCAGTTACTTATTAATTTAGACAAAATGTGATTCAATTTTGAATCACTATTAAATGAGTCTTTAAAACATTTCTCAAGCTGCTACCAATCCAAATTTTCTTTTAATAAGTGTAATAGTGTATCCCAATGATTCCCTATGGATGGAGCCAGCCTTGCTACAGTGTACATAGTTTTTGGGGCTATTTCATTGTAAGGATTGGTTCAACATTAATTTCGTTATTTCCTATCTTTAGATACCATCTATTTTTATTGGTGATAGGCCCTAATTAGGGTTGACTTATTAATATTTAAAAGTAAGGTATAGGCCATTGTAAAGGGGTTGACAGTTTGGATTTGCATTTTAAAACTGATAAATCCACACACAATTTGGCAAACTTTTAGCAGGTATAGATTACTGTTGGTTATGCCAAGTTTTATGCTGATTCGTCAGGGTAAACAAAATAAATGAGAGGGCAATTAAAGTTTAATTCACAATTAACTTTGGCACTATTCAGTTAATCTGCATGAAACTTGGAAGCTAGCAAATTAAGCTCAGTGGAATCCAAGCAAGGTAAGTCATGTCACCAAGTCCCCTGCACACAACTGATGGTGCTTGGGGACGGGACCTGGCCGAAGGCTGTACACAGTTCAGAATGGGTACATGGCATGCCCTTGCACTTAGGGGGTTGGGTGTCCATGGTGGGTTGGGTATAGGACCTGCATCTGCAGCCAAACACTGCAGTGCACAGCCACAGGATATGCAGCGTCTCAGATGGTTGGCAACAGAAAGTTATCAGTGGAGACATGCATAGTGGGGGGTTGAAAATGAAGTAAATCATAATAAACTAATGAAATTAACTGAAAAAAACACATTTAAAAACCAAATTATCCAGTCTATTTTTCACATGGAATGAGCAAAATGTACTTAAAGGAGAGTGGAAACTGGCATGAGTAGAATTTTTAAATACTAGCTATCGCAGTTTGTTTTAGAAATACGTCTCTGTATTGTGACACATACTTTAAAACTATACATTTGATTAAATGGCTAATCAACCATCAGAGGAATATATGCAAACCAAAGAATACCAGGATTTAATCTTTTCATGGTCACCCAACATAGGGGCCGATTACGATTTTGTTAGGAAAGCCTCCAGACGGGTTCCGGAGCGAGCAAATCCAATTCGAGGCCTATGTTTCCGACCGAATCTTCCCCCATTCCCAACGACCAAGTACGATGCGAAGATCGTGTCCGCGACGACCAAATCGTTTCCGGACCAGTTCTTGTCAGTCCGACTCATTCGCAGCCGAATTGTGCAGCGCAATGGAGATGGATTCCAAACGAGCGAGTACGATGCACGCTTCGGACAGCTGTATCGACTGGGTCTACAGCTGTCGGAATTGTACTTCAGGGGGCCATAGCATGACCTCCTTCACCCGGGTCCCTCCAAATCAGTTGCGAGGGGGTGCGCATGGGTCCCCCCGATCCAAGCATGTATAGTGTGGCGGGCACCATGGGATGCCCGACACAGGGTGTAAGCTTTTCCCCACCCACCCCTTTTTGCTATGGGAGCCTGTGTATGCGTTCAATATACAGGCTCCCATAGAGTTCAATGGGAGTCCGAGCGAGCCGAGTCCGTCACCATACAGGTGCATCGGAATCGCTCGCTCGGACTCGCAGCTCTCAATTCGCTAGGAAAACGCTGTGGATCCGAGTCGTACGGAGGGCTTTCCTAGCGAGATCGTAATCGGCTCCATAGCCTTTTATCTTTCTACACTTCATAAAATCTGCACCAATTTTGATTAGCTTATAGCGGCCAATAAACATTTAAATATCATACTGCTGTAACAATTTGGCTTTGCAGATTTTTCTGTGTTCTTAAAAGTAATATCAGCTGTGTAAATGGTCAGCTCATATATAGATATTATTTCATCTGGGAACGCATGCCCTTCAGAACCCATACTGTTTGCAGGTAATTGAACTGAGTCATTGGCCAAGGATCTTACAACCTGCAGAAGCGGAGAAGCAAGTCTGTTAGCTGTTAAGTCATCATTTTAGCAACAATAGCAGATTTCCAACACTTTGAAGGATAAGTTAAGACTTTTATTTTGAGACTAAAGTGTGAGAGCTGGCTGTGTCGTGCTATGATTAAATAGGCTTACAAAAAACAAGGTGGTCCCAACGAGAAAGGTAAGTTCAATTCAACATTAAGTACCCAAAAATATGAAACACGAAAAAATTGTTAAAGAAGTAACCGATTTTATAAATTGGTAAATGTATTCAATACATGGACTCCAGAGTTGGTAGTGGTTGAATTCCAATATTTATGTATACAGTTACTGATAGGAGACAGTTGCTCCGTAGTGGCTCAAAGTAACTGTAAAGTAGAGTGCTCGTGATAAGAAAAGGTAGAAGAGGATTCAACAGTATTTACAATATTTACAATTTCTTACATGTAAACCTGTCTGCAACATTTTATGCATTTAGAAGCTACACAGAATACAAATGCAATAAATGCCCAATTATTTGTGCCCAAGTGGATGAATCGATCACTACAGGTTGAGAATATAGGAAGTGTCGACGTTTCGACCCAACAGAAGTGAAAAGGGCCAATCATCCCTCAGGACGGGGTCTTCATCAGGACAGCGAAGCAACCTTTTGTGTATATCCACCATTGAATAATCACTGGGGTCCACGGTGTGGGCTTGAAAAGCTCCTAAACAGAGGAAGAGCAGGGGCCTCTTCAATGGTCGTAGTCGAGTCACAATGGACCATCCGCCCTCGTGGGCAAACAATTTTCATGACAGTGGAGCCCGACCGGGGTGAAAAGATCTGTCGGCTGTCTCAGTATTTCATATTGCTGAATAAATCAGACTGTTCCCCAATTGAAATCTTAGAACTTGCTCTGAACAGTTCGAGCAGCGCAACACATCTCAATAGGCAGCTGAATCTGCTCAGCAGATAACAGTGATGAACAAATGGAGGGAGCCATGTTTTAGACCAAGGGTGATACTGACGTACCAGAATTTGGAAAGTGAGGAACTGGAGGAAATTGCATAGTGTGGAAAGAGCTGTTGGGATGCTTGTGTGAACTAAAGGGTGGCTTTCACCTACTGATGCAAATTGTTCACATAATCTAAAAAGTGGAGGCATGCTAGGCAGTGTATTTTAAGGGTTAAAGTGTGTGTTAGTGAACTGTTACATCGCTGCTTTGCAGATCTTATCTCCCGACCACCGAGAGATGAACTGTCACCTAGACTTCTTGATTGGACCTTGGCCATGCATTTGACGGCAACCCCAGTTAAATGTTTTCTCAAAATCATGGTTAAACTATGATGATGCATGGTTAACCATGTATACAACACACATAACAATGGTTTGCGCATTGACCGACTCTCATTCCCCTTGCAGTTTATTAAAAAAGGATGGTTATGATGGGCATTGAAAAAGATATATATAAAAGCTTTTTTTCCTAGTTTCAGTTGCAGACTGTTTCTTGAAAAGATGGGACATTGGGAGGTACTACATGCACCATTCTGTTTATGCTTTGTCTAAATATTACATGTTTTCTGTTTTTCCATTAGGTGGCACAGAGTCTGAGTGGGAACCTCGGCTTCATGAACTGGCTCACAATTGTGCCAAGCATCGCCTGCTTCGATGATGCCAGCATCGGACTTCTATTTCCATCTGGCAATGGGGCCGCCGTAGACCAAGTTCACCAGCTGGAAGCAAGGAAAGCTGTAGACTCCACCCCTCGTAAGGCAATTGGTAGGTCAGGCGGCTTTTCAGGGCAAAGCATCTTTTTTTCATCCACATGCTGAAGAGGCCAAAGTCGGGAAAGGACAGGTTCAGCGATCTTCACAGACAGTGTAGGTTTACATTTCACAGACGACATGCAGGGCCACGAATATATATATCCTGTTTTGTGGCCGGAGGATAAGAATATAGGATACCAGATATACCACACCCAAACACAACTTTAGTGAAAGGTCTCACACATTTATATACATTGTCAATCCCCTTCAGGAGCATATCCATCATCAGACTGCTCGTGGGGACACCTGAAAACCCTGGGATGCTCTGACTGCTAGATGGTGAACCCCGTGATGAAAAGGTCCATTCTAAGTAGTCGAGAGGGCATCTTCTTATCTAAATTCTAACAGCCAGTGGTAGAATGTTTAAAGCCTACTGATGTCACTCAGGCTCTTCATTTACTGGTTTCATATAGCAATACCGTGCCATACGGCATTAATACGCCGACCAAAACATTTAGGACATTTTCATTAGAGCTGTAGAAGATGGCAATGAGGATACAGAAAACCAGCATTAAACATTTAAAAAATAGTAGATGGCAGAGGTTTGTATTCGGGTTTAGGAAAAATATTTGTTTATTCAGATAAATGCTAGAAATCGATTTTTAGATGGGTCTGGATTAACAGTAACAGTGGGTCAATTCTTAGGTCTGGTGGGTGAGTTCCAAGAGGAGGCGGTGGCTCCAAAGAAAGTGTACCTCAATGCCTGAGAAGTCTTAAATGTGGGTGTTTCCAGATATGGATGCCTTTTGCTCCTGAGACCACCTGAGATGGTCAGCTTGGATGACAGGTAAATAAGTCTATTTAAATGTAAGGCCATATAGGTTAGACAGCAGCTCTTGAGTTGAATTCTCTCTTCGACCGGGAACCGCTGGAGTTCCTTAGGGATAAGAGAGATGGTATTGAACTTTCTCAATGATGATAACAGTCCGGCCATTGAATGAAGAAATGCCTTGACGGAGCGAATAGGGCTTGAGGTCACCTGGAGAGGGCTCCATTGCTGATGTCTGGTCAAGAGCACGAGCAGCAGTTGTCAGGCGTGTGGGAGATGGCAATTGTTTAAGCTGTTGGAGTGCTTTTAGGTGAAAGTTGGCTTGCTGAGCATTATTAGGCAGTGGTCCCAGGACATTTGGTTTTCATTGATCAGAGAGGTGGAAGGTATGAAGTTCCTCCCCAGCCATCTGATGGAGAACTGTTATTACTATTTGTATCCCTGTCCCGTCTACTATATATTGGTTTGATATTTTTCTGCTTTACATTTCTAACTACATTGAGTTAGCTGTATATGAGAAAAACCCTCCTAAATAAATGTTACTGCTGTAAGTAAGGTCTGTAATCTTTAATGACCTCTGCCAGCCAATAACACGGATACATTTAATATTATCACTCTCTGTGAAATCATCTTGCTAGCACAGTCATTCAGAAGGCTTAGAAGGCTGCTATTAACTATTGTCATCGGCCTGCATTTATTGCTTAGGCGTGTTGGACAGTCAGGGCAGGTTGCCCATGTTGGGTGACATTCCATGCAGGGTGAGTGATGTTTCCATCACCTGAGAGCTGCTGGGCATTCTTCTCCCCTTCAGCTCCCACCCGTAATTTTTGGGTGATGAATTAACAGTGGTTATCGCCATCAGCAAAGGGCAATGCTGGTTAATTGATAAATCCTTAAATTCCATAGTACATTCAATAAACTAACTTAGTCTTTTGGGGGTCTCTTGTCAATCCCACGGATTTCTGAAATGTTGCTGGAAGCCACACTTCCTGAAGTACATAGTGAATAAATGCGTGTGATGCCTCAAAGCAGCAGTTCTATCTATCTATGTACATGTTTTAAACGTGGTTTCCAGTGAGCCCCCCATCCCAAGATCCCCGTACAGGTGTTTTTAATGATTTAGTTACATTATTGGTCATAGGTTTTAAGCCCACAAATCCCCCTTCCTGTCAGTCTGTCCCTGTAACAGACCAAACTATTGACCTGCACAAGGCTACTGCACCATCTTCCTCGAGAGACTTGCCATTGCAGTTGCCTGTTGTGTCTAGAATCTTAATGCACCAGAAGCTGTAAATGTGCTGTGAGATGCTGGGCACACACCTATGTGCCTACAATTGGAACATGTAAGATGTGTGTGGAAACATTGGAGACTAGGAGGCTGAATGGAGGTGGTAAGTATGGAAGTCCTTTTTGTTGGCCTCTCCAGATAGAGATGCTGCTTTGAGGTAGTTTGAGAACAGGTGCTGCTATATATGCTGTGCTTCTCTCCAGCCCTTGTCACGCAGGTCGCTGGCCCCAGCCAGCAGAGAGGAAGAGGCAGGAGACGTTTACAGCAGGAAGCAGAGGTAGTCACAAGAGACATGAATTGGTTCCTATCAAAAGAAACCTCCACCCGGCAGGACAAGACCCTCGTTCGAGGCAGGCAGGAGCCCGAGGCAGCGCGGTCAAGGGTTCTAGTGAGCCCCTCTGTCGCGCCGGTTCCTGTGTCCTCGAGATCATCCACCTACTGGACCAGGAGCTCGCGATGGGACCTGCAAGGTCTTGCGCAGCAGCTCAGTCTACAAGCCGGCTCAGTGGTCCCAGCATGGGCAGTGCAGGCTAGTGAGAGGAGGCAGGTGAGAGAGAGTCCACAGACTGGAGAGATCTACGAGGAGACGAGCAGGTACCACGCCATAGAAGCAGCCGCTTTTACTCATCAGGATGATACGACACCAGGTGAGAACAGTTGTAGTGATGGAGAGTCAGGTACAAAGGTGGAAGTCTTTGTATGGGTGCAGGGGGGTGCCAGGGCTCAGGTAGTACCCAAGTCATTGAGTAGCACCAATTGATAATACTGGAGCCTGCAGAGGAAAAGGTTCTTCTGAGTCTGCCAGGCAAGAGACAATGGAGCTGTTGTCTCCAGGCTGTTTGTTCTTTAGTGGGTAAAGGTACTCTTTTAATTTTGATATATATAGTTTCACTAATGGGCCACCAGGAATCTGTGATGGAGTAACACAAGTCATTCTTTTTTTCACCTGTTTTAATCGTTGGGTGTTAGATGAACACAGGTGAGAGAGGGAGAGACCAACGAGTGCCAGTCATTGCTCCCCCTTTCAGCTTGCATTATGCATTGCGTTCTATGGTACAAACAATGTGATAATAAATTGCTTTTGTATAGGGCTTTGCTGCACTGCTGATGTTTCTAGGTGCTTTAAGTAAAAGGTGTGTCTGATAGAGACTTGTAGCTGCAGATTACCTTCGAATTTCCCAAGCGTCAGGCTGGATCCGGAAACTTTTGCTGAGCAGTATCCCTCGCACGCGGCGTCGGGTGGCTCCATTTGTCGCTGTGCCTATATAGTCGCTGCCTATGCACGTAGACGTCAGTTCTTTTCTTTCAGTGCCAGTTAAGTGCCAATCGGAGAAGAGGTACCCCTTTGCCGCTTTCTGGCAGGTTTTTTCTCGACTTTTGTTGAATTCATAAAGGTTTTCCACTTTCTTGTGCAAGGGATGTCTTCGCGGAAGACAATGGTCGGACTGCCGGGCCATGGCTCCGAAGGCCTTGAGGGAGTGGGGGTTAAAGCTCCTCGCGGTCCAGCAGTCGACATCATCTAGCGAGACTCCGCGGAGGTCCCGGTCCTGATCGAAGAAGAGGAGGTTGCAGGACTGCTCCCAGAGCCCTAAATCCTCTTCTCACTTGAGGTCATCCGGACACTCGGGGAAGAGGCATATTAATAATAAGAAGTGCAAGTGGACTTCATCTTCACCTTGGCTGTTGCCTGTCGACAAGAGAGGTAAGGAGCACCGTCGCTCTAGGCACCGTTCCGCGGAGCCGGAGCCAAAGACTTCGCACCCCCTCCCCTCCCCCTTTCCGGGAGCTGGAGCGACTCTTGCTCAATTAAAATAATTTTACAAGGCCATGCCCGCGTATTTGAGTGGAACAACCCCGCTGGTGAGCCATCTGGCCCTGCGGAATCAGAAGGGGCCCCATCGGGTTCAACAGCGTTGGCTCTGGCATCGGTGCCGGTGGAGCCTCATGGATCCGATCCGGGTCCAGGCCCGCAACCTCTCCTGGCATCAGACCCGAAGTCTGTGTTTGCGGCGCCACAGGTGCCCATCGGCGGCCTCAGCCCCATCCTCATCCCTGACGCCACAGAACTGGAACGACGTTGCTCGACGACAATTTCGGCACCGATTGAACCTTGAGTTCTATGTTGTCGCCTGAGCACTTTGAAGATATGCTAGGCTCAGGAGATGAATAGGAGGGCTCTATGGCTCCTCTGGAACACCAGGATGTCTCTGTGGAGAACTTGGACTGGTTTGGGGAACTTGGGGAGGCCAGTGGACTGGACACTTCCCCAGATACTGGCCAGCTTTCTCCGCCAATAGTCGCTACGGAGGAGGGGGCATCCTATACCATGGTGGTAAAGAGGAAAGCTGAGGTCCTTGGACTGGAACTGCCCTCAGTGCAGGTCAGGACTAATCTCCTGCCCGAGGTGCTTCAACCAGGGGCTTCCACTTCCGAACCCCTTTTGTCCTTTAATGACGCACTTACGGACGTCCTTCTAGGCACGTGGTCCAAGCATAGCACTGGGGCTCCTTTGAATAGGACGATTGCAAGCCGCCTTCGCCCAGCTCCGAGTGACCCAAAGTTCCTCAGCCAACACCACCCGCCAGAAAGTTTGGTGGTGCAGGCCTCCACTTCCCAGGTCACGTTCCCTTCTGCCCCTCTGGATGGAGAATTTAAGAGTCTGGACTCATTTGGAAAGAAGTTGTTTTCTTCCTCCAGCCTGGCATTGCTGTTGGTCAATACCGCATGCTTATTGGGCCGTTTCCTTAATTCCCTTTGGGAGACGGTTGCACAAGGTCCCCCACAGGTCCTGGAAGAGGCCCGGGCTGTGCTCTCCCAAGCAGTTAAGGAGGAGAGAGATGCAGCACAATTCACTATACAGCGTGGCCTAGATACAACAGATTCGCTGGGCAGATCAATTTCTTTGACTGTGGCATTGAGGCGTCACACCTGGTTTAGAACAACTGGCTTCTCGGGGGATGTTCAAGCCAATATGATGGACATGCCCTTTAATGAAACTCGTCTTTTTGGGGAAAAGGCAGACTCTGCCCTGGTCAGGTTCAAGGACTCTCGAGCTACGGCCAGATCCTTGGGCCTCTACTCCACTCCTGGTGGCCAGTCTTCCTTTTGCCCCTTTCGTGGCAATGGAAGGGGTTTCCAGCCATGCCAGCCCTATCTCAGCCACCGTCCTGCACAGAATGCACAAGCCGTGCAAGGACGTGGACGCGGTACATTTGGATCCAGTAATGGAGGCCAGAAGTCGTCGGCTACACTGCCCCCAGTACTCCACAGTTGGTGGGAGAATTAATCATCATCTCTCCCACTGGAGATCTATAACATCGACAAGTGGGTCTTGCAGATCGTCCAGGAAGGCTAGTTTCTGCCTTTCCTCTCATTTCCTCCTCTCATTTTGCCAAATCAAGAATGGCTGACGGAGGATCATTTAAGGTTGCTCCAAGAGAAAGTTCCAGCTCTCTTGGCCAAGGAAGCTATAGAAAGGGTCCTGGTTTCAGAAGTTGACAGTGGCTCTTATTCCTGCTACTTTCTGATTCCGAAGAACAACAAAGGGTTGCGGCCCATTTTGGATCTTTGGACCGTCAATCTCTTCCTCAAGATGAAGAAGTTCAAGATGCTCACTCTAGCTCAGGTTTTTTCTGCCCCAGACCAAGAAGACTAGATGGTAGTGTTGGACCTGCAGGACGTGTATTTTCACATCCCCATCCTGCCGGGCCAAAGGCATTACCTGCAGTTCAAGGCAGGCCGCAAGCACTTTCCGTTTACCGTGCTCCCCTTTGGCCTTACCAGTGCCACTTGGGTGTTCACCAAGGTGATGGCGGTGGACGCAGCTCATCTGCGCAGGTTTGGCGTGTCAGTCTTCCCCTACCTCGACAACTGGCTGTTGAAGGTGTCCTCGCCCCAGGCAGTCGTCTCCCACCTTCAGACTATGATGAAGTCTTCTCCTGCATTCACTGGGGTTCTCTATAAATGTGCCGAATTCACACCTGACTCCTTCAAGACGCTCCCTTTCATTGGGCAGTTCTGGACACAGTGCAGTTCTGCGCCTATCCTCCCGAGCAGCGAGTCCAGGATATTCAGGTTATGATTCTGAGGTTTTAGTCTCTATACTGGATTTCAGTGAGACTGACTCTGAGGCTGTTGGGCCTCATGGCCTCCTGCATCCTGTTGGTAAAGCATGGCAGGTAGCGAATGCGGGCTCTGCAGTGGGACCTGAAGTTCCAGTGGGCACAGCATCGAGGAAATCTCACTGACATAGTCCAGATCTCGGAAGGAACTGCAAGAGATCTGCAGTGGTGGTTGACGAACCAATTGCAGACCCCTCTCCATTCCCCAACCAGATCTCACAGTTGTGACAGATGCGTCACTTCAGGGATAGGGCGGCCATCTGGGAGAGGTCGAGATCAGGGGACACTGGTCTCCAGTGGATTGGGGGCTCCACATAAATTTGTTGGAGCTCCGGGCGATTCAAGTTGCATTGAAAGCATTTTTTCCTTCTGTCAAGTAGTCATGGACAACACCACCGCCATGTGGTACTGCAGCAAGCAGAGCGGGAGGAGGGGGTCATGGACCCTTTGGCGCGAGGCCGTGCATCTCTGGACATGGCTGGAACAGCAGGGCATAACCCTAGTGGTTCAACACCAGACAGGGTCTCTGAAAACCATCATCATGAATGGCGTCTCCATTTGGAGGTGGCGTAAGGTCTCTTTTATCAGTGGGGAAAACCTTGTTTATATTTGTTTACCTCCGAAGAGAACACGCAGTGTCAGCAGTACTGCGAGCTGGAGTTTCCAAGGTGGCTATTGTTTGGCGATGCCTTTCATCTCGAGTGGAGCTCAGGTCTCCTATATGCCTTTCCGCCCATACCACTCCTGCCCAGGGTTCTGAAGAAGATCAGGAGAGACTGGGCCCAAGTCATCCTTGTGGCTGTGGACTGGGGAAGGAGAGTCTGGTATCCATAGTAGCTGAGAATGAGCATTGATCCTCAAATCAGGCTGCCCCTTCGGGAGAATCTTCTGTCGCAACAGCAGGGGAGGGTTCTCCACCCGAACCTGTCAACTTTGCACCTCCATGCATGGAGATTGAGCAGCCACAGTTGATAGCTTTTGGCCTTTCTCCCGAAGTCTGTAATGTTATTCTGGTGGCCAGGCAGCCCTCCGCTAAGAAGGTATATGCCTGCCGTTGGCAGAAATTTTTATTATACTGTACAGAAAGGTCTATGGGTCTTCTTTCTGCTTCTCTTTCTACTGTCCTTTTCTTTCATTCTGATCCTTGCCCAACAGGGCTCTGCTTTGGCAACTCTCAAGGGTTACCTTTCTGCTCTGTCTGCTTTTTTGTGGCTGCCAGACCAGCCCTCTCTCTTCAAATCTCCGATTGTAAATAGATTACTAAAAGGGCTGGCTCACCTGTTCCCACCTACACCCTTTGTTATGCAACAACACAATTGTTCCCTCCATATGTTGACCATCAAAACAGCCTTCTTTGTGGCGATTACATTGGCCTGGAGGGTGAATGAGTTACAGGCGTTATCTTTCTCACTCCTTATCTTATGTCTTTTCTGGACAAGATGGTGCTTCGCACCCGGGTATCCTTTTTGCCAAAGGTTGAGACCCCTTTCCATCTGGATCAGTCCATCACGTTGCCCACTTTCTTTGCTCCCCTGCATCCTTCTAAGGAAGAGGAGCGTCTCCACCGGCTGCACCCAAAAAGACCGTTGTCATTCTACCTTGACCACACAAAAGAGTTCCGGGTGGATGACCAACTCTTTGTGGGGTAGGTGGGAGCGAAGAAGGGAAGGGAAGTGCAGATAAAGGACCATCTCTCGCAGGGTCATTATTTGCATCAAAATCTGTTATGCCGTGGAAAAGAAGCAGCCCCCTGAGGCGTTAAGGGCCCATTTCACCAGGAGAAAGGCTGCAACTACTGCCTTGGCTCTACATGCCCTCTTGCACCATCTGGTGGAGCAAACTTTTGACTAATTGCCTAATAAGTGAGGGAATCCTTCTGGCCTTATGCCTGACATGGAACACCCCATTTTCATGACTACCCATGCTTAGTTTACTTTTGAACATTGTGAGAATTGGGTTACCAGTTGACTGGGGTGTGAGCCCTGGTCAAGCATCAACAAAATCAAGCATCACCAAAATCCTTGTTAGGGTAAGGCACAAGCAAACCCCAAATTAACCTGTGCTCAACCCCCTTGTAGCTTTCCACAGAGCAGTCAGACTTAACTTGTAGGCAATGTGTAAGGTATTTGTGCAACACTTTAAACAGTACTACAGTGCCAACACCACACCAAGTTAGGAGGATAGAGCAAACTTTAATAAATCAAACAAGACCAAAACAACAAAAATCCAACCAGTAGAACCAGAGATATAAATTTGTAAAGAATGTATTGAAAATAGCACCAAAAAGCGCAAAGCGCCAACTAAGGATATATGGTTAAAATGGATTGGGTCAAAGTCACAAGTTCAGATCAACCGCAATGGAGAGTTGGTCGGCTACAATCCCCAGATTAGTCCAGCTGCAGTTTTACCTTCTCAAGACAGCACCGAGAGTCCCATTCACGTTGAAGAGGGCCTCAAGTAGAGCATCGCGGGAGGATGTTGGCGTAGCGTGAAGAGCAGGTCGGGTGTCGCAAACAGGCGGCTGGAGCTTCGCATTATGGGCCCAAGTGAGCAATTGATTCTGGAGTGTGAAGAGTCTGGCTAGCAGCGCTTCACATAGATTTGCTGTACAGGCAGCGTGGTCTTGGTGCGAATGGGCCCATTCACGAAGAGCCCAAAAGCTTGATTTCATCTTCCTGAGCCACACCAATTGTCCAGGACCGTAAGGTTACCACTTGGGAGTCAGGAACGCACTGCATCTGGGTCCAGGGGCTGATAACAGGATATTGGGGAGCCTTTTATGTCCCTGAAGCTCAGATCAGGCCAGCAGACTAGCCCTTGGATCACTCTTGTGTCCTGGGTTCAAGATGAAGTTGCAGGTCCAGTTCTCCTTTGCTAGGCAAGAGGGCAGAGAGCAGGGCAGCACAACAAGGCAGCAGTTCCTTCGGAGCAGCAGTCCAGCCGAGTGGCAGTCCTTTCAGTAGCACAGCAGTCCTTTTTCCTGACAGAGTATCCACAGGTCCAGAAGTGTACTGAAGTGGTGGTGTCTGATGTCCAGTATTTATACACAGTTATTCCTTCGAAGTGGGGAGTTGCTTACAGAGGCTTGCCTTTAAAGTGCACAGTGGCCCTCCCTTCCTGGCGTCAGACTAAGGGGATATGAAGCACTTTGTTTGCAGATAGGACACAGCCTATTCAGGTGTAAGTGGTGCTTGTCCCAGCTCCTCCCTCCCTTTCTGTCAATGATGGCCCATTCAGTCACACATACCTCAGCTCACTATTGTGTGTGGCTATATAAAAGGAATACACAAAGCCAATCTGTCACCCACAACAGGTCATGTGACCCAAAGACAGGCCGCAGGAACCAAATGGCTAAGGCACAAATATGGCAACTTTCTAAAAGTGCCATTTTCAGAATTGTAATTTAAGATCCGACTTCACCATTAGTTAGGTTTTTAAATTGGAATTCCAGGGATGCCAAACATGAAGGTGTTACCTTTCCCTATTTGGACATTACACTTATGAAATGTAAAAAGGTAATTCCAATGTTATCCTATGGGAGAGGTATGCTTTGCAGTTGTGAAAAATCAATTTAAGCGTTTTTCACTACCAGGATATGTAAGGCTTAAAAGTACATGTCCAGTTTTTTAAATACACTGCACCCTTCCCTTGGGGCTGTCCAGAGCCTAGCTTAGGGGTGATTTATTTGTATTAAAAAGGAAGGTTTGGGCATGGCAAAAGGTTTTATTTTTTACCAGGTCGAACTGGTTTAAAACTGCACCCACACAGGCCGCAATGGCAGGCCTGAGGCATGTTTAAACTGCTGCTTAAGTGGGTGGCACTATTAGTGCTGAAGGCCCATTAGTAGCATTTAATTTACAGGCCCTTGATACTGGTGGTGCCACATTATTAGGGTCTTACCATAAATTAAATATTCCAATTAGCCAATATAACATGTTTTAAGGAGCGAGCACACGTAGTTTAGCATCAACTTGTGTCACACACTACCATGATCTGCTATGAGGGCTCTTGAATGTGTAACGATACTTAAGTCATACTGGTGTACCCAACCTAATATCTAGGGTGCAGTCTTGGCTACAAATACTTTACCACCCGACCTCAAACTTTAATGTCAGGCCACATATTTTAATATTGTTTTATTTTTCAGCTGCGGGCTGAGCCAGCATGTTAAGGGAGGGGCTGGGCCGGGCCATGGGAGGGGGGAGGAGGAGTGGTAGATCTGAACTTTTAAGTGCGCTTGTCAGTTCGGCAGTCTGTTCTAGGCCAGCCAAACTGACATGCGCACTTAGGTTTCGCCAACCCAGGTGTATTGCACATCGGGATTGTAGAAATAGCACAGACTCCCTGTGCCTGAGCGAGTGTTGATCCAGCCTGCTTAGGCCAATCCTCATGCTACTCTCATGCTTGAGAGCGGCGTGGGGATTGAATGGGGAGCCTGTGATGCTGGCCTAGGGACTAGGAAGTGGAATCAGAGGAGCGCGAGTCGCCGGAAGCACCAGGTACATTTATTAAATTGATTTTTTATTAAATCTGCGCTTCCCCTGCACACCGCCCCCACCAACCCTACCACTCTAAATCAGTGTTGGCCGCCACTGCACAGCTGCAGTTCTGCTCTTGGCATCATGACACATGCGAACAAAGTGACCCTTTTTGACACACCTTCTGCACTCTTTGCCAGTTGCAAGCAGTTTCTGGATCTGGTGCATGGTATAGGCTGTCACATTTGTGACAGCTATTTTGAGAAGATCTTTTAGAAGAGCTCTGCTGTGTTTTCCCTTCTTTAATTTTCCATACTGCACTTTGAGACAAGGAAGTACGTTTTTCACCCACTCCATTTACTTCACCCTCGCTCTCCTTAGTGACAGCCCCTCCTTGGGTTGTTTTTGAGCATTAATACATTGTATATCTCTGACTCCTCCACATTTTTCACGGTTGTAGTAGCCTCTTTAAGGGTGAGAATGCTTGCAGATCAAAGATGTTCTTATACGTTTTACTAGCACACTTAAAGATAAGCGGATCTTTAATTTGTTCCTCAGCCAAGGGACCAAAAGGAGCCTTGTAGGGTCAGTTCGAAGAAGCTTCTTTATGGTTCTCTCCGTGTTTGTGCTGAATGGGCCCCCTCAATTTATATATGACCCTTGCTTCAAAATGGAATTGTATGCTTCATCTTAAATTCAGTTAATCATGTACTCTGTGAGTGTTTACCTCAGAGTTCCTTCAGGCGTTATTTTCTGGAAGCAATTCTTCTCACTCCCTTTGGCAGTCTGTGCCGTGATCGAACACACCTGGTATTGGTCTCCATTCCATGCCTGGGTTTCCTCTCAGGTGTGTGTGTGTTCTGTTTGTCAACACTTTTGTTGGTGTGAGTCCATGTATGGTCTTCCCACAAGCCCTTGCCTCAGATCCTGGTATTTACTCAGGCAATGCTACCGCTTCTGATCTTCAGTTAGTGCATGGTTCAGAGTAAAGAAACTTCCCAAGTGTATGATCTGTGCTACATCTGTGATATACTCAGGGTTTTACTGTAGTAAATGTCACTGGGATCCGTGAGCATGTTGTCCTCCATTAGTAAGGTGGCCGTCTTGCTTCAGCTTCCCTGCATAGGCCTGGCCAGGTGCATCATGCTCGGATGGGGAGGTTTGTGCTGGTGTTATGCGAGCTCTCTGAGCTAATGAAGTACCAGGTTCAACAGAATCCTTACCTTGAAGTACAAACGATGGTTTTTGGATTATTCCCTCACTTGCATCCTGTGTTTTCCTGTTCTCACAGGCTTCAGTCTCCGCGCATGTGTAAACATAGGTCTAGGAGTGCTGATTGCCTACTTGAGCATCCCCCTGCTACAGAACCGTCTGATGTCTCCTCAGGCCAGCCAAAGCATCCTCAGCCCTCTGCGCATCGTCAACACCTACAGCACCTTCTCAAGGTAAGTGTGTCCATCTAGGCACTGTCACTGGCACTTTGCGTTTCTAGTATTGCGAAGGCAGGTCTATGGCAAGGTAAGAATGGGCAGTCACGGATGCAGGGCCGTTTCTAGGTGTTTTGCTGCCCTAGGCGAGAATTGAAAAATGCGGCCCCCTCCCTTTTACTACCATCACTCTCTCCCCCTGTCATCCAGGCTAGAAGAATTAATGCATTAGATATTCCCAAACTCATGTTTTTTGCCACCCTCTTCCTTTTGCCGCCCTAGGCGGCCGCCTAGTCTTCCCTAATGGTAGAAACGGCCCTGCACGTATGAGACTCTCAGCAGGAGACACCAGATCACCTGTAAAAATGACAAATATGGCCCATTGCTAGGAAGGGAGGGAAACAAAAAGTAGTGCTCGTACCGGCGCTGATACTAGCCACAAATCTACTTTTGTGACAAGTTCTCCATTAACAAGGACACACAATAAATTTCCCAATCTAGACGTAGCTTCACAATCTACCAGAGATCAAGTCAGGGAAACGGAGGCAGTGTTTCCTATATGAAGTTGTGTTAGAGAATGATCCAGCTGAAAAGGTTTACATTTTCAAAATTACCTAAATTAAATCAAATAATAGGCCATATGTAGAAGGCCACGTGCACCATATCCATTAATTAAATTCCACCCTCCAGCCAAAGACCATTGCTTACTGCAATTTGTATGTGGATGGCTTATCTGGTCTTTTTCAAACAGTATGAGAATGTAAATATTATAAAAATGTATGTAAAAGCACAATCTCTGGATTCAACTACTCCTAATCCCACAAGTGAGCTCAGCTCCTACAGCTCAGATTAAGTAGTCTGCTCTGCTTTCCAAGGCATTAAAAACGCTGGGCCCTTCCTCGTCCACTGCTCTACCAGCTTTACTATGGCAAAGCCTTCCCAATAGGAATTGTAGGTTGTGCAAACATAATGAAATTAAAAATAAAGTACACATTCCTTTTGTCAATTTCAAGGCCAAAGATTCAGGTTTTCGCGCGAGGTAGACATCTAGGATGTATTACGAACAAATTGACGATATTGATGTCCAAGACAGCAAAGTAGAGACATTGGGCACATGCAGAGAATGTCCTTACTTCTGGTATGACCCACACATCCCTGGCTCTTCAAGTATTAAATCACACCGGTCTGCGTACAGAATCCTGGTCCCACCTCTGATGCCCGCTTTCTCCCACTAGATTTGTTGTCCTTACTGGAGAACCGCTGTTAACCTGGCCCTTTTTGAATGAATATGATGTTGGGCAGCTCTAGGGGTGCATAGTGGTCCACAGGGATATTTCCTTTTACTCTCATTCAGACCTGTCCTCTCTGGAACGCGATATAAAAGGAGGACACTTTTAACACACTCTTGTGTCTCCTGGTCTTGCTACACTGTGTATGATCTAGCAGTCACTGTTTCGAATCAATGTAGATTGCTTATCATTATGCTGTTTGTGAGCGTATTGTAACTTGTGAAGCCAATAAATAATTGTGACAAACCGTGCTAGAGGCAGAAAATATGAGATGGGGCAACTCAGAATCAATTCAGGGAATTGCAAGTGCATGGGTTTAAGGCAATGACGTGTTGAGGAATGTGTAGGATGGGAGACAGTAACTCGAGGACCACTGTCAGGGATTACAGTGGTTACAGAGTTACTGTCTCCCATCCTACACATTCCTCAACACGTCATTGCCTTAAACCCATTTGAGGCATCATATGGTGCTAAACAAGTGGGCTTGAGGGGAGGCGAAAGATTGTCATTCTCTGCACTAGCCACAGGAAACAAACATCGGTGTGTGTTGCCAGTGTACACGTGGCTCACTAGCACAAAAAGGATGGGTGAAAATGTTTGAATAAGTCTTACCCGTTCAGAATCGCTGTGGGCAAGTTCTGGTCCATCCTTCTTAGCGTGCATGTGCCATTACAGGGAGGGAACAGCCATATGCAAGTCTGCTTTGGCAGCGCCCGAAAAGGAAGAGAATCTTGACTAAACCTCAATGCCACATGCCCTCCGAACGACAACCGAAGCACGCCCAGAAGTGTTTTACTGATCAAGGTACATCTGAAGCTTGATGTCTAATTCTGAAGGTCACAAACACAGCAAGAAGAGTCAGGGTAGACTGTGCCCAGAGATGGCCAACCAGGATTGTGCATGTTTTGAACCATTTGTCTGAGGAGAGGCTCCATAAAAATGTGTACCAACGGAGAGGTGGGGTGCACCTGACACATTCATACCCAGAGGTGTCTAAGGAAGCAGAAGCTGTAAGTCACTTTCAGACAAAGAGGACTCCGAGACTCAGAGGTCACAATGTAAGGACTTAGTTGCAAACGTGGAGTATTGAGACTAACATTTGAAAGTAATTCTTACAAAGAGTGAAAAAGTCATGAAACAGAAACATCAGATGGAATGCAGAAAATAATGTAAATACATTGAAGAAGGCCTTGGTTCAGCACAGGAAGGCCCTAGCACAGGTTTTACAAGCAGATTACAAATTGATTTGGAAAAAGTATGGTATCAGAAATAGCAGCGAGAATTGGTGTTTCTGTTCCGATTCCCACGCGTGAGCCTGTGGTTCTAATCTTTTTACTGAGCACAAAGTTGTCCCGGTAGGACCGAGAACATTTGTTTCTGGTAAAACATGGAATACTACCAGCTCTCCTGTTATGTGCGGATCTATATGTCCCCTTACATGTACTATGCCTCCATGACTTACAAACACAGAGGAAGTAGGTGATTTCATGTTTGGAGGGCCTCCTTTTGGAATCTCCTGCCACTCGACATCACAAAGGGAGATTGTCAGTTGAGTTTCCACAAAACTTTGAAATAACTTCGTCCCCAAAGGCTCTTGAAACTAAGCGTGTGATTGTCCATCTACAAAGAGTACATGGCCAACCAGAGTGTTTCTTCATCTCGTGGTTCTAGTTATCCCTGGTAGGTGTCATAGTAGTCGGTGCCAGTAGGAGTTCCACTCTTCTATAATACTGGAGGGTTTCAACCCCAGAAAACAGTGCACACTCAATGGAAATGTGCGGAAAAAAGTCACAAAGTGCAATACGTGTTCCACTGGCCAGTAGAAGATCACCTCACATCTTGTCCATGTTCATCCACCTCATGCGTGCATGCCAACCCTTCCGATTCAGGCAGGAGATTGTCTATTTCAAGGTTAGCCTCCCGCAAAGAAAAATCTAAATTCCTCAGTGACAGGGACTGGTTTTCTGCGACTTGGGGTATGCACTGCCAGTAACCGGCTCCTGCAGGCGAGGCACATTTTTTGTCATGCTCTTTCTGCCTGCCATAGCGTTTTCTCCGTGCTCCTTCGTGACGGGTGAGGAAAAACTATGTTTGCATTTCTGATAAGCGATCCTGCAGCAGCACACTTGCAAGTCGCACACATGCCATGCAGGCCCGGCTCCAGGAATTTTGATTTGGGTGGGCCAAGGGTGCATTTGGGTGGGCCACTGTGGGCCCAAATTGTCACTTGTTGTAGTAGCCTACAAGCTCTAGGTTACATCATACTTGCAAACAGTCGCCATGATACAACAGATCGATTCTGTGTGTATACAGAGCCTGTGGAGAGTTATTTGAAAGTAAGAGCAATGTCTGGACTTAAGTGCAAACCCTCAAATTCCAACAGGCCAGGCTTCAACACAAGTACTTCCAGGCCTGATTTTCCTCAGTTCTACCATCCCTCTCCTGTGCACCTTATCTCACAGCTGACCTTTGGGCCACATCCCCATATCAGCCACCATCCAGCTCCACTTTCTTTATTCCTGTGAAAACATTGGTAATATCAGAGCAGTAAATATAATTAGCACACACTTTAAAATGGATGTATGACGTTACAACGCACACTTTTACAACGCATGCACTTACAACGCATTTTTTACAACGCATAATCCATTACAACGCATGACATTACAACGCATGACACTACAACGCATTTTTAAAAACTACCTTTACAACGCATTTCCATTACAACGCATACTACCTTTACAACGCATACCATTACAACGCATAATATTAAATTGCATTTAAGGTAAGTATTAGATAGTATAGGGGTAAAAGTTACTTTACTAACTCCAGGGGGTGCAACAGTAGGGTAAGTGTTGGATAGTATAGGGGTTAAAATTACTATTCTAACTCCAGGGGGTGCAACAGTAGGGTAAGTGTTGGATAGTATAGGGGTAAAAATTACTATTCTAACTCCAGGGGGTGCAACAGTAGGGTAAGTGTTGGATAGTATAGGGGTAAAAATTACTATTCTAACTCCAGGGGGTGCAACAGTAGGGTAAGTGTTGGATAGTATAGGGGTAAAAATTACTATTCTAACTCCAGGGGGTGCAACAGTAGGGTAAGTGTTGGATAGTATAGGGGTAAAAATTACTATTCTAACTCCAGGGGGTGCAACAGTAGGGTAAGTGTTGGATAGTATAGGGGTAAAAATTACTATTCTAACTCCAGGGGGTGCAACAGTAGGGTAAGTGTTGGATAGTATAGGGGTAAAAATTACTATTCTAACTCCAGGGGGTGCAACAGTAGGGTAAGTGTTGGATAGTATAGGGGTAAAAATTACTATTCTAACTCCAGGGGGTGCAACAGTAAGGTAAGTGTTGGATAGTATAGGGGTAAAAATTACTATTCTACCTCCAGGGGGTGCAACAGTAGGGTAAGTGTTGGATAGTATAGGGGTAAAAATTACTATTCTAACTCCAGGGGGTGCAACAGTAGGGTAAGTGTTGGATAGTATAGGGGTAAAAATTACTTTTCTAACTCCAGGGGGTGCAACAGTAGGGTAAGTGTTGGATAGTGTAGTGTAATATTATGCGTTGTAATGGTATGCGTTGTAATGGTAGTATGCGTTGTAATGGAATGCGTTGTAAAGGTAGTGTTTAAAAATGCGTTGTAGTGTCATGCGTTGTAATGTCATGCGTTGTAATGGATTATGCGTTGTAAAAAATGCGTTGTAAAGGTAGTGCGTTGTAAAAGTTGCGTTGTAAAGGTTGTTCCCCCTTTAAAATGTGTTCCACAGTTGCCCTAATTACCTGATTGCTAATTAAATAAAAACAGAAAGGCCATGACACTTGTGCGAAAGTTATTTTTGGCACCCCACCTATTAACTGTTTCTCCGCAGATACCATTACTACCACCCTCCAACAATGCCCTTCATCTCTCCTTAGCCCTTCTCTCATATGCATTTCATTTGTTGTATAGCGCTATTCATATCAGTGCACTGTAGGGTGTCACAATACTTTACATCACGCACACATTATACAGAGACAATGAATCATACAAGTATGTAAATCAGTCTATAGGGAATGACACATAAGCTAATGAGGATTTCAAGGTGTAGGAATCACATGTCATCCATAATAGTAGGCAGTATATTTTAAGAGGGTTTTGGCTGAGGAAGCACAAACTCAGGATTTAAAGCATATCCTAGTGGTTGAGGGTTGGCTTTACTAATAAAAATGTATATCTGCCCTGTTAGAAATGGGGGTCTCTAGTTGGCAATGCTTGCCACTGTCCAAGTAGGGACCCTTCTTCCTAAGTCAGAGTAAAAGGGCTACACCCTTTGATAACCCCTGCTCAACCATGTGGTAACGTAGCACGAGCAGCTAGGCTTATCTCAGAGGCAGTGTGTGAAGCTTTTATGACCATACACAGTAACACAGTGAAGAACACTACAAAGGGACACCACACAAGTAATTATAGAAAAATAAGTATCTTTATATATAGACTTAGCACAAGACCAATAATGGTAAAAGCCACAATACTGAAAAATAGGATTATTCTTGAAATGCTGCAAAAATAGCTCAGAGCGTGCAAAGAGGAGTTCAGTTCAAGGCAGTGGTCTCTGCGACCATTTTACTTACAATATACCTGGATTCTGTAGCAAAACAACCAAAATGTTGCAAACGAGCTGTAGCGATGATTTTCCTCATGCGAGACCAGCGATGCGTTGAATCCTTGCCGCAAGGGAGGGTGATGCTCTGATCTGCAGATGCGTGCGGGACAAAGCGACAAACTTCTTCACGCTAAGCTGGCGATGCGTTGAAATCCTTGCCGCAAGGGAGGATGAAGCACTGAGCCTGTTGCGTGTGCGACCTTGTTGCGATGAGAAGAAATTACGCTCCGCGAGGGAGCGACGGTCTGGGTGTGATGCGATAAAAATGGCGGACACACGGCGCCCGCACTGCGATGTCGTGATGCGATGATCTCAATTCGATGATCCTTGGTTAGCGAGCACTTGACAGCCCGCAAACGTGCGATGCGATGATCTTTGGGTGTTAGCGAGCGCTTTGTGGCCCGCAAGCGTGCGATGCAATGATCCTTGGTTTGCGAGCAGTCAGCGGCAGCAGCGCAATGATTTTTCGTACGCTCTTCAGCTGCAGCGGCTCGCAAACGGGCGTTAGCGACGATTTTCAGCACTCTCTTCACCGTAGTAGAACTAGAGGCCCTGGAACTCACAGGAGCCTCACCTGCAGATAGAAATCCTCGCTGGGAGGAATCAGGAGGCTGGTGGTGGAGTCTGATGTGCCTGAGACTCCAGCAGGAGGCTAGCTCTCTTCTAGCCCTTGGGTGATTGCTTTAGCAAGTTGAAATAAAAGTTCTCTTCAAAGTCCTTTTCCTCTTCTTCCAAGTCCAGTGAAAACTACTGCAGGCCAATCCAAGAATCAGCACACAAGCACAAGGACAGTCCCCTCCTGCAGATTCCTTCAGTTACACGGACAGAGGTTCCCCTTGTTGTCCAGGAGCAATACAAATTGTAGGGGTTTCAGCACAGATATTTATACCCCAAAAGTCTTTGTTTTCAGAAGCTACAAGTCACTGAACCCAGCCAGAACCAGTTCTGCCCAGTCCTGGAGCACTTTGTTTACCAGGCTGCATCCTTCCTTTCAGAAAGAGGGGGTCTGCCATCAGACGCGCAGTATGAGGTGGAGCCAGCATTCACCTTGCCAGGCACAGCCTTATTCAGGTCAAGGAGCTACCCCTCCCCATACTCCAATGCAGATCTCTCTATTCAACCCAGTTTTGACTCAGCCAGCCCTGTTCCTCCAAAACCAGACAGCCAATACACAAAACAGCAGAGCACACTGGAAGGCTAAGGCAAGAAAATACCTACTTTCTAAAAGTGGTATTTTCAAACACAGAATATCAAAATAAACTTCACTAAAAGAAGTATATTAATATTCTGAGCTCAGGCATACTACATTCGTTTTTCCACCATGTTCTTTGGGTCAGTTAGGACTATAGAATGTAATAGTCAAACTGCCCATTCTGGCCTATGGAGAATAGGTAGCCTCTTCTCAGCAGTAGAACTAGAGGCCCTGGAACACACAGGAGCCTCACCTGCAGATAGTAATCCTCGCTGGGAGGAAACAGGAGGCTGATGGTGGAGTCTGATGTGCCTGAGACTCCAGCAGGAGGCTAGCTCTCTTCTAGCCCTTGGGTGATTGCTGTAGCAAAAATAAAAGTCCAATCAAAGTTATTTTCCTCTTCTCTGAAGTCCAGTAGTAACAGCTGCAGGCCAGTCCCAGAAACAGCACACAAGCACAAGGACAGTCCTTCTCCTGCAGATTCTTGTAGTCACACGGACAGAGGTTCTTCTTGTTATCCAGGAGCAATACAAATTGTAGGGGTTTGTGCACAAATATTTATACCCTCAAAGTCTTTGTTCTTAGGGGTCCCAAGTCTCTGAACCCAGCCAGAACCAGTTCTGCCCAGCCCTGGAGCACTTTGTTGATCAGGCTGCATCCTTCCTTTCAGAAAGAGGGGGTCTGCCTCAGACGCACAGTGGGAGGTGGAGCCAGCATTCACCTTGCCAGGCACAGCCCTATTCAAGTGCAGGAGCTACCCCTCCCCTCACACCAAGGCAGGTCGCTCTATTCAACCCAAGTCTGACTCAGCCTGCCCTGTCCCTCTAAAACCAGACAGCCAATACACATAATAGCAGAGCAAACTGTAAGGCTTAGGCAAGAAAGTACCTATACTCTAAAAGTGGTAGTTTCAAACACAGAATATAAAAATAACCTTCACTAAAAGATGTATTTTAATATTCTGAGCTCAGGTATACTAAATTCGTTTTTCTACCATGTTCTGTGGGTCAGTTAGGACTATAGAATGTAATAGCCCAGACCTCCCATTCTGGCCTATGGAGAACAGGTAGCCTTACAGTAGTGAAAAACGAAATTGGGTGTAATTCACTACCAGGACATGCTATACATACCAAAGACATGTCCTACCTTACACATACAATGCACCCTACCATGGGGTGGGTTACATGATGCCAAGGGAAGGTTCAGGGGCTGGGAAGTGGGTGCACTTCACAGCCAAGATGGCAGTTCTGGACTGCACACAGACTCTGCAGTGGCAGGTCTGAGACACACTTTACAAGCTGCTTCTGTGGGTGGCGCAAACCAGCGCTGGAGGCCCACCAGCAGCATTTGGTTTACCCGCCCTGGGCACACACAGGCCACACTACTAGGGACTAACAGGTAAACCAAATAAGCCAATCATGGATATACCAATTCACATGTCATATTTACACAGGGAGCATTCGCGCTCTGGCACTGAATGGCAGTGGCACAGTGCCCAGAGCATCTAATACCAGCAAAGACAGAGGAGATAACAGCGAAAAATGGAAGGGAGACCCACGCCGAGGGTGCCAGGTCTAACACGTGTCCCCTCCAGCTGAAATGTGGGGAGAACTACCCATCCCCTTGGAAGTTCTCATCACTAAGGTGGAAAAATCTGGACAGACCATCAGCATTGGCGTGTTCTGTACCAGAGCGGTGTTCCACCATGAAGGTCATCCCCTGTAGGGAAATGGACCACCTCAACAACTTGGGATTCTCACCCCTCATCTGCATCAGCCATCTGAGGGGCCTGTGGTCTGTCTGAACCTGGAATTGAGTCCCAAACAGGTATGGTCTCAGCTTCTTCAGCGCCCAGACCACAGCAAATGCCTCGCGCTCAATTGCACTCCACCTCTGTTCCCGTGGAAGTAACCTCTAACTGATGAAGGCTACAGGTTGTTCTAGTCCCTCCTCATTTATCTGTGACAGAACGGCCCCCACCCCATGCTCTGAAGCATCTGTCTGGACAATAAATTCCTTAGCAAAATTGGGCGCCTGGAGTACGGGTGCTGTACACATGGCAGTCTTGAGGGCATCAAAAGCTTTCTGACAGGTGTCAGTCCAGTTCACAATCTTTGGCTGCTTCTTGGAAGTCAGCTCAGTCAAGGGTGCAACAATGTTGCCATACCCCTTGACAAACCTCCTGTAGGAACCCGTGAGTCCTAAGAAGGCCCTCACCTGGGTCTGGGTCCTTGGGGGCTTCCAAGCCAGGATGGTTTCAATCTTGGGCTGTAGGGGTGCCACCTGGCCACTCCCAACCTGGTGTCCCAAGTACACCACAGAACCCTGCCCAATCTGGCACTTACTGGCCTTGATTGTGAGGCCTGCTCTGCGCAGTGCCATCAACACTTCCAAGAGGTGGCGCAAGTGGTCCTCCCAGGAGGGACTAAACACTGCAATGTCATCTAGGTAGGCGGCACTGAAATCCTCCAGCCCAACCAACACTTGGTTGACCAACCTCTGAAAGGTGGCAGGGGCATTCTTCATCCCAAAGGGCATCACACGGAACTGGTAGTGCACATCTGGTGTGGAGAATGCTGACCTCTCCTTTGCCCCATTGGTTAAGGCAATCTGCCAGTACACAGACGTTAGATCAAACGTGCTGAGGTACCAGGCAGCCCCTAACCGATCTATGAGCTCATCAGCTCTGGAGATGGGGTGCACGTCGGTCTTCGTGACTGAATTGAGACCTCGGTAGTCCACACAGAACCTAAGTTCAGGAGTGGCACCAGGCCCTGCAGCTTTTGGTACCAAGACCACGGGGCTGGCCCAAGGGCTGCTAGAGGACTCAAACACCCCTAGGGCACACATTTTGGAGACCTCCTCCTTAATGTAGGCCCTGACTCTGTCAGTCACTCTGTAAGCTTTGTGCTTGACAGGAGTAATGTCCCCGGTGTCCACTTCATGGACACACCACTCAGTGACACCAGGCACCAGGGAAAACAAATCAGGGAATTGCCCCAACAGCTGGCGACAATCTCTCTGCTGTTCAGGGGTCAGTGTGGTGGAGAGGACCACACCCTCCACTGACCCATCCTTCTTTCCTGCACACAGGAGGTCAGAAAGAGGCTCACTCTCCTCCTCCATTCCAGCATCTGTGGCAAGATGCATGCCCACTTCAGACCTCTCAAAGTGGGGCTTCAGGCGGTTCACATGCAGGACCCGCAAGGGGTTCCTGGGAGACTTAAAGTCCACCAAGTAGGTAACTGGACTTTTGCGCTCCACCACCTCAAATGGACTGGTCCAATTATCTTGGACTGCACAAGGCTCCACTCGGCCAGTACCCAAACCTTCTGACCAGGTTAAAATTCGACCAGAGTGGTGTCCTGATCGTACCAACGTTTCATTTCCTCCTGGCTGACTTCCAGATTTGCCTCAGCAATATTTCTGAAACGCCAAGTCTGGTTCCTGAAGGCCAACATGTAGCTAAATACATCTTGGGGAAGTTTCCTGGGAGCCTTCCCTGACCAGACTCAGAGGTCCTCTTACCGGATGGCCATAGAGCAGTTCAAAGGGACTGAACCCTAAGGACTTCTGTGGCACCTCACGGTCGGCAAACAACAGGCATGGCAAGAGGACGTCCCACTTACGCCTCAGGGGCTCCTCTAGGCCCATGATCATGCCCTTCAAGGTCCTGTTGAACCTTTCAACCGGACCATTACCTTGTGGGTGGTAAGTAGTGGTGAACTTATAAGTTACCCCACACTCCTTCCACAGAGACTTCATATACTGGGAGATGAAGTTGGCTCTCCTGTCAGACACCACCTCTCTGGGGAATCTCACACGGGAGAAGATCCCCATCAGTGCCCGTCCCACCACGGGGGCTGTCACTGTCCTGAGCGGGATGGCTTCAGGGTACCGGGTGGCATGGTCCACCAAGACCAGGATGTACCTGTTGCCCATGGCTGTCTTGGGGTCCAGGAGGCCCCACAATGTCAATGCCCACTCGCTCGAATGGGGTACTGACAACCGGAAAGGGCTGGAGTGGGGCCTTGATCTTCCCCCCACTCTTCCCACTTGCCTGGCAAGTCTCACATGTCCTGCAATGAGCGTCTGAGCTCTTGCGCATCTCGGTCCAATAAAAGTGGGTGACCAGCCTCTCAAAGGTCTTGGTCTGCCCCAGATGTCCTGCCAATGGAATGTCATGAGCCAACCCCAGTAGGAAGGCTCTGAAGCACTCGGTTACCACCAGCACACGGGCTGACCCCGGCTCAGCAGCCTTAGGCTCGCTATACAGGAGACTGTTCTCCCAATAAATCAGATGTGAACCAGACGTGTCACCTGCTGCCTGGGCTGCAGCCAGTCGCCGCATACTCTCAAGAGAAGGGCAAACTCTTTGTTGCTCACAAAACTCCTCCCTGGTGGGCCCCCCTTCCTGCTGCCAATGGGTCAGCTCAGGCAGGTCCCCCAGTTTGGCGATCTGTTCCTCGGTAGGCTCCAGGGCATCCCCCTCAGGGTCTGCTCCCTCCTGGGCCGTGGGAACCAAGGGGGCCGGCATCCTGCACCCCCTGCCCCTTCTCTCTAAGGCAGGGACCTGGGCCATACTCTCAGGCTCCAGGTCTTTCTCAACACCCTCCTTGGCTGCCATGGACCGAGTGATAGCACACGCCCACTCAGGCAGACCCAACATTTCCAAGTGAGATCTCCTCTCCACCGTTGCCCACGGGGAGTTCTCTAAATCATTGCCCAACAGACAATCTACAGGCATGGCGGGCCTCACAGCCACCTGAAGAGTTCCTGAGACCCCCCCCCCACTCAAAGGGAACCTGAGCCACCTCACATTGACTCTCTGAGTTGTCTGCGGACACTACTGGGTAGAATGCATGGGGGACAACCTGCTCTTTGGACACCAACCGGGAGCTGACAGCAGTTACACTGGCTCCTGTGTCTCTTAGAGCCTCCACTCTATGGCCATTGATGGTTACCCACTGCCTGTACTTTTTAGTGTTATCAGGAAGTGCAGGCTTAGGGACCATCTCAAAGTCTCCTAGTGAGACAAGGGTCAATTCTACGGGATCCCACCCACCTTGGGCACCCATCTCCTCCCCTCCCAGGGCTACACTAGCAAGCTGGCGGGGTGGTGCACGGGGTGGTGCAGGGGCATCCCTTTGAGGACACTGGGTATCAAAGTATCTGTGGCCCACTTGACCACACTTATAACAAGTAAGGGGCCCCCTCTGAACAGGCCTTCCTGTCGGGGGCACTGGCTTCTTCTCTTGGGGAGGCTGGGACACCACTGCTTGGTTCCCTTGGGAATTACTTTGGGGCCCTCTCTGGAACTCCCTCGGTTTACCCCTGTCTCCCTCACTTCTCTGCTGGGGACCCTGCCCACCTTTGGCGAAGTCTCCCACTGGACCCTTGCGAACCCGGGTGCTCACCCAGCGGTCCGCCTCCTCAGCAAGCTTCCTAGGGTTAGTTAGCTTGCAATCAATCAGGTGCTGGCGTAGCTCAGGAAAACAGTTACTAGATAAATGCTCCCATGCAATCAAATCATAAAGCTGCTCAAAAGTTTCTACTTTGATACCTTTTACCCAGCGCTCCATTGCTCTGCAAAAAAATACACATATTCAACCCACGTGGTACCCTCTAGCTCAGTGGTTCCCAAACGTTTGACTCCTGAGGACCCCCATTGAGTCACCACTGTATGTCGGGGACCCCCAAGCAATTTGTAGGATTTAAATTTCAAACATTAAAACAGTAATTCAAAAACAATTAACACACGTGTGCACACAAAACAAATACTCAAATTACTAATGATTTTAGGTGCATATTTACAAGCCCCTATCACCATGGGAACATCACTTTTTGAGACGTTCCCGAGGCGATAGGGGCTTCGCCTTATTTACAAGGCAGCGTTAAGCCTTAACGTGGCTTAACGCTGCCTTGTAAATAAGACCCCCTTTCACCCAATGCTTAGTGTGAAAGGGGTGGGCAGTGGGTGTTGCGGTGGGCGTTTCCCCCACAACACCCATTGATTTTGACGTGGTGCCCTATTTACAAGGGCAGCGTAAATGGGAGGCAGCGCAAAAATTGAGACCAGGGAAAACCTGGTCTTAACTTGGCGAAACATGGAGAAATGCTTAATTTCTCCTTGTTTTTGCAAAATGCCTTGCTGCACATCGACGATCTTTAAAAAAATTAAAAATAATGACATTTTGTAACTTCCATATGTGCTGTATTAAGCAGCACACATAGAAGTGACAAAACGACATTTCAAGATTTTTTATGTGCAGGAAGGGGGACCTTCCTGTACATAAACAATCTTCCCCTGTTAAGTGTAGCGTCAGCGCAGGGCTGCACCATATTCTTGTAAATATGGTGCAGCCCTGCGTTTCTGAAGTGGCGGAGTGTGTTAAGCCAAGGAGGCTAACGACCCTCTCCGCCACTTCTGTTGTATTATATATTGAAAGCATTTGCAAGAAAACGAAAAATAGTTAATGGGAAGGTTGGTGCTGCATCTCCGTGACTAACTTTTCATTGGTTGGTTTTATTTCGCAGTACGAGGCTCCTGCTCCTGCCAGGGCCAGACTGGAAATCCAAAGCAGCCCTGGCAAATGATTTCAAACCAGTCCCCATACGGTGCACACCAAGTGCAGTGAGTGAGCCTGACCACTACAAAGGGGGCTTTGGGAGGCTCTCCCCCCGAAACATTTTGAAACAATGGTGCAGTCTACAACACATTTATCATTATATATTGAATTGTGTTAGCTTTTAAAGAATAGTAAATGAAGACCTGACTATGCACCAGAATTCGACAATCTTTCTGGGGGGTCTTCAATGATTCCCCCACTATCACCCTCCAACATTGCTTCTCATCTCCCCATAGCCCCTCTGTCACCTGTATTTCATTTTTTATAGCATCTCTCTTACCATTGTAGGATGTCAGAGCACTTTACATCACACACATATAGAAACAGTGAATCATACGTGTAAATCAGTGTATAGAAAATATTACATAAGGCAAAGGGGACTACAAGGTGTAGAAGTCACATGTCATTCATACTGGTAGGCATTGTTAAGGAGTGCTTGGTCTGGAGAAACACAAACTCAGGATTCAGAACATAACACAGTGGTTAGCATTGACTTTAACACTAAAAATGTATTTCCTCCCAAATAAACCTTTTTAGCAGCATCAGGATAATGAAAGACTGGGAAAAAACATAAGTCACTAACTTGTACCTAGCAGTTTGCAAGTAGCTGTTTGATGACAGTTTATAGGTCACTGTGCTAGATTACGATTGTCCCTTATGAACTGCACAGTAAAAAAAAGAATCTCTCTGACAAAAGAAGTAACCCACTGACCTATGCATATAAAATACTGTTTTTTAAAAGGCATGGTACATGTTCTTTGCAGTAGGCATTTTAACCCTCTGCGCTACATTCGATAAGTCAAAGCTGCCACTGGACAAAACTGTCATCTCTCTCCAGCAGGGACATTAATCACTGGTGTTATCTTGACACTTTATTGTTCTTTGAAAACTGCTAATTAAACAAGAAACTTTGCAGTGCTTTCAAAACTGCTGCCTGCGGACCCCCTAGGAATGTGTCAGGGACCCCTGGGGGGCCGCGGACCACAGTTTGGGAAACACTGCTCTAGCTTCTTGCAGGTCCTAAATCTCTGCCTATACATCTCAGGGGTCAAACCATAGCGGGTAATCAAAGCTTCTTTCATGTGGGCATAAACCATCCTACTTTCTGGGGGCAGGTCCAACAAGGTATCCCTCCCCTCACTCACAAAGTGTCCCCACAACCCCGCTCCCCAATCCTTCTCAGGGACCCGGTGGGACACCATGGCTAATTCTTAAGCTGCAAACCATTGCCCAATATCTTCACTTTTGTGGAAATCCTTACTATCCTCCTTGGGTATATACACTCTACTCTCGGTATGCACTACTGGTATGCTGCCACCAGAGGGGGAGATCTCTACACTCCTTGCTTTAATCTCCAACTCCCTCAATATTCTCTCAAGCTCAAGTTTCACTTTCATAATTTCAAATTCTAACTTCTTGTTCTCTATGTCCCTCTGACCATCCATTTTAAGATTAGCCATTTCCATATTATGCCGCCTATCTCTCTCCCTGTCCTCCATCTCTTCTGGAGATAGACCCCTTGAGGACACACTAGTGCCCCGGCTGGAAACTGCTTTATCTCCCACCAAATCTACTATTTCATCCTGCTGCTCTCCTGCATTCTCTTCCCCCTCCACAGGCTCTCCCATATTCTTAGGGGCATCCCTGGCTTCTAGCCAGGCCTTCAGTGCCTTGTAATACTCCTCCCCCTTAGTGAGACCTGTGATAGGGACTGTGAAGCGTTTGCAAAAATATTTGAGCTGCCTGGATGTGTAGGTGTCTATTTTCTCGTCTTCCCAGGAGAGATCCTCAGAGGCATTGATCTGGGCTTGCCCATTGTAGCAATAACTGGCAATATCAATCAAAAATAGAATCAAAAAACCTCAAAAACGTATGTGGTTACGTTATGGTCTGCACTCACTAGTAGTGTACACTATAATTACTGTATGCGATCACAAATGCAAGTCCAGATCCTCACCACTGACCACCAATGTTAGAAATGGGGGTCTCTACTTGGCAATGGCTGGCCACTGTCCAAGTAGGAACCCTTCTTCCTAAGTCAGAGTAAGAGGGCTACACCCTTTGATAACCCCTGCTCAACCCTGTGGTAACGTAGCACGAGCAGCTAGGCTTATCTCAGAGGCAGTGTGTGAAGCATTTATGACCATACACAGTAACACAGTGAAGAACACTACAAAGGGACACCACACAAGTAATTATAGAAAAATAAAGTATCTTTATATATAGACTTATCACAAGACCAATAACGGTAAACGGTAAAAGCCACAATACTGAAAAATAGGATTATTCTTGAAATGCTGCAGAAATAATTCAGAGCGTGCAAAGAGGATTTCAGTTCAAGGCAGTGGTCCCTGCGACCCTTTTACTTACAAAGTACCTGGATTCTGTAGCAAAACAACCAAAATGTCGCAAATGAGCTGTAGCGATGATTTTCCTCACGCGAGACCAGCGATACGTTAAATCCTTGCCGCAAGGGAGGATGATGCGCTGATCTGCAAAACTTCTTCACGCTAAGCTGGCGATGCGTTGAAATCCTTGCCGCAAGGGAGGATGATGCGCCGAGCCTGTTGCGTGTGCAACCTTGTTGCGATGAGAAGAAATGGCGCTCCACGAGGGAGCGACGATCCGGGTGTGATGCGATAAAAATGGCGGACGCATGGCGCCCGCACTGTGATGTCGTGATGCGATTATCTCAATGCGATGATCCTTGGTTAGCGAGCCCTCAACAGCCCGCAAACGTGCGATGCAATGATCTTTGGGTGTTAGCGAGCGCTTTGTGGCCCGCTAGCATGCGATGCAATGATCCTTGGTTTGCGAGCGCTCGGCGGCAGCAGCGCGATGATTTTTCGTACGCTCTTCAGCCGCCGCGGCTCGCAAATGGGCGTTAGCGATGATTTTCAGCACTCTCTTCTCCGTAGTAGAACTAGAGGCCCTGGAACTCACAGGAGCCTCACCTGCAGATAAAAATTCTCGCTGGAAGGAATCAGGAGGCTGGTGGTGGAGTCTGATATGCCTGAGACTCCAGCAGGAGGCTAGCTCTCTTCTAGCCCTTGGGTGATTGCTTTAGCCAGTTGAAATAAAAGTTCTCTTCAAAGTCCTTTTCCTCTTCTTCCAAGTCCAGTGAAAACTACTGCAGGCCGATCCAAGAACCAGCACACAGGCACAAGGACAGTCACCTCCTGCAGATTCCTTCAGTTACACGGACAGAGGTTCCCATTGTTGTCCAGGAGCAATACAAATTGTAGGGGTTTCAGCACAGATATTTATACCCCAAAAGTCTTTGTTTTCAGAAGCTGCAAGTCACCGAACCCAGCCAGAACCAGTTCTGCCCAGTCCTGGAGCACTTTGTTTACCAGGCTGCATCCTTCTTTTCAGAAAGAGGGGGTCTGCCGTCAGACGCACAGTAGGAGGTGGAGCCAGCATTCACCTTGCCAGGCACAGCCCTATTCAGGTCAAGGAGCTACCCCTTCCCATACTCCAATGCAGATCTCTCTATTCAACCCAGGTCTGACTCAGCCTGCCCTGTCCCTCCAAAACCAGACAGCCAATACACAAAACAGCAGAGCGCACTGGAAGGCTTAGGCAAGAAAAACCTACTTTCTAAAAGTGGTATTTTCAAACACAGAATATAAAAATTAACTTCACTAAAAGATGTATTTTAATATTCCGAGCTCAGGCATACTAAATTCGTTTTTCTACCATGTTCTTTGGGTCAGTTATGACTATAGAATGTAATAGTCAAACTGCCCATTCTGGCCTATGGAGAACAGGTAGCCTTACAGTAGTGAAAAACGAAATTGGGTGTAATTCACTACCAGGACATGCTATACATGCCAAAGACATGTCCTACCTTACACATACAATGCACCCTACCATAGGGGTGGCTTACATGATGCCAAGGGAAGGTTCAGGGGCTGGGAAGTGGGTGCACTTCACAGCCAAGATGGCAGTTCTGGACTGCACACAAACTCTGCAGTGGCAGGTCTGAGACATACTTTACAAGCTGCTTCTGTGGGTGGCGCAAACCAGCGCTGCTGGGCCACCAGCAGCATTTGGTTTACCAGCCCTGGGCGCACATGGACCACGCTACTAGGGACTAACAGGTAAGCCAATCATGGATATACCAATTCACATGTCATATTTACACAGGGAGCATTCGCGCTGTGGCACTGAATGGCAGTGGCACAGCGCCCAGAGCATCTAATACCAGCAAAAACAGAGGCGATAACAGCGAAAAATGGAAGGGAGACCCACGCCAATGGTGCCAGGTCTAACATGCCCAAACTCTTTTCAGAAAAATTTAAATAATGAAAGATTGGGGAAGTTCCAACTATATAGCAACACAAAACAAAGTGAAATTCTAATCATACCATTCATGATAGTAGGCAGCTCTTTGATGACAGTTCATAGGTCCTATGTTAGGAGTATAACTTCTGAACTGCAAGTAACACAAGCATCTATGTGACAAAGGCATTAACCCACTGAGCTATCCGCATAAAATACAGTTTATCTGCATTTCAAAACTACAAACAAAGGATTGCCACCAGCAGGATCATTAATCACCAGATATCTGGACATTTTTATTGTTGTCTTGCATCCCTGATAAAAACGATTTAAATGAAGCATACCAAAGTATGTGCCTTGCTGGGCCTGTGCAGATTTTAAAAATAAGACCAAATAGTAACAAATTATCTTACCTACTGGAATAGTCAAACTTTGTGTCACAGCCTGATCTGACAGGCAGCTGCAGGGGTCAGGAAAGGTCAATCAGAATAAACAAACTTATTTTCTCCTATGTTGAAATGGAAAAGAAAATATCCACGCAGCAGGACGGTAGGCAAAAGTTACTCATAAAGAGGACGGAGTCCCATCACCCACCGAAGTGGCATGCTTCATCATCTGGGGCCTCCTCTTAACCGCACCTGGTGCCGTTAAGGAGCTACAACTCCTTGCTAGTGTCAATAGGAGGAGCTCGCGGATGTTTTGAGTGTGTAACAGGAGGACTAGATCTCCAAATAGTCAATGAAGCTGCCTATCGTGTGGTGGAGTAAGATGTGATAAATGTGCAGTGTGTATAAACAGTGATTTAAAATTGACTACCCAGAGAAAATAAGTTTATTCAGTATCTCGGGGTGTCAAACTAATAAAAAACATGAAAGCGTATACTCTGTGAATCTCCGAGTGCGCTAATACCATAAAGCGGTCTACATGTTTCAGCCAACTGTAATCAAAAGATATAATCGTGGCTTTCTTCAGGACCATAAAACGATACTACTGCAGCAAGAATAAGTCAAATGTAAATTAACCACTGGACTAGGAACGATACAACCAACTGGTGTACCTGCGTATTCATAGATAGACGATACTGCAGGAGAAATCGGTGATCACCCGCACCAAATCGGGGATACCACCCACCGCTCCTGGTAACAACTCAGGGCGTGAGGCAACGCTCTGTCCGTCGTTACCCCGGACGTTCTTCCTGATTATTCCGAGTGGTGGTTACTCTGTGCCAAATAAAGAATGTGTCCCCTTGCCATGCCCCTATTCAGGGCTCAAGTCGGGGGTACCACGCGGGTGGACGGCGTCCCCCCACTTATTTTACCGGGAGCTTGATAACTGGAGCAAATGGAGCCACACATTCACTCTTTGGCCTCTCTGGGGCGAGATCGGAGCTCATTCAGAATGCTGCTCACGCGCTGGCTTCTCTGATGCAATCGCATCTAAGGGGTGAGCGAGGGGAGGCAGTGAGTCTGATGATGTAAGCCACCTTTCGTGATGTTACTTCCTGTCATGACGTCAGCGTCCCCCCACTTCTTTTTTTAGGACTTGTGCCCTGCCCCTATTGTACCTGCAGGACATAGTCCACCTTTCTAAAATGAGTTATGTGATTGGGTCTGGGCTTTTTCTCACAGCCATGCCCAATCATGTAACTCCCAGAACAGGTAGAAAAACAACGTTCGGAGGAACGTTTTAAATTATAGTGCCCATTTTGTATTGGCCTTCATGTCCTCACCTCGAGGGCCAAGGCTCATGTTTGGGTGGGCCAGGCTCATGTTTGGGTGGGCCTGGCCCACCCTGCCCACCCGCTAGAACCGGGCCTGATGCCATGCCAATAGCCCCGATTCAGGCCTCAGTAGAAGTCAATCTGAGAAATACATTCTCCCGATTATTATTTTGAAATCTCCCACTTTACTCTTCTAAAATGTTGGCTTGTATGTCCCTCCAAGCCGGAACAGCCCCTTCCACGTACAAACAACTTCAATTTTTGAAACGGCTCACCACTTAACGCGTGTAGCTGGAGACCACATCCAAGATGTTCTCCACTTCTGGTCCTAAGCCCATTTGTCTATGAACCCGTCCTAAGCCCATTTGTCTATGAACCCGTCAAGAGCCCAACCGTGTAGTTATCCGTAGTCTAGCCAAACGTTTTTAAAATAGGTGTTTTCTGAGCCCCTCCCATGTCAGAAGCTTGTTTCAGGTCTTCGCAGAGCCCTCCAAGCAGGCTGCCATTGCAGCGCACCTCGTGTTTGTAACCCCATCTTATGTAAACCAATAAAAGCCAGGCTGCAGCTTGTAATGAATATGCAGCCATGTGAAAGCTGACATGTTCCGAGTCGCACAGTAGGAACATGCTTTTTATTACTAATTTGGTGTCTCTGATTTACAGGGTGTTTCCAGCCCTGGGCATCGAGCCACGACTCATAACTCAGCCCCCTGCATGCGCTGCGCAGTGCGGCCGCCGAGCGCTAAAGCCTATTAAATGTCAGGGTAACAATTACTGAGGGAGGGGGCTGCCCTCAGGGCGCGGCGGCGGCCCTCAGCTGCTGGCCCACAGGAAGTGGCTGTGCGTCAGCCTCCAGTGTCAACAGAGCCCGCCAGAACAGAGCCACCCCTCCGGTGAACCCACGCTGCGCTTACGGGGTTTACAAGAAAGTAAACTGTGCTCATTTGTTTGTCTTTCGAGCATTGGCGGAGCCTTGCTGAAGAGCTGGGGCAAGCTCTCATGCTAACATGCATGACACAGAAGTTGAGGCTAAGTTTACTTTGGCGTGTAAGGGCTTTTAGAGAGTAGTAAAATACGCAGAGAGGAGTGTTGGGTTGGAGGATGCTGGCAGACACCTATTTGTTTTATTAACTAAAACAAGCCCAGCTGTGCATAACATGGATACTTCAGGACACATTGTCACTCTGTGAATATACAGTAAAGAAACTCCTCGCTGACTGGCAATATCCTTATAATGTACAGTACAGAGTACATGCCAACCCTCCCGATTCAGGCGGGAGACTAAAGATTTCAAGGTTAGTCTCCCGCCTTCCGATTCCTGCATAGAAAAACCCAATTACTCGGCAGGCTAAAGCTGGCAGGGACTCGTTTTGAGTGACTGAGTCTGTACTGCCAGCAACCTGCAGGCGAGTACACATTTGCCATGCCCTCCCTGCTTGAAATAGTCCCTTCTCCATTCACCTTCCTGACAGATGAGGAAAAACGTACATTTTCATTCCTCATATCAGATCCTGCAGCAGCACACTTGAAAGCCCCGTACATGCCAATAGACCCGACTCAGGCCTCAATAGAAGTCAGTGGGAGAAATACATTTTCCTGATTATTATTTTTAAATCTCCCACTTTACTCTTCTAAACTGTTAGCATGTATGAGATACAGGCAATAATAATAAGATGTTAATATAGCACACCCGTTGGCCCATTTTTTCAGCTGCCTAATGCTGTCGGTGTTGGTGTTACCCAGCCCATTTTTGCTCAATTTATCAGTCACAAAGACAGCAAAGGTGTCTGAATTTCAGCACTAGGCTTGCATCCTTCTTAGTTCATATAAAATGTTGATGCCTTTTATCAGCCATGGGGGGAGGGGTTGACAACTCCACAGGTTATGCAGCAGTATCTGCCTGGTGTCTACGACAGCAGTACCTGTAGCAGCTGTAGGGGAGTGTTGTCACTATGTTATAGGATAACGATGTGTTTGTTTATTTATCTATCAAAACAGGTAAATCCCAGAAGCCTTTAGCAAGTGGATTCCAAAGCACAGAAATATCAGGCTTGGAATCCACCACTGCACCTTTGACATCAGCGTCTCAACCAATTGCTGAACCTCTATATGTGTGCCCGCTAAAGAAAACTAGGTATGCTGTTGCGTCACTCAAAAAATTAGGAGCACAAGTAACAAAACAACCCCCAAAGCTTGGTCTGGACAATAATCAGAAATCTGCCTTATGACAGCAGCAAAACTTTCCCCAAGCTACTATTCAACATCTAAAAATGACTAACTTTACAAGTTCCCGATAACAGCACAGTAGTCAGGCTTTCACTCCCAAAAAGAGGATTGTTGGAATTCGCAGCCCCACCTAAACTGACACTTGAATGTGTTAACACAATCAGACTTTTACTAAAACCCAACCAATAACTTGAGGCGGACCAGATTGTAACTAACCACAGTAAACAGGAACTGGGGATTGATGAGGGGTTTGGTGAACGAAAATAAAACACAGTCAAGTTTATGCTAATCCAGGAGTTCACATTTAAAGTAGGAGATAGAATTGTAAATTTTGATAAAAAACGCTGATAGTAAGAGAACGAGTGAACGCCAAACGAGCTCCTTCTGGCAGACATCACAGCAAGCTGCATAGATGTAACAAGCATTTACAATGCAACGGTCTCGGCATTGTTAAAGTTAGAGCTATTGGCATTGCTCATGACAATGCCGTTTCTTTAAATGTTTTAAAAACAAAAACATAAACAAAAATAATGTCATGAGCAATGCCAATAGCTCTAACTTTACCAATGCCGAGACCATTGCATTGTAAATGCTTGTTCCCCTATTGTTCAGCTTGACTACAAAACGCACCATTGCATGGTGGGATATGTAGTGCTATCTCGCATTATTTACTTAACGCCATAGTCTAGGCAGAAAGAACGTGCCTGAAATAAACGCACCGACCGATTGCTCCACGGATTTTAATAACAGTTTACTTGTCCTCTTAATTTCAGCCAGGGGGCAAAAATGACGAGTGGAAAAAAAAAAAACAGTTTCGCGCAAGGTCGAGCATTATCCGCCTAGTTCCTCGGGAGTATCGAGTTGTGATTTTTGAACGGCCGGCCAAGCGTGCCCAAATTTAAAGCCAGGTGTTCTTTGTGTTTGTTGTAAATAACCGGACGAGGAGGTTAGCTTTTCACCTCCCTTCCCAGGTCTCTGTTTGGTAACAATCCCTGCGCCTTTCCAGGGCTGTCGCGTTTCTATGACCACCAGGGCTTTAAGTGGGCAGGGTCCTGCCGGTGAAAAAGCAAGCGTTGAAACGGTTCTCTATCGGGCTCTCCGTTTTTGCCCTCACCATCAGGGAGAAAAATAAATCTTAACTCTAGTCTGCAGTTCCATCCTTTACAGCCTTTGAAGTCCCCTGGTGTCCGTGCGCACGGTCGGCCCTGCAGGAGGGGGAGGTGGAGCCATAGCGGCCGATCCACCAGCGCCATGGAGGAAAGCAGACAGCAGGACCGGGCCCCACCGACAACCACCACCACCACAGGATCCGCGCTTCGGTGGGAGAGCAGCGCCTAGAGCGTTCAGAGCACTGTGGCCATGTCACGGGGCCGCTAGAGTACGCGGGGAGCCATGGACGCCTTGCTGAGGAGCCTGCTGGTGTGCAACCTCTACTGCTTGCTACGAGGTGAGGGGCCCAGGGCATAGGCTGCAGACTCGGAGCCTGTGGGGCAGATATGCTTCCTAGTCATGGCGGAGCACCGTTAGGGAATGGGTGCATTTGATGGGTGAGAGAATGACCAGCAGACTTTAGAGGAGCGTCGCCCTGTAGGTGAATCATTGAGTCTGTTGAACGAGGAGGCCAGCGTCATCTAGGTGCAGGGTCTCTCATTGGGTTGGAGACGGTATCCCGGTGGACCTTGTGTAGAGGGACTGTGTAAGCGAAGTGGGTAGGGGAAGGTACGTTCAGTGTGTAGGGAATAAAGAGTCATACAGGAACAAGGCAGAGCAAAAGGCACACCACCGCCTTTCTCCGAGGCAGAGCAGAAATGCCTCGGAGAAACACAGTGTCCTTTTCGGATTCGGGGGCGTGTTTGTCTTTTCTCTCCTCCAGCCATTGGCTGGAGGAGAGAATGAGACTTTCTTTAAAAAACACGCCCCCCGATCCGAAAAGGACGGGGCCTAATCGGAGTGACTGACCTCTTCTCCAGTGGCTGGCCAGCATTTACGAGGCCAGCCAATGGAGAACAGGGGAGAAGAGGGGCGGGTTCAAGCCCCTCTTCTCCAAGTCATTAAATCTCCGACTTCCGGTTCTGCCTTTCGGCAGACCGGTAGTCCTCGACCTAAAAACCAAGGCCACAGAGAATACCTAGTTCATTGGGATAGCTAGAAATAATCGAGAAAGAACAGTAATAGGAGCTCAGAGACCATAGAAGGAGAACAAAAACTTACATTGAAGCAAGAGCAATCCAGCTACAACCTGATGGATCTATGATAAAGTACCTTTAAAGGACTGTGCACAACTTCACATGTTCTCCCTGCCTTGCCCAGAGACCTGAAAAAGCAGTGGAATGGCAGGTGACAGTCTTTCGTCTCACCCACTCAGTGCTCCACAGACCTGAGAGCGGCAAGAGAATCTCAAACACCATCATCCTCTGTCAGCGTCGGTCTGTACAGACCTTCAGTGACTGAGGATTTCAGGCCATACTGACAGCTGCTCTCTCACATAAACCTGTCAGTGCAGCGCCGGCTCTCAGCTTTATGCACAACAGAGAGCGTTGCTTCAGGTGGGTGCGAGTAAAGCTGCTGGAGATGTTGGGGTGGATGGCGGGAGACCGGATATTGTTTTTTTTTTTAAAACATTCCCTGAACGTGTGAGGTGGATCTTGGAAAAGTTAGAGTGAAAAAAGACTGAGAGTATGTCTTCCTATGGCTTACTGAGACTTTAAAATGGAGATGTTTAACAGGGAAAAGCAAAGGAAGTTACAGTTACAGATTAGCACTAATATGTGGTGGAATTGTATTCTTGAAAATGATACACAGCTTTTAAAGTGTGAAGAAGTGGTTGCATGCAGTAAATGGGAACAATGCATATGTTTTGTTTAAAGTATAGCTTGTGACAAAAGTAAGCAGGTAAGTGCAGTTAGGTGGTGGTGCTCTTTTTCGGTATGCAAAGCGAAGAATTCTGCTCCACTTCAAACGTTTTGCAACATGTCCTAAGTTCATGCAAACTGAATTGGAATAGTTTGTGGGCTGTCATATAGGTAAAGTGGGGAGAGTTTTTTGCATAACGACAGGCGTGCACAAAATACGAGGGAAGTGAGTGAAAATGCAAAGCAAAGGAATGGTAAATCTCTTTTGGAATACATACTCTTGTTGCAAAATGTATGTGTTTTACTTACAATCTTAGGGACAGTACTCCTAACTCAAGAATTTGGGTGTGAATGAACCGAATTGTACGTTGTGGATCGGTGACGGCGAGTGCCTACTGAGTGTTTACAGTCAAGGGTTTGACAGTGTGAGGTAGTTGGGCTTTAGTCCGTGAGTCCCAGCTACCAGTATTTTGGGAAACTGAGATTTGTTTCATCTAGTTGTGTGTCATAGCACTTTGTGCGGCTAGGCATTAGTGCAACTCTCCATGATGTTCACAACCAGTGTCAGGCACTTGTTGTGCATTGCAGGTTGGGGAAGGCCAGTACCCTCTGCAGTGTAATTGTGTTAACTCTGTGTGAGTGCAGTTCAAAAGAGCAGCCTTCGGTTTGGTATTTCTTAGGAGTCTTTTATGTGGCAAATTGGAGAAGTTAATTTCTTGTGATAACATTTTAGACCTTGTAGGGGATGGAGCGTTCTACAGCCGTCAGTGTTTTCTGTAGTTGCAGTTGCTCGTGGTAACTGTGAACAAAGGTGGAGAATACATTTTCAGGTCTCGCCTAGCAGTGCTCATGCGCTGCTCTGTGAGACTTATTGTAAGGGGGCTTCAAAAAGCTCACCACACGCTCATGCGTGTGTTTTGGCCTAATGCTTGCGGTTACCCGCACAGGCACCATGTGTTTTGAATTATCATGCCCAGACGCGTGCGCGATAATTCAAAATACATGGCTCGCTGTGGCGCGCGTTTTTCTTTGTTGCTTGCATCCCCAAGGCACTTAATTTTCGAGCACTCGTCGGAGAAGGTGGCGCAGATCAATGTTGCCGTGGCATATGTTATTTCCAGGTTATATCTGGAGGAAATGTTGTTAAAAAGCATTGAATCTGGGGAATAGAGTGCAGAATAAAGGTCATTCAGACCGTTTCAACAATTACTCCCCACTAGCAGAGCCAAACCTCCCCCATATCCCTTGCGGTAAAGGGAATACATTATAGCGGTTTCAGTGCCTGATTTCAGGGTGGCTCTAAGAGGGAGGCCCTTATACCCATGGTTAGCCAGAAATGTCCCTTCCCTTACATGGGCTGGGTAAACACTCGCCTTTCCTCGGTCTATATTTAAGTGCAAGTGGCTCAGGCACGCGAAGGTCGGAAGGCTCCCTCCGCAGAGGCTTAGAGCTGCCCCCTCACAAAGGCTCACACGGGCAGGAGGGATTTGTGAGGTATGTCCCCGTCATACCTCTACCCTCCCCTGTCAGCACGTGAACGCTCGGGTCCTGCATGTGCCCAATGCCCGAGCACGCATCCATGGGCGGGTGCACTGAAAGCTCGGGTCCAGCATGCACCCGTCCCCGTGTACGCATCCATGGACCGGTGCACGGATGTTCGGCGCTACAGGCAAAATGGCGTCTTCCCGCTGCCGTGCTCCACATCTGCATTTTTTCGGTCCTTTCTTAGATATTTAGTCGCGTTGGCAAACCCCTGTGGTATTACCGCTCATGTTAATACTGCATCCGTTATTACCAATAAGCGTTCTCGGTAATACTGGCTGCAGTGTAAATTAATCCCCGCTACGGCCTTGTGGAATGGGACATAACGTGCAGAATCGGTTTTACCGCAATAGTTCCCGCATGTGAACTCATAGTACCAGGCCTTTTCTCTCACGTCATTGACAGGGTAACCACCTTAGGAAGAAGGCCTGACACACTCCTTTCATGCCACAAACCGGGTACCACAGAGCCCTTTGCTGCCTCTTCAAGTTGGCATTTAAAGTGGCCACCCACTGTGCAGAAGGAAACGGTTATCTCCTCCCAATCCTGTATCTTTTTTTAAAAATAATTGTTTTTATTCGTCAATAAACACATACATTGCCGGCCCCTGAAGTCCCAGAGGTACCGGCCCAAGCATCGCACCAATCATGACATTGACATTTTTATCGTAATAGGATACTTGAAATGCATTTCAGAGAAAGCAAACCCCCCAACTCCCCCCCCCCACCTCCTGGATCCCCCCCCCCCCCGACCGCACCTTACTGTATCCAACAAACGACAACTTGAATGAGCATAAGCCGGACAGATCCAACCCCAGTCCCTGCGCGCGCCCCCCCTCCCCGGGGGAACTAGATGGACACCTCCTCCCGCTCCTCCGGAACCGGCTCCATGGGGAGACCCCTATAGTCTGCCCAACGCTTCCATATCTTGTAATGTTTACGGGGCACCCCCTAGCTGCAAACATGGGGAGCTCCAGGCCCATACTAAAGTCCAAACCCCTCTTCCACACATTCAGCGAGGGAGCCACCGGAGCCTTCCATGCCCGGGCGATATCCCTCTTGGCCAGTGTAAGGCCCAGCAGCAATACATGTCTCTTGTATATGTTGCCACCAATATCCCCCATAACGTGCAGGAGTGTCAGCTTGGGGTCTGCGGGAAGATCCCAACCCAGCACCTCGGATAAACAAGCCAACACCCCTCTCCAAAACCGGGACAACGACCCACAGAGCCACACTGTGTGGAAGAAGGAGCCCTCCTCCCGTCCACAGCGGAGACACTCCGGAGAGATAATCAGGCCCGCCCGCCACAGCCTCCTCCGGGTAAAATAAGCCCTATGCAGGTATTTAAATTGTATAAGTCGTAGTCGGATAGCTATGGCCGCCCCCCGAGGCGAGGCCAGCGCATCCGTCCAGTCTGTCTTGTCGAGGGGCTCAACATCGTCCTCCCATTTCCCCTTGAGCTGCAGGAGCGAAGGGGCGCTGTGGATAACGAGCGTTCAATATATCTTGGAGATTTTCTTCTCTTGGAGGTCACCCATAAAGACCTTCGCCTCCACTGGGCTAAAGTCAGCTATGGAGTCTAAGCCCGCCAGGCTGGGGGAGAGTGCGTGACGAAACTGTAGGTACCTATAGAACTGCGTCCGTGGCATGCCGAATTCTTGTTGAAGATCCTGGAAGGACTTCAGAACACACCCTCGCACCACATCGCCTATGGTGGAAATGCCTATCCGATCCCACCCCTCAAACCCTGACAGGGCCGCCATCTGTGGTAGTCGCCCATTGTGCCACAGAGGGGTCTCCCGCGTGAGCACGCCCCACCACCCAATGCGCGTCAGCGCCTGGCGCCAAATCTGAAAGACTACCTGCGTCACCGGTGGCAAACGCGCCCGATGCGCGGCGGAGTAAAGCAGGGTATGAAGTGTGTGTGGGGCCATGAGCCGCCGCTCCACAGCGTATGCCGGGTCCCCCCCTTCCCCATACCCCCACTCATTCAGAACCAGCATGTGGGAGGCATGATAATATGAGAGCAGATCCGACGTTGCCAGACCCCCGGCATATGTTGAGAGGAAGCACGTCCGTAAGGCCACTTGCGCCACCCCACCCTCCCACAGGAACTGACCCAGGGTCGAGTTCACCTGACGGAACCAGTCCGGTGGGATCACATACGGATGATTCTGCAGCTGGTACAGAAGGCGAGGAAGAGCCACCATCTTGAAAATCGCAGACCGGCCAAAGATAGTGAGCGGCATGCGAGTCCACAATTTAATGTCACGACAAACACGCTCCCACACGGGCACCACGTTTCACCCCCAAGAAACCGCCAGAGTAGGTGATAAGAACACCCCTAAGTACTGAAGCCCCCCCTCCGCCATCCGCACCGAGGACGCCCACCCCTGCAGCTGAGTCGAACCCCCCAATACCCACAAGGTGGACTTCCGGGGATTCATGAAGAGACCCGACGTCTCACCAAATATCTGCATGATACGGAGCAGCCGGGGCCCCGTGCGGTCGAGGTCCGTCAGGAAAAAGAGGACATCGTCCGCATAGAGGGCTATACGATCGGCCAGGCCAGTTTCCCACTCAAATCCGGAGATCTGCGCGTCCATTCGCACCCACACCGCCAATGGTTCCATGGCCAGGGCAAACAGATACGGAGACAGGTGGCACCCCTGGCGTGTTCCACGCCGTACGGGGAACGGCAATGAGGACGCCCCCGCCAACCTGACCGAAGCCATAATCTCCGTATACAGAAGCCGCACATAGGACAGGAACCGCGGCCCGAAGTTCAAGCGCTGCAGCAGCAGGAACATATAGCGCCAGCTAAGGGAATCAAACGCCCTATCCATATCCGCCAACAACAGGGCTGCCGGGACCCCCAACCGCTGAACTTCAGCGATCGCCACATGGGCCCGCCGGATATTATGTCGCGTGGCACGGGAGGGCATGAACCCCGCCTGGTCCGGATGGACCAACGAGGCAATGTATGGCAGGAGACGATTGGCCAAGGCTTTCGCCAGAATTTTGGCCTCCACATTGAGGAGGGAGATTGGACGATACGAGGCGTGCTCCTCCGGGGGCCTGCCCGTCTTGTGGAACACTACAATCTCAGCATGCCTCCAGTCCCGGGGTAACAATCCACACTCTCGGGTCTCCTCCACCACCGCCGTATAATGCGGACCTAGTTGTAGGAAATACTTCTTAAAAAAACTCACTCGGGAACCCATTCGGGCCAGGGGCCTTGCCCGGGTTCAGGCCACCCAGCGCCTCCCCTAATTCTTCCACTGTTAGCGGAAGATCCAATGCCGTCCTTGCCGTCTCTGATAACGCAGTGACAGGGTGATCACTCAGGAATCGCTCCACGGCCGCTTCCGTGAGGCTTTCGCAGGGACTATATAGACTTGCATAGTATGTAGCAAAGCTATTGGCTAGCGCACCCGGGTCCACTATGGGCGTGCCCCCGGGGTCCACTATCCCCGGGAGGTCCTGAGGATGATACATCCCCTGACACAGCCTGTGCAGCATTGCACCCGACTTGTCCCCCCACTGGTACACTCGACTCCTAGTGGCTAGCCACACCTGACGTGCCTCGTCGAGCAGCAGGGAGCCATATGTCTGCTGCGCATAAAGTAGCTGCCGACAATGCGCCTCACTCCCATCCCCCCGGCCCCTACGCTCCAACTCCAGAACCTCAGCCTCCGCACGAGCTAGCCCCGCTCGGCGCTCATGGCGGGCCGCCGCACAGAAGGAGATATCCGCTCCGCGGAGTGTCGGCTTCAGCGCCTCCCACAACATGTCCGCCCCAGACACGGATCCCACATTCCGTGACAGATATTGATCTACCGCCGCAGTCATAGGCACCCTATAGTCATTTTGTTGCAAGTGCCACACCGAGAGCCGCCAGCGAAACGACCCCCCCACGCCCCCCATCCGTAAGACCGCAGACACCGAGGAGTGGTCCGAGAGCCCTCGCGCAAGGATCTCCGAAGCTTCCAACCGGGACTCCGCGGCCCCCGATAGGAAAATGTAGTCTAGTCGGGAGAAGGAGCCGAGCACCGCCGACAAATACGTGTACGCACAAGCAGTACCATGGCACCGCCTCCAGGCATCCACCCACGCCAGGCCACCCACCAGCGCGTTAAGTTTCGTCTGTCCACCCTCCCCTCTCCCCTGGCCCCCTGACTGTCGGTCCCGAGAAAGATCCATCACATCATTCCAGTCCCCTCCCCAGGACCTCCGGGATGTCCGCCCAGTGCGCCATGAGCTGTTCCGCAAATGTCCAGGACAGGGGGGCGTACACACTACCGAACACCACCCGCTCCGATCCAATCCGCCCCAGAACAAAAACGTACCTCCCATATGTGTCTGCCCAAGTCCGATACTGCGCAAAAGAGACCCGCTTGTGTACCAATATACCCACACCCCTGGAACCCTGAACAAACCCCGCATGAAACACTTGTGTGTATCCGTAGCGTTGAAGGCAGGGCACCTTCGTCCCCAACAGGTGTGTCTCCTGTAGGAGCAACACATCCGCCGAGGCCCTCTTCGCGTACTGCGGGATCGCCCCCCTCTTGATCTTATCTAGGGCACCCCGAACATTCCAGCTCAACACTTTGATTGTGGCTAATCGCCCACTAATCCCCCGGGAATCTGCCGCCATAGGAAACATAACCAGGACATAATGGCCACCCAGGGACTCCGGCGTCCGCCCCCGCCCAAGCCCAGCTCTGTACTAAGGTGCGGTCAACCCCTAATCTAAAACCCCAACTACCCAACAGCCCCCCCAACCCCACCCCCCCACCCCATACCTCACAAACATTGAAGTACCTGTCGCGGTGAGAAACTTCCCCAGGCCCAAACCGTGAACCTCAGGAGTTCCCAACCAATGGATCCCCAAAGTGCCCTCCACAACCAAACCCCAAGGACCCCACCCGGAACTTGCTACGGTGGTGGCCGCCCTTCACATCAGTCCCCCGGGCCAAGGCGACCCCATGCACCAAGGAGGATGAAGCAGCCGACGGCAAGTCCATGACGCGGAGGCCAAGAAGACCTACTCCCAAGGAGCTCCCGGGCCCTCAGGATCCAGCCGGCAGATGGCCTGCCTCCGGGCCAGCCCCACGCCGGGCCCCCCCGGACTTATTACGACGGCGGGATCTGGAACGCCGCTGTCTCTTAGAAGTATTTCCCGCCGCCTCAGTCTGGGATGAGTCTGATTCTCTACCGGGGGGTGTATGAGGACGCAGCTTTACTGTCTCATCTGTCCATTTAAATACGTCCACCGGCGATTCAAAGAACAGTGTTCGGGACTCATACACGACCCTCAGGCGCGCCGGATAGAGATGAGCGTAGGATAAATGAAGCTCTCGCAACCTGGCCTTGGCCGCTAGGAAATACTGACGCTGCTGCTGGACCATAAGTGTATAGTCTGGGAATATGAGTATACGGGAATTTTCGAACTGCAGAGGTTCCTTCTCCCTGGCCTGGCGGAGGATGACATCCCTGTCGTGATAGTTCAGGAGTTTGGCGATGATTGGCCGAGGGCGGGCCCCCACCGGCGGCCTCTAGACCAGGGCCCGATGCTCCCGATCCACCACGAAGCAGCGGGACAGCAATTCAGATGGGAGCCAGCCCTCCAGCCACTGGGAGAGGAAGCACTCCATGTTGTTCCCCTCGTAGCCCTCCGGAAACCCCACAAAGCGCAAGTTATTCCTGTGGGCCCGCCCTTCTGCGTCCTCGACCCTGCCCGCCAGGCCCCGCTGGGTCGACTCCATGGCCGCAACCTGCTTCCTCAGCGTCGCAACCTCATCTCCAGACTCGACACCCTGGTTTCAGTCTCTGTAATGCGGGCCACCGCCTTTCGTAGATCCTGGCGCAGCAGCATCACGTCCGAACCAACTGCCCCAATCTTGGCATCCAGCATGTCTCGGGATTGCGTTATGGCTGCTAGGAGGGATGCATTTTCCGGCGCCACCACCGAGGGGCCCCCCGCGACCAACCCCGCCAGGCCTGGGCCCGTGTATTTATCAATTGGCCCCTGCTTCGCAGCACCTCCACCAGGTTTGTCTCTGGTCATTGTCGCAGCCCTATAATCCAAGGCCACGGCCGTGCAAGATCCAGCGGGCCCGACGGTAGATCTTCTCCCCCACTTGCATAGCTACCTCCAGGATAATGCCCCTGTTACCAGTCCTCCGCCCCAGTCGTCAAGGAGGAACCACGGGGGTCGGGGTCCAGCCGATCCACTGGCACCCAGCCCGCGTCGGACCAGGCCCGATCTCTGCCAAGAGGGGCCAGGCGCTGCCTCTCCAATACTGTCCCGGGGCAGACGCGACGTTCACCACAACCCAGCCGGCCAAATCAGTCGTGTCCCATCGTCTCCGGGGTCCAGCAGGCCGCAGCCCTCACCAACTGGAACGGACGGCCGCCCGGCAGCCTCCGTCGCTCCCCACCAGGCACCTCACCCCCGCGACCCGAATCGGCCGCCGGATCCCAAAAATCTCTGGCTCATCCGGGGGGGTGGGGGGGAACCAGGCACAGCCACTGGGGTCCGGGGCACCACCCCAACTCAGGGCCGGGACACTCACCACACCTCGCTGTCACGTGGGCCCCTCTGGGCCGGGACGCCCCAGGATGCCTCCGCCCGACCCCTCCAATGTGGGCCAAGTCGTCGTCCCCAAGGCGCCGCTCCACCTCCAGCCTCACAGCGTCGCCGTCCGGTCGCCGCCTACACAGGGCGCCTCGCCGCCGCAGCCTCTTTCAGGCAGGCCCAACCCGCCTCTTACTCTCACGCGATGCCGCGGCTCCCAGCGCCGTTACAGGCCGAAACCGCCACTCGGCCACCCCGCGGCTCGCGGAGGGCCCAGGCCGTCGGGAGCGCTCCAGATGCCGCCGTTGCTCGTCGCCCGTCACTGCCCACTGTCAGGGCACCTCAGCTCCAGGGGCAAGGATATTAAAGACGGATAAATGATGCGGGCGGGCGGGAGCCGGCTTAAGGCGCGTCCGCCATCTTGGCTCACCAAGCCACGCCTCCAATCCTGTTTTCCTTCATAAACTGGCATGGCCAACACCACCAATCAGAAACCCCAGGAGAAGAGGTCCTGTATCTCTCTCTTCTTGGACTTTTATCTGCTCTGTAACTCTCATTTTTATGTGCACGAATAGTACGTACTCTTAACTCCACATATACATATAAGTTCTTGACATACACATTTTGTCTCAAACTTTCTGGAAGCTACAAACCTTTCTGTAAACCCTGAAGAGAATGACGTCTGTACACAATTAATAGATTTCATGACTGCTTTTTGTACAGTAAAGTATCCAAGAGTCCTAAATGTCTATCCGTCTGTACATTTCTTTATTACGAACTTCAGTAAAGGTATATTCAATTTATAAACATTCACAACAAATGAGACATTGGCAGCGAAACAACGACAGCTGTCAACGGTGTTAAACAATGACAGACTAATGTTGCCCTATTTTGGGCCTGTCTCCATCACACAGGTTTAAGGGTTGGTCCCTTATGAGCAGGTCAACTAGAATCATGCAATTGTGCTGCCGACACGTTTTTCGCATATTTTTAGATTTCCCGAATTTTCCAAATCATCATTCATCTGCTGCATAATCTGCAGATTTTAACCCAATTTGTTTTAGTTTGTAGCTCCAACGGTTCGAAAATTACAAAGTAGGCAGGAAAATGTGTTGCTGCGCAGCGGAAGTCCCTTTGGAAAGCTTCACAGGTCACCCGTCTGTTGCTTTTTATTAAGATGAGGTGCAACCAATGCCCAGACAGTGTTAACAAGTGTAACAAGCATTGGCATAGCCAATAGGTCTCGCCTCTGGGACCTTATAAGTGTTTAGTTATCCAGTACAATATCCTTGGTGCAACAACATCAAGTGTTGCATGCCAAAACACTTATAAAGTCCCAAAGGCGAGACCCATTGGCTACGCCAATGCTTGTTGGGAATAGTAGTCCCTTTTCATATGATAGTCATGTGCCAGACAGTCACTGTGGTTGCTTGTGTGAAGTGCCTACCTTTGTGTTTTGTGGTTCGTCATCCTCATGCATGGAAGACATTTTTTCAAGTGTGTATCAAACTTAAGAGGGTGTAGGTATCAGGCATAAATGCTGTTGCACGTGTTTGTTTTATGGTGCGTAATCTCGGTTTGGCCAACCATCATTGTGTGATGTTGGGAGTAGTTGAGCGTTGGGCTGCTTTGGTGAGTAGAATGTGTGTTTTAGAGTGCCTGCATGTGTTACATGATAGAGATGAGAGAAGTTATTCAAGGAGGCCTCACCTGTCAGTATGAGACCAATTGACATAAGGGAGCAGGGGCTTACCTGTGTGGGGGTCTGGACCGGTGAGCCATAGGCTGCAGAACATCAGCCTGCAATAAAGCTCTCCGCCCGCATGGGGGCCGGCAAACCCAAGAACAGCCAGATAGTGGTGGTGATGACAGGCCTGACTGGATTACGCTCCCACTGCAGGAGTTCTCCTTCCGACCATGGGGCTGCAGTGCTTAATTTGTAAAAAAAAAAAAAAGTGCCAGAGCTGTCCTCAGGAGACCACAGCAGCTTACACCACTTATTGCCCGTGCCATGATGCCAATGATAGTAACAACACAACTCCTAACCATCACACTCCTACAAGTGTGACAATTCGAACTGATTCAGGCCCCAACGCTATTTAGAATTTTTGGGATGGCAGGTAAGAGTAATTTTTAATGTATATTGAATTAATAATTAAGTGTTGTGGTAATTTCTAAATTAGCTAGGCATTGTGACCTTGTGGCAGACTGTCACAAGCACCGGTGTTGACAATTAAGTGCCGGTGCTGAGCACTGGAAACTACCGGCTCAAATTAAGCACTCAGGGGCTGTAAAATAAGTACATGTTGGATTTTACACTTCGTTTTACTAACATTAAAGGGACATCACAACATCACTTCAGAAGATAGCAAAGTGGTTTGACCCCTTATTTTGCAGTTCAGAGGTGAAGGTCGGAACTGCAAAGTAAGGGTTCGAACCACTTTGCTTTTTACCTTGCAATCCAGTGATTGTGTGCATCATTTGAGAGGGTTGTTGTTCACTTTTGACCTGGTGTACTTACTACATTTCAAAATGTAGCTGCTGTCTGAGCTGCCTAGTGATGCTCAGTTCCAAAACTGAGCTTTCTTTCCTTGCAAGTTTTTTGCAGGATTGTTTTAAAATTTGTTTAGGATAATGCACATACTGCCCATCATCTGATCTTTGCCATACCACCTTGAGTAAAAGGTTTATCGCGCAGTTTTGCTTTATGAGATATAATTGAAAAACATATTTTCTTACCATTTAATAAAAGGCAAACATGGGGCATGGTGAAGGCACATCAGTAAGAGCCAACTGGGAGATTTCCACATTTAAAATACTCTAATGGTATTAGTCTTTCCATTGCAGGAATCCGAGTGAGGCACATGGAGTGGCACCAATGGATTTAAGGGCCGCACACATTCAGGTCTGCTGCCCCTGCCGTAGGAGGCGGGTGACCACTCCTGTGCCAAGAGCTACTCCTAAACAAAGAAATCAGACCATTGGACCACCAAAGGCCCTGAGTGCCTCAGGAAAAGCTTGCATACACATGATGCTAAGAGCCTTTGGTAACGTATCAAAGAAGCTGAGCGGTGTCCTACTGTCTAATCAATCAATAGCGGGGAGCGTGGCCAAGATGGCGACTGAGTAGGCCGTGCCTGCTCGTCGCTCCGGCTCCGAATCCGGGCCCCGGCCTCAGCCTTGAGTAGCAGCGCCACCAGCATCTGCTTTACACCCCTGGAAGCTTCCCAGAACCAGCGCTGACTGGATTGGTGGCCTCGTCTGGTGTTTGGGTCTGCTCAGCCCCGAGTTTCTGTGGGCGAGTCGCCGCTGGATGCGGCCTGGGACGAAGCCGAGCAGTGCCATGCGAAGCAGCAGCGGCCTGTTGTGCTACTTCGCCCGAGGTGAGAGTGCAGACAGCGGAGCCCTGCACAAGAAAGCAGCGGCACTGCGGGTGGCGGACCGGCACTGGACACTGCCAATGTTTCCAGGAGCCAAGTCAAGTGCAGAGTGCAGAGCTAGCCGAGTTCGGCGTAGTGTGGGGATCGCCAGCTGGAAGGAGCCGTGCTGAGAGGAGAGCTGACGAGTATAGCCGGAGGCTCCAAAAGGCAGCACAGGTGCAGTGCGCCGATTGGACCGCCTTCTCCCCTGGTCCCTTGAAGAGCTCTGCTCGGTCCTGCGGGGCCGCAAGAGGTGAGCGAGAGGCACCGGCGGGGACCCTGCTAATACCAGATCGATAAGACAGCAGGCCGCAGCCGCGGTTCTGCCTAGAGACTGTGGGGCGCTACTACCTGCATGGAAGCAAGAGAGCGGGTCGAGATCCGTGGAGCGCCTGGGCCCCAAGCACGTTGTCGCTCTTATAACTTACTCAGGCAGCAATCGGCCTGCATGAGTCAGGCGGGCAAAAGAGCGGAGAACACCCGCTTTCCACGAAGTGCGGGTTCGGGCGGCATCTACACGGACCACCCCAGGAAGTAGTGAGAGGAAGGCCTGGATGGAGAGGGGAGGCCCCTCCTGCGGGGAGCAATAGAGGGTTGCAGACGGCCTCTGTTACTAGATAAGAGTCCGGGTGGTCCCAGGCACAGAGGTCTGCCCCTACTACACGCACCAGCCCTGACATAAGCTGCCACACGTTGATCCATCTCCAGCTGGAGGAAAGAGTCACCCCCCCCCCGTGAAGGTGGGCAGGAATGGGGCTCTCCTAGCCCTTGGGTAAAATGGAGGTCGTCCCCACAGAATTACTCTAGCTCTGTGTTAGTTAGCCCCTCAGTAGGAGCGGACAACGGAAGGGCACGGCCTGCGTGGATGTAGGCCTCCACAAGAGGAAATATCTGTTACCCAGCAAGGAGGGAGGATCCTGCCGCCCTAAACATACTCCTTCTCCGGTCTCAGCTTCCAGGCAACGGATCACTCCAGGCTTCCCCCGCGCACAGCAGCAAGTGGGATTGTCCCTGCTGCAGTCTCCAGGCGGAGGGAGCAGACGGGTATCCAGGCAACAGTTAATGACGACCGCAAAAGGAGGGAAAAAAAGACAGGTCGACCAAGGAAATGCTACTTATAACACCAGCAACACACCCAGAGGGAAACACAGGAGCGGCGGATACAGAGGACACTGAAGCTCTGCTCACTTGTGCCTTCTTTGAATCCCTGTTCACCTCGTTGACGGATGATTTTAAACAGATGAAGACGGAAATAGCACAAGAAATCAGGGAAGTGAGAAGGGACGTGGACTCTCTGGGGGATAGAGTGGACACCTTAGAGACTCAGAGCTCAAGCAGGGATGAAGAGATCGAATCCCTACAGCAGGAAGTACTCTGCTTGAAGGATCAGCACTTAAACCTCCAGGCTCATGTGGAGGACCTAGGGAATGGTTCTAGGCGGGACAACGTTCACATTCACAATATCCCTTGAGAGACGGAAGGCCAGAACCTTGTAGAATATGTGGAGGGACTCTTCAGGGCGATCCTTGAAGCTTCTGAGGACACGGTGATTAAACTAGATCGTACACACCGGCTGGGCCCTGGTTGGCCCCCGCTGCCCCCCCCCGGATATTTTAACCTGCTTCCATGATTTCCGTTTGAAAGAGAGAATACTACAAACGGCCAGAGACTGTGAATTCCCTACAATATGAAGGACATAGGCCTCTTTTATTCCAAGACCTGGCAGCATCAACCCTCCAGGAGCGGAGAGCGTTCCGACTCAGCACCACGTACCTCAGAGAAAGCAAAATCCTATACTCATAGGGGCACCCATTTCGGCTGATCTTCCGAGTCAATGGAAAGATTCAACAAGTTCGATCAGTCACGGAAGCTCGCCTACTACTGAATCTCGCGGAAGATCCAGAAACGGACCCGTCCTTGCCCGAGCGGTCGGGTAGGGGCCGGAGACTAGGTGGGTGCAGAGTGGTAGGTGCGAACCCCCTATAATCACGGCCCGACCAAGACACAATAGCAAAAGAGAGTCAAGCTGTCTTGACATCCTTGGAAGAAGGCTCCAAGGGCCAAGCTTGAGCATGCGGGGGATAAAGCTTGTGGAACGCCCGACCACGAGTCGTTGTACACACCTTGGCGCTACCACCATCTTGTATATGGCCGGGGTCCGGGAGAAGCTGAGCGAACTGTACCGGACTTCTTCACCTCCACCCTGTGGGAATGTACTCCCAGGACAATTACTTTCTATTTTGTGTTTTCTTGTTAAATTGTTTTGTTTGTTGGGGTTGTTATTTAGTTCAGGGTCCTCCTCTTGACAGCTATGTGACACCAACATCACTTCACAAAGAGCATGTGACAGGTCGATACACTATTTTAGGCCACTTCACACTTCAAATATGGCACTGCAGCCACATAGCTACTTCTTAGGTCGCCTTAATGTCCCACGTCTTAAGATTCTGACTCTGAGCGTAAAGGGGCTGAACAATCCCGTCAAACGCCGGGCCATACTGTCGTACCTGGAACCCTGTGATGTTCACGACTGCTTACTCCAAGAGACTCATCTCCTGGCGGAGGACACACATAGATTGCGCTCACACGCCTTCCCACAGCTGTTTTTTTAATCTTTTCCCACCAGAAAAGCGGGAGTGGCCATCCTACTATCTATGAAGCTTCTCCGTGAAGATAGGACCTAAACAAGCCGAATTGCAGGGGCGGTTTTTAGCCTACTCACTCTTCGTGGGCTCACAATCACTCACCATTGGGTCTGTATACGCCCCCAATCAGGGACAGGAGGAATATCTATCGAAAATAGTGCAAGAAGTGAGCGCCTCCCAGGATAGGACAATTCTCCTGGGTGGAGATTTAAATATTTTTTCTACATTGCCCTAGATAGATCAGCTCGGAGGCAGGGTCAGTCAGGGGCCCTTTCAGAAGCGGGGAAGAAGATGCTTGCCGCGGCAGGACTCGTAGATATATGGAAGGAAAGACACCCTAGAGCGAGAGAATATTCTTTTTACTCACATTCCCATAAAACATATGCCAGAATTTATTACTTCTTAGGCATGACAAGTTTAACACCCTACAGCCAGCAAATCGATATTCAGTCACAAACCCTATCGGATCACTCGGCAATTGCCCTAACACTCTCACTACCGCTCGGCCCCCTCTACCCCCGCACTTGGAGCCTGCACGACACGCTACTGTATAGGCCTGAGGTGGTTCAGCAAATTACAAAGACTGAAAGACTACCTGGCAGTAAACAACACTCCTGACACCTGACCAGCTACTCCTTGGGATGCCCTAAAGGTGGTAGAGAAGGGGGAATTTATCGCAATCGCATCCTGAGACAATAGGGTACGCAGGGAAAAAAAGAGTGCTTCTGTCGCTGCAGACACAGGAGTTAAAGAGCATACACCAGAGGACTGGGGCACCCAGAGTCTGGAGACAAATAGAGGCGGCGTGTTCCCAGTTAGCTGCACTTGATCTGGACACAGCAGAGTACTCCGACACAACTTTTATACTGGAGGGGATAGGGCAGGATGAGACTTAGCGCTCAAAATGTGGACACAGCGGCAGTCATCCACGGTTGATTCTGTACTGGCCCCTAATGGAGAAAAGAGGGTCACAGACCAGGACATCGCTGAGACCTTTCACCAATTTTATGCAGAATTATATACCGCTCAAGATCTCTCGCCGCAGGATCAGGTGGGGTACCTTCAGGGGGCCACTACCTCTACTATTACCGCCGACCAAGCGGAGAAATTGAAAGCCACAATTAGAATCGAGGAGGTAATCTCTGCCATCGCCACGCTAAAGCCCCAAAAATCCCCTGGACTGGATGGGTTCTCTGTAACGTTTTATAAAACTTTCTGCCCCTTCCTGGCTCCCATCCTCACAAGAGTATATAATGCGGTGGGGATATCATCTCTGCCTCCCAACTCAATGCTGGGAGCATCTGTGATTATGATTCCTAAAAGTGGGAGGGATAAAAAGCAATGAGCCTCTTACAGACCCATATCCCTCCTAAATGTTGACTTTAAGTTGTTTACGGGGGTCCTTGTGTCTAGATTGTCACCACTACTACCCGGTCTGATTGATCCTGACCAGGCTGGTTATGTGACTGGACGCCAATGCACTGACAATACCAAACGCATACTCCACGTAATTGATAAAGTGCAGCGCTTTGACACTGTCCATGGACACCAAAAAAGCGTTGGACAGAGTGAACTGGATGTATCTGAAAGCACCGTTGCAGCATTTTGGTCTCCCGGAGAGGTTCATCATATGGGTTTTCAGTTGTTATACCAATCCAGTCGCTCCAGTTCGGGTGAATGGGTATACTTCCTCCCCTTTCCCCATACAAAGAGGGACCTGTCAGGGTTGTCCCCTCTCCCCTTTACTCTTTGCCCTATATGTTATGATATGTTATGTTATCTGGTATTTATAAAGCGCACGGCTACTCCCAAGAGTGTCCCGGCGCTAAGAGAAAAGACCACATAACGGCACACAGAACATCACTCCACTACAGAAATCGGGCAAATCCTACTGTCAGAAAAGCCAGGTCTTAAGCTTCCTCCTGAAAGTAAGGAGGTCCGGTACCTTTCTCAAAGAGAAAGGTAGGCTGTTCCAGAGCCGCGAGGCCACCACTTGAAAAGATCTTCCTCCTATACGGGAGAGCAGGACCTCAAGTTACGTTGAGGAATATAGGGTTGAAATCTTTCCCTAAGGTAGGGGGCTCCAATCTTGTGAAAAGCTTTGAAGACCAGGACCAGTGCCTTAAAATGAATTATTTTCTGCAGCGGAAGCCAATGGAGAGAAGACAGAAGAAGGGTCGTGTGGGTCCTAGGTCCTGTTAAAAAGATAGCCCTGGCGGCCACATTCTGGATCACCTGCAATCGGTCAAGAAGGTAGTCAGGGAGGCCCAAGTACAGGGAGTTAACATAGTCCAGTCTTGAGACCACCAGGGCCTGGACCACTGTTTTCCTATATGAGATAGGGAGCAGGGGAAGAAAGTTCCTCAACACCCCAAAACAGGTACCTGCAACCGATTGGACTTGAGCCTTCATAGAGAGTGCCGAATCCAATTTGACCCCCACATTTTTAACAGTGGTCACAGAAGACGAGGGGGGGGACATGTCCGACGGCCACGAAGAATGCCAAGCTTCGCATGGGCATGAACCGAAAAAAATAATCTCTGACGTTTCAGAGTTGCATTTCAATTGGTTTAATCTAAGCCATGAGAATTCCTCGGAGAGGCAGGTGTTAATCACATCACCTTTAAACTCTGCACCCTTCTCGCACGTGAACAACAATTAAGTGTCGTCCCCGTACAACACTATCTTTGCGCCGTGTTTCTCGGCAAGGGTAGCAAGAGGTGCCATGTAAAGATTAAACAGCGTTGGGCTCAGGATTGAGCCCTGCGGGACCCCAACATTCATGGGGGCAATTTCTGCGGCAAAAGGCGGAGACTAAATTGTTTGTGAACGGTTGTTTGAAAAAGAGGTAAACCAGCTCAGTACCGCGCCTCCAACACTGCACTCCCCAAGTCTTCGCAATAATCTATTGTGGGGTACGGTATCGAAGGTCGCAGAACAGTCCAGCAGCACCAGAACCGCATTGCCTCCTCTATCCAGTGTAGTTTTAAAAGTTTCAGCAGCCTCTAACAAGGTTGTTTCGGTGCTGAAGTTCGCTCTAAAGCCCGACTGCCTCGAGTGCAAAAGATTGTTATCCTCCACATACTTCATGGTAGCTGAATTGACATACTTCTCCAAAACCTTGGAGAAGAAAGGCAGGAGGGAAATAGACCTATAATTGCTGGCAACCTCAGGATCAGCCGTGGGTTTCTTTAGGAGCGGGAAGATTTTTGCGTGTTTCCAGGTATGCGGCATCTGCCCCTCTCGAAGAGCGAGTGTGAGAAGTTGGCCTGGCATATGCTGGTCACTAGTTATAGTGGCCACCTTGCACCAGTCCAATTCGACTCTTAAGGTGATAGGTTTAAAAGACAACCTTTAAAGAAAGCTATCCTAGCGGTAGCTGTGGAGAGCAGCCTTCAGGCTAAGTCTTGAAGGAGTGATAAGCTTATTGTTTTACCATAGATAACCTCTTGAATGACCAAATGAAAGAGTAGTCCACACAGGTATATATATACAATATATGTATGTTCGAGGCATATGAGCTGCAGATTATACACTGTGCATATATCGCCATCTGGTGTTGGGCCCGGATGTTTGCAGTTTGTTTTTGTTCTTGGACAGTCTTTGGAAGTCACGAGTTCGGTGACTTCTCCTTCGGTCCGTACTGCGCATGGGCTTCGGCTCCATCCTCAGATTGTTTTTTCCCGCCATCGGGCTCGGATGTAATACTTCGTGCTCCGGTTCCGAACTTTTCCAGTTCGACCTTCGACGAAAAATCCTCGTTAATCGAGATTCTTCAGACCAAAATCATCTTCTTCATCTCTCTCGTCGGCACTTCTTCGATTCCAGGCATCGGCGGCGGCCTTCGGGCCTATCTCGACTCCGGTCTCGGCCGATGGAAAGGACTCCCTTTAAGAAGTGCCCTAAATGTGGGTCCAAGTTTCCCCACACCGATTAACATCAGGTGTGCAACCTCTGCCTTTCTCCCGAACACGAGGCCCGAGACTGTCCCGCCTGCAAGTCTTTTCGATCGAAAAAGACTATTAGAGACCGAAGAGCTCGACGCAGCATGGCGCACTCCTCGACCTCGGCTCCACCTGACATCTTCGGGGACGACGTCCAAGCTCCGGGGCAGCAGCACACCGAACAGGAAGACGACCTCGTCAGTGCTTCCGAGGCCGACGACTCCGACGTGGAGGAGATCACACTGGCGCAGAGGGTCGTGAGTACTCTACCCCCTCCCACTCCCGCGCCCACACCCAAAAAGGCTTCGGTTACGCCTTCGCCTCCGAGCCTAGGCAAAACCAAACAAACCGCTTCCATCACCCCACCTTCGGGCCCGGTGAAAAAGCATCATAAGCCTTCCGGCGGCTCGGGCTCGAGCCAGCCTACCACCGGTGCCGAAAAACACCCTTCGGCACCGAAGAAGACTTCGACCCCCACACCAAGCTCCGTACCGAAGCCATCGGTGTCGAAACCTGGCCCCTCGGCGCCGACCAAACATAAATCCCTCGGCGCCGATACTCCCGTGCCGAAACTTGTCTCGGCACCGAACAAAAAATCGGAGGCCCCAAAGAAGCATTGCACTGATAAACCCAAAAAGCCGTCGGCCCCGAAAACATCGGCGCCAACAGATCAATCGGTGCCGGAGGAACTATTCAGACCAGATCCTTTACAAAAGACCTTAACGAAGGATCCAAAGACTGGACACTTGATTTTGTCTTCAAAGAAAACACATTTGGACAAACCAGCTCCACCTCCACCTCCAAAGAGGAAGGACTGTGCTACATCCCCTTTCAGAGTACCTTCCCCACCTCCTCCACCTCCGCCCCCTCCACCTTCTCCACCCTTGCCTCATCGCTCTCCAACCCCGTCTCCAGACCATGATGACCAAGGGGACCCATACTATTATCCAACAGATGCCCCACAAGACCCTACCCCTCCTGGATCCCCAGACCCATGGGATGATTACCACAACCCAGATGTCCCAGATGCACCTCAGGATAATCTTTATCCATCCAGGCCATCCCCACCAGAGGACTCCTTAGGGTTCCACCACTTGTTACAACGGGCGGCACATTATCATGGGGTGGAGTTACACGCTGATCCAGTTGAGGAAGACTTCCTACTTAACACCTTTGACATATCAGATAAATCTACTGCCATACTACCCATGCTTAAAGGGGTCATCAAACATGCAACAGAGGTTTTTAAAGACCCAGTCAGGGCTAGGGTTTTAAACCCCCGAATAGAAAAGAAATATAAGGCCGCCCCTACAGATCCTGCCTATATTAAAGGACCTGCACCCTTGGATTCACTGGTGATATCCACAGCTAGGAAGCGATCCAATTCTCAGTCATCAGGGGAGGCTCCACCACCTAATAAGAGTCCAAGCTCCTAGACGCGTCAGGGAAACGCACTGCCTCACAAGCTGCCAATATATGGCGTATAGCCAACACACAAGCGCTGTTGGCAAGGTACGACAGAGCGCACTATGATGAGCTGGGGACTATCATGCAACATCTCCCAGAAAAATATAAAAATAGGGCTCATGAACTAATCCAAGAGGGAAAAACCATCACCAACACCTCTATAAAATGTGCACTGGACGCAGCAGACACGGCTTCCAGGGCCATAAACACCAGTGTTCTACTTCGCCGCCACGCCTGGCTCAGAATTTCAGGTTTTAAGCCAGAGGTACAGGCCTCTATATTAAACCACCCTTTTGACCAGCAACACTTATTTGGCCCAAAAGTAGACGAAGCCCTCGAAAAAATGAAAAAAGATACAGATACGGTGAAGTCTATGGGAGCACTACAGTCCCACACTCCTAGGCGCTCTTTTCGCCGCTCCTACTTTCGAGGCACTGGTAGGGGCTACTCCTCCGATAGCGCCTCCACATCCTACAAGTCCCCTCCTCAGTCTACCTTCACGAAGGGTTATCAAAGAGGTGGATATAGAGGAAACAATAATAAGGGCAGAGGCAAAACCAACACCACCCGCTCTGCCACACCGCCCACCCAATGACTTTCCCCCGCTCCCCCCAGACCATTCCACTCCGGTCGGGGGCAGACTTCAAAACTTCTTTCACGTCTGGGAGACCATCACATCAGACAAGTGGGTGAACCAAATTATTCGTTCAGGGTATTGTCTCGAATTAACATCCACCCCCCCAAATATTCCACCCAGGCACCGCACAATGTCGCAAGAACATGCCACATTGCTCAAACAAGAGGTAATCTCCCTCCTGCACAAACAGGCTATAGAGCAAGTCCCCATCAATCAACAAAATTTAGGGGTCTACTCCCTCTACTTTCTAATACCAAAAAGAGACGAGACTCTACGACCCATTCTAGATCTCCGTCCTCTAAATACATACATACATTCAGACCATTTTCACATGGTAACTCTCCAACAAGTTCTTCCACTCCTCTGTCAGAACGATCTTCTCACCACACTGGATTTGAAAGACGCATACTTTCATATTCCAATACACCCTTCTCACAGAAAGTACCTCAGATTTGTAGTGGACGGCCAACATTATCAGTTCAAGGTTCTCCCCTTCGGGGTCACAACAGCACCAAGGGTATTCACCAAATGCCTAGCAGTGGTGGCTGCACACCTCAGAAGACAGCATATTCACGTCTTCCCCTATCTGGACGACTGGCTAATAAAAGCCACGTCCTACAACCAATGTGTGCAACATACCGCCACTACAATCCAGCTGCTTCACCAGCTAGGTTTCACGGTGAACCACCAAAAGTCCCAGCTGATACCGTCTCACACAAAGCAATACCTCAGTGCTACTATAGACACCTCAAAAGCTATAGCCTACCCCAATCCAGCCAGAATCGCAAGCATACAAGCCTTGCGTCAAAGATTCATTCTTCAACACTCTCTCCCAGCAAGAGTGTTTATGAAGCTAATAGGGATGATGGCTTCTTGCTTTTTCATAGAGCCTCATGCAAGACTCCAGATGCGTCCACTCCAAGAGTGCCTAGCACGCCAGTGGAACCAGGCCCAGGGGCAACTGACGGATCTGGTGTTGGTAGACGGTCGCACCCATCGCTCTCTGCAGTGGCGGAACACCACAAACCTTTCCAAAGGTCGACCGTTCCTGGACCCGGTTCCACAGGTAATCCTAATAACGGACGCATCGCTCTCCGGCTGGGGAGCTCATCTGTTACACCTCACAGTGCAAGGTGTATGGACACACAACAAAAATTACTCCACATAAACCATCTGGAGATATTGGCAATCTTTCTAGCCCTGAAATCATTTCAAAGGCAAATTTCAGCCAAAGCAGTCCTCATTCGCACAGACAATATGACTGCAATGTACTACATTCAAAAACAGGGGGGTACACACTCTCCACAGCTCTCTCAACTAGCACAGAGCATATGGAGATGGGCAATCCCGCAACAAATCTTTCTCCTGGCCCAACATGTCCCAGGGATACAAAACACCATGGCAGATCTGCTCAGCAGACAGACGCAACAAATGCACGAATGGGAACTTCATCCACAAGTTCTTCACCCATTCTTTCGCAAGTGGGGGCACCCTCAAATAGACCTCTTCGCCACCCACGAAAACAAAAAATGCCCAAGCTTCGCCGCCAGATACCCACACCCATTGTCCAAAGGCAATGCGATATGGATGAACTGGTCAGGCAAATTTGCATACGCCTTTCCGCCTCTCCCACTAATTCCATTAGTGGTAAGGAAGCTACAGCAGCACTCCCTCACACTCATTCTAGTAGCTCCAACATGGGCCAGGCAGCCGTGGTACACCCCACTACTACAACTCTCAGTGGCACCACACCAAAAATTACACCTGTCTCCATGCCTCCTAACTCAGAACCATGGAGAAATCAGGCACCCGGACCCAGCTCAGCTCAACCTTGCGATCTGGCTCCTGAAATCTTAGAATTTGGATACCTTAACCTTCCTCCTGATTGCATGAACATTATCAGGGAGGCCAGACGCCCTACCACTCGAGCATGCTATGCTGCAAAGTGGAAAAGATTTGTTATCTACTGCCGTAACAACACAATCAGCCCTTTAGATGTATCCATACAGCACATCATATGTTACCTGCTCCATCTACAAAGGTGTAACCTAGCATACGCATCCATCCGGTTACACCTCGCAGCAATTGCGGCCTACCTGCAAAACAGGCAGCATTTATCACTTTTCAGAGTACCTGCCATTAAAGCTTTCATGGAAGGCCTTAAAAGAGTAATCCCACCCAGAGTACCACCCTCACCTGTATGGAATCTAAATATAGTTCTTACAAGGCTGATGGGACCGCCTTTCGAACCACTGCATAAATGTGAGCTACAGTTCCTTACATGGAAAACAGCCTTTCTGGTAGCTATCACTTCCCTTAGAAGGGTTAGTGAAATACCAGCGTTCACTATACAAGAACCTTTTCTACAGATGCATCAGAACAAGGTTATACTGCGCACAAATCCAAAATTTCTGCCCAAAGTCATTTCCCCCTTTCATCTCAATCAATCGGTGGAATTACCGGGTTTTTTCTCGCAACCTCAATCTGTTGCAGAAAGAGCTCTACATACACTTGATGTAAAAAGGGCCTTGCTTTATTATATACAAAGAACGCAATCTTTCAGAAAGACTAAACAGTTGTTTGTCTCGTTCTCTCCACCTCATAAAGGCAACCCCATCTCAAAATCAGGGATAGCTAGGTGGATTGTAAAATGCATACAAATTTGCTACCACAAAGCAAAAAGAACATTATCTGTTCCACCTAAAGCCCACTCTACAAGAAAGATAGGGGCTTCCATGGCTTTTCTAGGGAACATACCCTTAGATGACATCTGCAAAGCAGCCACATGGTCAACACCGCACACTTTCACAAAACATTACTGTGTAGATGTGCAAACCAAACAACAAGCTAGTGTGGGCCAGGCTGTACTAAAAACATTGTTTCAAATCACTGCAACGGATACCGGTGGTCGCCGCTAGGGTTGGGTACTGCTATAAAAACTATGCACAGTGTATAATCTGCAGCTCATATGCCTCGAACGGAATATGCTACTTACCAGTGTGCATCTGTTCTTGGCATGTAGAGCTGCAGATCTATACACGCCCACCCGCCTCCCCGGCTACCTGTATCCGTTCCAGTCTATCTTATTTAGATATAACACACATGGGTTTCTTTACTGTTATCACTACGCTCCATCTTTCCCTGCTGGCGAAAAACAATCTGAGGATGGAGCCGAAGCCCATGCGCAGTACGGACCGAAGGAGGAGTCACCGAACTCGTGACTTCCAAAGACTGTCCAAGAACAAAAACAAACTGCAAACATCCGGGCCCAACACCAGATGGCGATATATGCACAGTGTATAGATCTGCAGCTCTACATGCCAAACCATATATTAAAAAAGTGGTATAAGAACCACGACAATTCTACAGACAATGCCTAGGGCATTTAGGATCGCTGGCCCCTTAAGAATCCACCCCAGGTTATGAGGAAGGGGACCCATGGGAGGCGCGTGCAGTGGAAATAGCTGCTATCGGGATCTCTATTAAAACCTATGGAGAATGTCGCGGTTTGATTTAAACAGATTAAAGACACTTCTAGCAGGAGTTCAAAGTTAAAAACTTAGAGTTAAGCTTTTGAGGAGCCCACTACCACGGGAGTACCGAGGTACCACTGTTACCTGCCCCAGGGAAGCCGGGTGCATAGGTCGTTTTCGATGTCGGGTCGCGGGCTGATTTTCAATGGGAAAATGTACAAAACTGCTGCTAGCCAAAAGCGTCGATGATGCCGTGAAGATTGAAGTTGTAGATCTTGTAGAGAAGAACCTGAAAGCAGAGGGGACAGAGTCTGGGTCACGGCACAGTGACCAGGGAGCTCAAGGAAAAGAGCCCTTCAATGTCGGGTGCTTCAAGTGGAAAAAGCGTAGCTTGGATCTGCAGCCACGGGCTCCGGGAGGCTTCAAGGAAGGCCAGCTTCTGGAGGGCGACTGTCCCACGTCGGATGAGGGTCGCTGCGGTGTTAGTGTCCGGATTGGATCCACTAAGCCTTGGCAACCGCAACCCACGTAAGATGAACAAATCAGCTACTGGTGCAGACCCACGAGGTCTGTGAGAGGTCTCCTTCGAGGAGACTGTAGAGCAGGCCTGGAGCAACCAGGGGAACTCTTAAAAGTAAGGATTGTCCTCCGCCAGGGCCCACAAGTCGAGAGACAAGGGACCGCGGAAGGTAGCAATTTGGAGTGCGTAAAAGGGTGCCCACGGACCACCGGAGTGAGCTAGGGCGCTGATCTTTGGCACGGTTGCTGCTGAGAGGTTGGCTCAATATTGGGCCAAAGCACAACTTCCCAACTGGTCAGGGTCGTGTGCTACGCAAGAGGTGGCCGGTGTCCTGGGGTATCGGGGATCTCGGCACCCACGCGGTCCACGGTGCTCAGACTTGCTGGGCACGCTCACTGGCCTCTGGGATGCCAGGATACCCACCTCAAGGTTGAGAGGAGTCGTCGATGTCCGAAGGAGCAGCGAAGTACCGACTGGGTCACTTGCAGTGTTTCAGGTGCCTGCCAAGCAGGGGGGTAACTCCTTTACCCCAAGGGAGATTTCTACATGCAGAATGTAGGCGCTGTGGCAGCCTACGTGCAACTCTGAAAGGTATCCTATGGTGCACCCACCCAGTTCCAATCCACATAGCCTGTCTGGGAAGGTGCTGGCACCTCCCTGCAACAGGATCCCTATTGTCCAGCTGCCGAGGCTGGGATTTTCCCCAGCAACAGGCAGCCAGAGTCGTGTGGGTGGCGAGTAGCATCCATTTTGTGATACTTGTGCACTTTTAAATTGGTGTCTAAATTCTGCCGCTTTTCCCATATCGCCCCTCTAGCAGGGGGGAATCAGGCCCTCATGCCCATGACTGGACTGGGGGTATGATTCCTACATGTTTGACACCAAACACGATATGGTTCTGTGTAGCCATTCTCAAGTTATCACGCTATCGCGAAATACTTATAATGCGGTTAAGAGTATATGGTATGGCTACACTATAAACAACCCAGCAATGGTTTTACGAGGGTTGCAGAGGGGCCCTACTCAGGTAGGGGTCCCCCATCACACATATCTCAGCACCCTGTCTTGTAGGATTAGCAAGGCCTGCTTGAGGGGTGACCAATGAGAATATATGTGTTGTACATAGGTGGGATACAGGGTACCTGTATCCCTGTAAGGGGGTGCAAGCACCACTACACCCAGACTACAGTAGTGGTCTGGTGGTGTCATTTGATATGGCTGTCCCACGGGGCCCTGGGTACCTAGGGTACCATCTACAAGGGCTGACAGGGTATCCTCAGTATCCAATTGGGTTGTACCTAGGGTACTCACATCAGTTTAGAGAAGAAGCAGATAGGCTGGGGTCCTGGATAGCAGGGCCACAGCCTGGCTAGAATCATAAAACAGTCAAAACATCAGCAAAAAGTTGGGGGCAACTATGCAGTCAATGCCACTCTCCTACAGCGAGGTTCAAAATCGAGTGTACTGCAGGATTAATCACTTCTGCAATAGAGGCCAGGACTTTTGCTGGACAAGGATCAGATGGTGAGCCAGACTTAATGGACTTCATAAGTGCTAAGGATTGCTCCAAAGAGATGACCGGAAACTTCATAAAGGAGGGAGCCATCTTGGAGCAGGCCTCCGGGGGCGAACTCATTTCTCCCCCTAGCCCAGACGACTGAGCTCCAAAAGAATCCTGGATAGTTTTAATTTTGTCGTGGAAGAAACAGGGCATACGACTAGTCCAGTGGGAGCAAACGGGCAGCCAATTGCCATGGGAGAAGCGAAACATTTTACAATGTTAAAAAGTTCTCTGCTTTTATTTCCCACCTGATCAATTTTAGTGGAGAAGAAAAGTTTCTTTCCCTCTTGGACTTTCCTATAGTGGTCTTTCAATGCCTGTTTGTAAATGGGTTTGTCAGTGGAGCTGTAATTCCTCCGCCATAGTCTTTCAAGGGGTTTACAAGCACTTTTACTTTTCCTTAAGTCTTCCGTAAAACAAGGGGTGGAGATTCGGTTTGATTTAGCAGCCCTCGAGGTGGGAGGGGCCAGTTCCAGAGACCGAAGTTGTAACCAATGGTCTAGAACATACACATCCCTCTCAAGATTGCCACTAAGGTGAATGGGGAGGCGACTCAAGGCGCATTGCCTTGAGTTGCCTCCGGCGAAATCAAATGGAAGGACCTAAAACTATTGGCGAGGGTTTTTCCCAGTGGTTGGGGCCTAACCGGATCCCTGCATACTTTAAAGCCTATCAAACAGTGGTCCGACCAGGTTAAGGCACGGGGGACTTCTATTTCGATCCGATTTGACGAAAAGATCTGGTCCAGCGTATGCCCTTTCTCGTGAGTCGGAAAATAGACATACGAGGTTAAATTAAGTATGTCACGAGATTTCCACAATCTCATAGGCTCAGGTTCCAAGCGGTTATCCATATGAATGTTAAAGTCTCCAAGAACCAGACAGTCACTGTATTTGGCTGCTATGGGGGAGATAGCATTGCTGATAGATTCCAAAAATTTCCCCGCTGGTCCTGGAGGGCGGTAGATTACAACCCCCGCAATGGACTGATGAGCTGAAACATCCAAAAGGAAGCCCAGATACTCAGCCCCTTCAATCTCCATAATTGGTAAGGAAATGCAGCTGAGGGAGTTCCTAAAAATTAAGGCCACACCCCCTCCTCTCGCCGAGGGACTATCCTTCCTCAGGATCTGATAGCCCGGGGGTATGGCACTAGCGATCGTGGGATTGGCGGCGTCAGTTAGCCATGTTTCGGTAAGAAACAACAAATCGGGGTAGAATCTACTAACGGGTCGTAAAGTTGGAGTTCATGTTTTTTCACTGAGCGAGTATTTAGTAGTAAAGCCTTCAAATAATTGCCAGCGCCCTCCTGCTTTATAGATACCGGTGTTTGGTTTTACATAGCCTTCTCCAAAGTTGGGGGAGGCTATCCAGTTACAGTAATCACACACCAGGGGCTCGTTGCTCACATGCAAGTGGAGGTGCGGCCTGCAATTCATTTTTCTACCAATGTCAAAAAGGCACTCACTCCCATACCTTAGCATGTTGTGCAACTCTGGAGGAGAACCGGCAGAGTTTCTGGCCTCCGAGATGCTGACGGGCGCAGACGGGCTTGCCGGCGTGCCTAAGGCGCCCTCGCGCAGCATCCTGTTTTAAGGATCCCAGCGTGCAACAACTAGACCACACCGTCTTGGGTTTGATTCCCCCTCCCACTCCGGGCAAAAATACTCTAAGCACAGTTCAAATTCAACACAACAGATCAGGAAATGTTTAAAAATTGAATTAAAATATTATAAAAGAGTCAGGACGCAACGATTAGCAGTGAATTCAGCGAGGAGCAATACACTTAGTACCCCCAGGGGCACCCCGCTTACCCCCCTCCCCCAAATTAGGTTACCCAAAGAAGACACAAGAAACAGTTGTAGTTGGGTAACAAATGCTGCAGGATTTATTACATAATTCCAGGATATGTAATAGGTGGGTTATCTTACGGGCGATCCAAGGGCAGGCGGCCATCTACTACACCTGCCCCGCCTGATGAGCCGGGCAGCACGGGAACGACCCGCGAGTGCTGCCCCCCCAAGTGAGTCTTTTTTCGATCACGTGCCGTTGAGATTCTACTCACACCCCCCCTCTCGGGGCGGAGCGTCGCATAGCAAACCCCCGGTTGTTCAGGCCCACAACCGCCCACAGGCCTAGCGGGGCGCCGACCGGCTTCCGGGACCTCTCTGGAGGCTCCTCGTTTTGGCTCAGGCACCACGTGGTGCCGCGCAGAGGTACCCTTTGTACCGGCCTGCTTCCAGATCGCCCTGTAACTCCGCCTGCAACGAAAAGAAAAACATTAAAACGTTCAGCCAAAAACCCCACCCCACCACACCACGCCGGGTAAGCGGTAGGGAGGGTAAATAGGCGAGGTGGGCGACAAAGAGGTCGCCAGTGAGGGTGGGGGAAGGCTAAATAGCCTTCCCCTCACACCTGGGCCCGGAAGTGACGCGCCTTTCGCGTCACTTCCGGCCCCTGACACGGAGGGGGGCACAGATCAGGAACCCTGCCCCCGCCCCCCCCGAAGTATGGAGTGGGGAGGGGTGACCGGGGCCCCGGGGCCACTAAGGCGCCGACCGCCGAGTGGCCCCCTGCGGGGGCCGCGGTCAGCGGCATAGTACCCCCAGGGGCACCCCGCTTACCCCCCTCCCCCAAATTAGGTTACCCAAAGAAGACACAAGAAACAGTTGTAGTTGGGTAACAAATGCTGCAGGATTTATTACATAATTCCAGGATATGTAATAGGTGGGTTATCTTACGGGCGATCCAAGGGCAGGCGGCCATCTACTACACCTGCCCCGCCTGATGAGCCGGGCAGCACGGGAACGACCCGCGAGTGCTGCCCCCCCAAGTGAGTCTTTTTTCGATCACGTGCCGTTGAGATTCTACTCACACCCCCCCTCTCGGGGCGGAGCGTCGCATAGCAAACCCCCGGTTGTTCAGGCCCACAACCGCCCACAGGCCTAGCGGGGCGCCGACCGGCTTCCGGGACCTCTCTGGAGGCTCCTCGTTTTGGCTCAGGCACCACGTGGTGCCGCGCAGAGGTACCCTTTGTACCGGCCTGCTTCCAGATCGCCCTGTAACTCCGCCACAGCCCTGGAGGCGGCTAACCGTCGCAGCCAGGGCCCCCCACCAACCTAGCTCTTTACCTGCACCCTCTATTCACCAATGTTTCGCTCAAATCCAATAAAAACAGGTCCATGCCTATTTGGGAGAGGTGTACTCCATCCAAGTCGAAGTACCCCTTTACGTTCCCCCGAATCATCTCATGTCGAATAAAGCCCAAACCCCTTTGGGCTGTGAACTTACGCATTGCTCCATTAATGCGCCTCCTGGAGTGCTCAACCGCTTCTAAGGATTTAGCTCCCCGCCAGGACCTGCGGGGGATGATCTCTGACCACACGATCTCACACTCGCCCAGACGTTTGCAGATTTCCCCTAAGTCTCTTTTCATGGCTAATAACAGCAATCGTCTCCCCAGGGTAACAAGGTCGTTACCGCCCAGGTGTATCACCAACAGGTGGGGCAAGGTGGACCCGTGTGCTCTTAGTCTCTGCTCGATCCTATTCCTGAGTTCGAACCATCTCATCCCCGGCACCCCCATCCATTCCACTTTGGTCTGAGGGAAGTGTCGCATCCAATTTCGGTGCAATGCCCATTGGGCCGCCCGGGCGACAAATGAATGCCCGATCACCCACACCACTCGTCCTAATAAAAGAGGAGACATGGTGTACACACAAGTTATTTAATCAGAAAGGGTGATTTCAACGATACACACCATAAATCACAACACATTACCAAAAGCTGCCTCACGGGCGAACATATACCTTATAGCAGTCAGATTCCCAACGCCCCAGTTTCTTCACCTGAGCGGCCTCTAAACCCGCCAGGTGAGCGGCGGTGGCAGCGCCGATGCGGAAGGAGTGGCTGGAATACCTTCTGTCCGGCCGGGCGAGCCCCGCCCTGGCTAAACTAGCCCTGATTACCTGCTCGAACTGGTATCTAGTTACAGGGGTACCATTTGAATGTAACAGAAGATAACCAGGGCCAGGCGGTCTGTGCTCCAACAACGCCTTTACCCATTGTACTGGGCAGAACCTGGGATCACCTAGGGGCTGGAGAACCACCCTGATCCCCCGCCCCGCCTGATCAGTCTTGGACTTGCGTAACAGAATGGTCAATGCCCCGGAGATAGACACATCTGAAATTGCCAGCGCATCCCCTGAACAGTCGACCTTGGACCTAGCCACTAACTCACTGACTCTGAAAGCCCCGAAGAATGCTAAGCAGAATGTGGCTGAAAACAGCGTGGCCTCGTAATGAGAGTAGGTGACTAACTCGAGAGCCCCTAGCATGCCTTTCAGGATTTCAAAATCAATGGGCGCTCGATTATCAGGGGCCCTGGGCTCCTCCCTAGCCCAACCCTTCAAGGCGGCCCGTATGGGATAGGAGTTAGTGGGATCCGCCCCGCCAGACAACCTAGTGTCGTGGCTTACGGCTGCCAAGTGACTGGCCACCCATGAACGGCTCTTCCCTTGTCCCCTCGCCCACACCAGAAATGCTCGGACTTGGGACACCATCGCAGCCCCTGAAGTACCCAGTGCTACAGAAGTTGCTCTGAATGTTGCCATGTGGGCGCTGTAACGCTTTCTGGTACCTGGGGCCAGAGCTCTTTCTCCCATCGCTCTCAGGCTCAGTCCCACTGCAGGATCCTCCATAGATGGTCCGGGAATGGGGTCATCTGCGCTCTCGCCCGCGGCCAGGCCTCCCTGAATCGGAGCCACTGAAAACGAGAAAGAGCGTCAGCTGCCACATTTTGAATCCCCTCAATGTGCCTGGCTTTAAACTCCACATTGATGCGCAGGCAAGCCCGGACCAACTCCCTTAGTAAGCACAGCACCAGCCGGCACCTGGCGGACTGGTTGTTAATTGCCTGAACGACCGCCATGTTATCAGACCAGAACACCACCTTTCTGTCTGACAATGCCGCCGGCCATAGGTGTAATGCAACAACAATCGGGAAGAGCTCCAACACCGTAATATTTTTGGTGATCCTACGCCTGCGCCAAACATTGGGCCATCCCTGCGCGCACCATTCTTCGCCCAGGATAGCCCCAAAACCTTCCCTGCCTGAGGCATCTGTGAAAAGACAAAGTTCCTGACTATCAATCCAGGGCTGCTTCCAAATCACCGTCCCGTTAAAGCAGGCGAGGAATTCGCTCCATACCACCAGATCCTGCTTCAGCCCTGTCCCCAGCTTGACCCAGTGATGTTTCTTTTTTATACCAGCAGTCGCCCTAGCTAGCCTGCGTGCAAAGACCCTCCCCATGGGTATGACCTTTAGCGCAAAATTCAGGGTCCCTAGCAGGCATTGGATTTCGCCTAGAGTAGCCTTGTCCCTACCCAGTAGATCGCAGATCTCCTGACGCAAGGCCTGTACCTTATCCACAGGGAGTCGGGACACGCCCTTTACCGTGTCCAACTCGATGCCCAAGAATACCAAAACCTGCGCCGGACCCTCGGTCTTACCAGGAGCTAAAGGTACGCCCAAGTGTCCTGCCAATTCCGTGAAACATTGCAGTGCCCGCGCACATTCTTGCGAGTCAGCTCCCCCGATGAACAGGAAATCATCCAGGTAGTGGGTCACTCCCTCAATGCCATACCTGTTTGTTAAGGCCCACTGTAGGAAGGAGCTGAACGCCTCAAAGTACGCACAAGACACCGAGCATCCCATGGGCATACACCTATCATAAAAGACCTGGTCCCCCCACTTGAAGCCCAGAAGGTGTTGGCTGTCCGGGTGTACTGGCAAGAGCCGGAAGGCCGATTCGATATCAGACTTGGCCAACCAGGCTCCCTTCCCTGCCCTCCTGATCATGTCGACTGCCAGGTCTAGGGAGCAGTAAGACACTGAGCATTGACCCTCGTCCAACCAGGAATTCACGGAATCCCCTTCAGGGTGTGATAGGTTGTGGATAAGTCGGAAAGCCCCTGGCTCCTTTTTTGGTACCACCCCCAGGGGAGAAATCACAAAGTGGGGCATGGGGGGTGAGGAAAATGGGCCCGCCACCCTGCCCAAAGATACCTCCTTCGCTATTTTATCCCGCACTACCTCCGGGTGTTCCCTAGCTGATTTCTGATTTTCCGCATCCCTGCTCACTAAGGGGCCTTGATAAGGAATGCGGAAACCGTCTAAGAAACCCTCAGAAATGATGGACCCTTCCTTGCCAGTGTAACCGCGGAGTGCGCTGAGGAGGTTCTTTACGCAGATGGGAGAGGGCCCTTTCACATGATCGTGAGGGGCTAGGACATGCGCGCTGGCAGCTGTGTACGCAGGGGGCCAAAGCGCAGGAGGGGGGAAACCCCCCGGGCTACTTGCTTGATGAAGGCTTGTCGGGGGAGTCGCGCTTGGAGCATGCGGTAGCGGCATGGGGTGCCCCGCACACGCTGCAGTTGTGGGAGAAACGGCATGATTTGTCCCAGGAGCAGAACCCTGCATTGAAGAGCCTGCAAGTTCCAGAAGACCGTGCCCGAAAGCCAGGCCTGCGACCCCCCCCACGCCCGCCCCGAAAGGACTTCCTGCTCTCCCATTTCTTCTCCTTTTTATCCTCTTTCTCTTTGCTCTTTACACCGTTCTCTGTACCTGACTTCGTCGTAGACCCCTCAGTATGCTTGCCCATGTGTTTTACCCATAAACGGACCTCCAACTGGTCCCATTCAAGATCTGGGCAGATTGCTCTCTGTCTGCGGAAGTCACAGTCGTAGTGGTACCATCCCATGCCCCCACCCTTAGCAGCCTCTTCAGTAATCACGCTTGCATAGTGGAAGAGACCAGGCCCTTCATCTGGGAATTTCTCCACTATTACTGCTGCAAAAATGGCAAAGGCCTGGCCCCAAGTCACAATATTTTTGGTGGGATATACATGGTACCGCACCCGCTTGTCCTCTTCCTTGTTGCCCATCCTCCTGGTATCTACTCCCTCCGCCCCATGCATGAGAAGGGTGAAGATATCAATAAATTCCCTGCGCCAAATCCCTTCTTTGGCCACTAGAGGGACCATCCAAGCGAGTGAACAGCGGCCCGATACTAGCGGGGCCGTGGTAACTAGGGGCTTAGGTGCTACTGCTAGCGTCGGTGCCGGCGTCGGTACCACTACTACTGCAGTATCGACCGCACTTGCCGCGCTCTCGGCCACAGCAGCAGCTGGGGGTGTGGGCCGCGGAGGAGGTTCCAACGCAGCCGGCGGCTGACACCACACCTGCGTGAAGCCCCCCGGCGCCGGGAGGACAGTCGGCGGCGGTGGGGCGGGCGGACCAACCCCTAGGGGTGACCTGGCAAGCAGCAGACCGGCTCTGACCTCAGCCATGAAGTCTTTTAAAGTGTCTGAAAGCTTACCCACATCCTCTGCTGAGGCAAATGTCGCCTGGGGCGGACCAGGCAGTCCGTTGAGCGCCCCCGTCCCCAAACTAACCGCCGCCTGGGGGGGCGCTGAGGCCCTGTGAGGAGGGGCCGCTCTATTCCGAGCCGGTGGTTGTTCAACCGGAAAGTCTTTGCTCGTGGGGCGGCGGATTCTTTTCGACCGTGACGGGCCCGCAACCTCCCCTACATCCTTATCCGTAGCTGGACCGTCCATCGCTATCCCAGAATCTGGGGGGGTACTGGCTTTCAACAGTTCCGTCGCCCAAGCTAAACCCTTGGCCCTCGTCAGCTCCAAGAAAGCGGCAATCCGTGATTCCTCCGATTGTCCGGCACGGACTCCTCAACCTGTGTCCCTGGTGTGAAAGGGGGGGGGGATAATCCTTGGCTGTCCATCACTTAGCAGTTGTTCTCTCTTATCTGCAATTGGGAAAGAGAGAAAGTTAACCGCCTATTCACCCCCTTTGAGGTTAGTTCCTCGCTCCTGAGCGCCACATGCTACTCCGAGAGGTACCCCCATCCCCCAACTGCCCGTACTTACTCCCGTCTGGGCCCAGAATACGGATGGTATTTGTCTCACGTCTCTCTGTCGCCACTTAATAATCCTCCGGTCCGTGAAAGCGGACGAATGTACTGCAAGAGAAACCAGCATAAGCGCAAGAAATGCAAACACGAAAAAAGGCGTGGCTGTACCGCAAGATAAAGGGTGGGGGGGGGTGATTGGAGGGGGGGGGGAGAGGACACAGGTGCTCATACACATCACGTTTCACCATGCACACCCTGTTTGCGTCTGCCCTCAGCAAGCAACATGGTACTCGCTTGCGCCCCACCCCCACACTACCTTCCACACTACAATCTTGCCTTTATTGTAGCATGCCTACAAATTATTGGCACACTTTACATTACATATTCAGGCACGGGGGCCAACTCACTGTCCTCACCAAAATTAATTGTACAAGAATTTGAAATTGTGCCAACTTATGACACTTTGACCGCGTTCGCGGGACTCGAACCCTTGTCCTGTGAAAACCTTTATAACCACAGGCACAAGACTTACCATTGAGCTATCGCTCCTGGTAGTACCCGCGCTGCCCAAAAGGGGAGACGCGACTACAAAGCGCAGCCCGCCTCCCCGACCCAGGATGATCGTTACCAATTCCGGGCCACTACACGCAACTCCGTGATCCCCCTTCACTGCTCAGGCCACTCTCGGACGCCATGCATAGCCCCCTGGATCGGCCCCTTGCTACTATCTACCCGCAAACTCTCGGGCAATGCGGATTGAGGGCGGCTACCCGCTCCCTGCTGGGACACCCGAACCAGCCTACTGTGGGACCGGGCCTTCGCTATGCTTGCTGGGTGCCGTCCCCCCCCCCCAGACCCCACCAAACAAACCAAACAGGGCCGAGCCAGGCCACAGAGGAATACATTGCCCATTTCATGTGGCGCGAACCGTGTGTAATCAGCGCTTACATGTGAGCACCGCATTTACATTGCACAGTCAGGGGTAGTAACCGATTTGGCCCAGCCAGGCCCGGGGAGATACTTGATTCAGCCCGAAGACCCGGAGCGGGCGCAACACCTTGTACGTGCCGGCCCCGAGAGGTAATACTCGTTTAGCCCCAGAATCCCCGGGGCGGACGTGACACCTCGCAAATTCAAGCCCGGGAGATAAAACGTTTGCCCAGAATCGCCGGTGCAGACGCCACCTGGGGGGCCCAGTAAAGGACGGCGCCACGGCCGCGAGGCACGCAACCTTCCTCGTCGACAGCGCACTATTATGCCCCGGAAAACGAAGCCTGCTGCCCGCCCCCTGCACCCTAGGCGGCCGCGCAAGCAGCGTGAGGGGGGGTGGAGGATGACTCCCTAAAATCAATAAAGGACTATATGGGAATCGGACCTGTAACCAGCAGGCAACATTACCATGGAGCCCGCGTGCTCCGACCACCGCGAGGCACGCAACCTTCCTCGGCGACAGATTCGGCGACTGATTTGGCCCGAACTCGACCCGAAGGCCATGGAGCTCTATACCTGATCCCCGTACTTACATACAAATTCGGGCACGGGGCGATTAAAGGATTTGCCCAGAGCCCCTGCGCAAACTCGCCCGAAGGACTTGGGGCGCTGTACCGAGCACCGTAACTACATACCCACGCGGGCACTGGGAGACTAAGTGATTTGACCCGGTTCCCAGCGCAAGCTCGACCCGAAGGTATAGGAGCGCGTAGCCCGCATTTACCTGCATACATCGGCCCGGGGAGATTTAAATGATCACCCCGAATTCGCACCGCCTTTACATACAGATAGGCACTGGGGGATTGAGTTATATATCCCGCGTCACAAAAGCGACCGCGGCCCCGAGACGCGCTGCAGGACCACCCTGGGGACACCAAACCATTTGGGAGTGCGGACCTGCAATATACTTTCGCTCTTACGCATAATCCTTCCTCTAGCGCGAGACACGACCCTGCGCCGAAGGAGAAACGCTAAGCCCCACACCCAAGATGGCGGCCCGTATGCCGATGGACGCCGGGTAGCCGGCACGGTTGCGTCCCCACCTGCGCTAACCAACAGTGGCAGCGGGAAACACGACAAACACAGCATTTCCTCAACGATCGCACGCTCTTGAAGCGAAATCTACCCGAGCCTTGCTCTGTGCACGCTCCCCCCCCCCGCCCGTGGTACTCCGACCACAGGGCCCCGTATCCTGGTACTGCCCAGGGACAGGGCCGGGGCGAGAGGGCAAGACGGCAACTCACCGAGTATTCCGCAGTTCCAGCTCGATAGGCGACGGCTACGACGATCCCCGCGAGACGGCTCGGCGTCCGACAAATAGGCGAGGTGGGCGACAAAGAGGTCGCCAGTGAGGGTGGGGGAAGGCTAAATAGCCTTCCCCTCACACCTGGGCCCGGAAGTGACGCGCCTTTCGCGTCACTTCCGGCCCCTGACACGGAGGGGGGCACAGATCAGGAACCCTGCCCCCGCCCCCCCCGAAGTATGGAGTGGGGAGGGGTGACCGGGGCCCCGGGGCCACTAAGGCGCCGACCGCCGAGTGGCCCCCTGCGGGGGCCGCGGTCAGCGGCAGATAGCTTAGTTACGGGTCTGGCGCGCTCGCACAGCGTCCTGTTTTGAGGATTCCAGCCTGCAACAACTAGACCGCACCGTCTTGATAAAAAGATGGCATTGCTGGTCCAAAAGCCCACCAAAGTCAGGGTTCAATTCCCCCTCCCACTCCGGACAAAAATACTCCAAGCATAGTTCAAATTCAACACAACAGATCAGGAAGTTTTGAAAAATTGATTAAAATATTTTAAAAGAGTCCGGACATGTGCAAAAACGCAAAGATTAGCAGTGAGTTCAGCGAGGAGCAATACACTGATAGCTTAGTTACGGGTCTGGCTCACTCGCGCAGCGTCCTATTTTAAGGACCCCAGCGTGCAACAACTAGACCGCACCTTCTTGATAAAAAGATGGCGGTGCTGGTCCAATAGCTCACCAAAGTCAGGTTTCGATTCCCCCTCCCACTCCGGACAAATATACATGGAGCCAATGGCTCTACGCATTAGAGATAATCCGCTTGTCTCTGGCATTCGTTTTGCGGAGGACACACACATGATCAGCCTGTACACAGACAATGTAATAGTGTCATTGAAGAACCCCACGACATCAGTCCCAGCTGTATTGTCGGAACTCGAGTGCTTCTCTCAAGCCGCAGGCTTCAAACTAAATGTACAAAAATTGCAGGCCCTTAATTGTACCCTAAAACCCTCCACACTTTGCTCCTTAAAGAGTGCACTTGCCATTCAATGGGCAAATACGGCTATTCCCTACCTGGGATTACAACTCTCGGTGTTAATGACTGACACTGTGTCACTGAACTATACCGCATTACTTCGTCAGGTGAGGGAAGACCTACGCCGATGGAAACCACATGCGTTGTCGTGGCTCAGCCGAGTAGCTTCCATTAAAATGACTGTCTTACCCAAGATTTTATTTATCTTCCAGAGCGTTCCTTTGGAACCACCTCGGGGCATGCTGTGCATGCTTCAACAGGAGATAGAATCCTTTATATGGGCAGGCAAGCGACCCAGAATGCAGCGAGATTCGAGTTATAGACCCCCGGGGGAGGGTGGTCTTGGGATCCCAAATTTACAAGATTTTTTTCTGGGCGGCCCAGATTAAGACATTCGTTGAGTGGTCCCACCCAGAATCGGAAAATCGTTGGATTTTTATAGATAGAGCGCTAGTGAGATGGGCACTATGGCAGATACCTTTTTTGGCAAAAGCAGCCAGACCTAAGAATCTATATGTCTCATGCATGACAAGAGTCCCCCTACTAGCTTGGGACAAGATAGCGGCCAAAAGGAACCTTACGACCTTTCCGTCCCCTCTGACGCCCATTGTCGAAAATACATCCTTCTCCCCGGGGATGGACGCAAAGGGCATCACACGATGGACGAGGGAGGGAAGCAGATCAATTAGGCATTTGTTTGATGAGGAGTATCAACTTTCTTTCGAAGATCTCTACAGCCAGCAGGGTTTTCCCGAATCGGAACGCTTCCACTGCCAGCAGATTAGGCACTGGGTCATGCACCCGGATGTCCGCCCGCTAGCGCAGTGCTGCCTCACTACGTTTGAAAAGTGGTTACTCACTAAGCTAGACAATGCTCATTTTATATCGCAGCTATACTGCTTGATCAGACAGGTCCCCACCCCTCATAAGACACCAAGCTAAAAGAGATGGGAACTAGAATTAGAATTCACTTTCACTCAGCGCAACTGGGAGTACATTTACTACGGGGCTAAACACTCTGCACGTAATAAAGCCAATGTAGCAACAGCTACCAAAATAGCAACGTACTGGTATCATACTCCGGTCCGACTCCACAAATGCAACCCATTAAAAGATCCGCTATTCTGGCGAGGGTGCGGATCACAGGGTACCCTGACCCACATTTTATAAGACTGCCCTCGTTTGCAATCCTACTGGAAGCAGGTATTACTGGACATAGATACCCATTTCGACACGGACCTTTCACGGTTACCAGTATATATTCTCCTGGGTTTGCCGAACGCTCTTCTGTTTCCTCTCAAGTCACGTATGGGGCCGCCAAATTGCATTGGCACTAGGGGCTTCCCTTCAAAACATTCTTGCACACTGGGGTTCCACCCGCCTGCCTACACACATGGGATGGCTACATCGCATGTGGTACATTCTTGGCATGAAGAAGATCTCCCTCTCGCTTACGAACAAGGGCATCTCATTCTCCAAGCTGTGAGGACCCTTTTTGTTGTTGCTCTCTTCCGAGATCAACAAAATTACCTGCCCTAAATACCTGAGACTGTTGCGCCTTACTGAACCGATGCAAGAGGCTACAACTGATTAGTCCCGAAATACGCAAGCAGGGGTGGCGGGAGGAAGGGAGGGTTTCGGGGTGGGTTTTCTAGGGTGGGAGATGGTTGTTGAGGTTGTTACTTAAAACTTTATTGCTTTCCCCGCAACGCGTGTGGTCAAACGCGCAACTTCTTTTTGTTGTATGTATGCTGTGGGCAAAATTCAATAAAGAAATATTAAACCTAATCAACCAATAGCAGCTTCCCTTCTGCTGGAAGGAGCCCTGTAGCACCAGAGGTTGGAGTCAGTCATTGCAAAGATGCTTCTTAGCACCTGCATATTTACACACCACTTGTAACCTAGTGCACAAAATGTGTCACTGGTGTGATTACGTCCTTATGGAAAACATGTGGGCAAGTCTTTTCATCCAAGCCCCGTTGTGGCTGTATGCATAATAAAGGCCCAAGCTGCCAAGAGGACAAGGGTGAGACTGGTGGTAAGGGACCCACGCAGAAAAGCAGGAGAAGAAAGCCTTTGTATCCAAGTAGTCTTTTCCGCCCCAGTTACTGAAGGTGGACTGTCTATGTTGCCAACGTCAACATCTTGATGGCTTCCCTGGCCTACCCGAAGCCTTGTCACATTATTTGAACACAGGACCTGAAGCAACCAATGACATAGTGAAAGCCACCGAGACCTGAAGCTTACTCCGACTGCTCGTCCACTGTGATACAGAACACAGCTAAAGGGAGGGAGAACTAGGAGGGAGGTTTGCCACTAGAGTATGGATGGGGCCAACAGTGAATTGGAAATCCTTTAGAAAATCCTGTAGGGAGGAAGGGTTGTGATGTAGTTGGCGAATGTCAGGGCTTTGTCTTCAGTTTTGAAGTCAGACTTTGGCATTAATATTAGTATTTTTTAGGTAGAAGCCTACCAGACAGTCCAGCTCTCTTGTTGAAAAGACATATTGGGGACATGCGCAAGGCTTCCCTAGGAATGCTTTCACCCGTCGCTTATCATTGGCTTTGTGTTTTGTAACTCACATTGACTTGCTTCCTTATTACTGGCGTTATTTGTTTTAGGCTGTCCATCATGTCTTTGTCCTACCCGTGGAGCATATACAAAAGCACGCGTGCATAGCAGGTGCAAATTAATGCTTCATGCTGTGGCCTCCTTGATAAGGGCCTGGATGCGTGCTCCTGAAGTGCTGTACATCTAGACCTTTCCGAAAGGTACAAATGTGGCACACATACAGTCAGTTTGCAATACATTGAAAATAGTAACATTTTCCGAAAGGTCTAGACATACAGCACTTCAGGATCATGCATCCAGGCCCTTATCAAGGAGGCCACAGCATGAAGCATTAATTTGCACCTGCTATGCACCCGTGCTTTTGGATGACTACAAAGAGCACTACTATCACACACTCTTCATCCCACTAATTGCAATCCTTGGGGAACAAAGAACCACGGCTCCCCAGCTATTGTCAAATCATCATTGCCCTGAAGAAGTTCATTCTCTAATGAATGAAACGCGTTGGCTGGAGCTCATGTTGTCTGATGACGTTTAAAATAAAGTTTTATTTTTACATAAAGGAACATGTCAGTCTTACTTATTGAAAATACTTTTTGGGAGTGCACCTCTGCAAGTTTGTTCAGTTTCTATTCTGCTTGGAAGTTGGCACCCAACAACGGCAGGTCAAGGAGTCGCAAGTGCACACCAACTCTCATCACTTTCAGATAACCACAAGAGGAGTACAGCAGGGAGGTGCGGCTATTGCGGTCCGCTGTTGCTTGCTACGTAGCATTAAATTCCTTTCAATGATGGCCATTTTGCAACTCACAACAAGGTATGAGGAGATATCTTGCGTGGGAGAACAATTGGGCAAAATCTAAACACTAATACCTAACTGCACCTGCTGTCTATTTTATTTTCAATATATACCTGAGTGACCTCGAGCCTCAGAATGTCCCGTTCCGTAAAATGGGTCCAATCCATTTTTTCTCTTCTCTTCTTCAGTGCCCCATTTGTCTTATGGTCTCTTCGGTAAGGTCTGATGTATTCTTGCAATTTCACATTGTTGTGTCATCTTCCAGAGAAGGGCTATTTGTAAGTGTCGTGCTATGCTAAAAGTAAGATTCTCTTTACTACAAAATGTCATTATTTGAAGCCCACCTCAAGGGCATTCTAAAAATGCGTTTCTGGCTAGGGGTCTTTTCTGGAGAAAGCTGGTTGTTGATGGCACGAGGGCTTCAATGGACTCTAGGATCTCAGAAGTAGAGAAAGGGGCTGCATCTCTTTCATGTGGTTCTCTACCAAAGGCTGGGGTGGCTCAGAATCACAGTCATCGCTGGGCTCTTAGGCAGGGTACTCCACACTCAGTCCTGGAGAGCCTGATCCATGCCAGATTTTTGAGATAACTAAATTTTTCTAAATGGGGATAAGTTTAAAATCTGCCATGGATCTGGCATTCCAGGACCGACTTTGAAGAACCCTGCTCCAAAGCATTGAACTGGACTTGCAGACACCTTTGAGAGTGCGCCCGTGCTCATCGGTGTGAGAGGGCAGCATCCGTAGTACTGCGGCTGGCACGGCCTGGCATTCCTAGCCCGGCTTACTGGGCAGGTTCCACCTCACAGATTGAACCCCGCTACTGCTTGCAGTGTGTATCATTCATTACAGTTACGTCACAGTCATTGATAAGTCTTCTGTGGTGCTATGAACACATCACTATCTTTCCTTGTGAAGCAGCTCTTCTCCTCTTGCAGGATTACAAAGGTTAGAACGGAGATCGTCCTCCAAGGGACCTCCTGCCGGCACCACGACGACCCCAGCGCGGTGTGGGAAGAGTACGAGTTCAGGTGCAAGCCTGGCGACCTGAAGCGGAGCCCCTGTGTCTTGAGTCCGTTCCACTACCGCCTGGACTGGCTCATGTGGTACGCTGCTTTACAGGTGAGGCGCGGCGACATCTGACGCACTGTGGGAGGGTCGTGTCGGGTGGATTGTGATATCACCGCTAAATAAAGCAAACCAGATTAGCATTTTCTGCAGGTAGAAGCCATCTCTCTTCTCTGCTTTGAAAGAACACTGGTGCCACCTCTGATCTTTAAATAATATTACCCCCCCCCCCCCCAACACTCCCTTTTGTGCTCACTGCATGCTCGACCTGCCCACAAAACTTGTATCCTTATCAACAGAGTTACAACCTCAGCCGCATTAACTAGGCTAACTAAGCACATTTGATGGCACAACTATCTGATTCTGTGGCAAAAAGATTAACATAGTCTGCGGCAACATTATCTGCATGTTCTCTGGCGCCATGTTCTGCGCCTCTATGGCGATGTGTTGTGCTACAGTGAAGAGCGCGCTGCCCTCCTGCCTTGCAATTACACACATCCTCTTGCACTTTTACGCCTGTTCTGTGCAGCAGTGTGGTTCTCCAAGCTAACAGTATGCTTTCTGATGATTTATGGTCTGTGAGGCAAATATTGTGTGGCACAGATGGTTGTGTTTTATGGCAAACATTTGCATAGAGAGCTTCTTGGGAGTTCAGGGGTCTTCTGTGGATGATGAACACTGTCACTGTTTACAGCAGGGTTACTGGAGGGACACTACAGATCAGACTGTCCGTGTGAAATCAGATACACAACCCAGGGATATGGGTGAGATGTACAAAGTTGAAATGGATATTCATAAAAATCGCATATTTTGGAAATCGCAAACAGCGCACCGCAAAATGACATTTGTTAAAACATAGGTTAAAAGTGTAATTAATCACAAAGGCTTCAGCGCAACCATTGTGGAATCCATATCAGAATATCAAATAGTTTACAACTAGTGAATGGACTGCCATCTTAATCAGCGGAGCAGCCTGTTTTTTTTTCCTGGCAGCCAGAATGGAGCTATGCTCAAGGTCAAAGGCCTGCACTATTCCCAGAAGTGACAGATCAAAGACTTAAGTACTGCAAGAAAGTGTAAATTTAAAACATCATCAAGTGCACAGAGCAGTGGAGTGGCAGCCGAAAAATATATTTTGGAAGGCATTTTTTCATACACTGTTCCTAGACACAACATAATTGTATTCTTCCCTAAGTTTAAAAAAAAAAGTAAAACACTTTTCATAAATATCAATGGAAAACAGCAGCATCCATGTATGGGTAATAAATACAATTTTGTTCATTCAACATATCATATACTTTGTGAAACACTTGTACAAATGTGACACACATACAGTCAGTTTGTAGTACATTGAACATAGTAACATTTTAAGACCACTAGGCAGACCGGTCATCATTCTGACAGCAATTATTCAAGCTATGGTTATTTTTAACTTGCTTACCACTTAGTCTGAGGTGGTGGTATTTTTTTTTTGTTTTGCATCAAGAGGCTTTTTGTAATCCTTACTTTTTTCTTAGTAAATACTCTGTTCACTGTGCAGTGCAAACTTTGTGAATCCTTTCTTCGAGTGGTTTTCTAATCCTAAAATGCTATTTTCACATGATTCACAGTTGATTTTGCACCTTTCCTTTCTTAAATCTTTATTTCGACTCGTAGAGTCATAAAAGAATACAATACAATCCAACAACAAAAAACAAAACAACATTTTCCAAGACAAGAAACATCTGCATGAAAAAATGGATATATCATTTACAGAAATTTTGCAACCATAAGTACTCATGTAAAACAATTTAAACTTTTAATTCATTAAAAAAGTTCTTCTAATCTTCCATACAGCTGCTAAATACTTGCTAACAGCAAATACAGTAGGGGGGGATAAATCAGATTTCAGCAAACGGTAGGCATCTAAATGGTGCCTAAAACCCCAATTTCTGCAGATGGGAATAATCCACTTTTTCCTGGAATTCACATAAAAAGGACAAAAAAAGATTAGATGGGTGTCGTTCTCAAGCTCATTTTTGCAGGCGGGACAGTTTTTTAAAGTAGGTGGGTGCCTTCATTGTTAAGAAGGTATTAGTCATTGGCCCCAGTGTCCCATTTACTAAAGAGGCGGTCAAGTTGCGATCGTGGTATAATGCGACCAACTCTTTGCGGGATACAGTGCGACAAGCCTCATGCGGTTTTGTCCACAGAGCAGTTAGACCCAACCCTGTTAGTTCATCTTTTACATACTTGAACCATGGAATATTGCATAAAGCTTGGTGACGATAAAGTTCCATGAGTTCAGAGCGATAGCTCGAGAGTTCAGGGGTTATCCAAAGTCGCCTCCAGAAAGTTAAGGGCTTCACACCTAATTCCTCCTTTATTGATCTCAATCCTAGGTCAAGCCTAAGAGGGAGAAGTGGTGTGCTCGGTGGCAAAGCAGCCAGATTCCGCAGAAACTTATTTTCAGTGGCGACAATATCTGGGGCACATTTGTGGCCCCAAAGTTCGCCGCCATATATTAAAGCACCACGGGCCTGCATTTTGTAAATTTCAAGTGGCGGGCCGATAGGGTGTGTCATGGATTGATTCCATAGATTCAGAATACCCCCCACCTTTTGCGTTAACTTTAGATTTGACTTTGTCTGATGATGTGACCATGTCATCTTTTCGTTCAAGGTCAAACCCAAGTACTCAAACGTATGAACCCTCTCTAGACTTGTGCCATTAATAGTCGGGTTAGGGCGAGAGGACCTGGGGGGGTTAAAGATCATAAATTTAGTCTTGGCCGTATTGATCTCTAGCCCCCGATCAGCACAGAAAGAGGCAGAACCATCTAAAACTCGTTGAAGCCCCATGGGAGTCTTGGCTAAAAGCAAGGTATCGTCGGCGAACATAATAGCTGAGATACCTATGCCCGCGAGTCGCAGGCGTCTCTATTTGGCACATTGTTCAGATGGGAAATGAGACCGTTTACATAGAGGCAAAAAAGGGTGGGTGCCAAGGCGCATCCCTGCCTTACCCCTCTTTCAACGGGGAAGCTAGATCATAGGCCACCATCTCTTCCACATCTGACCCTTGCGAAGTTGTTGGTATGAAGACGGACCAAGATCTGCAAAAGAGGACCTGGAAGGCCTAAGTCGTGGAGAACAGACCAGAGTTTCATGCGCGGAACCAAATCAAAAGCCGCGCGCAAATCAACAAAGACAGTATAAAGAGAACCCCCCTCCACCTTAACTGTCTTCCAAAAAAGCATACATAATCTAAAAATCTGGTCTGTTGTTGAAACGCACTTTCTAAAGCCAGCCTGATAATGGCTCAGAATATCAGAGTCCTCCATCTAATCCGCAATGCGGTCTAGGATCAGCCTCGAAAATAATTTCTGAGCAACATCAATCAGACTGATAGGCCTATAGTTACCAGGTAACAGGGGGGACCCCTTTTTAAAGATAGGCACAACTTCTGCGCCCAACCAAGTATGAGGAACTGTCATACCCCCAAGGATTGCATTAAATAATAGAGTGAGGTATGGTGCCCAGACTCTGGGTTCATGTTTGTACAAGTCACCAGGGACCCCATCCAAGCCAGGTGCTTTGCCCGCAGGAAGCATGGATATAGCGAGCTGAATCTCGCTCAAGGTGAAATAAACTTGTTCGTGGTCAGCAGCCACAGGCATTAAACCCTCAGATGGAAGAGAAACCGCCCTATAAAGTGTGCTGAAGTGTTTTTCCCAAATTTCGGGAGCAATATTTGGTTTTATTGCTACGACAGCATCATCTGTGCCGGTAGACACAATCAGCCAGAATCTCCGTGAGTCTCTAGAGTGAAGGGCAGCTGTTAGGCTATTCCAATTTTCAGAAGCCCACTCCAATTTAGCATGGTAGATTAGAGACCTGTAGATCTGCCTCTTTTGGTGGATATCCTCCCTGCAGACTTTCTTTTTTATTGCATCCAGCAAATCGGTCTTGGCCAATCTACAGGCCCTGTTATACCAATGGGGCCGTCTAGTAGTCCTTTTCATACGAGTAACAGATGGGTTAAATAAACCAGACAATGTTGAGAATAATTCTTTGTTGATCTTAGCCATTTTTCCGCTGAAATTGGGGAAGGAGTACTGCTCTATAATTTTTACTACGTCATCCAATGCTAAAACAACCGTCATATAGAGTTGGGATAGTTCTCTTTGATTGTCAGCCAATTTAACCCATTTAATTCTACGCTTATTATTAGTCAAGATGGTTCTATTTGGTGCCTCCAAATTAATTAATGGCAATGAATTGTCAAAACACACGCCCGTTAGAGAAAGATCCAATATCAGGGGATTATGGTCACTCTCCCCCCTAGTGAGCACCTGAAAATCAGATATTCTGTTCCACTCCCTGCACTGCACAAATATATAATCAAGTCTAGCCTCCCTTCCTAGTTTATTAAACGTGGGCCTTGAGGGGTTATCTGAGATTGTTCGTCCATTGCAGGCCCTAATCGAGTGGGCCATCGTCAAGGAGGTGATTTGGACAGCTAGAGGGGCCCAAGACCTGACCATAGGACCGACAACCTGTGGGATGCCATAGGACCGACAACCTGTGGGATGCACCACAATATGGACTAACAAAAGATTTGTACATCTCCCTCTAAATCTCTAAACGGTTTGAAAGAGCCAAGGTATAACAAAAGTGTTTTAAATCAGTGCAAAAGGTGTGAGAACATGGCTGAGGCCATGTGAAGTCATAGTCACAGTACATTTAATTTTGACTTTGAGCGAGGAATAGCTGTGGTCTTTGCAGTGGGTGTGAGTAATTTACTTTTCCATGTGCTAGTTGGTTGGAAATGTGTGGTGAAAGAACCTCGACCGGCTAGAGAACAAGAGTAGCGTTACAGAAAAAATATATAGTTAAAACAAATTGTAGGTTAAAGAATTAAAGCTTTAGACAAGAAACTTGAGTTGCCTAGGCACAGACAGAACAAGTGAGACTAGGAATATAGCAGGTGCCTTCCAGGGATCTGTTCCATGGTCAGTTAGCCTTCCATTTCCAGGAAGTGACGCACCATCCCTCACTGTCTTTGGAGTCGCCACAGACCTACTGATCTTACCAGATCTCTTACCAGATCCTGTAACTCTGAAATCAGCTGATGTGAATGTACAAACCAGAAAGATTTGGCTCCCCTGTGATTTGCATCATTGCTATTTTGTTGAGCTTGGGTTAAGGTGTGCCACCGACTAAGATGATGGGTCAAGGTGACGTCATTATACCATCACAGATCAGAGAAGAAGACTGCAGTGTAGGTCCGTCACCAGAGGACCGTGGGCGAGAGTGCCACAGAAACAATTACAAGCAAAGCCCTCGGAGACTAGGCCAGACAAGGTACTAAAGTGCACTTTTGAATAACAAATCTTACAAAAAAAACACATGTGAAGCTTCGCATGGTAACTGCATTCCTAGTTAGGTAATCTGTTACGTTAGACGACTAGTGCAAACAAGCATTGGCAATGCAATAGGTCTGACATTTACGAGAGTTTGAGCTATTGGCATTGTAAATACCACTAACTTAAACTCTCGCAAATGTGAGACCTATTGCATTGCAAATGCTTGTTTTGGAACAGCGCCCCATGCAGCGCTTTCACGTTAATGGCGGCCATGTCCCTTTCTTTAGGCCCGGCTCGTCTAAAGAAAGGGGCGTGGCCGCTATTAAAGTGAAAGCGTGGTATGGGGCTCTTTTAGGAAAAAAAACCGTCTGTTTGTCAAGTTGACAAACACATTTTTTTGGTAAAGTGTCCCATACTGTGGTTTCACTTTAATTGCCGCCACGCACAATTCTTGAGACGAGCCGTGTCTAAAGAAAGGGACGTGGCCGACTTTAAAGTGAAGGCGCCATATGGGGCGCTTGTCAACCAAAAACTGAATAGTAAGAAAAAAAAAACACGTGGCTGCGTTCTCGCTGCAAACAACAAACTAAAGGCACAGCCACCACTGTATCAGTGTGGCATGCCGTGCTAGAAAAAAAAAGCGTTGGGATAGAGCGTTTCCTACCTGCAACAGCAGGCAGGATCAAACCATTTAATCAAATAGTGCTCGGAGGCTGTAATTAAAACCTACCATGCAACAACACATGTAACAGGGGGTGTCCTGATGGGAGGTTACAAAATGAGACAAGGCGGTACTTAGGAGGGACTACTAAGCCTATTGACCAATGAAAAGCCACAGTTTTACAAAGAACAATGACACAAGCCAATGAAATATATGGGCGGAGCTTCAAGTCTATACCTCAATACAGCATACCTCTCGAAGCAGCGCATGCGCTGCCAATACTCGACCTAAAAATCACTCTGCACACTTCACAAAATCTTCTTATCTCGATACTTTGTAGAATCCATTTCAACTGGCCATACTGTGTTCTTCAAAAGAATGACCGATGATGAAGATTGCAATATTTCTGTCAGAGCTACAGAAGAAATGTGCTTTATTGTCACATTTTTGCAGTTTTTTGTACTGAATTCCCACTGTCACAGGCCTTTATTGGCATGAAAATGTCCTGAGGCAGAAGATCTTATGCGCAGAAGACATTTGGAATTACATTGTGAAATTTCTCACCAATACTTCAGTTGTATTGAAGCCTTCATTGAACTTCTCTGACAGCAGCTCATGTAAACAACATAGCTTGTTCAATTATTTATTTCTTTATTTATTGCTGTGATTGTGTTGTTATGCTTGGTGCCACTATGTTATCTTTCGCCCCTTTCAGAATCCGGACTGCTTTGAGATTTTGAAACCAAACAAGCAATGGTAGCTAGGGGACCCGTTTGTCGCACCATCACGTGTTGCTAAAAGTATCAATTGATAGAGCAGAATCACGGTTGCCCACCTCAAGAAATGGTTCGCCACTAATTAGAACCACAAATAATTCAACATAAATCACAAAGATCTGAGAGGCAACCAGACCAACATACACTAAGATAACGGCAAAATTGCCAGGCATAAACAGATGAAACGAGAGGTTATCTTTGAACATTAGATCCTTTATTTCATATTCTTCAGAGAGTTTGAATACAGACAATGCGTTTTGCCCATATCTGGGCTTCTTCAGGGCATTGAAGAAGACAAGCTCCTCAGTTTCATGGCTATTCCCAGTGCGATATCTTTTTAATGAACCAGAAGCTATATGGTTTGATATCAATCCACACAAGTAAAATCCTAATTTGTGAACGTTGAAAGTCTTCTGTGACGAGCTGCTGTGCGACTAGGATTCTCCACGCACGTATGAAACTTAAAAAGCTGTAATCAGCATCGCCATTGTCAACTGTGTCCGGATCTGTCGTCAAACGTCACAGACGTTTGACACCGATTCGGACACGGTTAACAGCGGCGATGCTGACTTTTTCTAATAATTTCTAATGTGGCAATTGGTAATCGTCCCTGCAGATTTCTTATTTGAAGCCTTTCCCTGGTTCCAGAATAGATCCAGATGATTAAGTGGCCAGTGGTAGGTGGCTGTCTCTGAGATATCTTTGCTTCACATTCAGCTGCTGGTGTGCTTAGTGAGCCGATGTGGGGTAATCTGCAGACCTTCTTGCAACATTGAGTTCTTTGGCCCCAGTCACCTTAAGTGTGAAGTTTATATTGACAGTGGTCACCCAGACCCTACCTGCAAGAATGCCAAGTCAACACTTAAGACACTACTAGTGACACTGACTTCAGAGCCATCAATGTATATTAAGATGCCAGTGGCAGATCTTATTTTGAAGACTGCCATGAAAAGGTTGGATGAGTACCCCCAAGAGCTAGCAATTCCTGAATCCAATGGCAAAAGTCCTTTGGGGGGGGGGGGGGGCCTAACCAATTTAGGCAGTATGCAAGTGACATAATGCGAGTGCCATCAGGATTTGTGACTTCACACATGGCATCACCGAAAGCGGCATCACAACCCATAACCAAACTCAGGAAGTGACATCACAAGAAGTGACATCAGATCTTAATACTTCACACGTATGTTTAGCAGGTCTAGCATTAGTACATTTGACCGCATTACAATATTAAATAAATAAAAGTTTGTATGAGGGTTGTGGCAAAAAGTAACACAACCGCAACTCAAAATCTGGGCCTCAACTTGTACATTTTTTTTTAACTCTGCCACAAATAAATTGGCAAACAGGAAAAATCGTTCTGCTTAATTGTTTGCAAAGACTTCATTTTAAAATATCTTATGAGTTTAAGGCACCTGCTCCAGATACCTTTGTGTGACCATAAATCTCATAATGGTAAGATAACTCTGGAGGTTAAAACAATTTGTTGGAGAAATCTGTGTTTTGTCTAGTCCCAGCTGTGAATCAAAGTAGCATGGGGGTTAATATGTGTCCTACAAAGCACATCATGTAACATGCAGATGACAGATTTTTGTTTTATGTAGATGGTTAGTGGGCTACACCTTTTAAAACAAAGATGCTTGCCGTTCATAAATTGTATTCCTTCTAATGTAGCACAGTAGGCTATGAAGGACATGGCTCTTACACCTTGGAAGCCTCACTGTCTTATGTAACGCATCCTGTACATTGATTTACAGACTTATTTGATTTATTGTCCATGTATAACGTGTACGTGTGATGTAAAGTGCTCTGACACCCTGCATTCAAATGAGTTGTGATATAAAAGAAATAAAGCAAAATAGTAGTATTTACATAGTAATTTCTGTGGGCAGACCAACACATCTGACATTCTTACCTGCATGCATAGCTCTTATATACAGGGGCTGAACAAAGTCAAAACCATGCTTCTCTTAAATACCTGTGAAGTGATAACAATCTGTGTGCCTTTGTTTCCCTTCCATTGCATTTGCATCTAGGTGTGAGGCTCCAGATAGTTCCAACCAGGATACTGGAACAAAAGGAGGCCTGATTGCCACTTAAATTCCTCCTTTGTTTATGGCCTACTAGAAATTAAAAATAACAAAGCCCCTGCCGCCTGCACCTTGTTGCTTGGAAGGAAATCGGACAATGTGCAGACACTGCTGAATGTGTCCCGGTGTCACAGGAGGATTTCTGCATATTTTAGTGTGGCCCAACATCTTAGCAGGGCAATTGGCATCCACCCTGAGACACTGTCTTCCTGCCTGTACCCCATGTGCCCATGTGAAATTTAAATTATAGTTGTGAAATTCTCATCAATTCGTGAATTTTGCATGTACAATAGGCTTACACCTGAAGGGTTCATTTAATTTACTTGTAGATCTGTTGTATATGGTACCATGTGTACCCAGGACCTGTAAATTAAATGCTACTAGTGGGCAGCAGCACTCATTGTGCCACCCACTAAAAGTATGTTTTTAAAACAGGTCTCAGGCCTGCCATTGCAGCCTGTAGTGCAGTTTTAAACTGCCAATTCGACCTGGCAAAATGAAGCTTTTCCCAGGCCTAAACCTTCCTATCTGATAAAGACAGCTACAGATTCCTTACCTTAGAATATCCCCAGGCATCAGAGTGGATCCAGAAGATTTTTTGAGCAGCACCTCTGATGCTTTGATGTCTGGGGATGTTCTAAGGTAAGTAATCTGCGGCTAGATAGAGTATGTACCAGTTAAGGCGTTACCATAGGTAAGTTACTTGTTCTTTTAATACATATAAGCCACCCCCTAAAGTGGGTCTTAAATATCCCATAGGGCATGGTATATTGCATTTAGAAAGTAGCACATGCGCTTTTACGTTTTCCATGTCCTGGTAGTGAAAAACACCTACATTTGTTTTCCACTACTCTAAGGCCTACCTCTCCCATAAGGTAACATTGGGTCACCTTATTACATTTAATAAGTGATTACATTTGATTGTTAGCCGGTAGCAATGTCATGTTTGGACTCAAATGAATTGTAATTTAAAACTCTCTTTAACAGTAAAGTTGGATTTTGGATTACAATTTTGAAAATGCCACTTTCAGAAAGTTGTGCAATAAAGAGCCTAGCTACTATTTCAAACGCTGCTATCATCTTAACCCCTTCAGTGCCCATGACGAGCTGGACTCGTCATGGGCTGCGGTGGCGCTGTGCCCATGACGAGTCCAGCTCGTCATGAACTCCGCCCGCTAATGGAAGGCGCGGCACTGGGCGGGGAAAGGGGCGGGCATGCAAGGGGTTAAGCAGACTACAGACCAAACTTTGATTTCTTTGATCATGGTTATTTATTTAACCATTACTTCATTTATTTCATTATATAATTTTTTCATTTCATTACGTCTGAAATGAGGATACACTGCTTCTTAAAAACAATTGTGAACAAATATAAACAGAAACGCTATGTGCATAATAGACAGCTGAAACAAGTCGTGCAAGCAAATAATTTCACATTAAAACACAAGAGATAGTACATCAGTCGGTTGTTTCTAAATCATTAAATATGAAGGACTCTCATTACATAGGATATATGGTTATTTTAAAGGGATGCTCGCCGTTGGAAAGACACTTAAGGACAATTGGGGTTGAATCAACGTTACATATCCCTCAACACTGTCTAAGTTCAATGACTATTCATTCCTCAACGGCAGAAGTGCCGACACGTTTCAAGTCCCAGATTGATTCATGGGACTCTCTTCAGGGCTGTGACATGGTGTGATCTGATTAGTGTGGATTCATTTTTATAAAACGGGTTTGGCAATCTTAATGTTCTCCAATTTTAGTCCAAGCAAATCTTTTCCCAGGAAGGGCGGTCGCTTTAACTGCAGCACTGTGGTTTTCTTTTTTAGGTGCAGGGGCCTCCCCATGAGTTCCCAGTTGTTTCCTCTTTGGCTCCCGCAGAGCTTCACTTTCAGCCGATCTCCCTTGATTCATGCATGAGTCCTGTCTGATTCCAGGTCATAACGTACACAAGCATTTTGTGAAATAGCAACTCATATATGTCTGCTTATGTTATGATGGAAATGACGTCCTTCTCTTCCTCTACGCCTGTATTGTAACTGTGGAAATGAATAAAGTTTGTTTAAAATTGAAATAAATGAAGTAATGGTTAAATAAATAACCATGATCAAAGAAATCAAAGTTTGGTCTGTAGTCTGCTTAAGATGATAGCAGCATTTGAAATGGTAGCTAGGGCCTTTATTGCACTACTTAACTAGGCCCTACCCGGCTATCCACTTTGGGCTTATCCCCTACATTTTCCTGACCTCCAGTTTCTGATGCCTTCTAGTAGTTTCCAGCTGCCTGGGCCAGTTAATTGCTCCCCCATCAGGAATGCATATTGGGCTCAGATTGTGAACAATTGGACCTTGGTGTAGCTGAGAGAAGGCCATCCTGCCAGTATTGGAGGGGAGGAGCTGTTCTCTGCCCCACTTACATTTCAAAAGGTTGCCTTGAGCACACTCACAAATGAGCTTGACATCAGCCTTTTGTCAACCTAGACCTCTTGGAGCATGTGCAGGGAAGAAAGGGAAAGGAAGGAACTTTCCAGAACCCAATATGGGGGTGAACTAGAAATTTGCCCAACTTCAAAGAGTGGCACCAAGTATAAATATTGAACCTCCTGAGCCACTCATCAGTTCACACCGGGACCTACGGAAGACCCCCAGAAAGACTGCCTTGTTGTTCAGAGTAGTGCCCTGCTGCTTGAGGCCTATTTTGTACCCCAGTAGATTGCTGTGCCGCTAACGGAGGATCGCCATTCTACTTGCAAGTCTGAACTTGTGACTTTGTCCTGGTTTAGTGCACCCTGATACTCACTGTTAGAGTTTACTGCTTCTTAAAGCTATTTTTACTTAAACCTTTATAGTTGCATATCTCTGTTCTACTGATTGGATTTTTGAAATTTTTTCTCATTTTATTTATAAAAGTTTCCTCTTTTTTTCTAAATTGGTTTGTGATTTTTCTTGTGTTATGTTTTCACTTTATTACTGTTTGTGTGCTGTGTAAATACTTTACATTTTGCCTCTAAATTAAGCCTGATTACTTTATGCCAAGCTACCAGAGGGTTAAGCACATGTTAATCTGATGACTTTTGTGGTTCACCCTGACAAGGATTGTGGCTGTTGCTTTAGAAGGCAAATCACCAGTGGCGGTCGGTGACCCTCTACAGTGGAGAGGCACGAATTGACAGTGACAGGCATTGTAATAAATCACAATGCCTTTAGGCTCAAATGCCAAAGCTCTCAATCATGGCTTGTTAGCAGATTTCTGTTAATAACGGGCCGTGACTGAGCGCTCTGGATTTGAGGCTCAAGGCAATGTGAATTTCTCACAGTGCCTGTTAGTGGGACAAAAAGATCATAAATAAATGCAAGAAATTTACTTTCAGAACTTCTTCGCTCTCCTTGCTTTCTTCTGGAATGCCGTCAGTGCAACGGCACCTTGGAGCCTCAGCCAACTCCTCTCTCCAAATCCTGACGCTGCTCTCATGCTACAGATGAGCAGCATAAGAGCAGCGCCAGGATTAGCTGGAGCGGGCTGCCTCGACGCCCTCGCAGGCTCTGGGTGCATGTGGCTGCTCTCCACCCAGCTGCCTAAGACAGCTAACTGGAGAGGTTTGCACTGCGCATTTCAGGCTGGCTGTCGCAAGACAGCCAACCAAAGTGACTTGCGCAAATTGGTGGAGTGACTATACTACTCCACTGCTGCCAGTCAGCTGCAATGGCCACGCCCCCAAACACTGCTCGGGCTGGGAGCAGTGAAAAATAAAATGGTAATTCAATTTACTGCTGTTTTATTTTTCACCTTTGCTGCACTGGCAGTAGGGGGGTGACGCTCGTCTGCCCTAAAGGGCAGGCAGCCGCTGCAATTCAACCCCTTTTCCCCCCCAACCAATAACCCACATTCTTACAGTGTGTATTTGTAAAATACACTTTCACTCCTTGGGGCATCTTGACACTGAAGAACAGATTTTTATTCTTAACCAACTCAATGGTACTCACTTTGTGTACCTTAGAACGATAAAATGTCAAGTGGATGTAATGGGATTCAAGCCTTTGACCATAAGGGCAACATAGATTAGTCCACTGAACCACCGGGCCTGTTTATTCCTTACAAGTATGTATTATTGACTAGTAGCCCATCTCCGGGACCAGTAGGAATCTGGTTTGACTATTGACTGTACAAAGAGGTGGGTCAATAATTTGTTTACATCTGATCTGTTACTTGTGACCAAGAGACCGATCATCTAAGCCTTATTGGCCCTTAAGACATTGTGCAACCTTTCTCTAGGCTCACTAATGCCTAGCCCTGCACAGGGTCTGCTGGTGGGTCGTGGCGCTTAGCACTGGTGTCCTGGGGACTCGGGCATTACTGCCCTCGATAGCCATCTTACTCCCTGTGTACACCTGAATGTACACACATGAACAACAGTGCAGTCAAAATTAAGAATGTCAAAGACACCCAATAGGTACAAGTATCTTCAGGAGATAGACTACAACTAAAACACAATTGTTGTGCCTTGCTACTTGCTCCAAGGACTACCAGAGTGACTCCAAAGGTCAGTTGGCTGACCTCCTTTTCTGAGCTACAGGGACACAACAAGCTCCAGAGACATCCCTACAACTGCCCAGCTGACCTGCTGCAACTGACCCTATCTAGACCTGCAAATGGACCAGCTTGAGCCCTGCTGGCTTCCACTGGAGTGAGTTCCTGATCCCCTGGTGGTACCTCCCCAGGCCCTAGACCCTTGGCTTGCATCAGCAAGACCACTGACTCATTGTCAGTGAAATAGCTCTACCTCCCTCGCAACTCCACCATTAAGTGATGCCTTCCCCCGAGCCACTGCACTCTTGTGTGTTGGTGTTCGAGGCCCCCCTCCACCCGCAGGTTTTACCTACGCCTTATCCCTGATGGTCCAGTGGACCTCTGTCTCCTTTCTCTCACTCCGTTTTTACTCGTTTTTCCCTCATTTCAATCTCCCCCTTTCACTCTCCTTCTGTGTCCTTCCTCCGTTTTCACTCGTTTTTCCCTCATTTCAATCCCCCTTTTACTTCCCTGTGTCTTTCCTCCGTTTTCACTTGCTTCTCCCTCATTTCAATCTCCCCTTTTTATTCTCCTTCTGTGTCTTTCCTCCATTTTCCTCATTTTTCCCTCATTTCAATCTCCTCCTTTCACTCTCCTGTGTCTTTCCTTCGTTTTTACTCGTTTTTCCCTCATTTCCATCTCTCCCTTTCACTCACCTTCTGTGTCCTTCCTCCGTTTTCACTCGTTTTTCCCTCATTTCAATCTCCCCTTTTCACTCTCCTTCTGTGTCTTTCCTCCGTTTTCCCTCGCTTTTCCCTCATTTCAATCTCCCCCTCTCACTCTCCTTCTGTGTCTTTCCTCCACTTTTCTTGCACTTTTTCTGACCTATTCCACTCTTTCCTCTTGGCCCTTTTCTGCCTGTTTTTTTCCCCCCGCTTCTGCACCCGTGTTCCCTCCCCCCCTGCACGACCGGCCCATTCCAGTTCCCCTCCCCGCTCCCGCCTCCCAGTTGTCCAGCCCTCTTCTACCCCTACTTAATGGCGGCTACTGCTGGGACAGGCGAGCAAGACCACTGACTCATTGTCAGTGAAATTGCTCTCCCTCCCTCGCAGCTCCTCTGTTAAGTGAGGCCTTCCCCCGAGCCCCTGCACTCTTGAGTGTTGGTGTTCGAGGCCCTCCTCCACCCACAGGTTTTACCTATGCCTTATCCCTGATGGTCCAGTGGACCTCTGTCTCCTTTCTCTCACTCCGCTTTTTCTCTCAGTTTTCACTAGTTTTTCCCTCATTTCAATCTCCCCCTTTCACTCTCCTTCTGTGTCTTTCCTCCGTTTTCACTCGTTTTTCCCTCATTTCAATCTCCCCCTTTCACTCTTCTTCTGTCTTTCCTCCGTTTTCACTCGCTTTTCCCTCATTTCAATCTCCCCCTCTCACTCTCCTTCTGTGTCTTTCCTCCACTTTTCTTGCACTTTTTCTGCCCTATTCTACTCTTTCCTCTTTCTTTTCAGCCCTTTTCGGCCTGTTTTTTCCCTGCGCTGCAGCTGCCCCCGCAGCCCCTCCCCCCTACACAACCGGCCTATTCCAGTTCGCCTCCCTGCTCCCGCCTCCCAGCTGTCCAGCCCTACCCGACCCCTACTTAATGGTGGCTGCTGCGCGGTCGTGCCGCTGGCGCACCGAAGGCACGCCAAAGGCAAGCCTGTCTGCGTCCATCCGCGACCAGCGCCAGGAACCCTGGACCTACGCACCGCCAACGCTATGACCCATCGGCACTCCATGAACCCAACCCAGGCCGCAACAACAACTGCAAGCTAGCGTCCCCGGCCGACACCCACGGACCCTTCATCTGTCACTGCTGTGGGCACACCTACTGCACCGCCAAGAATGCGGACCCTGCACAACCCGCCCACAAGAACACAACCGAACCGAAGACCCTGCAATGCATCCTCCTCAATGTCCGATCCCTCCTCAAACACGCCACCGAAATCTGGGACCTCCTCAACAGCACCACCCCGGACGTAGCGTTCTTCACCGAAACTTGGACCAACACCACCTCAGGACAGGACATCCCCATCACCATTCCCCAAGGATACAAGATCTCCAGGCAGGTCCACCCCTCACGCCCGGGAGGAGGAATCGCCATCGTCCACAAACCCACCCTCCGCCTGAGCACACTCCCCGACGAGCCCACAGACCTGATGGAACACCTTCACTTCAAGATACTGGCCAGCCCTACCACCACCCTCCGAGGAACCCTCATCTACCGACCCCCTGAACCCTGCGGACCTTTCACCAACTCCATCACGGACATCATCTCCCCACATGCCATCGCATCCACCCTGCTGGGAGACCTCAACTTCCACCTCGATAACCAACTGAACCCCAACACCACATCCCTCCTGGACAACCTCCACAACATTGGACCCTGCCAGATCGTGACCGAACCCACGCACTCAGCAGGACACACCCTCGATCCCCTCTTCACAACAGGAAACTCCATCACCTTCAGCCACACCACCGAACTCCCATGGACTGACCATCGATGCTTCCACTTTACCTTCAGAACACCCACTATCCACAGACACCAGCACCTGCTCCCACGAAGAAACTGGACCAGAATTACCGACGACCAGCTCACCTCCTCACTCAGCAACTCCACCCCAACCATTGCGAAAAACAACGACCCCAATACCGCAGCCCGAACCCTGCACAGATGGATCTCCGACAGCGCCAACACCATAGCCCCCCACCCACGCCAAGAAAGCCAGATGGTTTACCACCGAACTTCGAGAGTCCAGACGCACCTGCTGCCACCTCGAAAAGGCCTGGAGGAACACCAAATCCACAGAAGCCCACAACTTCAGAGCCAGCACCAACGCCCACCACCAACTCATCAGAAAAATGAGGAAAAAGGTGATTGAAGACAGAATCTCCACACACACAACAGCAAAGAACTCTTCAACATCATCAAGGAGTACGCCGAACCCACCAGCGAGCCTACTGACATCCCTCCCTCACACGACATCTGCGACAAACTCATCACCTTTTTCCACCACAAAATCAAGAGCATCTTCGACAACTTCGACGAAGACAACCAACACACTGAACCCTCACCAACCACCCCGACACCCTGAAGCCAGCGATTGACAACTGGACAGCTCTCACCACCGAAGAAAATGAAGTCAATCCACTCCGGGGCCCCCACGGAACCCTACCCCCACCACATATTCAACTGAGCTGCCATGCTCCGCCACACCATCAACTGCTCCCTGGCTACCGCCTCGTTCCCCGACGACTGGAAACACGCCGAGGTCAACCCCCTCCTGAAGAAACCCTAGGCAGACCCCACCGACCTCAAAGACTACAGACCCATCTCCCTGCTCCCGTTCCCAGCGAGTCATCGAGAAAGCCATCAACAGCCAACTCGGCACATTCATCGAAAAGCACAACATCCTCGACTCCTCCCAATCCTGCTTCAGAAAAAAAACACAGTACGGAAACATCCCTCCTCGCCGCAACAGACGACATCCGCACCCTACTGGACAAAGGAGAAACAGTAGCCCTCATCCTCCTCGACCTCTCAGCGGCATTCAACACAGTCTCTCACCGCAGCAGACTCCACGACGCAGGGATCCAGGACAAGGTACTCAGCTGGATCCGCTCCTTCCTCTTCGACAGAACGTAGCGGGTCAGACCCCCCCCCCCCTTTCCTCTCGGACCCTACACCAACCACCTGCGGAGTCCCCCAGGAGTCCTCCCTCAGCCCTACGCTCTTCAACGTCTACAAGGCTCCCCACCCCTCATCGTCAGAACCTACGGACTCAACATTGTGTCACATGCAGACGACACCCAACTCATCCTCTCCCTATCCAACAAACCCAACACCACCAGACACAACTTTCGAGAAGGCATGGAAGACATCGCCAAATGGATGAAAAACAGCTGCCTACAACTAAACACCAACAAAACAGAAGTACTCATCATAGCCAAACCCTGAGGCCTGGAACGACACCTGGTGGCTGCCCGCCATCGGAAGCCCGCCCACCCCCACGGACCACGCACGCAACCTGGGAACCATCCTGGACTCCAAGCTCAAAATGGACCGCAAGAGCAACTCTGTCTCGTCCTCCTGCTTCCACACCCTCTACCTCCTACGTCAGACCTTCAAATTAATCTCCCTTGAACACAGAAAGACCATCACTCGCGCCCTGGTCACCAGCAGACTCGACTACAGCAACGCACTCTATGCCCAAATAAACAAAAACCTCACCCGCAAGCTACAGAACATCCAGAACGCCACCACAAGACTGGTCCTCAACCTGCCAAGACACTGCCACATCTCCCAGCACCTGCGCACACTCCACTGGCTCTCCATCGAGGCTAGAGTCACCTCCAAGATGCTCACCCATGCACACAAGGCCCTCCACGACACCGGACCAGAATACCTGAACAGCCTAATCAAATTCCACGCAACCCAAAGGGCCATATGATCAGCCCAGCTCTCCTACCCCATGGACCCCACACCAGAAAGACCAGATCGGGAGGCCGCTCCTTCTCCTTCCTTGCGGCCAAAGCCTGGAACGCCCTTCCGCTCCACCTCAAACAGACAACATGGCTCCCCATCTTCGCAAGAAACCTCAAAACCTGGCTCTTCTACAGACCCCCTCCTTGATGGACTGGAACCTGCACCCCCCACCCCCAGCGCCATGAGAGCCTTACGGGTGACTAGTCGCGCTAAACAAACGCTTGATTGATTTATCTGATTGATCAGTTGAGCTTCTCCTGTGAAATCCTTACGTTTTGAACTCTGCGTGCCTGACTTTGGGAAGGTAACTTATTTAGTGGGTCTAACCTAGTCCCTGGATCTGGGCCGCACCCCACCCATCACGATCAGTCTGAACTTGTGACTTTGTCCTGGTTTAGTGCGCCCTGATACCCACTGTTAGAGCTTACTGCTTCTTAAAGCTATTTATACTTAAACCTTTAAAATTGCATATCTCTGTTCTACTGATTGGATTTTTTCATTTTTTTCTCATTTTCTTTATAAAATGTTACTCTTTTTTTCTAAATTGGTTTGTGATTTTTCTTGTGTTATGTTTTCACTTTATTACTGTTTGTGTGCTGCGTAATTTTGCCTCTAAATTAAGCCTGATTACTTTATGCCAAGCTACCAGAGGGTTAAGCACATGTTAATCTAATGACTTTTGTGGTTCACCCTGACAAGGATTGTGGCTGTTGCTTGAGAAGGCAAATCACCAGTGGCGGTCGGTGACCCTCTACAGTGGAGAGGCGCGGAGGGACAGTGACAGGCATTATAATAAATCATAATGTCTTTAGGCTCAAATGCCAAAGCTCTCAATCATGGCTCGTTAGCAGATTTCTGTTAATAACGGGCCGTGACTGAGAGCCCTGGAGTTTAGGCTCAAGGCAATGTGAATTTCTCACAATGCCTGTTAGTGGGACAAAAAGATCATAAATAAATGCAAAAAATATACTAAACAAACTTCTTCGCCCTCCGTGCTTTCTTCTGGAATGCCGTCAGTGCGACGGCACCTTGGAGCCTCAGCCAACTCCTCTCTCCAAATCCTGACGCTGCTCTCATGCTACAGATGAGCGGCATAAGAGCAGCGCCAGGATTGGCTGGAACGGGCTGCCTCGACGCTCCTGCAGGCACTGGGTGCCTGTGGCTGCTCTCCACCCAGCTGTCTACGACAGCTTGCTGGAGAGGTTTGCTTGCGCATGTCAGGCTGGCCGTCTCAAGACAGCCGACCAAAGTGACTTGCGCAGTGGAAACTGGTGGAGTGAGTATTAATCCACTGCTGCAGCCCCCTAGCACTGCTCAGGCTGCGAGCAGTGAAAAATAAAATGGTAATTAATTTTATTGTTGTTTTATTTTTCACCTTTGCTGTACTGGCAGTAGGGGTGTGACGCTCCTCTGCCCTAATGGGGTGGAGGGGTGGGACTGCCACTTCAATTCTTCCCGCCCGCAAACCAATAACCCAAATTCTTACAGCATGTATGTGTAAAATACACTTTCACTCCTTGGGGCATCTTGACACTGAATAACAGATTTTTATTCTTAACCAACTCAATGGTACTCACTTCATGCACTTTGGAAGGATAAAAGACTGAGTGTACGCAATGGGATTCAAGCCTTTGACCATAAGGGCAACACAGATTAGTCCACTGAACCACCGGGCCTGTTTATTCCTTGCAAGTATGTACTATTGACTAGTAGCCAATCTCCAGGGCCAGTAATAATCGGATTTGACTATGTACCTCACAAAGAGGTGGGCCAATAATGGGTTTACATCTGATCTGTGGCTAGTGACCAAGAGACTGATCATGTAAGCCTTGCTGGCGCCTAAGACTTTGCACAATCATTCTCTAGGCACACTTATGTCTAGCCCTGCACACAGTCTGCTGAGAAAGTATGGCAAAGGGTAGAAGCATCATAGCCAACGTGATACATTGTAGTATTCTTTTCTGGAACCTTTTTCCCACTGCCTCAAACTTGTAAACATCAAAACGAAAAATACTGGAGAATGTAGCCGAGGACACCCAACCTTTGACTCACAGTACAAGGTACGCCATAGAGCACAATGCTATTTGTATTCAAGCACTTTTCTCTATTAGCACAACAATTGTGTTTTGTTTGTATCCTATCCATTGAAGGTAAACGTACCGATTGGTTTTTTTTGTCATTCCTGATTTTGACTTCACTGTTATTCCTGTGTGTACATTCAGGTGTACACGGGGAGTAAGATGGCTTTAGGTACCAGCAGCCATTGGGCAGTTATGCTGTTCACACTGCAGTCTTGCAGGCTCACACCTTGCCACAGACCATGTTTAGGCTGTGAGAGGGCGAAAAGAAGACCAGTTTCTCTGCAGACCCATTTATCATGTAAAATACAGTATATAAAGGAACTGCTGACTGTATAATATTGGGAGGGTTCGGTAATGATGCCTTGCTCTGCAGTTGCAGAGCATAAGGGCTAGATCTGTCAGCAGACAGACTCTCCCGTGGGATGTCTGACAGTGAGAAGGTAGAACAGCTTGGGACGTGCAGACAAATGTGAGTTAGTAATTTTATCCCTGAAGAAGTGATACAGTGCGGCTGCACTTCGTCACTTCTTCATCATCAGATGATGGGGCCTGCGGCAGGCTCGTCCCTGCTTACTAGTGTTCAATCTGTGGGCTGCCCGTGGTCCACAAAGGGGACCCTACTAAGAGGGCGGCCGGCTTAGTGCCACAGGAAGGCACATGAGTCAGCTGAGTAGGGTTCCCCGGTCTAGGGGCCAGAGTACAGTCGGCTGCGCCATTTCTGGCCATGGTGGGGGAGGACAGGGGTACATATACCTTCCCCCGCCCACGGTGCAGCCTCTTTCTTGCTGCCCGTCTCGCTGTTTCTTTATTTGTCAGGAACCAAGGCCTAGGTAATTGGCCATTCGAGCGTCGCTAGACTGGCACGGTGGGCTGAGAACAGAAAGTGGCGTCATGGCTTCTCCGCTACCGAGATAACGTGGCTAGTTTACCCGGGTATGCGCTGGAACGAGTTGATGAGGAAGCTGCAGCAAAGATCTCTCCACCCCATATTCTGGTCATACACTTGGGAGGGAATTATCTGACTGCACAGGGGAGGAGAGTACTGCTTCAAGACATGAGGGACACCATGTGTCAGTTGTGCAGTCAGCTGGGGGCATGTGAACTGTGGTGGTCTGAAATTACACTTCACCCAGTGTGGCAAGGAGCTCGATCTGGGGACGCCATTGAGATCTCACGCAGGAGAGTGAACAGCGCTATGCGGAAATTCACAGAGCAAAGGGGATTTGGCTTTATCAGACATGGTTTACTTCACACAAAGTCTACTGGATACTGGGAGGTGGATGGGGTTCACCTTTCAAGGGTGGGCATGGACTTATTCTTGCTGGACCTTGGGGAGGCCTTGGAAGCAGCAGGATGTAAGTAGGAATATCTGCCTTGGTGGGGGGCCCTGGTTGTGACGGTGGCCACCCCCAGAGCTGTGGAGGAGTTAAAGGGCGATCCAGAGTCTGCAAGGTTCAGAAGGGTACTATATGCAGCAGCACAACAAGGGTGCAAAGCCAAGTATACCCATGGATGTCTTAGCGTTGTCCCCTGGAAGAGCGATGGCGCCCCGTTAGTTCTATGGGCGGTTGTGGGCCTGAGCAACCAGGGGCTGCCTGGAACGCTCCCCCCCCCCCTTTGGGGGCGTGAGTACGTGCGTGGACTGGCGGTCCACTGACGGGGGAGGGGTGGCCCCTCCCAAAATTGGTAACCACCGATTGGCGACGGCCACGGTGTAATTTGGCTCATCAGGCGGGCAGGCGGCGTAGGGGCTGGCCTGCCCTTGGATCGCCCTTAAGATAACCCACCATGTCGGCATATTTGTTATGCAAATAAACCTGCAGCAATTTTCTCCACTAACAAGGTGTCCTGTGGTTTATTTATGTATTTTGGTGTACAAAACTGAGAAGTGTTGCCAATATTGGCACTATGCCTGGCATTGTCCGCTCGTGTGTTGTGTGCGGCTCTCCATGTCTTGGAGTCTGGTTTTGAAAGATGTCACCCAGCGGGAAGGGCACTGCTGCCGATGCCTGCTTCAAAGGCTGCCACACACACATACATACACACGCACAGCAGACCAGTTCTTGAGTTCCATTGCATTTTTATGCATCACTTCTGGAAGTGGACTTGTTGATTGCACTGGAGAACGAGCTGTCTTCTTCGGTGTATTTACAGCTGGGTTTCATTGGCTGTTTTGTTTGTAAGAGTTTACGGAAATTACTTTGTTTCTGCCTTAGCTGCTATTGAAATAAATAAAATACTTTTTTTCTGATTTAGCTGCTATGAAAATAAACAAAAGAAAAAGCATTATTCTCTTCTTCGTGCATTATATGTTATTAAATATTTCCTTAAGTATTCTGCTTGAAATCACATATCTGCAAAAACTGTTTTCAAAGCAATTGCTCGTGAAAGGCCGCAGCATGCAGTGGGGGCATCTGTTTAATGCTCTGTTTCGTGTGTATCTATCTGCATGTACGTATTGATATTTGTAAAGTGCACAGCAGGCTAGGGAGCAGCGCACAGGGGCGTGTGGCTCTAGGGGGACACATGGGATGGATGGGACGACATAAGGACATTTACAGTGAGTCTTTGGCCTTTTCCCGTGGAGCAGGAGCCCTGGTGCATATATATATATATATATATATATATATATATATATATATATATATATATATATATATATATATATATATATATATATATATATATATATATATATATATATATATATATATATATATATATATATATATACACACACAGAACGAGCAATAATACCACAGTCCAGTTTTAAGTCAACATCATTTAAAAGTTTAAAGCGGTTTTTGTTCACTCAATTTCTACTTTAGTGCAAAAAAATCTATATAAGAAGAAAATCCCAGTTCTGGTTCACAGACTCTGTGTCTTCAGGGCCTCGCGTTTTTTTTTCTTCTATTGGCCGCTTTAGATCCATTTTGATTTTTAAAAAGCCTAATTTGGGAGAAAAAACCTCGCTGCTGTGTCCGTGAGGTCTCTTTCCAGCGTAGGAGGGTGTGAGGGACCGAGCCGCGCCCGGCGCTGGTTCAGCAGAGGTGACCGGTTAAGAGGCTGACAGGGGCGCCTCCTGACAGCCGCGCGGGAGCGGCGTCAGGGACTGTCTGTGGTGCGGCTCCTGACAGGAGCGCTTTGCACCTCATCAGCCCCTGACACACGACACTTCACTTCACCGAGGGTTTCCTGGCGCTCCCCGCGCCCTCCGCTCTCGAGGAAGCGGGCAGGACTTCTTAGCGCCAGGGGACGGGAGTCCGGGGGAAAGTAGGCCCGAGGCCTGCCGTGGCTGACAGCCTTCTCAGCCATCACGTTTGCCGATACCTGGCGGCCCTTGTGTACCTTCGAACGTGTTTCCCAGTACCCCGTCTGAAAAGGACGATTGGTCTGCGGAACATTTTTTAATTGCAGAAACACCAGGAGTTCAGTTCGAAACCATGCCCCTTTCTCTCTCTCTCGGGCCCTGACTTGTGTTATGTAAATACACCGAAACGTGAACGATTCCGATTGGTGAATGTCAAATATATTGGTCATAGAGACATTTACAATGTTATTCAACATACACAACATCATTAGCCAGGAGCTATTGTGATGACACGTGAAAGCCCATGGTGCTTTAAGTCAGCCCAGTAGTGAGTCAGTTGGACAAGCTGCAACCCAGCGGATTTATTCGGCTTTACCTCACTGTTCTATTGTCATCAATTTTCTCATTTTAATTCAGAAATCATTTTCCAATTTCTTTTTTAAAATGGTATAGTATTTAAATTTTACATCAGAAAGCAACATTTACATTCTGGGGTGGGTGCCCGCAAATAGCCCACTTTGCTCCAAAATATCACAACCCTTCAGCTGTACCCTGAATTCTATGAAAATTACGTCTTCTTTCTATGAATTATATTCTTCATTTTTTTTTTAAATCCCTCTCGTCTCCATGCATTGTGGAGATTCTTGAATCATTTAATTTGTGCTTTTATTTGCCAAACCTTCCACAATAAAAGAGTATTGCCCTAGATGGTCTAATCTGTGTGCATACTTACAGAGATGAGATCTTCAAATTCAGTGCTAAATTCCAGATGATTCCTCGTCAATTATTTGCACAAGGGTACCCCAACTTAATTCTGGGTCTGCTGCTTTAGAGAATAATTGATATCTAAATTTGCTCCCCCAGATTGACTTATCCACCACTTACAAATGATTTATTTTTCTCCCCAAAATATAGCTCACATTGCCTAATTACGCTATCCCATTATTCTCATACTGATTGATCCTGCTGCTCTGAAGTAATTTATATATCAACTCTCCAGTGATACCCTACGAGCTTCCTATATTCGCAACTACCGCACACCCAATCACATCCTAGTTTCTTTAGTCTGTAATCTGAAATTCTTCTACATGAGGTGCTGTGCTGCTTCTTGGAGCTTTATCCTTACTGTAGTAAAAAAATAAAATAAAAAAGCACGACCAGTTCATTTCTAATGTTTAGTGCTGCCTCGTTCATGTCGGTGGTAGTCATCGCATCGTGGTTAGTATCCAAGCAGTTTGTGACCTAACTAATGCAATGCCAAGAACTAATAGTGTGGAGACTCTACCACTGTGGGGAATAGACACTGACCAGTGGCGCCCTCTGGACACCACTTCCCGTGGGGAGGGGGGGTCTGGAGGAAAGGCAGGAAATAAAGAATGCAGGGGCTAGCTTGGGTGGGGGTGGGCTCCTGCAATGGTACAACAACAACTGGACTAGAGAGGGCATGTTTAAAAGAAGAATATATTGGCCCCATTATTTGCATCTGGCTGATCCTTCTTGAATCAGTAAAGAAATCCCACAACTATGTACTGACTGTTGACGTGGCATCCATGGCTATTATTAGACCGGAGCGGAATGGATGGTATATTTCAGAACTTGTGGAACATTTGTGGTCTGAAATGTTATGCAAGAATGTTTGTGCTTCATTGCCTATGCTGCTTATCACCCTCCTGGAGTTTATAATACTGAGCTCTGGGATCCAGAGGCATGCTCCCTTGAAGTGTAACGTGCATCCTTCTAAGTCCCCTACCTCAGGGGATGCACCCTTGCTGTATAATGTGCATCCTTCTAAGCCCCCTTACCTCAGGGGATGCACCCTTGCTGTATAATGTGCACTCTTCTAGTCTCTAGATCTTGATCATGTGTTGTGCCCGGCAGCACTTGCATCCTAATTTTTGCCTCATACAGTGAGAGCCTGTACCCTTTGTGTGGAACTTGTCCCCACGTTTCTCGCTCCAGATTCAGAAATCTTTGTTAAATGACGATCCAAGTAGTAAAGAGTAGAAGAGCTCTGGGTTTCTATTGTATTCTCAGGCAACAGCTGAGTTACCAGTACTCACCTAGGGCATTCCCCTAAAGTTAAAGCTCGGAAGTCCCAGGTACACAGATACAAGTATAGCACAAGAGCCCCCCTTCCTTGTGAGCAGAATTACCCTACCTGGCTTCACTATTAATTTTCCAGAATACTGTCTGGTTGGCCCTATTGCCAGTGATGTTTTGAGAGTGTGGTGCAAAAAAGTAAGCTGCATAATTTTCTTTAAGGTATTCTTCAACTTTAGATAAGTTAATTCTTCTTTCTAATTTTTTTCAACATCCCATGATAACCCCACGATTCTTGTTACCTGCTAGTTATCATCTAAGCGACGTATGATGTGTTTTTCCCCTCTTTATTCTGTTAATTGTTTTGACTTTTCACTTTCAAAACTTTATTCGATCTTACAATTAAGATCATAAAAGTAAATAGGAGACAATTTAATCCAAATCAATAAAATAGACAACAATTCATTCCCAAATTCGTCCTCAAGATATCAGAACAGTAAACATTTTGAGTGTCCCAGAATAGACAGTAACGAATACATCAAAACGTATAAAATTTTGGATAAAATGCAGGTTATTTAAAATATATAGATTAATCATCTAAAATCCAGATTCAGCTGTTTCCTCTTGCCCATGCCCGCCCACCAATAGCGCGCCACTGCGCAGCAAACTAAAGGATCGGGCAATGACTTTAAAAAATATAATGCTACTCGACACTGTAGCAGTGTGATAAATCAGAGTGTTTCAATCTTTTTGACGGGAAACCCAACATTAATGGGAGAAGGTTCAAACGAAAACGAATTAAAATAAACTTGTGTTGCGTAAACGGGATCCCCTAGATACGAATAACTACTGTCTACCAGGGAAGGGACCAGTTGATAAGTGAGAACCGACAGTTTAGTATAGTTCATCTCTGCTCTAAAATTTGTGGCCCTCTTAATAAAAATGCCCACCAGATTACCCCAGGATATTTTTTTACAAAATAGAGGATCTTTAAATAATTCTATTTGACCCATGTTTGCCAGTTCCCGCTCTACATAAGTTAGCCATTTGATTTTACCACGGTTCTCTAGTTTTAGGCAATCTTTGATAATATTTTGTGTTAGAATCAAAGTGTCCCGGTTCCAAATAGAGCACCAAAGGAGAATTGGTGCCAGCTTGATCGAGTCGGTAATATAAGGTAAATCCAACTCAATGTGAACGATGAAATTCGAATTGGATTGAGATAGGGACAATAATGACTTACAAAACGTATTTTCAATGGCTTGTAGGGAGTCAATGGGGGCCATCCCCCACACCCCAGCCCCAAAAGTCGCTTCAGATTTTGCTTTGGCCTGGTAAATCTTCTTGATTGGGTTTAATGGCTTAGAACCCAGTTTCTGTGAGAAAGCCTTAATCGCAATTAGACTTCTTTCAAGACCCAGCGCTCTTCCCGCCACATCTGATTTTTATCAAGTAAGAAAAGGAGTCTACTATCCCAATTTTCCATCTAAAAACTGGGTATTTTATCATGTCTTCCTGTCCCTGTCGCAATTACAAAGGACTTGGTTTGATTTACTTGGAGGTCCAGTGAGGCCATAAAGGACCTATAGGCTGAAATGAGAGTCTAGAGGCCTATCCCTGTTCAGGCAATAAGTACAGCGTCATTGGCATAAGCCAAGATGGGAATCCACCATGGGAACATCCAGAGTTGTAGTCATAAGTGCCTTTTCCACTCCATTCGTGTACATCGAGAAAAGTAACGGAGCCAGGACACAGCCCTGCCATACCCCCCTTAAGATCTTAAAAGGGCGAGTGCAATCCCCATTTTTCCCGTAACGCACCGAAGCAGTAGCGTCTGAATATAGCTGTCGTATAAAATTGATAACTGCTGGTTCACAGCCCATCTCTTCCATTATGTACCAGAGCTTGAATTGGGAAACACAATCAAACGCAGGCGAGAGATCCATAAAGGCAAGATAAAGTTTCCCACCCTTTGCCCTAGTGTATTTATCCACAATCAAGGAGAGGTCCAGACACTTGTCAACAGTGCTTTTACCTCGCTGAAACCCATACTGGGCTTGCATTAAGATGTTCTTCTCTTTTACATCTCTGACCTTTGTTTCTGCTTGTGGCATTAGCAAAATTTGAGTAGACATCTTGTTATGAAATATAACCCAAATCAAGCCTTGTACCTGTGGTATCTGCTCTCTTCTCCATTCCCTCTCATTTCTTCTTCCTTCGTGTTCCTCCTCTCAGACCTATGAACAGAATGAATGGGTGATCCATCTGGCAGGAAAACTCCTAGCCGCTGGCAACAGGACTTCACCTCTCCTTCAGAGCAATCCATTCTTGGGCAAGAAGCCTCCAAGGTAAGATCTGGAACAACCATGTTAAGTTATCTGATTCCTAGCAGATCACAATGCTTTTTTTGTTAAAATGTTTTCTTTTATAATTTATCTGACTTCCGTTCGTTTTTACATTTTCACCTGCATTTAAATGTCTATGTACTTGTACTGCCACATGGTCATACAACTCCTCTGTATGGACAAATGAAAATACTATACTATAGATATTCACTGAAATTGATTGGTCAATGACAATGTAGCTCCTGACACTAGCATTCCAAGTTTGTTTATGAATACTGGCTACGTCGGGTGTACAGGAGTGGGTTGATCCAAGCTTGTTTGTATCTGTAATGCTTGGTTTCATCAGCATTGTCTTACCAAGAGCCCCCGCAAACCCGGCTCATAACCATATTCTCTCTATCTTTAAAACTAGATCTTTTTGAGAGCCTCAGCAAACATTTTTCCTGGCACTAGGATTATCTTCGGCTATTTCCTTCCAAGAGTCTTAGAACTGAAGGCTGTGGTTTCTTCTCCTCCAACCAATATCGAACAACTTGGCTCGATAATTACAAATAATCTTATTTGGTTTTCATGACTTCCATCATGGATTTGGTATCTTTGAGGCACTAAATATGAATAGATTGAAAAGCCTTAAAATCTGAATGGACTGTTGACAGATCTTTAGTACCAACATCTAGTGTTTCTTGGCAGTAAAGGAAAAGCGTCTACTTCGAGTGCTGTGTGCTGCTCTAGAAGTACAAAGGACCCTCACATTGCCTTCTAATCCCCTCTACCAGATACACATTGAGGGCCATACAAATTCATAATCCATCAATATTCCCACCACTACCACATATCTGTGCTCATTAACACCAAAACAATAATGTGTTCCTTCCGTCATTGGACAACTGGGGTATCCTCTGACCGAATAATTCTGCCACTCCTAACTGCTTTTACATTGGAACATGGTGGCAAATAGTGTTGGACTCCCCTGAGACAAATCAAGGTATGGCCCTCGGGGTCGTGCACCCCCTCATCAGGCAGGAACAGCACGCCATCCTGCCTCCTTGGTGACAAACAGCCTTTCACTGGCCTGTCGTTCCAAGAATAAGAGCAGCATGGTAAAGGATACAGCAAATCAACTGAAGACCTAGTAACTCTCTAGTGGCCGAAACATGTCTACTTGAATCTTCACTGTGGCTGTGTTTGGCGTTATATTCTTTTGCATTCACACAATGCAGAGTTTGTACAACAGTGGCCATTCATGCTCAAGGTAATAAAGTGACATGGTGATCACTCCTTCTTTTGAATGACAGTGTACAGAACTACCCTAGTCCAAAACCCTCCTGTTTCCACTGAACCACAAGCCTTTTCGTACCAATTATAAAGGTTTTTGGTGCAGTTACCTCCTATAAACATCAGTCTGCTCGAGGTAAGGCGTTATGCTCCATTACAGGAGACCGCCTGCTGGAGCAACTACAAGAAGCTCATTTTTAATCAGTCACCTGTTTTTCATTTAAAGTTTATCACACCTTGGGAAAAAAAATATATATGTAGGTACAATTTCTGAGCTTGTAAAGAAGCCTTCAAACTTTAGAAATTTCATATCGGTTGCATTAACTCATTCTGAGGCTCCCAGGGCAGTCGGAGGTGCCGAGTTTCCATTAGTGGTGTGAGCTCCGCAGAGCGCAGGATGGGGCTCTCGCCCGCAAACCAGTCCTCTTCATAAATGAGGCGTGCTAGCAGGCTTAGCCTGGCGGGATTGGAAAGTAATTAAGTACTAAATCTCCTTTTTTTCCAAATTGGAGAAACATGGAGAAAAATTAAAAAGTTCTGTTTTTGCACCATGCCACAGTGGCATCACATCTGGTGCTGGTTGACCCCATTGGAGGACTAAATCCGGCCTGACATTCAGAGGCGTTAACAAGCGGAGCTGGCCAACCCCTGGCCCGCCAAAGGAGTCTTTCCTTCTCACTTAGAACTTGTAGCAAACTCACAAAAGCAAAAGATAGAGTGAGAGCAGCCATGGAAATACTGCCAAATGCAGACTCAGAGGTTTGTGTACGATGGTTACTTGGAAAACCATTCCAATATAGGGTTTTATTTAGAGTGTGGGGGTGAATATTCCATCACCGGTGTGGCGTATGTCCTGTTCACTGTTTTGCAAGTGCATTATTGTCTTTACCCTTGTAATACAACAGACAGGACATCTGCCACTTTTTCACAGGGTATCCTGTACGCAACCTCAAAACAAGGCCCAAAGTCTCAAGATCTGCACCTAGCTTTTGTTTCTGAGTGGCAGCTTTTGCATCTTTTCTTTAATCAATTCAGAATTTTAAGACATTGGAAATTGAATTATCCAACTTCTACTTTTGCCAACAGTTGTTTAACCATAAAAAAGAACTCAAATGAGCGTACTCCTGCAGCTTATTATTTCATCTGGTTGCCTTATAATGTCCTTGAGATGTGATCAGAGACTCGTCACTGCTGATTCAAGTGATCTGTTGGGGGGGGCCCATGACTAAAATCTGTTAAATTGGGATAGCCTTCTTCGGCTGCGCTTACGTGGACCGCAGCACAAGAGCCCGAGATGAGAAGGACTCCTTGAATTCCATGGCACATGGGTACCCTCTGCCTAGAACCCACCTGTGAAGCTCACAAGCGAAACTATTTCCTCTGCCAGATGTCTTGCCAGGTCAGTCACCTGCTTTGGAGTGTGGGTATCCTTGCACTAAAAATCTCTTTACTTGTCACATGCCACAGGGTGGATTCGGCTTCTCGCTCTTTTGTCTATGACAACCTCCACTTGGGATCTGCGATTCAGAACCAGACAACAGCGCATTACTTCAACTCACTCAGCCATCTTCCGACCATTTTAGGACATTTTATTGTTTTTTCATCCCAGGTATTTTTCCAGTTTCATGACCATTGACTTTTGCAACGCGCAGCGGTCCCTTTGTGCGGCTAATGAGCTGGCAGGCCACTACGACCCATCTGCGTCACCTTAAGGGAAGGTGTACCTTATGCACTGCATCACTGCAGGGCTTTCTCTAGGCACCTCTTTTCTAGTGTTGGTGACCATCTGACCTTGAAAACGTTACTCCTGTTTGCACCAATGGTAGGACTACCCAATGACGTCCTTCATTATAGTTAGCAACTAGTGCGAGACAAAGTCCACGTGAGTTCTGCAGGTTCTACAGAGGGATTTTTTTTCTTATTTACACTCACCGCGCCTGTCCTGACCCTGAGGGTGGGACTCCTGGCCCCCTCCTCCTTGATCTCAACCAGGGGCAGGCTCCATCTGCGCGTTAGACACTCTGACGTCTTCTGTGTCTGTCTCTTCTATCACCTTTGAATGTTGGCAGACACAGCACACCAGTCCAGGGCCTTGGCCCCTTAATAACTGTCCACTGGGTTTACTAACACCCATTGCAGGTTTTTGGCATTTTCCTAGATCTTAACAATAAAGCCTCGTTGACAACACTTATGAGAGTTTCTGTTGAGGTGTTTCTCAAAGACAAATATAATAATTCATAGAAACATACATTAAAAACAAGCAATAATTGTATTAAAAGATTTCACATTCATCTAATTACATCCGAGTTCTGAAATAGGCAATCACAATGGCAATCTCAATTTTAATGCAACTGTAAAACAAAGTTGTTAGTGCGACCAGTAGAGTTTGGATAAGGAATGTCAACAAGGAAGGGTATGCCTCGCCACACCAGGGGGTGTCACTGAGGCCGGATGTTGACATTGTCAGGTGAATGGATGGTGCCTCAAAATCCAACACTTCATGCAAAACTAACGTTAAAAACTGCAGTGTCCAAAGACTAAAGGAGGCAAACTTTACAATTAGGAATCAAACACTGTTGCATAATAAATGTCAACAGATTCCCCAAAATGTAGGTTTCTCTTGAGCTTGATGCCAAGTGTTCGTTATGTTAGCTAGGTATTTGAAAAGCGCGCGGCTACCCTGTGGAGTCTCCCGGCGCTGCGAAAAGGCCACGTAACACAGAACCAAAGAATACCAGAAACTAAGACCTGCCAGGCTAAAGTTGAAAAATCCATGTTTTTAGTTTCTTTCTGAAGCAGAGGAGATCCTGTACCAGTCTCAAAGAAAGGGGCAGGCTATTCCATAGCTGCGAGGCCACCACTTGAAACGATCTGCCGCCCAACGGGGCGTGCAAAAACCTAGGCGTAGACGTCAACAGCTGTGCGGAGGACCTCAAGGTCCCTTGTGGAACATAGTGCTGGAGCCTTTTTCCAAGATATGGGGCCCCTATCTTATAGAAGGCCTTAAAAACCAAGACTAACGCTTTAAACTGAATCCTTTTACAAACTGGCAGCCAGTGCAGTGAAGCCAAGAGAGGAGTCTTTCGTGTCCTGGACCCTGCCCACAAAATGGCTCTGGCCGCCGCATGCTAGGATTTTGTTCAGTTTTTCTCACGAACATGCAGTCACTAACTTGTTGCATGACTACAAGTGACGGAAGGCTGTATGGGGTCAACAGCGATGTTTGCGGGACATCAAAGTAGGGCCTGCATGATTTCCATGGTACCCAGCACTGGGCAGGTGTGCACTGAGAGGCAGCCAAAAGAGAAGCAGTCGAGGAGCATCAAAGAGGCAACTGCAAGCGGCCTGTACTAGGACTTTGGAAACTTGAAACTTCTCCCCACAGATGGACCTTTGACTAATAATAGCCGCATAGATGTGGTCCCTAGAGACCTGGGCGAATGTAGTGTGTGCCTCATAAATGCAATTCTTCAATCATGTCTAAGATGGCAAAGTTAATAGTCCTCGTGTTAACTATTTGGTTAGTAAAACCTTGGTAGTCACCCCTCTGTAGGACACTAATCTGTCTTTTCTTTAAATAATCAAAAGTAGAACACAGTGCTCTTACCAATAAAAATATATTCCTTTAACTTGTCTGACTTGGGCAGGAGCTCTCTGTAAGCGTCAACACCCAAAAACAACATCCAGCGAAAAGCTAAAGCAAACAGAAAATCTTAGACGTTCTTGCACCGAGGATGAGGAAGCTGGCAGTAGGTATGGCCAATGTTATTACAAAAAGTGCAGGGAGCAGCTGTTGAGAAGATCGCCAGAGTGTTTGAGCAGATGCTGGAATAGATGGCCTACCAAGCTTCCCATGGCCTACCAAGCTTCCCATGGCCTACCAAACTTCCCGTGGCCTACCAAGCTTCCCATGGCCTACCAAGCTTCCCATGGCCTACCAAGCTTCCCATGGCCTACCAAGCTTTTGGTCTGAGATGAGTGCTTGGGGAGAGCAGCCAGAGCTGATCTGTAGAGCACCACCTCGGCCTAGGTCTGCTACCTTGTGAATGCAAGCACAGCTATTTTGTGAACTTGCTTTGTCACTTCTCATTCCGTTATTGGCCAAAAAATGACAGTCTGACAGGGAAAAGGAGAAATGTCTCAATGAGGGTTCAGAAAAAAATATCATGTCTTTAGTCAGCAAGTGCCATCGTGTGGGGTCCTTCGACCAAAGATGACTCCACTCTTGTCTTTTCTGTTTGTTTAATAGTCCAAACTAATTGGACATTCCCTGTGTGACATTATACAAAATTCTGTGCCCCATTATTCGAATTGGCAACAAAACCATACGCATCAGTTTTGTCTTTTAAGGAGATGTCGGAGGAAAGGACAAGATGTGTCCTACACAGATACAAGTGGAGCGGGGTGAGAAGGTGGTTGTTGCCCTCCACCCTGTGAAAAAGGAGCAATAGTGACAAAAACCTGATACTAAGAATGTGGCACTGGCTTCTAGGTAATGGGGTGGAGGTAATGGGTTTCTTTATTATCACATAGGTACTTCCTTTGTCTTATGTTAGACCAGAGCTTTGGCTTGTATCAGCAGGTGGCCCCACTCAGGAGTTCGCCCTGGACAGGTGGAGCAAGCTATCCAGCGCTGCGCACTGGCTATATGCCCCGAAGGGACCCAAAGCCTGACATGTGATGTTAGGACACCTTCTTGCGTGCCTTATTTTGCAACAAGTCTCACGTGTAAAGCTCACTGTCCCTTTCCCCCGCTGTGCTCCTGGAAACCCTGTCTGGGCTTGGGAACAGTGTAGCAGCCTGAGCGCTGCCCATAGCCTTATACTCATCCTGTACATAAAGGATGTTGGAAGAAGACAAACTGATTTGGACTGTGGTTATGAAGAAAAAGAATGGGGTTTGAGCTTCCATCTGCCAACGCAAAGCCCCCTACATTTCTGTAAGGGTCCCCCTCACATATACGGGTGCTTGGTCCCCCTTCCCCTGTTTCTGATGGCGGAAGCGTCAAGCCCACTGTATGATTCTCGGCATAGTCATATCGTAACTATCCACTCAGTGACACTGATGGATCATTGTACGTCTCCCTCGAGGGTAGTCATCACCCCAGGATTGAGGGGAAAACTGCAAAAAGTCCTGATGTTCTTGAGGGTGCACTTATCAACTGGTGGTTGTTGGGAGAATATGTAGTGGCAATAGTTCAATCTTAAACAGATTACGTCCGCAACTTTGGTCAAACCATCTTAGATTTTAAATTCTATTTTGTGGTGGGGACACAAAATGTAGACCCTGCAGTTGCTGACGCATTGTGCAAAAGTTCCCTGTTGGCACTTTCCAATGCCAGTCCAGGCCCTGTGTTTAGACTCTAGCAGGAACATTTTGCAAATTGCATCAGCTGCAAGTAATCAAGGGTGTCCACCACAATTCAGGAGGTGGTGGAAGTGATGTCATGCATCCTTTCTCCCAAATGACATCTCAGGTTTGACCATTTTACCCCCCACTAATAGCTGTCAAGTGGCTTCATATCATTTGTTACTCCTTAAACCAAGCCCAGCTATTTGGCCCACAGCCCCATCCCTTCAGGGACTCGAAGTTCTGTTTTTAACTTTGTAAGTATGTGCTTAGAAATCTCATTGATGGCTAAGTAGCCAGGATTTATAGAATGTGTCATACATGACAAGGAGCCCCTTGGTACAGTATTGGCTGGCACAGATGGGGGGTGGGAGGACGGAGGGCGGGGGAACGAGAGAGAGGGAAAGAAAAAAATCATACCTTCTCGCTACATCTCGCCACTCTCTCCACCACCGTCTCCAGAACAGGAACAGAGCACCCAGGAAGCACACAGGCTCACCTAACCCAATAACAACGCTGCAGTGCAGCGTTGTGATTGGTCTGAGCACCATGGTCTGGTGCTCAGACAGGAACTGGTGACCTGGGCATGTTCTCCACCCAGGCTGTAATGCAGCCTGCGTTGAGAACATACAAAGTGCCAATGGCAGATTGGCTGACCCTAGACGGCCAGCTAAACATTCATGCATACGTTGGGAGTGCAAAACACTTCTCCGCTCCCCTGCTGTGTCAGCAGGGCTGCCCCGCCCGCAAAGTTGCCACAACAAGGAACAAATTAAATGATAATATCTTGGAGCTATTATTATTTTATTTTTCCTTTATTTATACTGCTTAAAAGCAATGGGGCGACCCTCCTCCGCCTTAGCGGAGGAATCTCCACTGCTTTGGTAGCTATGGTTCCAACCCTACACAGATTCTTATTTTTTGTGAGATGTGCTGGAGAAAGGGCAAGGAGTGAAACTTATCACTGCTTTGATCCCCAAGCTCAGGGGTTGCACTAACCATGCCAGATGTAGGGAAGGCCAAACCAAGACTAGCTGCTTCTCCTTATTGATGTCAATGCAAGTGCTTTCATTAAGCACAGTGCGTATGTCCTGCAGTATTGCACATGCATTTTTGTCAAGCACATTTTTGGGGAAAATGCCCTTTTCTTCTAGTGGAGAAAAATACCATCCGCTCAGCCGGCGTGTGTGATGTCTTCTGTTATGGAAGTGTGAGGGTTGCTCATCTCCAAAGAGGGTTAATACTGCGAGGGAGCTAAACAACAGTCCTCCCACTGCGCCTCTGCGTGGGTGGGGGTGGAGGCCTAATAGGACAAACCTGAGGAACGTGTCTTCTTGCAACTGGGAATGGGGGCGCCCCTCCCATCGGGTTCCCCTTGCTACACCATAGCAGTGAGGCCAGGGGAGAGGGGCCTCCTTAAGTGGGGCCCCCCTAAGGTGGCACCTTTCATGCCGTGGTCTGACTGTCGCATTGGTGCGGGCCCCAAGTTAGAGGTCTAACTACGGGGCCCTGGGCAGCTGCCCACTCTGCCCATGCCTAGCGCCGGTCCTGGGCGTGCTTTTCTGGTCCCATGGTCCGTGCTGCACTCTCTATCATGCCGGTGTGCTTCTCCAGGGAGCAAATCAGCTCTATGATTTTTGGATCAACGTCATCATCAAGGAGCATATGCCTCAGCTCTACTTGTAAAGCAGAGCGGCGGAACCGGACCTGCCACCATGGCCCGGGGAGTCAGTGTGGAGAGCGTCAGGCCCTCTGCTCTCTTTCAACTCCCCTGCTTGACTCCAGCACGCGCTGTGCTCCTGCGCTCCCAGGGACTCTGCAGAGTGAGTGCCGCAGAGGTGCACAAGAGCTGTACTCCTGCCCTCCCAGAGACTCTGCAGCGTGAGTGCCGCAGAGGTGCACAAGCGCTGTGCTCCTGCCCTCCCAGGGACTCTGCAGAGTGAGTGCCGCAGAGGTGCACAAGCGCTGTGCTCCAGCCCTCCCAGGGACTCTGCAGAGTGAGTGCCGCAGAGGTGCACAAGTGCTGTGCTCCTGCGCTCCCAGGGACTCTGCAGAGTGAGTGCCGCAGAGGTGCACAAGCGCTGTGCTCCTGCGCTCCCAGGGACTCTGCAGCGTGAGTGCCGCAGAGGCGCACAAGCGCTGTGCTCCTGCCCTCCCAGGGACTCTGCAGAGTGAGTGCCGCAGAGGTGCACAAGCGCTGTGCTCCAGCCCTCCCAGGGACTCTGCAGCGTGAGTGCCGCAGAGGTGCACAAGCGCTGTGCTCCTGCGCTCCCAGGGACTCTGCAGAGTGAGTGCCGCAGAGGTGCACAAGCGCTGTGCTCCTGCCCTCCCAGGGACTCTGCAGAGTGAGTGCCGCAGAGGTGCACAAGCGCTGTGCTCCTGCGCTCCCAGGGACTCTGCAGCGTGAGTGCCGCAGAGGTGCACAAGCGCTGTGCTCCTGCCCTCCCAGGGACTCTGCAGAGTGAGTGCCGCAGAGGTGCACAAGCGCTGTGCTCCAGCCCTCCCAGGGACTCTGCAGAGTGAGTGCCGCAGAGGTGCACAAGTGCTGTGCTCCTGCGCTCCCAGGGACTCTGCAGAGTGAGTGCCGCAGAGGTGCACAAGCGCTGTGCTCCTGCGCTCCCAGGGACTCTGCAGCGTGAGTGCCGCAGAGGCGCACAAGCGCTGTGCTCCTGCCCTCCCAGGGACTCTGCAGAGTGAGTGCCGCAGAGGTGCACAAGCGCTGTGCTCCAGCCCTCCCAGGGACTCTGCAGCGTGAGTGCCGCAGAGGTGCACAAGCGCTGTGCTCCTGCGCTCCCAGGGACTCTGCAGAGTGAGTGCCGCAGAGGTGCACAAGCGCTGTGCTCCTGCCCTCCCAGGGACTCTGCAGAGTGAGTGCCGCAGAGGTGCACAAGCGCTGTGCTCCTGCGCTCCCAGGGACTCTGCAGCGTGAGTGCCGCAGAGGCGCACAAGCGCTGTGCTCCTGCCCTCCCAGGGACTCTGCAGAGTGAGTGCCGCAGAGGTGCACAAGCGCTGTGCTCCAGCCCTCCCAGGGACTCTGCAGCGTGAGTGCCGCAGAGGTGCACAAGCGCTGTGCTCCTGCGCTCCCAGGGACTCTGCAGAGTGAGTGCCGCAGAGGTGCACAAGCGCTGTGCTCCTGCCCTCCCAGGGACTCTGCAGAGTGAGTGCCGCAGAGGCGCACAAGCGCTGTGCTCCTGCCCTCCCAGGGACTCTGCAGAGTGAGTGCCGCAGAGGCGCACAAGCGCTGTGCTCCTGCCCTCCCAGGGACTCTGCAGAGTGAGTGCCGCAGAGGTGCACAAGCGCTGTGCTCCAGCCCTCCCAGGGACTCTGCAGCGTGAGTGCCGCAGAGGTGCACAAGCGCTGTGCTCCTGCGCTCCCAGGGACTCTGCAGAGTGAGTGCCGCAGAGGTGCACAAGCGCTGTGCTCCTGCGCTCCCAGGGACTCTGCAGAGTGAGTGCCGCAGAGGTGCACAAGCGCTGTGCTCCTGCGCTCCCAGGGACTCTGCAGAGTGAGTGCCGCAGAGGTGCAAAAGCGCTGTGCTCCTGCGCTCCCAGGGACTCTGCAGAGTGAGTGCCGCAGAGGTGCACAAGCGCTGTGCTCCTGCGCTCCCAGGGACTCTGCAGAGTGAGTGCCGCAGAGGTGCACAAGCGCTGTGCTCCTGCGCTCCCAGGGACTCTGCAGAGTGAGTGCCGCAGAGGTGCACAAGCGCTGTGCTCCTGCCCTCCCAGGGACTCTGCAGAGTGAGTGCCGCAGAGGCGCACAAGCGCTGTGCTCCTGCCCTCCCAGGGACTCTGCAGAGTGAGTGCCGCAGAGGCGCACAAGCGCTGTGCTCCTGCCCTCCCAGGGACTCTGCAGAGTGAGTGCCGCAGAGGTGCACAAGCGCTGTGCTCCAGCCCTCCCAGGGACTCTGCAGCGTGAGTGCCGCAGAGGTGCACAAGCGCTGTGCTCCTGCGCTCCCAGGGACTCTGCAGAGTGAGTGCCGCAGAGGTGCACAAGCGCTGTGCTCCTGCGCTCCCAGGGACTCTGCAGAGTGAGTGCCGCAGAGGTGCACAAGCGCTGTGCTCCTGTGCTCCCAGGGACTCTGCAGAGTGAGTGCCGCAGAGGTGCAAAAGCGCTGTGCTCCTGCGCTCCCAGGGACTCTGCAGAGTGAGTGCCGCAGAGGTGCACAAGCGCTGTGCTCCTGCGCTCCCAGGGACTCTGCAGAGTGAGTGCCGCAGAGGTGCACAAGCACTGTGCTCCTGCGCTCCCAGGGACTCTGCAGAGTGAGTGCCGCAGAGGTGCACAAGCGCTGTGCTCCTGCGCTCCCAGGGACTCTGCAGAGTGAGTGCCGCAGAGGTGCACAAGCGCTGTGCTCCTGCGCTCCCAGGAACTCTGCAGAGTGAGTGCCGCAGAGGTGCACAAGCGCTGTGCTCCTGCGCTCCCAGGGACTCTGCAGAGTGAGTGCCGCAGAGGTGCACAAGCTCTGTGCTCCTGCGCTCCCAGCGACTCTGCAGAGTGAGTGCCGCAGAGGTGCACAAGCGCTGTGCTCCTGCGCTCCCAGAGACTCTGCAGAGTGAGTGCCGCAGAGGTGCACAAGCGCTGTGCTCCTGCGCTCCCAGGAACTCTGCAGAGTGAGTGCCGCAGAGGTGCACAAGCGCTGTGCTCCTGCGCTTCCAGGGACTCTGCAGAGTGAGTGCCGCAGAGGTGCACAAGCGCTGTGCTCCTGCGCTCCCAGGGACTCTGCAGAGTGAGTGCCGCAGAGGTGCACAAGCGCTGTACTCCTGCCCTCCCAGAGACTCTGCAGCGTGAGTGCCGCAGAGGTGCACAAGCGCTGTGCTCCTGCACTCCCAGGAACTCTGCAGAGTGAGTGCCGCAGAGGTGCACAAGCGCTGTGCTCCTGCGCTTCCAGGGACTCTGCAGCGTGAGTGCCGCAGAGGTGCACAAGCGCTGTGCTCCTGCGCTTCCAGGGACTCTGCAGAGTGAGTGCCGCAGAGGTGCACAAGCGCTGTGCTCCTGCGCTCCCAGGGACTCTGCAGAGTGAGTGCCGCAGAGGCGCACAAGGGCTGTGCTCCTGCGCTCCCAGGGACTCTGCAGAGTGAGTGCCGCAGAGGTGCACAAGCGCTGTGCTCCTGCGCTCCCAGGAACTCTGCAGAGTGAGTGCCGCAGAGGTGCACAAGCGCTGTGCTCCTGCGCTTCCAGGGACTCTGCAGAGTGAGTGCCGCAGAGGTGCACAAGCGCTGTGCTCCTGCGCTTCCAGGGACTCTGCAGAGTGAGTGCCGCAGAGGTGCACAAGCGCTGTGCTCCTGCGCTCCCAGGGACTCTGCAGAGTGAGTGCCGCAGAGGTGCACAAGCGCTGTGCTCCTGCGCTCCCAGGAACTCTGCAGAGTGAGTGCCGCAGAGGTGCACAAGCGCTGTGCTCCTGCGCTCCCAGGGACTCTGCAGAGTGAGTGCCGCAGAGGTGCACAAGCTCTGTGCTCCTGCGCTCCCAGCGACTCTGCAGAGTGAGTGCCGCAGAGGTGCACAAGCGCTGTGCTCCTGCGCTCCCAGAGACTCTGCAGAGTGAGTGCCGCAGAGGTGCACAAGCGCTGTGCTCCTGCACTCCCAGGGACTCTGCAGAGTGAGTGCCGCAGAGGTGCACAAGTGCTGTGCTCCTGCCCTCCCAGAGACTCTGCAGCGTGAGTGCCGCAGAGGTGCACAAGCGCTGTGCTCCTGCGCTCCCAGGAACTCTGCAGAGTGAGTGCCGCAGAGGTGCACAAGCGCTGTGCTCCTGCGCTTCCAGGGACTCTGCAGAGTGAGTGCCGCAGAGGTGCACAAGCACTGTGCTCCTGCGCTCCCAGGGACTCTGCAGAGTGAGTGCCGCAGAGGTGCACAAGCGCTGTACTCCTGCCCTCCCAGAGACTCTGCAGCGTGAGTGCCGCAGAGGTGCACAAGCGCTGTGCTCCTGCACTCCCAGGAACTCTGCAGAGTGAGTGCCGCAGAGGTGCACAAGCGCTGTGCTCCTGCGCTTCCAGGGACTCTGCAGCGTGAGTGCCGCAGAGGTGCACAAGCGCTGTGCTCCTGCGCTTCCAGGGACTCTGCAGAGTGAGTGCCGCAGAGGTGCACAAGCGCTGTGCTCCTGCGCTCCCAGGGACTCTGCAGAGTGAGTGCCGCAGAGGCGCACAAGCGCTGTGCTCCTGCGCTCCCAGGGACTCTGCAGAGTGAGTGCTGCAGAGGCGCACATGTGCTGTGCTCCTGCGCTCCCAGAGACTCTGCAGAGTGAGTGCCGCAGAGGTGCACAAGCGCTGTGCTCCTGCACTCCCAGGGACTCTGCAGAGTGAGTGCCGCAGAGGTGCACAAGCGCTGTGCTCCTGCGCTTCCAGGGACTCTGCAGAGTGAGTGCCGCAGAGGCGCACAAGCGCTGTGCTCCTGCGCTCCCAGGGACTCTGCAGAGTGAGTGCCGCAGAGGCGCACATGTGGTGTGCTCCTGCGCTCCCAGAGACTCTGCAGAGTGAGTGCCGCAGAGGTGCACAAGCGCTGTGCTCCTGCGCTCCCAGGGACTCTGCAGAGTGAGTGCCGCAGAGGCGCACATGTGCTGTGCTCCTGCGCTTCCAGGGACTCTGCAGAGTGAGTGCCGCAGAGGTGCACAAGCACTGTGCTCCTGCGCTCCCAGGGACTCTGCAGGGTGAGTGCCAAAGAGGTGCAAAAGGGTTGCCTCTTCTTTCAGCTCCACAAGTTTTAGATTTAACTCTATAGTTTTACAACACCATTTTTAGTTCTCGCCTACGAGACATCTTTTAGCTGTCTGTAGGCGAAAGCGTATTGTTGACTGCAGTGCATTGAGTGGGAACACAAAAGGAGGGGTGGGAGCGGGGTCTCTAAAAGTGACATGGCGTAAGTAATGAAGGGCGTGGCTTAATACATGTGAACGTTAATCCTGTGCCTGACCATCCCGTAGGTTCCTCTTTGTGAGTGTTCTGCTATTGCATCCTCACATATCACACAATAACAAACATGCCTAAAACCAGCCAGACCTTTTCGCATTGTGCGTGCATATTAGCAGTTTAATATAAAAGTGTAACAACATTGATGTTGTTGTAAATAATTAGAATTATTCATTACAAATGAAAGATAAGTGACAGACACTTTTTGCGCACCGGAGAGAGGCCAAGACTTGGATGAGCATGAAATCTACACAGCCTCCAGAGCTCTGTTGTCCCCCCATTATGAACACCCTCTTTCAACCAGAAATCACCCAGATACCTCAATGCAACTCAGCTCACATGTACCATACAAGCATAGGAATAATTAAAAGTTCAACCTTCTACAGCCAAGACCTCTTCTTGGCTTTGTCAATACTTAGTTAAGTCAATTACAATTATATTGCAAAGGTACACTAAAGCAATGAGACTGTGGAATGTTAAAACATGCAGTCTTTACTTACCTATATGCGCTGTATATATAGTAATATACTACTAAGACCTTTGGCAAAGCCAATAGGTTCCAAAGCAAGACCTATTGGCTTTGACAATGAGTGTTTAATCACTTAACGTAAGGAGACAGTCAGTGAATGAATCAGTAATATAACATGCTTCCTCTCTGGTAGAGGGAGTCAAAGGGAATGGACTGTTAATAAACCACGCGCTTTGTCCCTGGCCAGACACATGTATATCTCTTGATAAGAAGCTAGAATAAAGCAAACACAAGCTTGGCGACGAGGGTTTAAAGCTTCAAATGTCCCGAGCTGCTTTGCGGCCAAGGAGCCTTTGATTTACAATTAAGCAAGGGAGCTTGTAAAGAAATCTAGATGCGGTTCCTGTTTTTCCCTCCAAAAAAAGTCTCAGCTGTTACCAGGAGACAGCTGCCCCCCTCTGGAACTAATTACAGCTGCCCGAGAGCTTTGGGCCTCGTTCGCAACCACTCCAATATTGTTGTTAATTTTTAACACATACAGTTGGGAGATGTCATAATAGGCTGATATATGATCGAATCTTCAGCGTGCTGCAGCCCAGCTGCTACCGGGCATCTGGCAGGACGGCTTGTGGAACATTGGTTGAAGAATTCAGGTTTCGAGCTTTTAAAAGGAGGAAGGGTGGGCGTGAGCCCCTCCTCCTCTTCTCACATTACTGCCAAGCAGTACAATGTCACGTGACACCTTACAACACCACTGGCTTTTTCATTCAAGAGCAGTTTGCATTCTGGGGCTTGTAGTTTCACATAGAACACTGCAAGTATGGATTTCACTGCCTCTGTATGCGAAGCTATTTTCCCCAAAAAGCCAGGACTCACTGAAGATATCAGATATATTGCTGGCAACTGGGATTATGCGATTTTGCAGCCGCTGAGTTTTCCGTATAGATATGGATTTGCCACATAATCGTCAATTTACTGCATAATCTGCAGATTTTAGGGAAAAAAATGTTAATGGCTCGAACGGATCAAAAGTTACTAAAAAGGCAGTGAAAGGGCCTTTGCAAACAAAATTTGACTAGTCCCCTTTCTGTTACCTATTGTGTATTTGCGTATTAAATTGGAATTGATAAAGTGAAATCTTTGCTCAGATCGTGTTAACCTGTGCAAAAATGAGAATATAAGAAAGTAATACTATCACAGAATGTGTCGGATTGCGCCGCATAATTTGCCTTTTCTTGCCACATAATTTAGTCAACCCGGCATCATTAGTTGTTCCACCGCTGCTGCATAATTCCGGTGGCCCTGCGTATAATCAAAATGTTGCCCAGCTCAGACTACAGGTTCTTCCTTCCCCCAACCTCACAACTGCCCCAGGTCCCGAGGAAGGTGACGTTCATGTACCCCGGTACCACTAGCTCTCTGGGGTTACCCCTCGTCAAGCGAGAATAGCCCATCTAGCTCTGGTTCTGTCTTCTGCTATTTGTAGTTTTACATGTGTGATGGAAAATGAAACTACAAGTCCCAGATGTACCCACCCGATACAAGCCTGAACCACAGGCAGTAAGCAGTGGTGCAAGCTTCATTCACACGGGGGATTGAAGGAGGCCCTGGTTCTCGGTTGTGCAGGCAAGAGGTGGCTGAAGCATGATTTGACCAGAAGGCTTCAGGACAAGATGGTGCCCAGGTCTCAAGGATGTACAAGAGGCAACTGGGTGAGACCTGTAGTGGGCACTGACCAAGAGACACGGGGGCAGACACAGGGCATTACAGGGAGAGCATTCAAGGAGGTGCATTTGGCACAGGTAAGGAAGGGCAGGGGCGTGCACAAGAAGGCTTAACATGGCACAGCCAACGGGGCGCTGGGGGCACAAGGCCAAAAGGTTGAGGGTCGTGGTAGGAAGCCGCAGGAGGTAAACAGGCATAGGGGAGAGTCAGGCAAGGAGGGCTTGGAAGGAAGGAGGAATGAGAGGGTATGGATGTGTGTGATGCATGGAGAGTCCTGGACAAGGGGCACAGGATGGTGCAGCCTAGGGCACAAAGGTTATCCCTGAGGGAAAAGGGACAATGGGGAAGCACTGGTGGCTCAGAGGTGCAGGGAGGCCCAGAGTGGCTCAGGGTGACATATGCAGGAAGGCAGTGGAGACACACAGGCCCAGGGGGACATGGGAGGGGAGGCAAGAAGGCACGGGGTGTCAGAAGCAAGGAGTCAAAGGAGAGGCTAGAGCAGGGACACAAGAGGACGCCAGAATGGAAACTCAGGGGGAATAGTAATACGGGGGGTGGTCTTAGGAGGCATGGGGGGATGGGCAATACGATGCACTGGAATAAAGGGGAAGGCACAGGATGCAAGATGTAGGAAGACCCAGCCGGCAGGAAAGCAAAGGGGGGTTGCATGTACCAAGGTCAATAATGGAAGGGAGAAAACATCAAGATAACAACCATGTTGTATAGATACTGGTACTATCAGTGAACATTATTCATAATAGGCAAACTGCTAAAGAGCAGGGCTTCCAGGCGCTAAGCTCATATCTATGTGGGAGATGGCTTAGAACGAGAAGCTACTAAGGGATTACAAGTGATCGTCCTACAGGTCCATTTGGAATGGGGATTAACATGCAGAGATTGGTATGAACAGAACCAAATTCTCTATATTTTGCCTGCATCCTGGGCCATTTCCAGACACATATTCACCTGCTTTCTCCGCCAGGGGCTATGGAACTTGTAATTTCTGTGAGTGTTTGACCGGAGCTGGAATTCCAGCCAACTTGTAACGAGGGCCTTAGTAGTACCAAAGCACGACTGTGCCAGAGCATGCAAAGTATGTTCTCTAGCCCAAAGGACACCTGGTTAAATGACAGCAGCTACACAGTAGCCCAAAACCTCGAAGGCTGCACTCTGGTTTGCTCCATCTTCCCCTGCTTGAGGGTTATTTGTTGTTTCTTTCTGGACAAGATAGGTGTCCACTCTCCCTAGCCGCTCTCCCTAACGCTTCCCCACCTCGCCCATCACTTAACCAGTCTCTCAGACTTTAATGTCTCTTCCCTGCCAGGCTCCCTCTCATTACGCCTGCCCTTACCTCAATCTGAACTCTGCTTCAGAACTGTATATATGTGTGTAGTATTTGTATAGTGTGCACCTTGCTGAAATGGCAGCAGAGCGCTTTATAGGGTGAAAGACAAGCGTATAGTCAACGCATGATAGGAGAAGTAGCTGGTAATTGGATTGTTACTGTACTGTGATGTAGTGTTCTTTAAAGAGGTGTGTCTTCAACTCTTCCCTGAACTGGAGCAGTGTTCGGGCAGTCCTCATGGGTCCCTGGATGTTGTTCCAGATCCTGGTACTAGCACAATCGTAGCCCTCCAGAGTGCCTGGTGGCCTCTGTGATTATCCTTCTTTTGGACTGGTCTACTGTTAAGGTGCCCCTGAGTAGGAGTTGGAAGTTTGGGTTTCCTACTATTGGAACGCTTGGTATGGCATGGACCTCAGTGGTCTCCCTTTTCCTGATGTGACTAGCCATTGGGGCATCTAAAGCAAATGCAGCTCACAGGTGTCACACTAGCCCAGTGGCGGCTGGCACGGATCAGGGGTGGCGGATTGGGGGGCGGAGGGAGGGTAAGAGGGTGTAAAAAAATAAACCTACCTTATCGCTGCATGTCTCCTCTGCGTTGGGCCGGAACAGGAAGCACCCAGGCTCCCCCAAGCCAATTACAACATTTCAATGCACCGTTGTGATTGGTCTGAGTGCTGTGGTCCGGCGCTCAGACAGGCAGTGGGAGCCTGGGCATAGTCTCCACCCAGGCTGTAATGCAGCCTGGGTGGAGAACATGCAACAGCATGACTGTTTGGCTGGCCCAAGACGGCTGGCAAAACATTTATGCGCACTTACATAGTGCCCACCACTCTTCCCCGTGCTGTGTGAGCAGAGCATCCCCACCCGCAAAGCTGCCACAGCAGGACAAAAAAAGTGATATTAACATCGAATTATTATCATTTTATTTTTCCTATATTTACACTGCTGAAAAGAAGTGGGGCAGCGCTCCTCCCCCTTAGCAGAGGGGCCGCCACTGCAGTAGCCCCTGTTTCCAGCTTCTTCTTTGCTGCGCTCACTTAGCACAGTTTATGGGCGCAGTTCAGGGCTGAATGCTGAAGCAAGGGTCACATACTGATGGCAGTGCCGTGCTATACACCCTGTCATGCCGTAGCATCACATCTCATCCAGCTCGTGCTGATGTTCTGGGTCTGTTCTATGTGTTGCTGGTTTACCGCCCGCACTCCCCAGCTTAACGTTCACCCCGTGACCCCAGCCCTTTACATCGTGAACGATCAGCGTGTACCGACCTCCCTTGGAGTCCTTGTGCGGGGGGTGATTCGTGACCAGTCATTATGGCTTTCACTAATCAATGTTAGACACAAGCATTGGCCCAAACTTCTTTGTTCATCGCACGCGTTTAAAAGGTCTGCTCCTCCACCCTCACACTCTAGGAGTGCGCGGGCTTCTTTTTGGAGCATAGACCTCACGGTGATTGCTCTTGGCTTTGCGGTTTTCACTACTGTGCACTCTACCCCTACTCTCCTGAGTCCTGAGTGTCTGCCCCGCGACTCTTTGCTTTCCAAATATATGTTTCTGTTCGTTAATGTTGTAATTCTATTTCTATATGTGAAATGCGGACATTTTTGTGGTTTGAAATATCTTGATGGCTTTTTTCCAGGATTAATGAACAAAACTCAAGGTCATGCCGCTGACCTGGACATCACTTATGAGATGACCACAAAAGTTCATGCCCATCGACTGCTGCGTCGGCTTATACCGCATGCACTGTAGCTCAGGCTGCTGTGCTGCCACGACTGTTCCTCTGGTCAAAGGGCACTCAGGCATAGCTGGAACTCCACTCAAAAGAGGGGCTTCCCTCACTCGAGGTGGTGTTTATTCCTAAGCAGATGAGGACACTGCGTGGCCACTGCTCATGCTATCATTACAGCAGCTTGTTGTGAGACAAACACCCCCTACAAATGTCCTCCCCCTTTGGGACAGGGCATGGAGGGTCCCTGAACCCTCTAGTTGACTGAGGAAAGATGACAGCAAAAGGCCTGGTTTGACTGTCCCCCTTCCAAAGGGCGCTCTTGTGCATGACTCGGAGTCCATGAGGCCCGATGAAGGTGACGTGGAGGTCAGCCACTTCGAAGGTGTCTGAGCCCACAGCCATCTCTTCACCGCGCTCCAGCGCTGACCATCATGTCATGGTAGGATCCCTGCCCCCGCTACTGGGCTGAACGGGCTGATGGTAGTGGGAGTTTGGCGTAAGGAGGCTACTGCATCTTTCTACCAAATCCTAAAATGTACCCTAATTCCTAAAACCAAAAATTATCTGATTACACACACACAATCGTTTCGTCACCAGGTTACTGTGAGTTGCAAGAGACGTGGTCTTAATTAGGCCGGGGCAAAATTTCCGTTCCGTTCGCGGAATTTGCGATAATTTGGCATTTCCGCGTTCCGCGGAGAGCGCGGAAATGTCAAAATTTCCGCATTCCGCAGCTTTGCGATAATTTGGTTCTTGCTCGCGCTGTAAAATAATACATTCTCGCGCGCGCGCGATCGCCTTAACTGAATCCCCACGTTCGCCGACAAGTTTTCCCGATCCGGTCGCGTTCTCCATGAGATGTTGTATTGTTTTAGCCATTTGCGCTGTCTCGCGACAGTTCGCGTCCGCAGTGACGTCATGCGTCGCGCGATCACGTCTTTCTTCTTGCAATCATGCACCTCGAGACAACTGAAAACAAGATGGCCGCACCCGCGAGCAACCGCTGGGGTAAGTTAGCGACCCGCAACCATGCAGAAAATATCGCGAACGGGCGGGAAAAAAACTTCTGCATCTTCGCGATATTTCCGCTTGTTTGCGGAGATTTTTAACATTTTCGCGATAATTTGCGAAAGTCGCTTTCGCAAATTCCGCCCACCCCTAGTCTTAATTGGACAGACAAGCAACAGATACATGACCTGCTCGCGGAGTGCAGCCTGCACACAGAGTTGGGCCTGTGCATGCTGTATAAGGCCTGGTTAAAGAGCGAGGCTTGACTAGCCGACCCAGCTCGACAGCAGGAGGTACTTGGGGGAAAAAGTCTCAATTTTATGAAATGGATACAAACATAACCACATAATGGAAATACATATGGTTAAGAAAGGAAATTGTAATCACATCTCAGCTCCTAGTCCAGTTATCGGAAGCCGCAGCCTAAGGCCTCCCCAAAAGCATGTAAACCTAGATGCTTAGCAACGCCGTAATTATTAACAGGAAATTTTCTGCTCCTGCAAAGTTAAACACTGAGGGAGTCACACGTCAGCCCCCGGTGGGCCTGGTAGCCGAAGAATCTCTGCGTGGAATTAAAACAGCAGCTGGGGATACTTTTAGAGTTATCAGAAACAGGCTTCCCCAGGCTGCATGAGGCGGGCTCCATTTCAGGATTATGGACCTTGTTGTTGAATATTTCATATTTGTGAGATGCTTATCCAGGGGGGCGCTCTCTGGAGGGCTGCTTAGGAAGGGCGGCCAGGTCTGATAGCCCCCAGATTAGGTCATTTGGGCTTTTGCGGTGGCAGGAGACGGGGTTTGGAGACCCTGGACGTGTCTGATGACGGAATCACGTATAATGTCTGAGCGCACTCTGAATCTGCCCCCCAAACTGCACCCGCTCGGTGTGCATTAAAGGGGAAAGCGATCTTCGGCGCCCAGTGGAAGATCCGGCCTCAGCTTCTATTGGAACAAATGAGGCCGTGAATACTTCAGGCATCAACTCCACAAAACATGCCTGGCATGGCCAGACCCTTCTCACATAGTGATAGCTTGGGACCGAGGCTGCAGGCCTCGGATGAAGGCCCCACAATAGATAATAACAAGCATTGGCATAGCCAATAGGTCTCGCCTTTGGGACCTCATAAGTGTTTAGCTATGCAACAGTTGCATAACTAGATACTTATAAGGTCCCAAAAGCGAGACCTATTGGCTATGCAAAGCGGTCGTGGGGTCGCGAAAGTGAAAGTGATTACGATCGCGATCAAACATCAAAGCGGCCCTGCGGCCACGAAAGTGAAAGTAATCGCTGAAAAGCGCGGCGCCCGCACACATGCACTGTAGCTCTATGCTGGCCTGGTAGCACTTTTTGGAGCCCTCTCAATAAGTCTCGCCAGACCAGCGCAAGCGCTGGGTCAGGCGAGACCTAAAAAAACCCAGAATGCCATCCACAAAGAGGGGAAAGTTACACCAGATCAGGCACCCCACTTAAGAAGTGCCATCTCGCTTAACCCCAGGCCGGCACTTCGAGTAGCACATGCTTACTTGCTTTTTCTTTGATTCTGCACCTAAATCCACCAGTACTCTCTTAAATTTCCCTCGATCTTCCACTTCAGTTAACAACTACTCGGTCTCTTTCCCCGATCCTGCACTTCAGGTAAAAATACACCTGCTTTGTACCTCGGAGCCTTGTTTTTAATTACGTTACTCTATCACTTTACCCTAGATCATGGGTACACACAAACTTTCTGTCGGGGGCCAAAATTACAGCATGGTTTGTGGCCAAGGGCCGCACCGGTTGGGGTGGGGTAAGTGGGTGGCGGGGTCAGTGGCAGGGGGGCTAGAGAAAAAAAAATCAAACCAGTTTCAAAACGTTAGGCAATGGGACACTGCTGTATTTCAAAAGCAGATGTAACTACAAAGAGCACATTTTGATAATACATTTTTATTAGCAGACAATAGCAATCTTAAGAGGAATTGCATAGCTTCATACACACTTTGACCCCAATTCTGTCAGTCAGTCTCTGTCAGTCAGTCAGTCTGTCAATCAGTCAGTCTCTCTCTCTCAGTCAGTCTCTCTCTCAGTCAGTCTGTCAGTCAGCCAGTCTGTCAGTCTGTCAGTCTCTCTCTCTCTGTCAGTCTCACAGTCAGCCAGTCTCTCTCTCAGTCAGTCAGTCTCTCTCTCTCAGTCAGTCTCAGCCAGTCAGTCTCCCAGTCAGTCAGTCCGTCCCCTTCTTTCTGTCAGTCTCTCTCCCAGTCAGTCTCTCTCAGTCACTCAGTCTCTTAGTCAGTCAGTCTGTCTCAGTCTTAGTCAGTCAGTCTCTCAGTCAGTCTCTCTCTTTCTGTCAGTCTCTCTCTCTCTCTGTCAGTCTCTCTCTTAGTCAGTCTCCCAGTCAGTCTCTCTCTCAGTCAGTCAGTCTCTAAGTCAGTCAGGGTCTTAGTCAATCTCTCTCTCAGTCAGTCTCTCTCTCTCTGTTAGTCAGTCAGTCTCTCTCTGCCAGTCAGTCTCTCTCTGTCAGTCAGTCTCTCTCTCTTTCTGTCAGTCCGTCTCTCTCTCTCCCTCAGTCAGTCTCTCTCAGTCAGTCAGTCTCTCTACCTCAGTCGGTCAGTCAGTCTCTCTCTCTGTCAGTCTCTCTCTCTGTCAGTCTCTCTTAGTCAGTCAGTCTCTCTCTCAGTTTCTCTCAGTCAGTCAGCCTCTCCTAGTCATCAGTCTCTCTCTTAGTCAGTCTCTCTCTTACTGTCAGTCATTCTCTCTCTTTCTGTCAGGCAGTGCCTCTGTCAGTCTCTCTCTGTCAGTCTCTCTCTCTCAGTCAGTCTCTTTCAGTCAGTCAATCTCACTCTCTCTGTGTAGTCAGTCAGTCTCTTCTTTTCTACACTCTCTCCACTCTCTCTCTACTCTCTCTCGCTCCGCTCTCTCTCTCTCCACTCTCTCTCTGGGGGGCCATGGGTACATTATCTGCAAGGTCCGTGGGCCGCCAAGGAAGGCCTGCGGCCGTACTATGAGTCCCACGGCCCTAGATTCTTCACTTTAGCAAGTATTCTCTCCTTTTACTCCAGATATTTCTGTTTAACTAACAAATAGTTTCTTATTTTACCGATATCCTTCACTTCAAGTAGTAAATGATTTCTTGTTTTACCACCGACTGTTCCCTTTAATTAACAAGTATCATTTGCTTTACCCAAAACACTATTCTTCAGTTAAGAAGAACTCTTTCTTGCACTGGTAAACCTCCTAAATAGGCTCTATGTGCTTTTGTTGCACATACGATTGGTTGCTCTCTCTGACTGTGATGCGGTATTTCCTCATGTTTTACTTATAGAGTAATATCAAATTATATAATAATATTATAAAAGATATATTTTATGAAAAAAACAAGTACTCTTGCTGTGCCTCATACCATTCTCTTTGATTACCAAGTATTCTCTTGCTTTAACACAGACCCTTCTCGTTATTTAATAAATGCTTCCTTGTTTGATCCCAGTCTGACATCTTTAATTAACCAGTTCTCTCTGCTTTACCACAGATTCTTCTCTAATTAAGTAGTCTTACACTGTAGCCTACATCGTTTTATTTGGCAAGTAGTTTCTCATTTACACTGAACCCTCTTTTATTAAAAGTTATTGTATATTTTTTATCCCACATTCTTTAACTTAATTAAAAAGTATTTTCTTACTTTATCTCAGAATAATCTCTTTATTTAACAAGTATTTTCTGGCTTTATGTATGCTTGTAGAATGTGTTTCTTCCTTTGAGCTGTCTACATTTTATTCCATCTCTTCTCCACTGATTTACCTTTCTTTGTCAGCTTAGCTTATCCTCGTGGCCTTTTCAACTCATCTAGCAATGTTTGTGCAGATTCAATCAAGTAATCAAAGAGTATTTGTATAGCGCAACACTGTCACCCCTAAGGGTATCTGGGCGCTGACGATGCCATGTCTCCTTCGGAAAGCCAGGTCTTGAGTTTCTTTCTGAAGTCCGCCAGGGAGGGTGCTGTTCAGAGGTGGAGGGGCAGATTGTTCCAGGTCCTGGTGGCGGTGTAGGAGAAGGAGCAGTCCACACTGAGGCTGCGATGGATGAGGGGTGTGTGTGTGTGTGAGGGTGAGCGAGGCAGTGCGCAGGTGTCTTACGGGAAGGTGGAAGCTTAGTCGATGGTTGTTGTAGAATGGTCCTTGGTTGAACTGACACCTCTTCTGGATGTGCAGCCAGTTGAGGTTTCTGAGGTGAGGGGTGATGCTGGTCCACTTGGGGAGATTCAGGATGAGTCTGTCTGCTATGTTGTGTATGGCCTGGAGTCTTTTGAGAAGCTGGGTGGAAGTTCCCGTGTAAAGAGCATTGCCATAGTCGAGTCTGCTGGTGACGAAAGCGTGCATGACAGTCTTTCTGGTGTTGGTTGAGATCCATCTGAAGATTTGGCGGAGCATGCAGAGGATGTGGAAGCAGGAGGAGGCGACTGCGTTGACTTGGTGTTTCATGGTCAGTTGGCTGTCAAGGATGATGCTGTGGTTGCGTGCATGGTCTATCGGTGCAGGTGTTGGTCCAATTTCTGCTGGCCACCAGCTGTGGTCCAATGCAGAGGTGTTCTTCCCAAAGATCAGTACTTCTGTTTTGTCGCAGTTGAGTTTGAGGCAGCTGTCTCATTCATTTAGCTACATCGGTCATGGCATTGCAGAAGTTAGTTTTGGGTAGGAGGGGTCCGCATTGAATGAGAGGATAAGTTGAGTGAGGTGATTACGTTGAGTCCATGGGATCTGACGATGTCTGCGAGGGGGCTTATGTAGATGTTGGACAGGGTGGAGCAGAGGGATGATCCATGTGGTACTCCGCATATAATGTCCCTGGGTGTGGAGGTGAAGGGAGGGAGGTGGAGGAACTGTGTGCGTCCTGAGAGGAAAGAAGCAATTCACTTGAAAGCAATATACTGTATGCGATTGTGGGGTCTGTTGAGGGTGTGGTGGGAGACGTCATCGAATGCAATAGAGAGGTCGAGGAGGATCAGGGCTACCATTTCTCTATGGTCAAGGAGGTTTCTGATGTCATCTGTAGCGACAGTGCGGTCTCAGTGTTGTGGTTGGCACGGAATCCTGATTGTGAGTCGTCAAAAAGATGGTTTAATCCATGCATTCAAAAAATTGAGATTTTAAAGTTGTAATACGTATTAATCTCACAGGGATGAGCAGATTGGCTTTAAGGTGCAACTGTTGAGATTGGTAATGCATTAGAACCCGATTGTTCTTTGACTCACATCGGCAGACTAGAACATCTCAGTCTCCATGGAATATTATTCCTTCCTTTTTCCTGCAGTACTATACAAATCTCTCTCTTTCTTCGTCTCATCCACATTTTACCTTTAAGGTTGATCTCCCTTATATTCTCTTTTGAGGTGCAAGTCTCCACCATCACATCTAAAGTACTGGACTTAGTCATGGGTCTAAACACCCTGCGAGCTTGCTTTGGATGTAACCTTTAAGATACTCTCCAGTGATTCTCACCTTTGCATCTTGCTGTCCATTTACAAGTTTTGTTGTTCCAGGCTACTGTATATTCACCTGCTTAATTTCAGTTCTGTTGATTGTTAGACAGCATATGTTCTTAAAACAATAACATTGTCTGCTGTCCTAACTCACTCTGCTGTCTAGTCTCAACGCGACTTTGTTTAGTTTATCTGTTTACATTCATTCATCTTGAAACAGCGAATTACTTTTTTTTCCCAGTATCAAAATGCATGGCTGTTTGTCATGACACATGCGCGCACATGAGTGACCATCATAGAACACTTTTTTAAAATCAGAAAAACAATTCCAAGATGGCTACTCGTGTGTGTGCATTTGTTTCAAATTCTTTTTATTAGAATTTTCTTTGAGAGTATAACAGAAAGCATGACATATGCAACATTAGTCAAGTAAATAAATGGCAGCCCAGAGTTACATATCTCACATGTCAGTTGCAGCTTCTTCACTAGGTCTGTGGCGAATAAGCATTTAAAAAACAAAATCAGCACAATCACAACATGTTGCAATCAGTCCATTGCTTGTGAACTTCTATCATCCCTCTTAAGAGAGCAACCTGAAAAGGAAACCTAAACATAATTAAAAGATGAACAAAACTATGATGTCATGGTGCAAATCATAATACTGTGAACCTGAGGGTAGGATTACTGGGTCCATTACTCGGGTGGCTTTCGGACTGAACAATGCCCCCAGAGCTGCAGAGTGATTAGAAATGGAACAAGTTGAGGGCCTTAAGCCGTGGGGCGCAGGCCGTCAGTGGGAGCCCCTCTGAAAGGTAGCTCAGCAATGGAGTCCAAATATAGTCGAAGCCTTTTCTGGCGTCGTCAACAATGTCAGCCATGCGCTCCAGCGCCAACGCCCGCCACAGCCTCGCATGCTATTGGGTAAGAGATGGTGCTTCCTGTTTTTTCCATGCAGCAGCCACTGTCATTTTGGCTGCCCCTAGACAAAGCCACATGACCGACCTATCACTCTGTGTTTGGCGTTTCAAGGAAGGATCCCGTATCCCCAGTAACACGTGTTCCAAAGAGCTGGGAAGAGGATAGCCTAGGATAAGTTTAATTTGGGATAAGACCTCCTTCCAGAAAGGTTGAATGGACGGACACTCCCACCAGATGTGCCGGAAGTCGCCTAGCAAGCCACAACCCCGCCTGCACCTGTACGACGCAGTGGGAAAAATCTTGTTGAGTTTCTGAACGTATAGGTACCAATCATACATTAGCTTATAATGTGCTTCCCGTAGGAACATGGAGAGATTGTATTTCCCTATATCCCTACTGACATGTTCCCATTGCTTGTCCGCTAATGGGGAATCCAAAAGTGAGTCCCAGAAGCGTTTAAAACGCGGGGTCGATCTAGGGCTCAGAGTTTGTATAAGAGCATACAAGAAGGAGGAGATGCAACCCTTGAAGGTGGACCCAGATTTGGCAAACTTCTCAATGGGGAGCAGAGCCTTGGTTGCAGCCAACCGCATCAGGGGTTGCTGAACCCAATGCTTCAGCTGCAAGTAGTGGTATTCTTCTTTGGCAGTCAGCCCGAATTGTGTTTTGCATTCTTGGAAGTTAAGGAGTTCTCCTTTGTCAAATTGTTGAGAAATCATGTGGCACCCTCCCTCCCTCCAAGCCTCAAAAGGTCCTTCCTGAAGTGCTGGGGGAATGCAGCATCATAATGGATAGGTGTATAAGGGGAGGGGGAAGGTCGTAAGGTGTAACCTTTTGGTAAGGACATCCCAAACCCTTAAGGTGGTAGAAGTGGGCGTGCTGATATAAGCGTTGAGTGGTCTGTCCTGTTTTGGTTTCCATAAGAGATCCCAGATGGTGCGCCCCATTACCTGTCTATCTATGTTAAGCCAATGCTTTTCCAAGGCTCATGTGTGTGCATTTGTTGTGACATACCGACAACCATTTTTGAATCAGAATACAAACAACTCGTCCAAAAACAACAGCTTGGCACTTGCCTTTTAAAGGCAAGGCCTGTTGGCTTTGCAAATGCTTGTTGATACCTTGCATATTGTTAGAGGGTTATGGGCATTTGTGGAGTTTTTTATTTAGTGGCAGGCACATTTATTGAAGCTGGTGTAACTTCTCCTGGCATAAGAATGGTTGCTGTTTTTTATATTAAAGTAGGTATACTCTACTGTATCAGACACTAGGTTATTTATTGAGTAGCTAAAGTCAGTCAATCTTTCTGTTAGGTGCAAAAATGTGCAAGGCCCACGTAAACATTTCTAATGCTGCATGTAGTGTTTTGATCACTGTAAGTAATCAACATTTTGGACCTCATATAAAGATTAGAGTAGTGAACATGTCATCCATCATAATGGATGAGGCAATATCTTGGCTACATATGCAAGGTAAGGTCTATCTTATTAAAGACAGTAACCATTCCATAGAGTTTTTTCCCCTCCAAGGCAGCTTTCATCTCTACAACAAGAGCCACATTGCAGAAAAAACGTTGTTGCAGCAAATTTACCAGGCCCATGTTGCATGGTGTCACCAACCCGTTTACAAAAATACCCTCCAAGAGTAGATTAACCCAGCCTCTTCATTCCTTCAAATAAATATTACAAAGTGAATTTATGGATCTGGTCAAAGCAAGCAGGCCTGCCGGCAGCCCTTCTGATCTTTGTCCACAACAAATATTCCAGAACATTTTTCTAACTACCTCTGCTGCCACAAAAGTAAGAAGAATCATCAATAATTCCTTAACTACGGGAATCTTTCCAAAAGGCCTAAAAAACGGCATACATACGCCAATTATTATTATTTTTTATTTTTTTTAATTTATTTTGAAATAAACATTCACCAGTACACATTTATTACATCGTAGACAGTTCAGGTATTTAGCACAGTTAAGCATGGAATATCTTATCGATTTTGTACATAATCAATACTCTTGTAACTGAGTTACAGGCACATAGTTCCCAAATGTCGCCATGAACTATAGACCGCTGTCCCTTTGAATGCCTTTAATCAGTGACATCCCCTGGATCATTCTCCTGTGGGGGTTCGCATATATTCCCACGAAAGGTATTCCAGCTACCCCAAATCTTGGTCCATTTCTTAGGGCAACCCCTGTGTATATACACCGCCCTCTCCACGAACATTGCAGCATCCATGTCCAGGCACCAATGTTGCAGTGTAGGAGCTTGCTGCAATCCCCAGTTGCGCGCTATGTTCCGTTTTACCGGCGCCATGCCCATGGTAATCCAGTCCTGCTGTATGTGAGTAAGATCTGTGGGATCCCAGATATTGATCAAGCATTGCTTGGGTTCGGGAAGAACCTCCACCCCCACGGCCCGTGACATTGTGCTCATGACCGCCCCCCAGTATCTCACAATCATGGGGCACTCCCAAATAGTGTGGAAAAAAGTTACCAGTGGCCCGCATTGCCGGAGGCAGAGTGGTGTGTCAGCTCTTCCTTTTTTTTGTAGGAGTGTTCGAGAATAATATATTCGATGTAACACTTTCAATTGTATTAATCGCAGTTTGGAGGGAATCGCTATCTCCCGAGGTGACGACAGCGTCTCCTGCCATTCCGCCTCCTCCAGTGTACCTAGATCCTGTTCCCATCGTACCCTAAGACCCTGCATGGGGTCCGGCAAGTTGTTTATAATTTTCTTATAGACCATAGAGATGGCTTTCTTACTTAAATGGTCTGTGAGGAGGTGATCCTCCAAGGGCGAGGCTTCCGGGAGCTTTGTGCCTGATGGAATAGCATTCATGAGTGCGTGCCTAATTTGAGCATATCTAAAGGTCTCTGTCAGTACCAACCCATATGTTGTTTGTAATTGAGCCAGGGGGTCCACCTCGCCCTTCTTCCAAAGATCCCCAATCTTGGTGATGCCTATCAGATCCCACTGTCTGAAGCCCTTTGTGTTTTTCAATTTGCCGAGGCGCCGGGCGTCCCATAGTGGTGTGGCCTGTTTCAGCACTCCCTCCCGCTCCATCTTGTGCTGAGCTTCAAACCATATTTGAACCGTATGCGACGTTGGACCAGTGAGTGTAAGCCGGCGTACGTTATTGTAAAGTGTCCCCATGATCCCTTCCTTGTCGAGGAGATGTCTATACATACGCCCATTATTGAAGAAAACTAACCTGGTCCAGCTTGACCATGACAACCACAGACCGATTACAAATGGACCTTTCCTGGGCAAACTGGTAGAAAGAGCCGCTTTTAGCCATAAGTCACAATTCATTGAAGATAACTCTATACTGTCCGATTTCCAAATAGGATTCTGTCCAGGAAGAGGCACAGAACCTGCCCTCATCTCCATCTGGGATGACCTTAACAACAAAGTAGACCGCGAAGGAGTTGCTGCGTAACTTCTCTTGGACCTCTCAGCTGCCTTCGACACGGTTGACCATGACACTCCGGACTCTACGGACATGACTCTACGGAGCCGACATAGAGGGGACTGCTCCAGACTGGATCACATCCTACCTGCGCAACAGAACTAATGTCATCCATGCTCCCCCTTTCTCATCCAAACCGTACTTCATAAAAGCTGGGGTCCCTCAAGGCTCTATCATCTCACCCATGCTATTCAACACCTACATGAAGTATTTACTGGCAATCAGTGAATTTCAGCTCACATGTTATAACTATGCAGATGGCACACAAATACTCCTTAAACTGAAAAGCCCTAACGACATTGGAAAGTCACATATCTGAAGTTGCCTCAAAGCCGTTGATCAGTGAATGACATGGAGCCATCTCAATATGAATGCTTCCAAAACGGAAAGGCTCACATGTGTCGATTGGAAAAATGATGACCCACTTTGCCCCTGGCCTGACGATCTGGGATCACCTCCTAAAATATCCAAGGAAGTAAGAAACCTTGGACATACCATGGACTCCCAAGTTATCAATGATGCCCGAGTGGACAAATTAGCAAGATCAAGCTTCATTACTTTGATAACTCTGCGACACATCGTCACCAACCTGTGATTTCCACAAAAGGTCCAAGCCTATCTCTCCTGTACTGTCTAAACTTGATTACGCCAGAACTCTGCTGCCAGACTACTCCTATGTGTAAAGACACAAGCTCACATCGCCCCTGCCTTGAGGGCTCTACATTGGTTAGTGGAGGAGTGTGGCTCAATGGTTAGAGCGGCAGACCCTGAAGCAGAGTTCTGGCCAGGGACCAGGGTTCAATTCCTGCCTCGGCGGGGCTTGGGCTCAATTTCCTCGGACCTGTCTATTCTCGCCTCGGTGCCTATTCTAATCACGGGCCCCACGCTGCAACTCTGGGCAATAGCTTGCTTAGCCTCCACACCGGCCCCAACAGCGCTAAGGATGACTGGCTTCACCCTGGGGGTGCCCAAGAGTGGACACTTCACAGGGAAAGCCAGGAGGGGTTCCACAGCGGTATGAGTATCAGCGCCAGGAAACCGCAAAAGGTGACACCGCAAGGTGGCCGTCTGGTGACAGTGCGCTCTATAAGTACCTTGACATTTACATTTACATTTACATTTACATTTACTGGTTCCCAGAATATCCACATTTAAGCTGCTTTGTATGAGCCAAAAAGCAATACATGGAACAGGACCGCTTTTCATCAGGAATAAAATCACCAAATACATTCAACAAAGGAACATCCGCTCCAAATTGGCACCTCGCCTTAAAATCCCACCATACAAGAAATAAAAGACAGGTAGCACATCTTTCTCAGCAGCCAAAATTTGGAATTCATTACCGCCAAACATAAGATCCATAGATAACTATCTTATCTTCAGAAGACTACTCAAGAGTTGGCTCTTTCCTACAAAACCACCATGGTTAGACACATATGTACAGCATATCCCTGTGTATATAAACATTTAATTTGATTATATGTATGTATGTGTATTTCGTGATATAAATATGTAAAATAATATGTACTTATCTATTTATATATTTATTATTTTACTCCTAGTGTAAAAAAAAGTTTACTCTCTCCAATGCAGTGCCCTAAATTTCACCCTATACCTCTCTCAATATGTCATCTACCTCCACTCTGACTCATCCCAAACCTCATTCTACTACCATGATCTCCAAAATACCCATTTCTAGACTATCCCCTCCTCTATCCCTCCGTGGATCACCCCAAACCTCATTTTAATACTATGATCACCCAGACAACCCTTCTGAATTCTTCCCTCACTATCCCCCTTTGACTTATCCCAAAACTCATTTTACTATTATGATCCCCCTAATCCATATCTAGAGATATTGTCCTCCTTCATCTCTCCTTAGACTCAGTTTTGAAGTCCTGCCTTTTTCGTTACTGATTCCTGGACTCTCTCCGGTCTTGCCCGACTTACTTACTCTTATTTTTTGGCATACACTTAATGAACTCTTCTTCATGCCTGGTCTTCCTGGCTTGATACGTATCCTTAGACCTTTTCTTCCCCCCTTTACCTGCTTTGCTCCTTGATCTTGTTTTCCATGTTTTATCTTGCTCTAGAAACAGAAGCATTTTTTCTTGTGCTCTATTCAACCGATGTATTTTTAGGTCTTGCCTAGCGACGCAGCGCATGCGCTGCTCACCTTGGCGAGATCTATTGTTGTCGGTTTCTTGGCCGAAGGGGGACAGGAGATGTGCAAGCGCCCGGACAGGCGTTTCAGTACAACCCGGACTGGAGATGTGCTCGCGCTCATGTGCTCATGAGAAAACGCAGGCAGCTTGTTCTGTGGCTCGTGAGGTTATGCTTCTAATGTGGAATTATTTATCTTCGATGGACTTTGGACTGCTGGCACGCAAGGATGCACCAATGAAACCTGTTAAAGCAACGTATCTTGCGTGTGGAATAATAAAGTTAGTCTAGTTCGCAGAACTTTCTGTGATTGGTGAAGAGCATCTAGAAAGTAATCTGCCTCCAGAGGGCAGCATCCTCCTATCCTCCCAGAAATCCACGCACTCCATCACTAAATGCGGCAGTCTCACATTCATAAAACCGTAGCCAGGTGCAATTTTTGTTGGTGGTAAATGTGTAAAGGAAGGAAAAACGTTGACCGGGTGGTACATTATGGATGTGGTTTCTTGTTTAAATTATGTTTCAACTTCTCAAAGAGAGATTTCACGGGCAATGCCGCCTGCAGAACGGAGATGATCTTATCAAGCAGGTGCCCGACCTGAATAAACAATTATGGGCAATTAACGGGCTGTTAGGGCACGCTCATTTCTAAACAACAACCAGATACGAGTAAGTGAGTGGAAGGAAGCGACGACGGCTGCAGGAAACCAGTCTCCGGGTAACCGCGGCACCGCAGCTTTGTTTTGAAATATTTTTTTGCCATTCATCCTGCCCATACTGTATCATTCATAACCTGAGGGCGGATTTCAAACAGCTGGTAAAAAAAAACCTCTGGTCGGCTCAAGGCGAGGTACAATAATTGCTACTATCGGCGGTGTACCGCGCAGTGCGAGAACCGGCAAAGTCAATCGTCTGGACTGCTTGCTGTATTATGAAAAGTGTTTGCAGGGAGGGAGGGGCTTGATAGCCGCAGTCAAGGCTTATTTTCCACACACTAATTGCCTCATTATAATTCCTCCGGATAGATTGTCCTAATCTTTATCAGTGACTGTGTGCCTTTGCTTTCTGCACTTTTAATTGAAGTAGAGCCTGCCTTCCTCGAAGGAAGCATGTACGGAACTTTAGGCTGCTGGCCTCCTGAGATGCCGTGACTGTGTGTCTTCGCTTTCTGCACTTTTAATTGAAATAGAGAATAGCCGTTTTTCCTTCTGCCTGAGCATCTCTAACACTCCCGACCACAAGATATGTATTTTAGAAGTGGGGTGTGCAGGGGGGACTCACTGCATACCTGAGACTGCACATTCGACAGCTCTTCTCGAGAGAGAGAGAGTGCGGACAGACATGTACAGTGCCGCACCGAGAGGCCTCTTGGCACATGTCCACACTCTGATGTCTGCAGCTCTCATAAGGTGTAAACTCAAAGGCTGCATCGAACTACTATTCAACTGCACTCTACAAATCTCACATATTTAACCGCAGATTCATTCACTTTCTCACGCTCTCTTTCTAAGTGTCTCTCTCTCAAAATCTCGCTCTACCATCCTTCCTCTTCCTCTCCCAATTTATCAGTCCACCCATGTCTCCCAATCTCTCCCTCTCTCTAGTCCCTCTCTCTTTTTCACATTTCCCTATCCCTTTTCCTAATCTCGCTCCCTCTCTTTCTGTCTCTCTCACCTTACCCATCCCCTTGTCTTTTCATCCCACTTTCGCCCTCTATCTCTCATATTTAACCCACCCATCCATCTCACTCCCTCTCTATTTATCTTTCATGTTACCCACCCCGTTGTATTATCTCTCCCCCTCTCTTGCTCCCTTGTCTTACTCCTTCACCAAAGTCGCACCATCTATGTCTCTCTCTCCTTTTCTTTCTCTATCACCTTACCCACTCACCTGTCTTCATCTCTGTCCCCTTTCTCTCTCACGTCTGTCTTCATCTCTCTCCCCTTTCTATCTTGCTCTCTCTTCGTGCCCATCCACCCATGTAGCCCCATCTCGCTCTCTGTCCTTAACATCTCTTGTTTCGTCTCATCTGTATCTCTATTTCTCCCATCTGTGCTTTCCGTATCGCTCTCTCCCATCTCACATCCTCATCTCGCTCTTTTGTTTCTCTGTCTGCCTCTTATCTCCATCTGTCCATCTTTCTCTTGTTTCTATGTCTGACACCCTACCTGCCTCTTGTCTCCATCTATCCGCTGCCCCCGTCAGAGCACTTCAAATGCTTCCATTTTCCAAAAATGTAAAATAATTATTTAATTCAAGCTTCCTTACAGGGGTGAGGCAAGAGACACGCAAGAGTGTGTGCATGTATATTTGCGAGTGCATGCATGTGTGTCTGAGTGTGCACATATGCACAGGCATGTATGAGTACCTGTGTGCTTGTATATATGTGCATGCATGTGTGAGTGTGTAAATGTATCTCCTCTTGGTAATGCTGTATATGTATGTGCATGCTTGCTTCTGTGCATGTCTATGTACATGTCTGTGTCTGCTTGTATGTGCTTATGCCTGCATGCGTGTGTGTATGTGAGTGTGTGTGCATGCTTGTATGGTTGCTTCTCTCTGTGTATGCGGCTGCTGGTGGCTGTTTCTAAATGTGTGCATGTCTATGTGTACGTTTGTGTCTGTGTTTATCTGTACATGTACGTTTGTGTCTGTGTTTATCTGTGCTTGCATGTTTGTATGTGTCTATCTGTGCATCTATGTTGATTTTGTAGTTTTCTTTTATTGCACATAGAAGGCCCAGGGAACGGGTGCGAGTGCTTTACTAAAAACAATATCTGTGACAGTAACTACTGGCTGGGAAAAGATTTACAGCATTAATCCCAGTTTAATACTTGAATTCAACAATCAGCAACTGTATGGTGACAGATTAAACTTTCAAGAGACCATGCCAGTGCTAAACACCACGTGTCATGCTTTTTTTTTTGCTTTCGTTTGAGCTACGATGTGTTTGTTGTGTAATGTGAGATTATGCAGTAGGCTGTGGATTCTGTGTCATGTTTGTGAAATACATAGTCCTGTTTAAAATCTGGCTTCAGAAGCATATAATTGCATTGTTGTTCCTTTTTTTCCCGAAAAGCATATGATATTACTCTTGTCTCCCCTCCCTCATAACCTATTTCCCATTTTCTGGTTCTCCAGCACCTCAAGGTGATACGAATGGCAATAGCGCTTTGCAAATATCATCACTCCACTGCATACAAAAACCAAAAGTAAAAAACATTGTCATTTCTAACACCAAGAGCTCTAGCTTTCAATATGCGAGACCTATTGCATTGCAAATGCTTCTTCAACATGCGATTGTTTTTCTGCCCCAGAATCTAATTGTAATTTTGTAACCGCTGTTTTGACGTTTTAACTTCCTTATGTAAAGCGCTCTTTTACCCCCGGGTCTAGCCAGCGCTAGCGTTCTGCGGAGTCCAAGAACCATTGGCCGTTGCCCAGTGGAGCTGTCTTATGAGTCTGGCTTTGGTTCACCCCTCAGCCGTCACCTACCCAGCCGGACATCGGACATTGTTTTTAACGGTTCTTCACGGTCTTGTCTGTCTGTTTCTTTTTTGCTCCGACTGCTTTGTCTCCCCTGAAATACTTTAGCCCTTCTGATGGATACATCTGCCAGTGGATTCCTCACCCTGTGAATATCCCCTGCGCCAGCAACATTCAAGGTGAGGAATCCACAGGCAGAGACTGTATCCACCAGAAAGAGCGTTACCGAAGGTAAGTAGCTTGTTCTTCTGGTCTACCTGACTCTATCAGCATTGCTTCCCCTGTTTACCTTTCCCCCTTTTCCTTCCATTCCTCATAGAACGTGTTGTCTTGGCTATACTGCGAGCTAATAACTTTTTGTTATTGTGCATCTCATGTTCTTCTCCTGTGCCTATACTTGTAACTGTAACTGATGTAACTTTTGTAACTATAACTGATGTTATTTTTGTAATCTGTAACTCATTGATCCTCATGTAAAGCGCTCTGATACCTCCGAGTCTACCCAGCGCTATATAAAATGTTTTCAAATCAAATCAAATCACAAACCTCATCTTACTACTATGATATACACTTTCTAGACTCTTCCCTCTTCTATCTCCCCATTATCCTTTTCAATTCAACTAACAGACTGACATGCTCAAATTAACTCAGATTTCACCTTACTAATCCACCACTAACCCTTTTTGTGTTCCGGAGTAGCGTGCCACTCACCGAAAAGCACCTTGATGCCTCAGTAAATGCTATCTATTTAAATACAATACAATATCATTTTCACTACGATACGAATATACCTTTCCAGAACTCACGGTCTAAACTCTGATATGCTGGATGTTTTCTCACAGCATGTCAGGGAAACTTGAATGGCATTTCCTATAAAGTCTGCCAAGAGATGTTTGATTGTCCTCCTCGGTGTGGAGACCACCATAAAAGATGCCACCAGGGACCTTAAATGAGGCAACCGGTCAAGTACTTTATTGATCAGCTTCCATATAGTCTGATTGTCAGTCGTGGTGGCTGCTGATCTTGAATCGGCCCCGCTATCAGGGCAATGAGCCTTTTGCTGCCCTCTTAGTAGAGTGATGGAATGCTAAAGTGGCAGGTTTGACTTTCACCATTTTTTCACAGAAGTCCTGTTGTATAAAAGCTTTTTGTACTTAAAGTACACATCAAAAATATGTTGCAAGAGTATTTTTATAACACTGTTGCTATATGATTTCATGTCATGAGGACAATAAGTTTTTAGCCCGCACTTTTCTTTCGAATGCCAACTGTAGAGGTCAGTAAAATTAACTGTTTTAAAAATCTGATATTGTATCACAGAATGCTTGACCATCAATCCCTCTTTGTTGCTGGTGGGTCGAAACACCGTCGACACCATAAAACACCTTATACAATGTCTGTAATGCCAGCATTGACCATGTAAAGGTGTCCCTTGCGATTTGTTTACTGTTTACTGTATTGATTATTTTTGCATTAACAAACCGTGAGCTTTGCCTGAGCCTCCCTTGAATGTTCCCTATATGTTTGATATGTTTGTTGTTATCTTTGATTTTGTAGTAGGATGCAGGCTTGTGACCCACTTTCAGTATTTTTGTGTGTACATTTCCTATAATTCTCATGATTAAATATTAAACCTCTGTCCGGCTGGACAAGTTTACTTAATATAGTACTGACTGGGTCTATATTAATTTGTGTTTGACTAGCCCTAATTCCCTAGCGACCACTGTAGTGTAAGATAATAGATTCCCAAGGTCCCTGGCTGACTCCTCTTGGGTCCCCTTGTTGTTTATAAATATAGAAGAGTCCATGCAGCCATCTGCCTAGAGAGATGACTGTTCTTGAGTTAATTCTCAAAGAACTAACGGCCCGGTTTAGAGTTTGACGGACTGGATACTCCATCGCAAATGCAACAGAGTACGCTCGCCAACAAACTGAAGCCCCGCCCACCTCATTAACAGTCTAGCGGGTCTTCAGTATGTTAACAGCGGAGACTACTTCTCCGCTGCCAACATACATCTCCGACGGCCCAACAAAGCCAGGGCCATTAAAGGCTTTGTCATTTGGTCGCCCACCCTATTTTGGGTGGGTTACCAAGTGGCAAGTTTTCACTGTCTGTCACCGCCAGGTAAGACCTGGAGTGAAGGGGCAGTGAAAGCTACAAAAGGACCCCCATGCCATAGGAGAAACCTCCCATGGCGAGAGAGTCATTGTTTTTTTTGTTTACTTTTAAAAACTAAATTCCACTTTAGGATTTCGTTTTTGAAAATAAAAAAATGTTGAAACGTCGACATTCTGCTCTGTCATGCTTTAAAAGTGAAAGGCCCATTCCCCTCCTACCTAAGTAAAGGTAAAAATGTCCTCCTGGGTAACATCCTTGGGACATCTCTGATCTGCCCAGTCTCTGCCCTCCCTTATCCAGGTGAAACTCTGTAAACCTTAGTCTAAATCTAGGTGAAACTTCTGCAGGATTTCAAGCTGCTGAGATCCGATGAGTTTGTGCGTAGCCTGACACTCTTCATATTGTCAAGCAGCCGTAAGTCTACTGTTGTTAGTGTTTCCTTGTCCAGCTGGATCTCTCCTCAATTTTGATACCACAACTTTGAGACCTGCTTCCCCTCTGGTTCTCGCAGATGAGTGTTGTATATAAAGTCTTGGATTTCTTTTGCTTCTTCACTCCCAGTTCAGTGTCATTTGTTGAGCTCAAACCCTCTCACCTTCTCCTACCTTGTGGGATGCATTGGAGCTAAGGCTTCACCGACTCTGTTTTTTACTATCTAAAGTGAACTGCAGAGAGCAGTAGTGAGTGGGCAGGGCATCTCTACCCACCAACTGATGACACTCAGCTCTACCTCAAAGTTTTCTCTCCTTCTGACAAACTGTGTTTGGGTCACTGCCTTGGTTGCATTGAAAGTTGAGCAACACCCTTTCTGCTAGATCGATTCCCATTCAAGTGCAAATTACTTGTAACGTCTTCCCTAAAAAGATCACTTTAACACAATCCCGGTTGGCTGGTTATCAATTGCATCCGTCCAGCTTTGGTCTGAGGACCCTTGTTTGGTGGCTCTTTTTGGTTTAGGCCTTCCTGTCAGGTATTATGAAACATGATGCCCCCTTCAAATTGAAACTCCTCAAGCAAGCCAAATTTCTTGTCTCTGCCCACACCGTCATTTATTCTTCCCACGTAGATGGTGGCATTCCTCGTTGGTTAGATTGTCCTAGCTATGCCTGCGTGCCTTACCTGATTTCTTCCACACTGTAGCATGGTTGATGGAGAGTGCTCAGAAGTTCCGCCATATCTCCTGCATTTTACGAGGCTAACATTGGATACCTCTGACGGATTTCGTCAGCTAAGTAGTTCACAATCCCATCTTTATGAAATGCCTCTCACCAGGAAGTCCAAAACTCCCAGTCTTTCTCCACATTCAAACTACAGTTCTGGATCAATCCCTCAATGCTTGCGCTTGGGGCTCTCTCTTTCTTTCTATTAGAAACTTCTAAAGACACATCCCTTTGCCAACTAAAACCCAGCACTCTTTTTTCATTTCTTTTAATGATTCTATCAGGGTTGTTGTATGCTGGACTGTGACTAGGTAGGACAAAAGGTGGCCTCCACCTCATGTACCTTTTTTTCTAGTTTTCACATATTTTAGATTGAGGTTTTTCCCATGTAAATTGTTCTACTGCCTTTTTGATTACCTTTTCACTAGTTGAATGATTAAATAGAATAAGATCCCCAATGAACGGCCATGACGTGGTAGAAATCTATTGCCTGACTCCCCGTGAATGGGTTCACCAGTGCAAGGATCCGGCGGTCCTCGGTAAGGTGAAAGGTTTGTTGAATCTTCATACTCCGATGCCCCTTTGTTTCTGCCTCCACTCCCAGCCTCATTCATGCCTCATCACATGGGCTTGCTCCATCTGGTGCCTAGTTACATGACCCTTACTGAATCCGTTCTCTAGTTCACAAGCCCTTACTGCCTGTTCACTAAGTCTTGATCTGGAAACCCACCCTTGTTTTGTTTAGACATTGCGTACTGTTAATAGATACCTCACCGCTTGGTGCTTTTACAATGCATATGTTTGCCTGGTTTTCATTTTCTAGTTGATCATATCATCCTCAATTTCCCTTTTCCTTAGGGTCTGTTGTTTAGCCTTTTGCTTGGTTTATTGTGTAATTATTCCTCCTTGTTTATTGTAAAGATTGCATGTATGTGCATTTCCTGACACTACGTAAATCTCAACGCAGGGCACTCTGACGCAATTGGAAATAAATAAATAAATAAGGTGCTGTGGGGATCGATGAGCAATAGCTGTGATCTACCCAAGCCACGGTGTTGACTTGGATCATTAGACAGGAGTGTGTAGGAAAGACCTTTTACAGCAGGAGAATGGCTGTGCATGTGCATTGGTTACTCCTGAAGAACCATGCAACAGCCCGAACTTTGAATCCGTGAAGCGCCAAACCTCACATAGACTGAACGATTACTTGTGATGGTAATGTGTGACGCTGTCTTCTATACTATTGTAGAGTTACCAGACTGCCTCTTACTGATTGTGTTTCTCTTTTTCTTTTGAAGATGGATCAGAGGAGAGCAATTTATATACAAATTCAGCCGGATCGGAGGCAAGCACGCAAACGATGGCAAATGGTGGCACCGCAAGAGGATTGGCCCTTACTTTCCACCTATAAGCATCAGCGGCTTGAAGACCTTCTTCAAAGATCGCAGCTGGCCTCATCCAACCGAGCCATGATTCTTTTATTGTCTGTTTTTAGACTGGGACCTGAAGATGCCTGTCTGGACCACTCGATACTATCCCATCCTCAGGAGTACAAATATGCATTACAATCAGCCACGCTCTGCTTCCATCACTGACCAGATGTATTCTTGCCCAACGGAGCTGCTATGTTATGATCAGGGACCGAGCTAACCAGCATATTAGTTATATTACCCCTCAATATGAATACAAATATGTTCCCCTTGTGGCTTCCATCATGGCCTGCAGGAGGCGTGCTCTCCATAAGCATGCAAAAAATAAGCAGCAATTTGTTAATCAGTTTTTAGCATTACAACAAGGAAAATAATACCCTTTTGCTTAAATAGCGCAAAAGGCACAAGCTTGCTCTTTACCACGTGTGACAATTTAATGTCTTAATTTCCAATGAAGAAATTACCTTTATGTGGTGGTGTCCAACCTTTAATCATGTGTCCACATCTTTCATTCTATAATTCTCATTTGGACACTCTGACCCAAGTGTGCAGGGAGCCCATCAAACTCTGGGCCAATCTAGCCTTGTCAATCTTTTAAGTACATGTTTCTTTATAAAATAGCATTTACCCAGTCTCCATCGTTTGAAATTCTACAAATTTTCCCCTGTTTTGGCCAAATTTGGCTCATTTATTTACTTATGGCTATTATGGTCTTGTTGGTTCCAATGCGAACTTTCAATGTAAGAGGTAAGTAGGTTGCATGATATCGAAGTGCTGAAAGAGAAGGTGCCGGCATTACATTTCTTTACCCCACACACCCTCCTAAGTCCTTCATGGAAGAAAGAGACTAAAGCAAGTTTGAAAGGCAGGAAGAGGAAGGTAATGCCTGCCCTTGTCCAGTACTACAGACTTTCTGCCCTTTGGACATGATATCTGAATAGCTTGCACAGGTACACATGTGGCAATGTTGTCCCAGCTCATCAGTGCCAGCATTTCCCTACCAGCTAACTTCCAGTCCAACATTCCAGGTATCCTGTTTACGCCACAGATCTCCAGCCCATTGCCAGTCCTTTGGCTCCTAATTCTTGGAAGCTGCCCCCCACCCATGATGTGTTCAGGGTTTGGACCCTGACTATCCAATGCCCAAGGACTCTTGAGATGATTCTTCTCACAGATGAGTCTGTCAGAAATCATCTGTGCAGACAAATGGGTATCATTTGCAGCCGCCTTCCTAGTCAGCTTGATGACTTTGATGAATTAAAGCAAAAGGTAAGCAATCCCCTCTTTACGCTCTCCCTGTACTCATGACCTGTTCTTCTTCCAGAGGCAAGGAAATGACTCACATCTTCAAAAACAGGTATGTATTGATTCTGAGCTTTTAGGTCTGATGAACCCCTGCTGCCTAAAGCAAGGCTGACATTGAGGGGCATTTGTGTCGACTAAACATGAGTCTAAACCTTAAGTGGCGGCCTTCCCAAAAACATTAGTCTAAGTAAACCATTGGAGGTTGTAGTATTGAATATAAAGGTCACCCATCTTCAACGGTTATATCAGGGTTACTAAGTCATTTTCTTTAACTCAACCCTGGCAACACAGACACGTATTGTCTCCTCTCAGCAGTAGCTCTCATAATCCTCCATCAGGAGCAGATTAATACTGACAAGAGTTGTGAAGTTTTGTCATGTTTCATTTTTTTTTTTGTTAACAGATTTTATTCAGCAATTTCCAAGTACACAAGTGAGACAGTGGGTTTAGAACATACATCGTGTGACCAATAACGGATATCAATAAGTGCGACTGTTGGACGCATATTTCCTGGTGCAGGTTCCATCATGTGTGGTCCATGCGGAAATTGTTAACAAGGTATAGTGTTCTAGTTCGAGTTCTCAGGGAAGTTATTCACTGCGTCGTTATGGCTATGAGATCGACATCTCAATAATTTGTCCCAGTCCGAACTCACTGAGATCGCAACAAACAAGAAGAATAACGTACCCGTCCCTCCCTCCTCCCTATGCAACTCAAGTTTTGTCATGTTTCATTACCCTAGAATCGATTCCTGCTTCCAGTGCAGTCCCTGCAGGTCTATCCCACTGATGACCTCCCTGTGGGTCAGTTGCTCAGATCCCTCATCAGCTGGGTGGGTACTCTGGGTCAGAGTGCTCTTCCCATCTTTCTCCTTCTTCTGTTGATCACAATGCTCTGTACTTTTACTGCCTTAATGATAATGATAATCAGATATCCTTCCAAAGTTGTGCAGTAGGATGAATGCACAGAGGGGACAAAAGGCTGGCCATTTCAAATTGTTTCTCCATCAAATGGAAATAAGATGAATTCACGGAAACATTTGATTAAGCTTTGTGCATTTTTCCACATCCAGGAACACACCTTGTTTTCTGGGGAAAGCGCCCTGCTTCTTCATCTTCATCTTCCAACTGGACCAGCAAGAAGAGTATTTAGGTAATTGTCAGACGGTCTACCAGCACTCTTCCTTCAACCCGAGGGACGCCAACACTTAGGCGGTGCTGTCTTGGTTCCTCTCAGTCTCCCCATATCTCCTCGTAGCTGCCCTTGTCTTTGTGGGCACAGTGGCCGTAGAAATGCTTTGGGTTACTTGTCTGAAGGGAGGACTTTGTGTACTCTTCATATCACTGTCACTGAAGCGCATGTGGACGTTATGGACTAACCCGTCCATGATAGGGTCCTTTTTCAAGGGCCCACAAATAAGATTGCTAATCTCTGTAAAGGTGGCCTGGTACCTGCTAAGTTTATATCTAGAGGCGTAAGTATCAGTGGTTCTCCAAAAGGTCTTCTCTTCTCACTTCCCAAATTATACATTAGAGAGCAAAAGAAGCAAATCTTATTTCAGTGAGAAAATTGACAAAACTTTTTTGAGACCAGGCCTGGGCACACGGGGGTCACGCATGCGCCTCGGTTTTCAAATTATTTTGGTTAATGCGGTGCAAAGATGTTCTGTCTCCTCCCATACCAGAAGAAACCCTTGGAAGACAGTGGATACTGCTGTTGTGCATAGCATGCATTTATTAATAAAAAGGGAAAATCCAGGAGACCTAAACTGGCACCATGTTGTAATCTTACCAAAGAGTATACTGATATTACAAGTTGTAAAGGGTTGTGTTATAGGTTGCAAAGGGGTTGTGTATCCAGTGCTCTCCAGGCTATTTTCTACTGCAGAGTCCCAAATGAACTGATTCTCCCCTGCAAAGAAAATAATTGAAACGAGATAATGATGGAGATGGAATACATCATTAATTTTATATCCAGATACCAATGTTACAGGTTGCAAGTCACTAGCACCTTCTTAGTCTCAGCAAAGCACTCAGAGGTGTCTATATTGAAATGTGATCAGGAGTAAGGAATACTGTACATGGGATTGTTACCTCTACAGGCTCAATTGCACTGATACATTTGAGCATCTTTTGTATTGGGAGTGTCAAAAGGCTTGATGATAAATAATGGATTCATGTTACTTTTGGAAGATTTAGCCCAAACAGAACATATACTGGAATCTTCCATTCTCTCCAACCGAGGTACTCTAATGGGGGAGACTGGGTTCTCACAGAATGGAATCTCTCATTAGAAGTCAAAACAATGTTGTTTTTTTTGTGTGTATGCTCCTAATGTATCTTGTTTTTCTTTTCTGGCTGAAAATAGAAAAAATAATTTAAAAAAAAAAAGAAGTAAAAAAATGTGGTATCTTTGAACTGCTAAAGAAAATCTCCATACAAATCTAGAAGTTTAATTTCCAGTCTATGGTTTTATATTGGTGCCTTCTTTCTTGTTCAATTCTTGTTGACATTTCTTCTACCGCACAAGTTTTATGAGCTGTCCAGAAGAATGTAGCCTTATTGAGCAGTTGAGCCATATATCTCTTTTTGCTGCTGCTTAATTAACACTGGTTACTTGTGTAGACCATCAGCTTATCAGTTTGGTATTTACAAAAAAAACATAATAACTACTAATACTATTCCAAAGAATGTTTCATAAATCCTGTGTCATACTCTTGGGAAAACAAAAAACAGAGCCATTCCTATTACGACATAAGATCTGGGACTGGTCTATCATCCACGGTTAGAGGAGCTCCTCATCTATGAATGCTTTGGAGGTTGCTATAATATATATATATATATATATATATATATATATATATATATATATATATATATATATATATATATATATATATATATATATATATATATATATATATATATATATATATATATATATATATATATATATATATATATATATATATATATATATATATATAAACTGTTATTTCTACAGAATGGCTTTTTATACAGAATATTTTCCCTGTATTGTACTGCCTATATTGTACTGTTACATGTAATTATTCTGTGTTGATAACTGTGTTCTGCTTTTTTATTTACGTACATTGTGGAAAGAACCCTTGCACCCACCAGAGAAATTTAAAATGAAATAAATATATGGATTTTATTTCAGTAGTGTGCTAATTTTTCTGTATCAATCAACTCCGTAGGTTATTGTTATGCTTTAGCTAAAATTATCTCTGAGCCCCGTACTGTTTAGGGATTCTCCTGATACAATCATTCATCCCTAGTCAATATTTTGTGGTGGGCCATGTTGTGGAACACTGCACTTGGCGAACATATAGATACTGCTAATTTTGAGCCTTCAACCAGCATAGCTTGGTGTTATGGAATGGACCCTTATTAGGTTTTGCCTAGGCAGCACTTGCGCTGTCTCTTCGAGACATGCTGTTTCTAGGATAAGGGCTTGATAAATCACCCATCTTTTTCATTGGTTCCTGTTGCTGGCTTTTCATTGGTGAATTCACTTAGTGGTCCCTCCTTTTGGAATTTTGTATCCTCCCATAAGGACTTGCTCTCTTACATGTGTTCTTACTGTTCAAGTTATTTATACTTAGAGAGAACTCTTTTTTTAGTAGGCCTGCCTCTTTGCTCCATAACTTCTTTTTACTTGTGCAATAAAACTTTGTTGCATTGCTTTAGCTCCATGCCTCCCCCTCACCCCTCCCACTTAAACTGCTTCGGTTGCTTAATATCCCTTAATCTCCCGTGCTTTCCCCTCACCTCCCCCACAACACTGCTTGCAGGCCCCACCACCCCTCCGAGGCCACTGCTATTTTGCTTGTTTTTTTGTTACTTTGCTGTTTTGCTTGTTTTTTTATTACTTGGCTTTTCCAATCTTTTTTAGCAATGCTGTGCGGCATGTATAAAGAATAAAAAAATAAAACTATGACGCGGCCGCAAGCGTCATTCTATAGGAGCACGCACCTTTCATGTGCATACCCACAAAAAGATAAGGGCACTTGTTTTACAAAAAAATTACCAATCCAACTCGGTTCACTAAGTAAAACAAGCATTTGCAATGCAATGGGTCTTGCATTAGTGAACAGTAGAGCTATTAGCGTTGCAAAGGATGTTTGTTTGATTTTCTTTTGTCAAAAAATATCCCAGCAATACCATAAGTAATAAAAGAAAATCCACAAAGCAAGGAAAGGGTGCAGTACCACAGGCTGTTACTAGGTGTCTCTATGTAGTTGTAAAGGGACCTTTATTAGCCTTGTAAGGTATTGCACCCTTAATGCAATTATAAAGAGAAAGCTTGCAACTGAGCATACGTTTAATTTTTTTTGTTTTCGGAAGTGAGAATTTTGTTACTTTGCACTTTAAAAATGCACCATTGTTATTTAGTATCTCACTTCCCATAAAAATAAATGGAAATGTATGCTCGGCATGTTTCAGGCAAGGGGAATAACAAGATAAACTGAGTGACTGCAGGGGAGCAAAGCCAGGTGTGACTAAATTGTGGTAGGGGTAGGCCAGTGCCTAAATGCTTCTCATCGTGAACTGCATTAAGACTTCTACAAATACCAAGCATGGTGTGTGTCCTTCAGCCATGCCTGGGAGACTGGTGCTGCAGCTGCTGACTTTGGAGTCAGGACATTCCATCGGTGTTGAGACGGGCATCCTGATCTGCCAGATGCCACAGCTGCATACGGCATCCACAGGGTCAAGATAAGCCCAGAGACTGCCCTTGCCATTCCGGTGTCTCTTATGAACCTGCCCAGGGAAGCCACCTCTACTGCCAAAGACCAGAGCTGCCATGTGAGCCATAGCACTGAAACCTACCACTTGTCAAATTCAGAGCGAGGCCGCAGCCCTGGAGTTCAGGAGCTGCCGCTGTGTCCATCCCACTCTATCCAAAAATACACCAACTGAACACAGGTGTCCTCAGGGCTTTAAAAAGCTGTGGGTGGAACAAGGGACCAGGTAGCAGACAGTGGTCTATAGATCAAACGTAGGATTTCTACTGAGTAACTGCAAAGAAATGAAAGCGACGGACTGTTGTACACACCTACGTCTTGAGGGTGATTGAGTGAACTGCACCAGTGCCTCTTCAGAGCCTTGTCCCAAGTTTCAAGCCCAGGATTACAGATGCTTTGGAACTCTGTTAGCAGGGTGAGGGTGCTGGAGGGTTTACTGCCTCAAGGAATATCATAAACAGGATTAAAGCCCTTGGTCGTATTTGCATATTTGCACTGTGCAGTATTACATAAAGCTGTGTGATAAAAGTACTTTCTTTTAATTCAAAAGATAAGCACTGGACTGGACAATATGTTATTGTATCTGTTGGTTGACGCTTGAGCTCTGAGCTCTTGCCCCCCACACTCTCTTCCTAAGAAGCCTTTGACTGCTTGCCCTCACTACCCTGGAAGTCAAGTGCAGAAATGGTTCACCCAGTTTGCCAAGCCATAGTAGCACCAACCCCATGACACCAGTAGTAAGCCCGTATCTGTCCCCCCAACCCCCAGCGGGGGCTGACATTTTCTATTCTAAGTCACTGCTCCAACAACAACCAGCATGTGCCACCAGTATTTATATAAAATGCAGCCCACGCATATATGGGTGAGACCGTCAAGCCTACAATCGGGCAGATTCTGAAGTTTATATAGCGATGGAGGTGCAATACTGTGTGCTTTCTGTGGGATGGCACACATGGGGCAAACCTCACTGTTAGGTATCTTGTACCTGTACCCGATAACCCTAAAACCCCTATTATTGTGGGAAAATAAAAAAACAATTACATATCCTTGTGTGGCAACATTAGCCTGAGATTTCTTACAATGTGTATATAATAATTGGCAACTCTGTAAAATATGGCAGCCCTGTAGAATGTAGAGAAAGACATAGGACTAGGGTTTACTCAGATTGTGTCAAATATATTATTGACAAAAAGCAAAACACCCCCAAAATGTATTATACACCTCACTCCAAACCTCATTACATGTATGTTGTGTCTCAATACAAAATATAACATTAGTTTATCTGTTGCAGAGACAGTAACGCATGTTTACGCCATTTCAGAATTTGTTTCATCAGTCAAACAGTCACCCCATGTAAAGATATTGTGCAGTCTCTACGCGTTGTGTATATCATGTATTCATTGTACAGTATCAGTTACACTATTCCTGCTAGCACAACGAGTTCCATCTAGGTTTTTCCTCCTAACGCAGCACTATGTTCACTTTCTCTGCAGACCATTCATTTTCCTGGATGGTCACTCTGGAGATGCCTTTTTGATTTATTACATCAAGGACGATATGGTCTACTGAGCAATGCCATTTGTGAATAACAACAACCCTTTATCATATACCAGGATGGGGTACCTCTGAGAGTTCCATTGTAAGTATGGTAACTGCATGAATTCGTACACATCATAGTTGCATTATAAATACAATAAGTAACTATGTTAAAAGTTATACACAATCATCAATGTTGTATTTTTCTGTTGACTTCAGGGCAGTAGCTTCAGGGGGGTGTGACACCACCCCAATAAATGTATTCTTGGCTTGAGAGTTGGGTCTGGGGGCCATTAGTCAGGTCTTCTATGTCTTTGTTGGTTTTTCTGGTCATCCTCGTTTGACTAAAAGGTTGTCATTTATTTTTCAAAAGAACCTAGACCCAGGCCCACCTAATACAAATAAGTGTTGAACCTGTACCTCATGGGAACAGTGTATCCCGAACCTTGGTCATCCCTCCAACCTTCGGTTTACTGTTTTTAAGTGGGAAATTTGCAGTTCATAGCCCTCCAAATCTCACTGACTACGCTACAAGCCTGGTTGACTTCTTCATTTAATTTCCACATACAGCCAGATTAGATCCACCCACCGGAGCAGAGGTTCCTGCACTTGAAGGAAGGCAACGTCATGGGTCAGATCAACCACTAGCACCGACACAAACTGGAACGTAAATATGCCCAGAAGTGGATTCCATGAACTACATTATTATCAGACAATCTATAGATATTTTCCTTCAACTTTTTCATTTGTTTCACACGTGATCTTAACTAGTATATGCTGGTTTTAACACGTGTCAACTCGAATGATAATGAAAATATACTCATATCCTTGTAGTTCCGGTGACGTTGGCCAGGGCAATACATTCTACAGTGACTTCTGCTCCACGTATCGGTGTGACAAATGGTCAGGCACCACACACTAGGCGGATGGTAAACCCTGGGAAGGGCATTTACATATAACTTTGTATAGCACTCATAGTCTGAACTGGGATGGCGAAGTGAGATAAAGAACGATGATGGATTCAACCCAGATCTGTAACTGGGGTGAGTGTCTGAAAAGTTTCAGCACTCCGTTCATCATCTCCTTGTGTTTGCTTTGTTTGCCTTAGTTGGCAGGGTATGCCCAGACGTGGGTCCCTTGCCCACTTTGCCACTGGATTCAAGCTAGCCTGGCTGATGAGGGGAGTTACTCTGAAACCGGTCCCAGGGTGCTTGTTTCTGGTCCAGTGAAGACATGGCTTGGCCATGTCTGACCTGGGGTGGCGAAGTGAGCTAAAGAACGGTGATGGATTCAACCCAGATCTGTGACTGGGGGTGAGTGTCTGAAAAGTTTCAGCGCTCCTTTCATCATCTCCTTGTGTTTGCTAATATATTGGAGGACATGTTAGCAAGATGTGGTGGGTGTCAAATATCCCTGTTGTCACTCATCTCCATATGATCAGATATGGTTCATGAGAGTATACTACTTCATAAAATGTTAGCTAATTAAAGGATGACTCAACATTTTTATTGAAATAATAACGTACGTACCTAATTACTTATATTGAAATATGGATATGTTTGTTTCATTGCAGTTGCTGTCAGAAGTACCTCAGTCATTCAAAGTACTCATCCAGGGATTTGGGAGACCGTATAGCTGCAGCAGTCAGACCCACTAGCATCCGTACGTGAGGTAAGTGCGCCATATGTTGTTGTGAACTATTATTTCCCAAAGAGTTCACAATAACTAATTCATTGTGAATGTGCATTTTCGGATAAAGCCATCTAATGTTGGTGTGTAATATGTTCCCAACATAACCAGTGATGTCTGTGTTTATTTTGCACGTTCACTTATTATTCATGGTGAACATTAATTAAGGTGTCACTTCTTTCTGAAGCTGCTAGATCGACGATCATGCTTCTGTCATACAATGAACGAGCCAGGTTTAGCAGCTGACATCACAGGGATCTCATTACCATAAAGATCTGTGGCTGGATGTGATGAGTGTTATTTTGCATTGCACGTGTTCATTGAACACCTTAATGCTACAGTATGAGCTGTCACATGAAGGATTACACAGAGCAGATTACATATAGAACTTCAGATAGTTGCAAATGAAATTTGTTCAAATGGTTTTGTTGTAGCACATGCTATACCATGGCAAATACTTTATATTTTGCAACCTCTGACTCTCAGATGCTGGGGACAACGAGTAACTTGATGACCATCCACCGGCAGAGGGCGGCAGGCAATCTGAGGAGAGAACCCCATCCTCCTCTAAGCAGCAACGTCAGTGGATGAGAGGGAGTGCATGGTTGGTCCACTGGTTAAAAGACTGAAGGCAACCTTAGGTCCAGCCTGCATTGTACCTCCCACTTCCATTCTGAGGATTGCTGGTTCCCAGCTGTATGCGAACCAGACACAGAATTCACCTCCCCCAACACAACCATTACCTCCTCACAGTCCTCACGTCCGAGGTTGATGTGTTGCTTCTCCTACACACTCCTCCCATGACAGTGCATCCCAGTCCTTCTCACAAGCATCTGAAGGACATAACACTCCTGGTGAGGAGCAGGTGTACCTTAGGCATAAATCCCTTCCCCCACAGTCTCCCACATGCCACCCCTCCCTGTGCTGGTGGACCTGACAGTTATATCAGAGGGAGTCCCATGCGGAGGGGAAATAGCAGATGCTCATGTTGGCCAGTAGGAGGAACTGTTTTTCCAACTAAAGTTTGATGTGAGGCAGGACATTCATGCAATCGGGCTACTCTGCCTCACATTTCAGACTCACTACAGGAAATCCCTCCGACCTGTGTCCTGGACAGTATTCTGAAATCTTGCCTAGCCGTGTCAAGGATGCACAGTTACCAAATATCAATCTGTAGGGAAGAGAGAGGGCAAGACACCATGCCTTGACCATGAAGATGATGAAGGGCATGTTTAAAATGTTTCAATGTCTTCCTTCACGGTCAACATATAGAGGGTACCCAACACACCAACCTGCCCCCCATTCCATCCAGCCATTTGTGCCACCAAATGCATAGGCCCCACCCAAGTGCACAGGCACCCCTGCGCACAGGCACCCACCTCTGTTACACAGGCACACAAACCACTTTACAGCCCCCCATACATGCACGCTCCTCCCCTGTGCAGGCACCCCCCCACCTGTACAGGCATGTCTCTTCCTGCACAGGCACCGCCCCACCTGTACAGGAATGTCCACACCTCGATAGGCACGTCCCTTACCTGTACAGGCACCCCCACCAAATGTACAGGCCCCACCCTCCTCAGCTGAGCTAACTAACCCACTTCCACAGGCAAATGGCACCCACCCACCCACCCATCGGCACCAACCCAGAGTGCGTAATATCTCACAGAGTTTCTCACCACCACATTTGCGAAGACACAGGAGAGACCACCTGTGACCACTGTAAATGTATAAATACTTAAGATATGTAAATAAACTAATATTTTGCACAAATCAATACTTCTATCTTGAGTTGATTCATATTTGATTATGTTCAAATGGCTACTCTGGTTGTAAGATGTGCACGAGCCCTACATGTTGATCTGTAGGATTATCCTTGTTACACGGCACCATGTTGAAAGCATAGCTAAACACCCGCAGATGTAGACTACACTACTTTTAATCCAACGTATGTAATGGAAAACACAAGACAGAGATAGTTTTTAACAATTTTTTATATTGTGATCAGAATCTTAGTTGTAAATTTAATCCTTAAACACTTTTTTAAAATTAATAGTGTCCAATGGAAAGGGAAAAAGGAGAAACAAAATTCTTCAAGCAGAATAGGCAATGACATTTTGAGGGGTTTGGGCAACAAAAGAAAAACATGTCAGGAAGCTTCAGGGGAACCAGCCTATGTACAAGGGTTAAATAAAGTCCACAGTCAAAACGTTGTCGTAGTAGAAGAGTCCATGGTCAACATAAAAAATAATGTCCACCCCCCCCTCTCCCCCGAACCAAATGTAGTGTCCCTACCAAAGTCCAGGCTTTGGGGGAGGGTGGGCGATGCACAGTCACTGGCCATTCTCACTGTCCTCTTTAACGACTACGTCCAGATCCTCCGCACCTGTGGACTCACTGCGGCTGGCCAATGCAGGACCAGACACCCTACAGGAGCGTAACACATGAGGGTTATCATTAGCAGGGGAAAAAGAGAGGGAAGGCACACTTATGGACACTACAACAGTACATCTGATGATGTCCTGGTCTGCCCCTGATCATGTCCAGGTGGTCTTTGGCCAGCCCGGTCCACTGAAAATTAAAACAAACAATTATGTAGACGGTGTACAATTTCTAATAAAGATAGAGACAACATAAAGCAAGTGCTGACATTGTAATTCCTTGATCTCACTAACCAATAATATGTGGTTGGAATCCAAAAGTAAGTGTAATGTCAAGAAATTAATTTAATAAATAAATTCTCATTTTAGGTCAGTATAATCTCAGGCACATCCGGTTCAGGCAAGAGCGGTGGGGCAGAGCGGGACGGGGGAAGTCCACTTACAAAAGGATAGGGGGGTGGAGACACACTTACCTTGCGCTCGCTGCATCGCCGAGTCGGCGATGCGGCGAGCGCAAGGTAAGTGGTTTTATTTATTTCATTTTCCCTAGCCCGTCATATGACGACTCTTCCCACCACCCCTCCCCACTGCTCTCACCTGTAGCAGCTGCGGCTGTATAATCTTCTATTTTTACCAACCTTACCTTCAGCTTTAATGCAATGTGAGGTTCAAGACATTTTCACATAGTAATCTTCCATTGTTATTTTACACGTATAGATATCACACAGTCAGGATGGTGATCTAAAAGTGAACCTAGGTGTATTATTTTATGTGTGGACTTCTCACCCCTAATATGTCTCAACAGTCGCAGACTTACTATTACCTGTCATCTGTTGGGTAGCATAGCAAAATGCACCATACATGCTAAATTTGTTGTACCTATGCAAACAAGATCTTGGAGATAACCTTTGCAAAAATGTGATTCTAATTTTTGGTATATTCCTTGGAAACATTAAACACTGTACGTGGCAAGAGGCACATTTTGTATTACAAGACTGCTTCGTGTTGTACACTGCAAATCATTTCTGCTTACGCAGTACAGTTACATATAAATTGGAAATGACATACTTGCCACTGTTGAGAATATGTGTGCATTTATTACACAGTGGATATGTATGTATCATTTTGAGCGAGACAAGTGACTCGATGTAGGCCTTTACTTAATTTTACAACAAATATTAGTAGTTATGACAAACAACACACACAAAAAGCAAGCATGATACAACACACAAATACTACCATACCAACAATGGACACTGTCAAATTCATTAATTCACCATAGCATGCAACAGTTATAAGGTACTTAGGTCACTTCTCATGATTATGCACGTGCATTTATTCTCAAAAATGCAATTGTAATGAAAATCAACTCATTTGTGTTTTGAGAACTACAAGTCCCAGAATTCCTTCAGAAAACAGCATCCCAATAGCTCCACTGATGCATACACCTTATAATTTTTACAGCCATTACTCATATAAAGTGAATGGTGACAAGACATGCTGATATATCTCTCTAACCACTCACATCATATTTCAAGACACATAATGCAGTTCATGCGCTTACCAGTTCTCTGTTGTTCAAAATCTTTCAAGGAGGGATGGCGGGCTGTCTTCAGGACCCTCCTTTACAGTGGACTCATGTGGGTCACTATGAATGAGGCTGGGAGGACACGCCCATTATGTCTTGGGCCTTGATACGGCCCATCGCTGCAGGTCCTCCCAGCACTTACGGCACATCTTGCCCTGCCGCTGGTACACACCCACTGCACTTCAGCACGCAGCAATATTACGCCAGATTTTTGTATGTACTGCATTGCTCAGTTGGCTACCTGGGCCCCATAAAGCTGAGGGTGCCTATCACACACCCCCTCAGTAAGAATATTCAATTCAGACTCACTGAAGGGGAATGCCCAGTCCCTCAGCCATGTTGGGGGCAGGATAGATGTACATAGCAGTAGGATAGCGGAGGATGTTGCTCTGAGGTGGGGATGGCACAGAATGAACACAAAATGGATACCTTCAACTTCCTGTATGTAATTTCCTGTGTATTTTTATTGGCTTCCAGCGTGTTCGTGGATTCTCCACCACGAGTGCAGGACCTCTGCCTCGAGGGTTGAGCAAAATCTCCGCACACACGACGGAGACTCCACTATCAGGCTAGAAAGCAATGAAAAAAACACAGGAAGAGATGTACAGGAAATTACATACAGGATGTGTAAGTTCACCATTTACATCTCAAACTGCCATTCACTCCTTGTTAATTATCCATAATGCTTGCTGAAAGTATCCATGAGACAGTTACATATAATAATAGATGCATTTTAGTCTTTATTAGTATGTGTGATGCTTTCAGTATTACACACACATCGAAACAACCTTTTACCTTTTAGTTGCGCACATAGAGGCATCCCTTTCTGAGCAAAGGCATTACATATCATTATACAGGTACATTTGCACCATGGTGTATGTATGACAGACAGATAGCTACACTGCCACATGAGTTGCAGCACATGCAAATACAATATATACTTCCTACCGGAACATACAGTTGTTTAATGTTTCGATTCCTAAACGCAACTCGACACAGATACTTACTATTATTCAGTGCTATCTGAGTACATCACATATGCAACATGGAGATTGAATGAGAGTATAGTATTTTACTATAGCAGCATGCTTCCCATCATGAGAAAAAGTGTTAGTAAACTGTAGTTAATGCTGAGTACATTTTTAAACATTTCTAGCCTCACTAAGTCAGCACCACAACTACTGTGTCTCCAAAACTGACATTAAGTTCAAAATGTAATTAACAATACATAGATTGTTACATTTCAGTTATTAGTTGTTTCTAAAATATAAAGTGAGTGGACCAACACGTTTTCAGCACTGCCTGTCAGCACCATGTAACATGTTAGTATTGGCCATTGTCCAAAGTATTGTGTGCCACACAGCAGGTCACATATAAACCATGGGTAAGGCATGACTGTTTCTAGTATGTGTAACCCACATTCTAAAAGATTACATAGTGATGTCATTTGAGATGTCATCAGTGATGTCACTGACCATGTCATGAATGATGTAATATCTGACATCATCAGCAGTGGATTGCGGGCGCGCGAGTTATAGTTAGCAGAACTAACTATAATGGAGGAATTTCAATGGTTTTGTACGAGTGAAATGTCCAGCTCACTATAACACCCCTGAAACCTATGATTTTTTCAGTGAATTTCTAAGGTTTTTTAAATGCTAATTCCTAACTACAACATGCCTGAAACCTATGTTTTTTTCAGTGAATATATATACAGGCCCTGGTCTACCGACACCCCCTCTCGGTCTGGAGTGACGCGTACAGCTAGCAACGAAATGGACAGTGTATTCTAGTACAAACGCGTCACCCCCCCCAGGCGGCTGTATCACCACAAGGATTTACTTTCTGCACGGGGAGAGAGGCTGTAGATGTTTCTACGGGGGAAACAACACGTTTCACTGACTTGATCTTTTTGGATTCATGGCTGATGCCGAGGGAGGTCTGGATTCCATTCGTGGGACGCCACTGGGTGTAAATGTAAATGTAAATGTAAATGTAGTTGAGCTTATATAGCGCACAGCTACCCGCTGTGGGTTTCCCGGCGCTTGCTTAGGGAACCCGTCCTGGTATTCCCCTGTGAGATAGCAGGGTATCCACAAGGTGAAAGTCAGGCATCCTGCCGCGAGGGGCCGTTGTGGAGATTAAGCAAGCTATTGCCCAGAGTTGCAGAGTGTGAACCCGTGAGTCGAGGAGGCACCGGGGCGAGAATTATCGAGTCCGTGGAATTTTTAGCCCAAGACCTGCCGAGGCGGGAATTGAACCCTGGTCCAGGACCGATCTCAGCTTCCGGGTCTGCCGCCTCTAACCCCTGAGCCACACTTCTCCACTGTAGGGGTAACCTCATCTGGACTCCATTCACCATCATGCACCAGACCACGGGCCAGCGCTTGGGAACATCGCAGTGAAACAGAGGAGGAGCTGTTACCATCGTGGGTGTGGCTATCTTACCTCCACGTGATATTAACGAGCTCCTGGTGCAAGAACTGACTCAGAAACCGGGCACTGATGAAAGCCTTACCGGCTGAAACGCGTCTGCCACAGCGTTTCTGTATTCATGCAAACCTGCGCTTCACAGGATTGCTTTGTCAATAAATTCAGTTGCCTTCCCAAGTGTGTGTCGGGCTCATTCAAACTCGGAGTGAGTATTGGACATATATATGTATATATATTACCTACTGGCGGTCGCCAGTAGGTAGTTATAGTTAGGACCACGTTTCCATAGGAAATCCGCAACATTCTATTTTGAATAACTTTTGCGCCGGTCGACGAATCCTTGCGAATTTTTCAAAATAGGTGGGGCGCTATGCTCCGCTCCTACCCTGAAAGTCTCGGGGGGATTCGTCAAGCGGGGGCTGAGATAAAAGGGGGGTCCCAAAACGCGTTTTTCCCATGCATTTTTCCATAGGACCTTTAGACACAGCTACAGCCCGAACGGCTGAACAGAATTACTTGAAATTTGGCAGAGAGGTAGTCCTCAGGTCAAGGAAGTGCCTTTTGTAGGTTTGGTGTAAATCTGTTCAGTAGATTCTGAGAAAATAGCCTTTAAATCAATATATATATCTGAGCCAGCTTACGGTGCGCTTACGGTGCGCTTACCGTACGCGTACGGTGACGTGCGCGAGCGCGATTCTGATTGGCTGTTAGATCTTAGTAAACATTCGAATCGGTCGAAACCAGGAAGCGGCGGCCGCCATTTTCTCTCTCGCACTCAGAGTGTGGATTAAAAAACAAAGGACAAAAACATGTAAAGGAGCTGTTTAGCCAGCTCCAAAGCACCTAGCCATGTTGAGGGAGTCCCCAAAGATCCCCCAAGGCCAAAAACGGAATTTTAATTTTTTCGCTAATTTCGCCGATTACGCTTACCGTACGCGTACGGTAAAAAATTATTGAAAAAAACCCATTATCCACACCCTCCCCACCCCGTGTGCAAATAGCGCCCGAAGGGCACCATTTGCGCATGGCTTAACAACTATTTAAAAAAAAAAAAAATATAACCTTTCACAACGAAGCGCATCATATGTCCTCCATGTGCACACGGTGCGTGAAGCGCATCGTGCGTACATGGCCCATCCAGCGTAACGTGGGCACGCGGTGCGCGTAGCGCACCGCGTGCCCACCGTGCGTGCACGGCACTAACTGCGTAAAGTGGGCGCGTGGTGCGCGAAGCGCACCGCGTGCTCACTGTGCGCGCACGGTGCGCGAAGCGCACCGTGCGCGCACGGAACGAACTGCGTTAAGTGGGCGCGCACGCCACGAATGGCGTAAAGTAACTTAGCATTTAAAAAAACGTACAAATTCACTGAAAAAACCATAGGTTTCACACACGTTATAGTTAGGAATTAGCATTTAAAAAACCTTGCAAATTCACTGAAAAAACCATAGGTTTCACACATGTTATAGTTAGCGGAAATTTTACTGATAAAACACCAATGAAATTCCCCCGTTATAGTTAGTGCAGGAAACTATAACTCACGCGACCGCAATCTTCTGCTGATGACATATGTGTCTTTATGAAAAAAAAATATTTGTAATATATGTATAGCTAAAAATGTATGGAAGAAGACATGGGCAAATAAGTGTCTAAATACAGTATTAGCATCAGCAGAGGATTGCGGTCGCGTGAGTTATAGTTTCCTGCACTAACTATAACGGGGGAATTTCATTGGTGTTTTATCAGTAAAATTTCCGCTAACTATAACATGTGTGAAACCTATAGTTTTTTCAGTGAATATATATATATATATATATACACTTACCTTATTCATACTTACCTGTGTGGTAAAGGCATTTGTTGTAAAAATGTGTGGTAAATGCATGCTTGGTAAAAGCATGCATTGTAATGTCACACAACCCTCAGGGGGTCCATGGCTGCTTAGGAAATGTAATAATATTTCCAGATTGCTAAAGTGCACATAAATAGAGAAGAAAAATGTACAGTTGAAAGTTTTAAAAAGTTCTGTTAAATGTGAATTGGAGGCAAATAATTAAGCTAGTATTCTCAGATGCTTCATGGCAGCAGTACAAGCGTATTGAACAGAATATGGTATCAGGGGTGTAGTGAACCCCCGCTTTAGCAGCTACAGCGGGGGTAGGTATTTTCATATGCCTCTTCTCTCTGCAACTCGGCACTACTATGGAATATAGCGTGAGTAGAAGTGCAAGCAGGAAAGAATGGAAGATGGGTAAATGGAATGGAAGGAATACTCAATAGAAGGAAGGTTGAAAGGAAGGATGGAATGATGAGTGGGTGAAAGGATGAGTGAATTGATTGGTGGATAGAATGATGAAAGGATGGCAGATTAAAGGGATGGATGAATGAGTGAGTGAGTAAATGGATAGGTGGATGGACAGGTGACTAGGATGGATAAGTGGAGGAGAGGATGTAGCCTTACGGCTAGAGCGGTTGACCTCGAAGCTGGGGAACCAGGTTCGAATCTCGGCAATGACGCTCGATATCCTGTGATTCTGGGCAAATCTCCCCGTGCCTACCAAAAATGAACATGTCCATCTGTAACGAAACTGGTGCTCAGGTAAAGCGCTCTGATATCTGATATCCTCGGGTCTAGTTCGCGCTATATAAAACTCTAAAAAAAAAAAAACATTGGATAGGTGGATGGACAGGTGAAAGAATGCCACAGTAGAGGGATGGATAGGTGGATGGGCAGGTGACAGGATGGCAGAGTTAAAAGAGGGATTGGTTGCAGATGAAAGGATGGATGTATGAGTGTGTGAAAGGATGCGTGAATGGACAGCAGAGTAAATGGACTAGTAAATGGATGGCAGAGTGGATAGATGGGATTACAGGGTGGACGGATGGATGACAGAGTGGCTGGATGCATGTGAGAATGTATGAATGGGTCGGATGGATGCATGGCAGAGTGGATGGATGGCAGAGTGGATGGGTGGATGCATGGCAGAGTGTGTGGAAGGATGGATGGCAGAATGGATGGAGGGTGGAGTGGATAGATGGATGGCAGAGTAGATGGATCGAAGATTGAATAGCAGAGTGAGTGGATGGATGTAATAGGGAAAGATAAAATTATGGATTAAGGAATTAATGGATGTCAGAATGTAATGGTGAAATAGTGGATGGAAGGGTGAAACGAGTAGCGGGTGAATGGAAGGGCGAAAGGATGAATGGATAGATGCTTGGGTGGAAGAGACAAGGGAGCTCTTGTAGGGATGGTAGGGCTCACTTGCTGTGTTTGCTTGGTGCCACCAGAGCTGTAATTCAAAGTGGGGGATATTTTAATTTTCTGGCTACTCTCTCTTGTATGGTATGGATGATTTGTGTGTATTGTTTTGCTGTTCAAATCATTGAAATTGCTTATGCCATGGTCCCTAAATTCCACAGATGACTCAGTGGGAGTACCCTGATTCTAATAATGATTCATTGGGGGCCCCCAGACTCCAGCAATGATTAATTGGGGGTCCACAGAAGACAAAAGGTTAAGAACCACGGTCCTAGAAAGTATGTTCCTTAATAACTTAATCTTTGGTGTTTTTTGGGCCTTTAGCATGATTGCCAGTGATTTATTATAGACTTTTCATCATTGGTTGCCACACGTCTCTCTGAGGTGTGCTGGACAGCTGAAGAAGAGAATACTTTCCTGGAACCCCATGGATAGCGTTGCATTCTGCTGTCATTATCCGCCCTTTATGCTCATCGCTCAAGCAGTGGAATCATACGCCACGGCAAAGATACAATGTCCAAAATGAGAGATTTGGAGACTGTACTTTTTGTTCTAGAAAGACATACTTTGAAAAATCGAACCCCTTGCTCCTGACAACAGATCACTTTTAGGCACTGAGTTAAATCCTTATTCTTCCAAGCCTTATAGAACACTGTGGTGCGTTGGGAGATTTCGGGGTGCAGCGCAAGACAACTTGCTATAACAGTAGTGCTATGCAAAAACTGAAGAACAAAATATGAAATAACACTGTTGGTTGAGCATCAGCCAAAGACTTAAAAGTGATGCTCAAAGTACGGCCCGGGGACCACCTGCGGCCCTCCTAACATTCACATGCGGCCCCCGGGCTAACAGCAGCACTGGGCTGCTTTTTACTTCAGGGAGCTCAGACTCAGCATAGTATCTTACGCCGACGACACTTAGCTCATCCTCTCCCTCACCAAAGACCCCACCACCACCAGACACAACTTCCAGGAAGGAATGAAGGACCTTGCATACTGGATGAGCAGCAGCTGCCTGAAGCTCAACTCGGAGAAGACAGAGGGCCTTGTCCTCGGACCCTTCCCTTCTGCATGGGACAACACCTGGTGGCCCACCGCCCTCAGCAGCCCTCCCACCCCCAACGACCATGCCCAGAACCTCTGCATCATTCTCGACTCCTTCCTCTCCATGACCCGATAGGTCAACACTGTCGCCTCCAGCTGGTTCAACACCCTCTCCATCCTCTGAAAGACCTTCAAATGGATCCCCCCGAATCAAGAAAGACCGTCACCCACGCACTCATAACCAGCAGACTCGACTACGGCAACGCCCTCTATGCCGGGATCAAAAATTCTCTGCTCCGCAAGCAACAGACCGTACAGAACACCGCAGCCAGACTTGTACCGGGCATCCCTCGACACAAACACATCACCCAATACCTGCGGAACCTCCACTGACTCCCCGTTGAAAAAAAAGGAACTTTCAAGATACTCACCCACGTCTACAAATGCCTCCACAACAACGGACCCCAATACCTCAACGAAAGAATCTCTTTCCACCTACCCAAAAGAAACCTCAGATCAACCGACCTTGCCCTGGTCGAATCCCCATGCATCTTCAGAGCCAGAACAGGCGGAAGAGCCTTCTCCTACGTTGCGGCCAAGACCTGGAACGAGCTCCCGATCAACATCAGACGTGCCCCCTCCTTGAACATCTTCAAGAAGACACTCTAGACCTGGCTCTTCGACTGAATCGGAGCTGCTTACCTCTCTCCTGCGCGGTACAAAAGGGGGTGGTGATGGACGGAGCATCAGAACCAATCAAACACTCACACCCAGTCAACAGATCCGGGTTTGATCCATCACCGTTCTTTAGCCCACTCTGCCACCCCAGTGCAGACATGGTCATATGCAAATCAGTCTGACCCTGTGCCTCATGGGAACAGTCCAGCCCGAACTGCCAAGCCATACCTTCCCTGGACCGGAAACAAGCTTCCTAGGACCGGTTTCTAGCATTTCAGCCGTCTTCAGCCAGGCTTACTTGAATCCAGTGGCAAAGTGAGCAAGGGACTCACGTCTGAGCATACCCTGCCAACTTATGGCGAACAAAGCGGTACAAAAGGGGGTGGTGATGGACGGAGCATCAGAACCAATCAAACACTCACACCCAGTCAACAGATCCGGGTTTGATCCATCACCGTTCTTTAGCCCACTCTGCCACCCCAGTGCAGACATGGTCATATGCAAATCAGTCTGACCCTGTGCCTCATGGGAACAGTCCAGCCCGAACTGCCAAGCCATACCTTCCCTGGACCGGAAACAAGCTTCCTAGGACCGGTTTCTAGCATTTCAGCCGTCTTCAGCCAGGCTTACTTGAATCCAGTCTCTCCTGCAGCGCCTTGAGACCCTCACGGGTGAGTAGTGTGCTTTACAATTCCCTTCATTGATTGATTGATTGAGCACTAACATTCCGAAAGATGTTAAATAAATGGGGAGCCTTTTATTTAGAAACTAACTGAGTTTAAATAAAATATTCTAATAACGTATCATGCAATATGTAACCACCCACAAAGCCCCACTTCAGGGTCGGATTGGTAAGGCGGACACTCGAGCTGGAGGGAGATGGGCGTCCATTACCTCCTGTTTATAAACAGGCAGAGGTGTTACTCCTTTTCTCTCGCTGGGCCGACCCATTAATGTTTAATGTATGCATATTGAGCAGGGGCAGGAGGCCTGAGCACAAGTGGCCTCACTTGTTTTCAGGTGTGTTTCACCAGTGTGAAATAATTTATGCATTTTTTTAAAGTAAAGTTAAGAAAACATGCCTCTCTCAGAGACCCCCCCCCCCCCTTCTTTTTAATAAAACTTCGCCTAAGCAGTGTTTTGCGGAACTGCAATATGCAAATGTGGGCCACTTTTTTTTTAGCGTGCCCGAGACGATTATTAATCCGAATCCAACCCTGCCCCACTTCCATCCTGCTATCATCAATGCCGCACCGGAGCTCCCCACTTACCACACTTTACGGCCACTCGGGAAACATTTGAGAGTATTTTTAATTCAGTAAAACAAAGCACGTGATGGCACTGAGCAGAAGGACACAGCTGTGCCATGAGCCCTCCATCCTCTCAGGCACTGTAAATTGTGATAGGCGATTTCTTGTGCCATGTACAACGTCATCAGTGGTTTGCAGGATTGCTAAAAGGATTCCAAGCTCATCCTCTAGTGGTGATATTTGAAACCTCGAGAACTTACTTGTCAGTTGTACAAAGCGATGCCTTGAGCGTAAGAACTGAAGGCCTAGTTACTCTGCATTTGTTCAGGATACATATGGGCAAATGGGAAGACCCCCACTTTTTAGGAACGCCCCTCCACTAGCAAAGCACGCTTATGCAAAGTCGTTTTTGTTTTATATATGAAAAAGTTTCACTTTCAAATTACCTTTTTATGTCTTGTCCAAGTTAAAAAGGGATAAAAAAAGAAATACTAAATAATGACTTGTTTGTATTTATACCCGAGTATTCACTAGAAGAGACAATAAGGCAGCCAGCGACATTGCTCACACTTTTATAGCTCCGTCTCCTCTATGTTTAGGGACTCGTTCATGCAAATTTCATTCATTTAAGGCGAGGAGGTGTTTTTTCTTTATCTAGATCCATTAAAAAAAAAACATCTTATTGTAAGAAAGTGTGTCCACACTGCGAAATGCGTACTCTCCATTAAATGGCCCAGTATCATTTATACATGTAATATATATAAAATATGTGTTATATAAAACATGTGTATTGTATGTAAGAGAGCAAAAGAGTTTAAACTGGAAGAACATTTACAAATTCCAAAGGCCTCTTTCTTGTCAAGAGTGAAGTAGAATTCTAGAAACATGAGGTTTTGTCAATATTTTGATTGGATTTCTTATTGCCCATTACATTTATGGAAAAAAAACATTTTTCTTTAGCAAGTAGGAGCCTTACGAGCATTGGACCCAGCAGCCAGGCGAGACATCCAGCAAAGTGTCGATCGCTTCCCCCAGAGCGGCGCGGAGGTGCAGCCACGAACACGCGGGCTCGCCTGCTCCGCTAACACCGCGCCTGGTGCCAGGAAGCGCTGCTGGAGGCGCGCCAAGGCACCCTAGACGTCTACCACCTCGTTAATTTAGAAGTAGCAAATCAGATCTTAATTAGAAAGGAAAACAAGGCCGTCTACGAAGGAAACCCTGTTTGACAGAGTCTGGAAACTGCTGAAGTTGCCTTTTTGAGTGTGGGGTGGTGGTAAGTTGCGCGTTTAGAAATCTGTCCCCAGCGCAAGACTCTTTAGTACCCATTCGAGAATATTGTTAGGTCTCGCCTGACCCAGCGCATGCGCTGGTCTGGCGAGACTTATTGAGAGGGCTCCCAAAAATGCTACCAGGCCAGCCTAGAGCTACAGTGCATGTGCGTGGGCGCGTGTGCTGCGCTTTACCGCGATTACTTTCACTTTCGCGGCCGCTTTGATGTTTGATCGTGATCGCGATCACTTTCACTTTCGCGGCAGCTTTGCATAGCCAATAGGTCTCGCTTTTGGGACCTTATAAGTATTTAGTTATGCAACTGTTGCATGGCTAAACACTTATAAAAGTCCCAAAGACGAGACCTATTGGCTATGCCAATGCTTGTTTTTATTTAGTACTGGTGACTTCAAGTAACTGTGACAAAATGATAACACCTGAAAGACACATAGCAGTCCCACCTCGCCCAAACTCCTGCGTTCCAATGTGCCACTTTTCCTAAGACCTGCATAGTGTCCTTGTGGGACCGTTTCACTGTGCTGGTGGCCAAGTTTGTTTGTAGTTTTCGCACTGCACAGATCTGGCACCCTGTCCACTTAAAGCAACCCATATTGTGTTGGGTCCACAATTCTTTGCATATGCTCTTTCTGATAATGATCTCTTGCAGTAGGCTTTGGCCTTACTTGCACCCTGCTTATTTCTCCTTCTTTTGACTTACAGGTTTTAAACACAACCAGTGGGTCCGTAAGTACGGTTACACCACTGCATGTACAGCCCACCTTAGCGCCTGTGCTGCAAATTATACACGTGGCTTATTTTTGCCACCACTTCACTTTTTCACGCTGTTTGGTCCTGATGAAAGCCTCCCCAATATTTTTTTTGGGCTGAAACATGTCGACCAGACGGACAATGAAGACCAATTACTAGTCTTCTCTTTATCCCTTTTCTTTTTAACTATGTCCTGGGCCGCTGGGAATAAAACATTGGTCAGCAAGGAATCCTAGAGATATTTTTAACTTCACCACCTTATGAGCACCACTCACACCAAAACAAAAAAAAAAACACTCCGCTGTAACTCAGGTGCTGACGCACAGCTGGGTAGCACTCGGCTACCCAGTTGGGAACCCTATGATGAAGCATGCCACCAACTAGGTTGGTGGGTGAGGATTTGTTTTTCAAACCTAAGTGGTTCACTTAAACATTTACAGTAGAGTCGTCCTCGCTTTCTGATCTACTAGTGGGTCCATCCAAAGTGTTTATTTTTCTCACAGTAATGTTGATTGTTTAAATATTTATCACTTTTTTGGGTGTGTTTTACTTTAGTGTTTTTCTTATTTACCTACTGTTTTTTTTCGCATGTTCTTTCATTTTTGTAAAAAAAAATTCTCTATTAGGGTGTTTAAAAAAGATACATATTTAGTTCAATATTTTGTTGATAAAATATATAATTTTAATGTTTTCAGGTTGCTGGATTTTATAGGGGTTTTGGTTGCTAGTGTTGGAAATTAATGTTTTAATTTCTTATTTGCAACTTTTTTTATACATTTCAAATTCATTTTTAATATATACATAGATATTTCTTTAATTGTAATGGTATATTTTTTGTATGTTGGGCTTCATGATGGTTTCAAATGGGGAGTGTTTTAAAATCATATTTTTTTTAATTTTAATTTTTAATATTTTTATATTTTTAATTACTAATTAAGAATGTATATGCATTTTTAATGTTGTTTATGGATTGGGTTTTTGGATGTATATGGGATTTAGGCAGGCAGTGTTTTAAAATGCAAATATTTTACAATTCGTTTCAAATACTTGTATTTTTTTGTTTTTGTTGAACAATTTTGAATTATGCTTTTTATGATTTTTTTAAATGTTTTTGTTTAAGAAATAAATAGTATATTTTTTTAAATGTGCTTATTTACCAAAAACGTAGGGGTCCATTAGGATGTAGGGCGGTGGGGCCACCGCATCGCTGGCGGTGTGGAAAAATGCATTTTTCTGCCCGCTAGCAGCGAACATCACGCCCGCCATATTAGTATGGTCAAACATAGGCCAATTCCTGACCGCCGCGGTGCGAAGCGCACCGCCATCAAAGTGCGCCCGCCACCGCGGCGGTGGGAGCCAATGGAGACCCTCCGTCATGCGGAATGACGTCCGCCCCGGTCCACAAATTAGGATGACTCAAGCAAGTAGACGCACCGCAGCGGAGACACCGCCCAACCAGAAACGGCGGAAACTCGACAGCGGAGTGCGAAACCAGAGTCCCGGTCCACACCACCCGGACACGACCGCAATGGACCCAGCTCTACACGTCTTTCCGGTGCTGTACCTGCTACATCACCAGGAACTCATGGACCGCCGCGGACGCCGCCGCAGGTATGCAATAACACAACACACAACCCACGGCCTGACACATGGTACAAATCCACATCAGACACCCTAGGGGGATAGTGACACATCCCCAAGGGCACCCACACATCACCCACCTGCCACAAATGTACCCCGCTGCATCCTGGACACACAGCTACCGCCGCCATGCAGCAATGTCCCGGTCACGTCACCGCAGCGGCGAACACAAGCAAATACATGCGCAATGCAGAAGGCAGGGCCAGTGCCAAGCATGGGCAGGGCACAAAGACCACAGGGCCACACCCACACACTAGCACACCCCATGAAGGCACATGCCATGTGCACCCCATGCACAACAACAAGCCAGGGCAATACATACCCTGCACCACACAACAAACAATCATGGAGACACACAATGCAGGAGTGGCTGCACAGGAACACACAGCACAGTAGCACAGGGCCAGGGAAACACACACTACACCACACTCAGGGAAAAAGCAATGAGGACAAGCAACAAATGAACACACACAAGGAATCAACATCCAAATGGACACAGCCTGCACAGTCACACATGCATATCACAGACTAACACACACACACATACACACCCCACATGCCAACAGCAATGGAGCACAACAAATAGGGAAACCAAAGTGGGCTGCACACACATGGAAGGCCATGGAGACACACAACAAGCATGTGTACATCACATCAACACAAGGAACAGAGCACAACACCCTCACACCATCAAAGCACACATGGCTGACACAGTCAGTGAAATCAAACCACAGACAGCTCAGTGCAACCACACAGGGAGACAGCAAGGCAAACCATGTATAGGCACAAGGATGAAAGGATGAAAGGAAGGCCCTGAAGTCAAACTGGGAACAGCCACACATCCACACAACTACTTCACAGGAGTACACAAGCAGCACTACACACAGGGACCATCTACACACCTCAGAACTGACAAACACCAGTAAGAATCTATACACATACCCCCCTCACACCAACAGCACACAACACCAGTGCCAAACACACTGAAGGCTGGCAATACTTGACATGCAATACACACACAAACAACCACACACCCTGGGCTCAGCCACAAACATCACACACACACACAGGGATGCCACCATAAATGTGGAAACAAATACAACAGACAAACACATAACCCAACTGAAACACACACACATCCACAACAACAACAACAGACATGCCCTGTGCAGCTAAACTGGGGAAAGGCAATGGGAGCACAGACACAACAGGAGTGCACAACCTCATCACTCAGGAACAATGCTCAGACAACATTCCACAACACACACAAAAAGTGCACCATCACAGAACAACACAGCCACAGCAAACAAACAACAGATGCACAGGCAGAACAATCACATAGCAAACATAGCACAACATCAGGGGATGCACAACAGGCAATCACAAGGCAACATACACACAGCACAGCAAGCACAACAAGCTGTGTGTGCACACCAAGCATACCCGACACACACAGACATCAGTGACAGAACAGCAACCCACACTACACCATACAGCGCAGCTTAAAGACAACAGCACACACAGGAAGTGAAGCAATAACACAAACAACACACATACATCCAACACAACACCCAATAGATGCACAAGTCTGGGACACAAAGGTGGAAACAACTTGACCAAAGGACTGGGCAGCACACACAGTTGAACTGCATAGCAGCAACCATGACTGACAAACAGCACCAGAACATCACACATGACCCATTGGGGAAATGCACTGAGTGACACATTGACCCTGGACAAAGAACTGCACCACAAAGCACAGTGGCACAAATGAAGTCATGGGGAGGCACACACACATACAAACCAAGGGGACAGCTCACACCAAAGTGAAGTGTACTGCATGTCAGTAGGGGGCATGGCAGGAGTGTACCATACACAAAGAGAGGGAGTGCAGACACAAAATGGGTAGGCAGCTGAAGCACAGATAGGGGATGGCATGACAACACACACAACATGCCACACTGGAGGCAAGAAGGCACCATGGGACAGCAAGGCAGCCACAATGGCAGTGTGCAGCAGCAGATCTGCACAGACCCCACAAACAGCCACCAGACACAGGGATGTGCAACAAAACACAACACTGAATTGCCAGTAACACCCTCTGCATACTCACAAGTGACAAAAACAAGTAGGAGTCAGACAGAACTGCAAGGACACACCAACACACTGCACAGTGCACAACATACAACTCACACATGGGCATACAACCACATCCACAGGGATGAACAATCAAAACAACAGGCACACAACTCCTGTGTGACACATGTGTGTAGTTGACATTGCAGAGGCATGCACACATCAACACTCCCCACAAACTCATCCCCTTCACACTGCACAATACCTGGCCACCCAAGAGCACACATGGAAAGTAAGCCATGGGACTAGGATGACTGGCCATCACAAGATGACCACACACATACACCACTGGGCACACATATAGGAAGAACACACACATGATGACCCTGGACAGCCTGCATGCAATACTGTGTGCAGAAACCCACCCTGTGCTGGCAGTGCCCCCCAACCTGACATTTGTACAATAGAGCAAACATGAACTAATTAAGTAAATGACTACTGCTAAACATTCAAAATTGACACCATTGCCACCACAAGTACCTGGGCCAAGAAGAACTGAAGACCCTGTCACCCCTGAAACAAAAAGAGCAAGTGAGCCCACACATTGAACATGTTGAAGTTCCACACAGACCATGTGGCACAGTAAACCATTTACACACAGCAAAAGAACTTTATTCAGTAAGGACACTGATAAAATAGACAACTGGAGCAACTGTCTTTATTCACAAATTGCACAGATAGGCACCATGAGAAGAGAAGAGTAAGGCACAAAATGCAGAGCATGTCCATGAGACGCTGCACAGGCAAGGGCAAAACAGCAGTGAACAACAAGGCCAGTGGCCAGGGCAGAGTGCAGAGTATGCCCATGAGACGCTGCACAGGCAAGGGCAAAACAGCAGGGAACAAGAAGGCGAGTGGGCAGGGCAGAGTGCAGAGTCTGTCCATGAGAAGCTGCACAGGCAAGGGCAAAACAGCAAGGCCAGTGGCCAGGGCAGAGTGCAGTGTATATCCATGAGAAGCTGCACAGCCAAGGGCAAAACAGCAAGGCCAGTGGCCAGGGCAGAGTGCAGAGTATGTCCATGAGAAGCTGCACAGGGAAAGGTCCAACACAGCAGTGAACAGCAAGACCAGTGGGCATGACAAAGTGCAGACTGAGTCCATGAGAAGCTGCACAGGGAATGTGTGCGACTGTACCTTTCCATGGCCAGCAACACAGTCAGGGGGCAACAATGTGCAGTACAGGCCCTCCTGTGTGAGACAGGTGTGTGAGGGTGACTACCACTCAGACTTGGCTGTCAGGCGGACTGGGACCTGGCTGTGCCTCGGGGACTGTCGGGGCACTTAAAGGGGGAGAGAGTGTGTTAGACCTGTCAGCCCCAGGGTGGTCTCCCCTTCTATTTTTGACCGTGCCTCATTTTTTCCACCCTCATTTTTATGTTGGACTAGGTCTTCGGGCGCCTTTTCATTGCCAATCAGTGTTAAGGTGCAGGTGCTCCCTTCTCCCAAGATGGCTGCCACAGACCCCTGCTACTGCGGAGTGGTCTTTATTAGTAGCACCCTAGCTGCCAGGAGCTGGCTGGAACCCCACAACAATGTTGCGACACCAGCCCGCCTTTTTTGTCCCATAGGTAGAATGGGGAAGCTCCTGGAATGTGCTGGAACCTTCTACAAGGGAGGTGTGGTTTTACTTTTGCCGCCTTGGCTAGAGGTCACCTGACCTAGGGCTACTTAAGTGAGGGAGGGAACTTTTTCTAGTTAGTTGGCCAGTGGGGTAAAGCAGAGCTGGAGAATCCATGCAGGAGTTTAGGCAGTAGGGCCTAGCCAGGGACTTATGCCTCTGAGAGTGACAGGGCTTAGGTGCTGCCTCTTAAGTGAGTGAGGGATCCTGTGAAACCCACTGATCTTGCCCAGCAGTAGGAGGACCCAGGGAACCTCTGCCCAGCCTGACTAGGAAGGACCTAGTCGCCAACTCATCCCCTTCCCCCAAGGAACAGAACCCCCAAAGGCACCAGTATCACCTGCGCCGCAAGAACTGAATGCTGAGACTGCATGACAGAAACTGAATGTTTAAACGTCGTGACAAGAACTGACTATTGAAACTTCCTACACTATTAACACAATTTTAAAGAGGGTCCGCAGGGTTTATATTTATAGACCTACTATCAACTAAAACCCGCAATGAACTAATCAAAAAACAACCTAAGTTGAGCAGGTCTAATCTGACACTCACTCAGAGATAACTAGTGGACAAATAGAATTGTGACTATGAAAAATGCTTCTTTTTACTGCAGTAGTTCAACAGACTTGTGAAAGCATCCCATCAACGACCACATTGGCCAGACTCATCATTTGAGATGGTAACAACTTATATCGTCCCCACAGGTTTATGAGGAAGATTCCTCTACCGTGATGTTGACAAAGCTGTATGTATTCACAGTCAGAGTATACAAAAATGGAAGATGGAATGAGAAAAAGTGTGTTAAAAATGCCTACCATATAGCCATCATTATTTTATTGGAGCTATACTAGCGACAAAGCTAAAATGGTGTAATTGGCCTTTAACATAATAGGCCAAGATATTACTGTATGTTGTTAAAGCAAGGTCAACATGTTTCTGCCCCTCTCGACCCACTAGGTCGGGCATTCGTCAGGACCATAAAGAACATCTATACACTCAGGAAAAACGTGAAAATCATAATAGAAATGTGATACAACCGTAGACATGCTATGCCCGTGCGTCCATTTTGACGGCCACAGGAAGGTTGTCACCTACAAATAAACACAATAATTTATATAAAGTAAGAGTTGAAATATCACAGTTATTTTTAAGTCACATTCATTATTTTCTTGTGGTGGTGTATCTTAATCCATTAGCATAGCCACCACCATCAAATACTTCATGATCATGAATAATTCACAAACTTACCCTGCTTGACTAGGGTATGTGCTTCACCTCACCTATTGTATCACAAGGCGTGGAGCACCGCTCTAGAAAATAGGAGTTGAAAAGACAATGTTTTAATCTTTATCCCCCTCCTTATTGCAACAACAAAACTCTAAAAACTTTGCATCATGTGCTCCCACAGCGTTCACCGTTTATAACCCTCTACGCTTGAAACAGAAATCAAAAATCAGGACCTTCTTTGGACCAGAAGGGGATTGGAGGTCCTGATACCATCGAGGCTGGTTAGGTAATTTGTACAATCAACCTCGTAAATCAGGATTCAACATGGTTAGCGCTTACACAGATAGAGGCCAGGCGCTATATCAGATAATTCATTCTTTCGGGAGGCTTACCTCTCCGTCGGTTACTCCCGGCATCCAGGGATACAATCGGAGGCAAAAGCCGCCGAGTTCCCGCTGTATTTGTTTGTAACGACGCGTCATACTTCTGACGTTGCACGGCGCGCATCACAACCAGAATGCGTAAAACACGCTCTAGGTGCTGGGAGTTGTAGTCCATCAGTTTGATAAAGTGAAAGTCAATATTTAGACGCTCCTCTTAGTCAATTACTTTGCGGAAAGCGTATAGTTTATATAGTTGGTTATAGTCATTCATAAACACCAATGAAACATCAGTCCGAGAGAGGGAGGAAAGGTGAGAAATGCTCTAGAATCGCCAGTCCTCACGTATGTTCAGACAAGGAAAATGTCGTGTATGTTGTTGTGCTAAAGACCACCGATATTAACAGGGGTTTATATTCATATATAAGAATATACAAATGTGCACGTACAGTTTAAATGGTTGGTTGAAGTTATTCCAAGATACAACTAAAACATCCGCCCGACAAAGGGAGAGGAAAAGAGGTGAGAAAAGCTCATAACTCGCCACTCCTCATGTGTGTTCGGACAAGGAAAATGCCATACATGTAATTGTGCTAACGACCACAGATATTACCAAGGGTTTATATTTGTATATAAATATTAATATAAATATAAATATGCACGTAACGATGCATATGACATATCTGTCTGGCAGTGAAAAAAAGGGTTTATTCCCTATTACTCCTTCTACATAGGACAAGTATACTGCTTTTCGATTTACAATGGTTTATCACAATAGGGAACACTATATTCTAGATGGCAGTCCAGGGTATGTCATCATTCAGTCCCTGTTCATTACTTCCCATTCTAAAAATCCAACGTTGCTCCTTTCTAAACAGGAATGTTTTCACATCTGTGACATGCGGGGGTATGAGCGGTTTTTCCACCACCACCCATTTAATGTCTTCCACCTTATGTTTCATATTTAGGAAGTGTGATGTGAGTTTAGTTGCCTGTTTATTGCATCGTATTGTGCTCTTATGTTCAGCAATGCGGGTCTTGACCTTTCTCAGGGTCATTCCAATATACCTCAAGCCACAAGGGCATGTGATCTGGTATATCACCCGCTCACTATTGCAGTTTGTGTGACATGTCAATTGCCATGGTCTAGATGTTCCTATATCTATTTGTGTAGTTTGTTCAGTTTGTGGACAAGCCACACAAGAACCACACGGAAAATGGCCCACAACTGGTGGCATGTCCCAAAGCCTTTGTGTGTATGAGACTTGTTTACTCTGTGGTCTAGTGTGTACTAGAGTGTCTCTCAGCGACCTGTTTCTTTTAAAAGAGAACAGTGGTTTAGGAATGTTGTTATTTCCTATGTTCAAGATTCTCCAGTGTTTTAGCACTGTTTGTTGAATTCTGTTAGAAAGAGTGGTAAACGTACTGACAAAGGTCATCCTGTCCAGTGTTGGTTTCTGAACTGGTGCTTCTAATAGAGCGTCCCGATTGTTATTCGCGGCTCTTTTACGAGCTTTTCTTATCAGGTGTTTAGGATAGTTTCTGGCTTCCAAATCTTTAGACAAGTTTTGTGCATGCTCCTCGTACTTAGTAATATCAGAGCAATTGCGTCGGATCCTCAGGAATTGTCCCACAGGCAAATTCTGGCGCAATGCTCGTGGGTGGTAACTGTCAAATCTCAAAAGGGAATTCCTTGACATTGGTTTCTTATAAAGCTCACACTCCAAACCCCCATCCTTGGGAGATATCTTAAGGTCTAGGAAAGCAAGATGTTCTTTGCTGTGTTCCACCGTATAATCAATGAAGGTGTTTCTCGAATTTAACCAGTTCTTCAAGTCAAGAAGACTGGAAAGGCTTCCCCGCCACTGCACAAACACATCGTCAATGTATCTTTTCCAAACTATAACCTGTTGTCGGAAAGGATTAGTGTCTGCAAAGACATAGGTTTGTTCGAACCAGTGCATGTACAAATTAGCCAGGCTCGGTGCACATACACTTCCCATGGATGTTCCAGAGATTTGGAGATATAAATTGTCACCGAATTGGAAAAAAATTTCTTTCATCACCAGTCTCACACATTCAAGAATAAAATGTACTGGTGTGATCGAATTAGGAACAGAATTCTCAAGGAGTGCACGTATAGGTGTAAAGAGAGACAACATCGAAACTCACCAGATAGTCACTGTCTATTTCAAAAGAAATTTCTGGAAGCAGAGAAAGGATGTCTCTCGTGTCTTTTAGATACGTAGGCATGGCCATTACAAGTGGTCTTAAAAAGAAATCCACAAAGGTGGATAATGGCTCTAAAAGGGATCCAATACCCGAAATAATCGGGCGTCCCGGTGGCGGTCTTGTGGGCTTGTGGATTTTAGGTAAAACGTAGAAGTATGGGGTCACAGGACTTTTGGCTACTAGATAATTAGCCTCCTTCTGCGTTATCCAACCCTCTGCCTCAGCCTCTAGTACCAAAGATTGAATCTCCCTCATGATTCTCTCAGTGGGGTCCCTAACTAGAGGACGATGCGCCTCTCTATTCCCGAGTTGTCTCAAACATTCCGTTTGATAGTCGGTTGAGTTCATGAGCACAATCGCACCGCCCTTATCTGCTGGTTTTATGACTAGCGAAGGGTTGCTAGCTAGATCTTGTGCAGCTTTCCGTTCATTAGCTGGTAGGTTCCAAAATGTTTCATGGCGAGTAGTGCATAATTTGGTGATATCGTGTACCACTGCCTTCTCATCCGGTATCATATGAGACGGTGGGTTAAATGTTGATTTGTTCCTTAATCCACTATTCTCATCCGGTTCATCATTGCAAGAACCTACTAGTGTCATCTCAGGTTTATTTCTAAAAAAAGAAGTGTAATCTGATTTTACGAAAAAAATGGGCTAATTCCTGTCTTGTCTGAAAGGGATCAGCTTTAGATGTTGGTACGTATCCCAAACCCCGATTTAATACCTTGATCTCATCGGCGGTTGGAACATGTGAACTCAGATTCACAACTAGGTCTCTATGCTGGTCGTTGCCTGTTGACCCTTCCTCGTACTCCGTGTGTTGGGCGGGGACGTTGGCCTGCTCCATTGTACCTGTTGGCCCTGTCGTCTTTTTCCTCTGTTTTTGCCTGGGCCTCTCCCTAAAAAAGGCTCAGGATTATTAAATTGGGGGTATTGTTGGTAGGGCATTTGGGCAAAAGGTGGTTGGTAAGGAAGCACCCCATATCCCCACGGTGTCGGAGGCCACCAAGGATTCTGGGCATGACCTCTAAAACCTCTCCTACGTGAAGGTCTATTATATTGTCCTCTGCCTCTATTGTTAGAGGGACCCATGTTGCTGTTATCTGGGATATTGTCGTCACTATCAGATCCAGATGATGAGTAGTTAGACCCATATCTCCTCCCTTTCTTGTTGAACTCGGGGGGTACGTGAGGGCCAGCAGCGCGATCACCGCCGCGGCCCGGAGGCCTCAGGGACGTGTCAGCACGAGGTAGGGGCCCGCGGAGAAGCCCGTGGCCCCGTCGCTGCCGTCGCAGCGTGGTGAAGAGGAGCTGTTGGCCGTGACGTGTCCCGCGCCGTTGCGCGTCTGAAGTGAAGGGCCCGGAGCGGAGCCGGACGACGAGACAGAGGTAAAACCCCCGGGGGCTGGGAGGTAGCGTGGCCGTGGGAAGGCCCAGGACTCGCCCCCCCCACTCCCCGAGAGACTTAGGAAGGCCCCGGTGCGCCCCCTGTCGAGTGGGAGCGACACCGCGTGGAGAGACTTTGACTATCCCCCTCCGCGGGAGACTCCCCTTCCGTCTGGGACTCAACTCCCCCCCTCCGTGGGATTGCCCTTACCTGGGGACTGCCGTCAATCTGAAAGTTGTGCTCTTAGATGCAAAGCGCTCCGTGTACGAGTAGCGCTCTATCTCAATGTTGTGCTCTTCAATGCAATGCGCTCCATGTACGATTAGCGCCCTATCGGAAAGTTAAGTTCTTCAATGCAGTGCGCTCCATGTGCGAGTAGCGCTCTAATTTCAAGTTGTGTTCGTAAGTGCAACGCACTCCCGGTGCGAGTAGCGATCTCTCTCCCGGTTGAATTCCTAAGTGCAATGTGTCATATGTACGAGTAATGCTTTATCCTCAGGGTACGCTCAGAAGTGCAATGTGTCATATGTACGAGTAATGCTTTATCCTCAGGGTACGCTCAGAAGTGCAATGTGTCATATGTACGAGTAATGCTTTATCCTCAGGGTGCGCTCAGAAGTGCAATGTGTCATATGTACGAGTAATGCTTTATCCCCAGGGTACGCTCAGAAGTGCAATGTGCCATATGTACGAGTAACGTTTTATCCTCAGGGTATGCCCCGAAGCCCAATGTGCCATATATACATGTAGCGCTTTATCCTCAGGGTACGCTTGGAGGTCCTCAAGGTGCTAGGTGTACGGGTAGCGCGTTAGCTTTACGTTGCACCCAGGAGTGCCTAAATCTTTGAAGGAGCAGCGCTTCAACCTCGCGTTATGCTCGGGGGTGCCTAAGGTCACATCAGGAATGCTTTACCACTGGGGTGTGCTCAAGAGGGTGCACATGCACCGATGCTCAATATCGCTGTAGGGATCGCTGGAGGAACCGCCATGAGAAGCGGTACTACCAATGTAAATATGTGCAAATTGAGAACCATTGCCATCTGAGAAACGGTGCGTGCTCTTTGACTAGATAAATCTAATTAGTTTGCATTCACATTCACTGTGTGGCGTCCCTTATTGTGTGCGTTTACTGCTTCAGAGGATGTGTGTGTTGTATGGTCGCTTAACACATAGGCCTTTGGGTGCCCAGCCGCTCGTGTCACGTTACCCCCTTAGGGCCTGGTGACCCCAGGTCTTACAGAGTGGAACAGCCTGATGTAGAGTGATCAGTGTCTTGGCAGGCTGGAGGGCTGCTTGGACCAGGTGGTGTAGTGGCACGTGGAGGTGGAGTCATGAAGACAGGAGTCACGGTGTGGCTGGGAGATTGTGGAGGGGTGCCCTTCCACTTCTTGGGGATCCTAAATGGCTTGACTGACTGTGGATCAATGGGAAGTGGTGTGGGCACAACAGGCACACTCACCACCACTGCTGTAGCAGGTGCAGGCGCTGGCAGCCCCTCTGGTGATGTACTGGACCCAGCTGAACACTTTGCCTTGCTTCGCCTCTGCCCCCCCTTCCCCTGCTTACTAGGTGTCACCCCTACAATCCCCTCCGGCCCCTGCTTCACTGGGCTTGGAATGGGAGTCGAGGTGGTTGGTGATACTGCCTTTGAGCCCTTCCAAGGTGTACCCTTGGCATGCACCACCTCCTTGGTGGGCACAGACACTGTACGATTATCTTTGCGCGATGCCTTAGGGGCAGGAGAGTCTTTGGATGGGGATGCCACTGAGGCATGTGTGCCTGAGGTCTGCTGCTTTGCTAATTGTCCCCTGGTTTCGCCTGACGGGCTTTTCTCCCTGCGCTCTGGGGTGCCTTTGGTCTTCTGTGGGGATGGTGTCTGCACACGGGACCGCTTGGGTTGCTGCTGCTGTGTGCTCCGTGTGCTGTATCGTGACTTTGATGTATGTGGACTGTGGTCAATATCGTCAGACACGGCCACTGCCTGGGTGGTGGACAAAGGGACTGGAGCTGGACTGTGAGAATGTGCCTGTTGCAGGGCAGATATCACTGTTGATGACAAAGCCTGGACTGTCCGGTGCAGCCCACCCACGTCGGAATGTATGCCCTCCATGAAAGCAACCACCTGGGCCAATTTCTTGTTGTGGTCAATGAAGGCATTTAGGAGAGCAGTCTGGCCTACACACAGCTCGCGCAAAAGGTCCACAGACTCAGCACTGATGGCAGCAGGGGGGACAGGGGCAGGGGCAGCGGTGCCAGGGGTGAAGGACACTCTTCCCCTCTTACTGAGGCGGACACGGGCAGCACCATAGGAAGTGGCTGGGAGGGTGGGCAATGGCCGCTGTGTGATGAAAGTCGATGCAGAGTCCCCGTTCCCTGTGCCCTCCAACATGGATGCATCCCCGCTGGCATCGGATGATGTGGTGCTTTGCGTCTCAGGCTGGGACTCCTCCAGCAGACTCCTGTTCCCCTCTGATGTGCTGGTGACATCTGTGTCACTGGGCTCCTGGGCAGCTGTGGTGCTAGTTTCACCCCCTCTGGTGTCCGTCTCCTGTCCGCCCGTAACCACAGGTGATGCTGCATGGGAGAGAGAGATGTAGGGTCAGGTCAGTGGCAAAAACAGAACAAACATATGCAAGCAATGCATGTCAAAAGTTGAGCAAATCTACATGTTGCACACTACCCTGTGCAATCACTTCGTGCCAACTCACTACATAGACTCAAGCAGTGCATGGCAACTAGAAACTCGGGCATGAGTGAGCCATGTGATGACCACACAGCACAACACCCTGCTTGTGGCTCTGTTCAAACAGACACACAACTAGTTCTGAGCACACCTAGGGACATGATGGGGGCACACAACTTGTTGCCAATGACAGAACTGGATGTAACAGGAGGGGACAACACAGACCCAGACTACAACATGACAGTCCACAATGGACATTACCCATGCCACCCACCATGTCGTACCTTGGGGACAATAGAATGCTGCACATTGCTGTAAGATATCTAGCCCTCCCCAATACGGGTGCATGCAATGGACGCATTGATGTACGCACAGTCAGATTGGGCACACTGCCGTTCCCTCCCATGGGATTCCCAAGACTACACCAATGCAGAAGAAACCTGAAGAGCACAACTCAGAATGTTCTGTGAAGGCACAGCTTCCAAATCAACTTTGTAAGTACAGGTAGGGCAAATGCATGCCATAGGCACCCAGGCCAGCAGCCACTTACATGCCACAGCATCACACTACCAACATCACAGAGGCCAGCGCTGGCACAGGCTCGGTACACATGCAGCCACTCCCATCCAAAGTCAGACTCCCCAAATGCTCACCGCAGGCTTGCATGCTGATGCTCCTTCAAACGTGCATCCAGCTCAGGCTGTGTCACCGCCAAGATACGCCCCATTAGTGGTGTCATGCTGCGCCGTGCCAGACACCCAGTGCGAGGAAGCAGCCCCAGGGTCATCTCCGCCACATTCTTTGCCAGCCGGCTGATGTCATCCCATCTCTTGTGACAGTGGGTACGCCGTCGGTTTGAGACCCCCAGGGCTGCAATGGCCCTCCACACGGCCTTACGCTGGTGTACCATGAGCTGCAGGCATGGGAAACAAGAGGGAGAAGTGATCAGGTACACAGTGCTATGTACCGACATCTATCAGTATAGCAGCAAGATACAACAAAATCACATATCCAACGATAGATTAATCAGAGACTATAGTAAAGCCCACATGTGACCCCTGCATGGGAAAAGCTGATGTAAAAGCATGCAGGTGTGATGGGGGAACACAGTCCTAGCTCATCTCCCGCACATGCAGGATGCCGGCACTGAAACCTGCCTGCCCACATCTCCAGTCAATTGTTGGGTTGCGCAACACATACATCACATATCAACCTGTGTTTGGGGGGTGACCCACTGTGTCCAAGACTGTGCAGCCCTCAATGTCCCTGCCCTGTGAATAGATAACTGTGTCATGGATGTCACATTGAGGGACATGATCTCACAAATACAAAATGCCCTTCACAAGGGTGGTTGTGTGCAATCTACAGTGCTGAGATGGGCCACAGCTGGAGTGCAATGTGAAAAGACTGATGTCATACTCTGTAAGTGAAGTGATGTGTACTTGTCTTTGTAGACGTGGACTGTGCTGTCCAGCTGGGCTCACACTGAGATGGACTACAGGGGCACACACAGCCATCCAGCCAAGCAATCACTGTCCTGACTACAGCATGAACAACCTTCTGTGTCACTGTATGGCTGACAACACAACACAGGTCACTCATACTTACATGTGCAGGGAGGGAAAGCTGTGGCATTGGGTACACACACCCTCCCACTGGAGACAGCATGTCAGGCAGTGCATTACACTACCCCACACTCCCAGGCACATACTGCATCAGTCCACTACATGTGTGGCCCCCCTGCCCTACCACAACACTGTTTAAGACTCACCACGACATTTGGGGCACCATATAGCCTTGGGTACTGTGTGAGCACCTCGTCCACCAGGACCTCCAGCTCCTCGCTTGTGAAGGGACTGGCACGGATCTTCTCTGTCCTTGCCATCACTGTGGACGTGAGACAACAGCAGGGGATTTTGGTGGCGAGGGTCCCCAGGCAGTAGTCCGTGGAGGCAGCAGCAGGTGAGGGGTGTCAGGGAGCAGTCCCCGGAGGCAGCAGCAGGTGAGGGGTGTCAGGCAGCAGTCCCTGGAGGCAGCAGCAGGTGATGGGTCTCAGGCAGAAGGCTCTGTGAGCAGTGACAATGTGAGGCTTACCCCCATATGTATAGCCCCCTGTGGTCGTTTCAAAGGTGCCAAGCTGCAGCAATTGGTGGTCCATGTCGGCCTCTTTCAAATACATCCAATGACCGCCTCCGCAGTGGCAGAGCACGCTTACCGCGACCTTCAAAATTGCATCTTGCCACCGCTATCGAGCTCCGCATTGGCTCTAGGGCGAGCTCCTTGGCGGTGTAACACCGCTGGGGCCCGGGGTGTGCTACCCCGATGGTGCATCTTTCAAATGCAGCCAATGACCGACTCCGCGGTGGCGGAGCACACCTACCGCGATGTTCAAAATTGCATCATGTCACCGCTATCGAGCTTCGCATTGGCTCTAGGACGAGCTCCATGGTGGTGTAACACCGCTGGGGCCCGGGGTGCGCTACCGCGATGGTGCAGCTTTCAAATGCAGCCAATGACCACCTCCGCGGTGGCGGAGCACACCTACCGCAACCTTCAAAATTGCATCATGCCACCGCTATCGAGCTTCCCATTGGCTCTAGGGCGAGCTCCACGGCGGTGTAACACCGCTGGGGCCCGTGGTGTGCTACCGCGATTTTAGTGGCGGAGCATGCCAACCGCCATTTCCACATGTCTCCATGCCTATGACTACTGCACTGGTGTGAATGGGGGTGCTGGTGACACACCGCCGGTGCCAGGTGGTAGCTACCGCGATATGGGTGCCATGCATTGACACGAGGCACCGCCATTCCTGCGGCGGAGCATGCCAACTGCCATTTCCACATGTCTCCATGCCTATGACTACTGCACTGGTGTGAATGGGGGTGCTGGTGACACAATACTGGCATTACTTGTCCATGGTGCAAGGTGTCAGGGCATACAATGAGAACCGTGTCCAATTGAGGTTTACTGGGATTTGTTGACATCTAGGGCCTGGCACAACATGTGTTTAATTGTGGGCTCATGGTTTAGTTGTCTGACCTAGCAGACGTCGCATCTGGCCATGGACTGGCCATTGTCATCTCTTGCATCCCTTTGTCCTGTCATGTGCATATCTTGATTTGTGCCACCACACATGCTTTCATATTTTCAGAATGGTCCTTGTTGCACTTGCCCCATGGTGATGCACATGTAACTAGTTGCTGTGCATGAATGTGCTCAGGCTTTCTTCTACTTGTCCATTGGTGTGTCACACTTTGATGGTTGTGACTGTTTCCTTGGCTTACCTGTGTGCACACTGTGCTTGGCAATGGGGTAGGTATGGCTCTTTGTGCAATGTGAAGGCTGGTGTTGTCATACGGCACCATTTAATTTGGGAAAAATGGGTGGGTGCACGTACTGGCTACCTACCTGTAAGTTTGTTTGGTGTACTGCAATGGCTTCCAACTGCTCCTGGATGGGGTGGGGGAGGGCTCCATCTTGCTAGGCTGTGGGAAAGGGGGCATGGTGGGAGTCGTGGTGCAGGCTCCCCACCCCCAGACACCCTCATTGTGTAGATGGCTACCTACCTGTAAGTTTGATGAGGGTTGTGTAATGGCTGACACATGCTTCTGGGTGGGGTGAGGGGAGGATCCATCTTGCTAGGCTGTGGGACAGGTGGCATGGTGGGAGTATTAGTGCAGCCGTCCCAGCCACAAACACCCTCCCAGGGAAGATGGCTACCTACCTGTAAGTTTGATGAGGGTTGTGTAATGGCTGACACATGCTTCTGGGTGGGGTGGTGGGAGGGATCCATCCTGCTCAGGTGTGGGACAGGGGGCATGGTGGGAGTAGTAGTGCAGCCCTCCCAGACACAAACACCCTCATTGTGAAGATGGCTACCTACCTGTAAGTTTGTTTGTTTTACTGCAATTGCTTCCAACTGCTCCTGGGTGGGGTGGGGGAGGGCTCCATCCTGCTGAGGTGTGGGACACAGGTAATGTTGGGCGTAGTAGTGCAGCATTCCCAGCCACAAACACCCTCCCAGGGAAGATGGCTATCTACCAGTAAGTTTGATGAGGGTTGTGTAATGGCTGACACATGCTTCTGGGTGGGGTGGTGGGAGGGATCCATCTTGCTAGGCTGTGGGACAGGGGGCATGGTGGGAGTAGTAGTGCAGCCCTCCCAGACACAAACACCCTCATTTTGAAGATGGCTACCTACCTGTAAGTTTGTTTGGTGTATTGCAATGGCTTCCAACTGCTCCTGGGTGGGGTGGGGGAGGGATCCATCCTGCTCAGGTGTGGGCCAGGGGGCCTGGTGGTTGTTGTAGTGCTGTCTGCCTGTACACATGCCCCCATGGCTATGTTGTTAGCTATGTTTGTGGTGAATGGGAGTGGGTGAATGTTGGATCTGTGAGCCATGTTTTTGTGAGTGTGTGGTGCAGATGGATGGTGTGTGTCCTAGGTGGTGTAGCTTTGTAGTTGTGCAAGGCAGTACATAGCAGAGTGGCGGTAGTCATTTGTTTGTACTTACCAGCCTCCACTCCTGTGAGACTCTCTGGATGCAGTATGGCAAGCACCTTCTCCTCCCATTGTGTGAATGTTTTTTGTGGAATGGGAGGGCCACCGCCAGTCCTCTGAGCCAGCTCATGGTTCTTGCTCCTCCTCTCCTTGACCACCCTCTTCAGATCATGCCACCTCTTCATGCTCTCCTTTTTTGATCTTGGGATGGTCCCTACTGCATTGACCCTTTGGATTTCCTAGACCACATTTGTGTCCTTGTGGGTATTGGTGTCTGTTGGACCAGGGTACCAAAAAGCTGTGGTTCCACTCTGACTATCTCATCTACCATGACCTTCAACTCACTCTCAGTGAATTTGGGCATTTTCTGTGTGGCCGTGGTGTGTGGTGTGCAAAGTGATTGTGTGTGCAGGGGTGTGAGTGGTGGTTGTGGTTGTGCTGTGTATGGTGTGGCTGGTGATGTTGTGTCCTTTGCCTCTCCTGTCAGCTGGTGTATGTGTCCCTTCTATCCAGGAGTTTTGCAACGGATTGTGGTCAGTGAAGGGGCTGGTTTTATACACCGCTATGTGGGTGTGTCCAATTGGGGTGTTGCTGACAGGTGTGTAGTCCTGGGATTTGTATTTTTCATTTTGCCATGTGGTTGTGTCATTGGGGTGTGTTTTGTGTATTTGGGAGGCATGTCTAGTTTTCTGTGTGCAATTTTTGGCCTTCTTGTGGGGTTTTGGCTGCGTCCGCCATATTTTTGACGGTTCGTCCGCCGCGGTGGCTGTGCTTCAGCTCTTCCGCTGGCTCTCCCATTCATCCCATTGTGCGACCGCGACGGTCGGAGACGGCAGTACGTACCGCTGGACCATCGGGGATATACTAATTTCCGGGGCGGTGTCTCCGCTATACTTGCGGCGGGTTGTTGTTTTTCCGGCGCGATTCCGACCGACGCGGACGGATTTTGCCCATCTCCACCCGCTACGTGCGATTATTCTGGGCCTCGTACCGCCACGGCTGGATTTTTTGGGCGGTTAATGCTAATTTGGCCACCGGTTTTCCCACGGGGCCGGCGGGCGGTTGTTTTCCGCTTCCATGGCGGTCGGGGTGTTTTTCCGCCCTACATCCTAATGGACCTCTAAATTTTAATTCTTATGAATTTCAGATATTTTGAGAATAAAATGATTGTTATTAATGTATATGACACAACATTACATTATTAATTATTTATATTTATTTTGAAGGCTTTATTCTTTAATTAACAGTATGTTGCTATCTTTTTTACTTTAATTTATAATAAATTACTGATATGTTATTGTTATCTATTTTACATTCACTTAAATATATTTTTCCAAATTGTATTTTTCTATAATGTTGATATTGATTGGAGTGTGAAGGATAAATGTGACTCTCCCACTGACAAATATTTTCTACAGTGTTGTTTATTTTGAACTGGGCATACTTCTTTCCCCCCTCTCCAGAATCTAACACTTTTCCCAATTTCGCTTAGTTTGGACTGGAAATAGTAAATATACCCTTCCTCTCACAGAGTTCAACACTTTCCAATATCTTGCTTAATTTGGACAGAAGATAGGGCCAGATGTACATAAGAAATGGTTTGCGATTACCTAATAATGAATTTTTGTGATTCGCTATTTGGTAATCGCAAACACCCATGTACAAAAGTGTGCTTTAAACTTCCAATGATTTCCAGTGGGTCGCAAATAGATCTACCTCATAATATTCAATTAAAAACAATGATTGTTTTATAAATGCAGTTGGTTTTCCTTAAATTCACTAGTTCTGACCTCTCTTTCCATCAGGATGGGGCTGTGAATCCTGGTGCAACTCCAGGATCCTGCGTACCTCCTGACTTTGTGAAGTTCTCCCCTCTCTCGTGGGATAAAACAATCAGTCTCATGAGTTCCATCAAATTAGGCGCCCCATCGGATCCTTGTCCCCCTCTGATTATCAACAAGGTGGCTAGCATGGTGGGTTGGGGCCACTTAGAGATCTATTAAGTGAGGTACTCAGTTCAGGGCATTATCCAAATATCTGGAAAAAGGCTTCAATTCTTCCCCTGGTGAAGAAACCCTCCCTGGACCCTAAGCTTGTGGAAAACTACAGACCAATTTCCCAACTTGCATTCCCTGCCAAACTGCTGGAGAAGACCATGAATGAGGAAATTCTTACTTTTCTGGACACTCATCAATTGCTAGATTCTGCTTAATACGGTTTAAGATCAAACCATTGTACGGAGTCAGCTCTGGTGGCTGCAGCGGAGGTAGGGTGGATAAAAGCGGCAGAGCTGCACTAATTCTACTGGATCTCTCCGCCGCCTTTTATATGGTCCACCATGCACTCCTTATTAAGGGTCTGCATGCCTTAGCCTTTAGTAACTCTGCACTAACTCTGCTGAGGTTATTTCTGGCAGACAGAGAGTGGAGGTGGGAGTTGCAAAGTCTAGCCCCTTCTCGCTCCCTTGTGGGGTGCCGCAGGGCTCGGCACTTAGTCCCATTCGTGTAAGTTACCCCCCTGGTAAAGCTCATCCACAGATTTGTTCTGACCGTCCTGTCCTACTCGGACGATACACAGATAGTGGTATCCATCTCATCACATGTTGAGAAATATGCAAGCAATTTTTGCAGATGTATGGCATCGGTCGCGAGTTGGATACAGAGTAATTGCCTCAAGCTAAACTTGGACAAAACTGAGGTATTGCTCTTTGGGAAAGAGACCTCCTTTCGGAATGCATCCTGGTGGCCGTCCGAGGTGGGCAATCTTCTGAAGCCAGTGCAGAAGGCAAGAAACCTGGGAGTCATTTTTGACACCAAATTGTGTTTCTCTGCTCAAATTAATGCATTAACCTCAGGGGGCTTTTTCATTGCAGGTTCTTCAAAAAATCCTCCAGTTCTTTCCGTCTGACTTACAGAAGATTGTAATGATGGCCCTAATTGCTTCTAAAAGGGACTACTGTAATGCTCTTTATCTAGGCACCTCCAAATACCTGCTAAAAAAATTGCAGTCCCTACAGAACGCTGTAGCAAGAACACTTCTGAAAATTCCCTGGTTCAAATCAGTTTTTCATCTATTGCATGGCATGCACTGGTTGCTAGTGGAGAAGAGGATCTCTTTTAAAGTGTTGTGCCTCATGCATAAAGCTCTTCACAAGACAGGCCTGTCTTACTTTCAAGAACGGTTCTCGTGGTATACGCTGAGCAGAAATCTTAGATCTTGCTCTGCGTTTATGGTCATGGTCCCAAGAATTAAAAGAGTAAACTGGGGCAGCAGAACGCTGGCCTATCAGTGGGGAAAGTTATGGAACTCCCTACCCCTTGCTCTCCGTGCACAGCCACCACTGCAGCTATTCAGGAAGAAGCTAAAGACCTGGCTGTTTCCACTTTAATTAGCTGAGTCACCCAGGTTTCTCCCAGCCCGCTGCCACTCTTCCGGCTTTTGATCTGCTCAGCGCTAAGACACCCTCGGGTAATGCGTGCTCTATAAAATTATTTCATTCATTCATTTCATTCAAGGAAAACAAGATGTATTTCAAAAAGAAAAAGTTTTCTATACATTTTTTAAGAGTAGGGTGTGGTCCGTGCGACCACTGCATGCTCTTAGAAAATGTATTTACAAACATTCACAAAGGGGAAAGGGTCCAGTGGGGGTCCCTTCCCATTTGCGAATAGGTTACCACCTACTTGAAGTAGGTGGTAAAATGCAAATGTTTTGCGTATGCATTTTGGTTGCAAAACATTCACACATACCACAGCGATTCGGTGTTAGAAAGGGATGCCCTAAAAAAAACCTTTTTAATAACGAATTGCAAATCCAATTTGCGATACGGTGATAGGTTACCAAATCGCAAATTGGGCATTTGTACAATAAAAAATGCTTTTTTGTGGTTGCAAACAGGCCAAATCTGCGAATCAGGCCATTTGCGACCTCAAAAAAGCTTTGAGTATCTGTCCGATAGTAACTCTAAGCCCCTCTCCCAATGTCCAAAACATTTCCTAATACTGATTAGTATGGAGTGGGAATAGTAAATCTACGTCAAGCCGGTGGCATCCTGACAGCCGTATTTTGACATGACCGCCGTGGTGGCGTTCTTCCAGCGGCTGTGACACTGCGGGGAATGCTAGGCTCATAGGAAGCGCCTGTAGTATATCCTGCAGCTGTGGTAGCTCCTCCAGTACGTCAGTGCACTGTGTGCCTTGCACCATGTCGTGCATGGCACAGTGCACCCATGACAGTGCAGGAAGAGTCAGGCACAACATGTGCCCCCCGCCACACTTTGAAATGGGCAACAATGCCCAGGGCCCCTGTTTGGGGCCCCTAGCATGCCTTTCCGACAGCCTTTTTCATGGTGGGTCTCGCCATAAACAGCTGTCATAAGGCAACTCGGACCCCGGTGGCAGTGCCTTTGTGCACCGCCACTTTCCAGAACGACGCCACCACGGGATCCACGAACCTGTCGTGGCGTTGGTCTTGCGGTCCAACCACCCCACTCCTAATCGGACGCTCAGACCGATGGGCATGCAGCAGTCAGACCACCACCAACACTAGCGTGGCGGTCAGACTGCCAAAGTCATAATCAGTCCCTAAATCTGGTCCCACTAAATATATGTAATTTCTCCAAAATGTGCTGGATTTGACATAAAATTGTACATTTCCCTAGTCCCTTCTACCACATTGACACACTTCCCCCACTTTTAGGTGGATGACAGTTAGAATAGTAAACCCAACCCTAAAATATATATGATGATTCATTAAAATTGAAAATGTATTTTTAAAACATTGGGGGGCCGATTACGATGGGGCCCAATCGGCCCCTCGGTTTACTTTCCGACCGAATGCTGGCGATCAGACACTAAACTGGTCACTCAAGGAGTCTGTCGGCCAGTCGGAACCGGCTCATAATACCAAAGGACGGGCCTTTCTACCCTTGGGATTACGATGCACGTGTTCCGGCATGGTTACCATGCCGACCTGTCCGACATGAAAACCATTTCGGAAAGCATGTTTGAGGGCCCCCTTGAGTGCGCAGCCTCTGGCTGGGGGCTGAGGTTGATCCCTGCACCCCATGGCAGGCACTTTGAGGTGCCCAAAGTTGTCCACCATGGGGTGCAGGAATGAATAGCACCTCCCATTTCCCATAGGGACATCTAGGAATGCGACCGAACATCCTAATTAGGCGGTCTGGACCGCCGACCAGAGGTTAGTCAGTCCCAGGACCGAGACGGTATCAGGCAGACTAAGTCTGCGCAACATCGTAATTAGCGGCTTAATGTTTTTGTAGATTTATAAGAAATTATTTTATTTTTGTATTATTTTAATTTAAGTGTGGATATTTATTTTTTGATTAATAGATGTTTTCAAAAATGTGTTAATTTGTTTAAAGGATCCTTTTTCAATTTAAATATGTTTAATGTAAAAAGGTATAATATTTTGTGAATATTTGCAATTTAAAATGATTTTTTTAAAGAGATCCGAAACAAAATCACTTGAATTATGCAATGTATATTTATAAAAGGTATTGCAAATTAAAAAAAACTGTAAAATAATTCTAATTAAATATTTATATTGTTTTGTAAATGATGTCAGTAGTTTTCAAACTATGTTTTGGTTTTTGTTGTTTCTGTGAATTCTAATTTCATTTTAAAACTCAATAATATTATAATATATATTTTAAAACAGTTAATTATTTTTTATTTATTTCAGCACAGCAAATACTAGTGACGAAAATACAAATGACATTTCGCAGCTTTCTCAGTATCAAGATGCAGTTTTCACAATAAGACTAATAAGATGTATGACTTCGCATAATCACTGCAAGTGGATGCCAAGCTTTCATAATGAACTACGGTTTCTCATTATCACAGAGCTTTTTACTGGTGTTCCCTTGCAGCTGACATGTGTGGGCACCGCTCCCCACACCACACAGTCCCTTATCGCAGTGTGATCGCCCTTCCCACAGAGGAGAGATCTGGAATATGGGTGGATTGTCGGGCGGTGAGTAATGCATTCATCATATTTTCCCATACGGCCAGGTCTGCCACACACCTTTCATACCTCCTGGACATTTTAACGTACTTGCTTCTTCAGCTTATCAATCAATCATAGCATTTGTAAAGCACACTACATACCTGTGAGGGTCTCAAGGCGCTAGGGGGGGGGGGGGATGCTGCTACTGTTCGAAGAACCAGGTCTTGAGGAGTCTCCTGAAGGTTAGAAGGTCTTCGGTCTGTGGTAGGTGGATGGGGAGGGTGTTCCACGTCTTGGCGGCGAGGTGGGAGAATGATCTGCCGCTGGCGGTCACTCTTTGGATGCGGGGGACGGTGGTGAGGGCATGGTCTGCGGAGCGGAGCTGGCGGGCGGGGGTGTAGAGGCCGAGTCGTCTGTTGAGCTACGCTGGTCCGGTGTCGTGCCCACTCCATAGTATCCCTTAGCCATGCATCTATACTAGAAACATTCAGGGCCAACCACCCAATTGCTATATGCATTTTTATCAACACCAGCCCCAGTTGCAAAAGTTTGTATTGCATGTTTTTAATTTTCGGTCTGGGGATAACTCCCAATGAACAGCTCTCCAAAGAGTGCTTGAAGCGGACACCTGTGGCTCTATGTAGTCTCTCAGACACATCTCTTCAAAAATCCATAACTTTATTACACGAGTTGGCTAGTATTAGACATTTTTTTACTTTAAATATTTTTGTAGGCGTGATTTTTGGAACTGATATTTTTGTTAGTTTAATTATAAGTATAGGTTTCACACTATTTTGGTAGTCAATAATAAGACCTCCATATATTTTGGTGGGGGCTCTATTTTTGTGGTCGATATTCAGAACTAAACACGTTTTACTGAATAACCTGTATGCTTCTAATGCTGACATTCGGAGCACTATTTTTTCTTTTTCTTGCAGCACTCCATGACAATGCATGTGTTTTTTTACCTCTCTCCCTCTTTTAATGCTGTGATCTTCCAAACACCAGCCCCCTACTTGCTCCTTTTAGCTCCCTCATCCATCCCCCAAAACTCATTCATTGCTTTCCCTGCCCCTCAGTGGCTTTTTTCCTTTTTTTTTAGCCCCCCAACTCAGCCTCAATCCCCTCCATTTCTCCCTAGCACCCAGACCACTTCCTGTTGGCTCCCCCCAGCCACTCCCCAATGCCTCCCCAACAATCTGTGTTTTTTGTATTTACAGTTTTTTGGAGTACCGGTTAGCAAATTGCTGCTGGGCCAAGCCACCTTTTAAAAAGTGCTTTTCTGCTAGTCAAATTTATATTTTTGTTACTATCCGATCCATCTTAAATGGGTAATTAAAAAAATAGAGGCCACGTCATTTCATAGGAGTGTACATGCGCTCACCTACGAAATTGTCACTCCTCAGTTAGTGTACAGCTTCAGCAAAAAATGTTTTTTGCCGATGCTGCATAGCATCAGCCATCAGCATTGGTAAAACCAATATGCGCCTATGGCGAGACCTACTGTCTCTGCTGGTGCTCGTTGTGATTTGCCTTGACCATTGTTAAGTGTATTTGTAAAGTGCATATCACTCACAAGGGTATCCTGGCGGTGAGCAGGTTTGTGCCTATGGTAGGTTAGTCAATTGAAAAGCCAGGTCTTCAACTTCTTGTAGAATTCGAGAAGAGAGGAAGAGGTTCTGAGGAGTCCAAAGCAAATTTGAGTTTAACTTTTTCTGCTATACTTGCCAACAGATCAGTACTTTACCTGCTTGGTTGGAATTTTCATGCCAGGATCGGTAAAACAAAAACAGGAAAATCATTAAAATACCGTATTTCCCCCGCTTTCACATGCACGCCAAGAGCAAGATAAACAAAGTGAACCATGTCAAAAGAATTGTAATACTGTCTAAAATGTTCCAAAATATTTTTCAAGCAAATACTGGCAAAGTTAGCGTGTTAAAAACACACATTATTTTGCACAGACTGCTTTTCATTTACCAGGCCCTGTCCCCCTTTTAGCATTCTGAAACAGGCACAAATAACTGGTATATTCTTTTATCTGCTAAATGTGGCAAACATAGTTTCTGGGACAGGGAATATAATTTGCGAGAAATCTAGAGTGATGTCAAAAATACTTCAAAACTAACACCCTACTTCACAACCAGGTGTTCGACGTATTGGGTCTAGGCAGCACTGTTAGTGCAGCCCTGTCTGTGGCCTGCATGCCACTGAGAAGGGCTTCTTCGCTCGATAACCCCCGCACTGCGCCCATTCGGGGCCAACTTTCCCCCACTCTGCCAACTTCTTCCCCTAATAAAGTAGCCAACATGAATTGTAGTTGTAGTGGTCGTTGTTGGCCGCAGTTTATTAGGATTATGTACATACTGGTTATTCGTCATCATTAACATGACCCCTGGTCAGATTGGTCATTTGCGAACTGCCATCTCTTGGTCATAAATCATACATATCATTAGCATATTGTGCATATCATATTGCAGTAAGTTCTTTGCACTTTCCCAGTTCGTAAATGGCACTCAAACCAGTTCTTTTGTTAGTTCTTGGTAGTCCTTCTTCTCATGTTACTTCTGGAACCACCATGTGGTTGGTCATCCACGCCCTCTGCGTGTAGAGAGGGGTAGCTTCTCCCCAGAGTTAGGCCCCAACTCTCTACCGTTTTTGTGCCCTGCCGTCTGGGCTGCGAGCGCCGTCTCCGTTTGCTACTCCCCTCCTTGGCCCGGCCAACTCACCCTGCCGTGCAGCATCCCAAAGTGAGTGGCCCTCCTCCTACACACCGCCCTGTCGGTGTGTCTCCTTAGCCAACCATTGTACCATTTTTTCCGCCAATGCTAGTGTTGTCCAGCACTGTGACGCTGCTGTTTTTCATAGGTTCGGGTGGTTGGGTCCGAAAAATCAGTGCGCCGCTCCATGAAGTTAGGAGCTACCTGGGGGAGCGGTGGCTTATATCCCCCCCACACCTTTCTCGCCACTTATTTGCTGTCCCCCCATTGGCGGGTTTGTACCTCGCCAGGCCCGCCATTGGACAGGCACCACCGTGGCGCTCCTGAGAGGGGGCAGAACCCCTAAGCACTGCTTTTAGGCACCCAGAACCAGTTCTCCCCCTACGGCTTGGTGCGGGTTATGGCGCCGGCCCCTGAGCCTCCCCCCTCTTCGGGTAGAGCTGCGGCCTCTGCGAAAACACTCGCTCCTCGGGAAACTTGGTGGGTCAGCGGGCGCACGATCAGACACGTGTGATGACGCTGTTTCACGCTGAGCTCGCGCCCTGCCTTGCGCGCGCTGTTGCTTCACACTGCGGGCTTGCGCTGCTTCCTGCGCTGGCGGGAGCGCGAGAAGGCGCGGGGGCGCGTCGGGCTGACAAGTGGAGAGCGGGACACACACAGCACTCGGACGTGTCTGGAGAAGAAACTGAAACATTCCAGATGAACTGTGAGCAAATTCTTCCACAGAAACGCCATAAGGCATAAAAACCTACATCGCCGTTGCCATTTCGCTAATAAATATTTTAATGCACGGAGTGAGTTTACATTAGATGCTTGGCTTTTGCACCGTCCCAGATCGTGAAACTTTGGACGACCTTTACTGGGATGACCTGTCAAAATACAACCGGGGATATCTAAGGACCGCCGAACCCCTGTGAGAAAAGGAGGAAAGTAGTCTGAAGTAAACGCTAATATTGCCAGCAGTTAACAGTTTTCCAAAGAGTCACCCTGAATCTTTCGGAAAATGTGATGCCATTAAAACACACTGTGCAATTACATTTTAGGAGCTTAGGTTTAAGAAATAAATAATGGTAACATATCTCAGATTCGCTAAGCAGGTACTTCCCCTACAGTATGTTTTGTGTCCTATATCCGCAGGACTGTCGGGCCTTCTTGCCTGCAGAGAACCACCCTCACATTGTAAACCGAACGCGTCGTTCTGCCTGGTGGCGTTATGCAAAATGATGCCCTACCACACCACCCAGAATGTGATAAGGGGCTCCAGTGTCTCAAATATCAACGGACCCCCCCTGAAGAGTCTCCCCCATTTCACCGGAGGGGGCAGTGTTATGACCCAGGTTAAAAACTTGTGTTTTAATATAGCGCTCGCTGAATTTCCATGACATCTCACGGCGCTGTAGTGATGAGGTTATTCTCCAATTCAGTGGCCCCTGGTTTATACACCCACTTGTGTCTTATTCTTACACTCTTCACAACACTGGCTGCTCAAGCACAGAAACCTATGCCACCGTGTGTTTGGAGCATGCCTGTGGACTGGCACGCCCCAGCCGCCCCTCCCCTAACATGCCCCATAAATGACACCCTACATCCTAATAGTAATTCACAATAAGATGCCCAGGAACCCTATGTAAGTTGTAGCGCCTCACGGCGTTGTCAGGAGTGTGAAGCGCTTGCTGTACTGTTGCCGCAGTACGATACACCCAGCAATTTAAGTGGGCCGGGTCTCGCTGGTGCTGAACACTGGCAGTTTTTAGGTCTTGTGTTGCAGGGCAGAGCCCTGCTCCGCCTCCGCGAGAGATTTTGTAGGAGAGGATTTTCAGAAGAGGCCTTTAAGCCCCGCCCCTCATTTCCATTGGCTGGCGTCACCGTTTATGCTAAATGGTGGCCAGCCATTGGAAATGAGCTATCTATGTTGCCTCCCTTTGGCTTTTTGTGCCGGTCCACTTGTCAGTTTGGATCTGAAATTTAAGATAGTCAAATACGCAGTTTTTCCCCGTCTGTTTGAAAGGCCAGGTGTGAAGTTTGGAATACAAACGTGGTCTGATTAAACGCGTTCCTTTATTTCCTAAAGTAACTGGGAGAAACAGGAGCGTGAGCTTATGGGAGGGAGGGGGAAGGAAGCTCAAAGTATAAAGCGAATGGAGAGAATACGAGAGGGAGTTGGCGGAAAGGGGAGTTGAGGATGGGGAGTTGAGAACTAGAGTAAGAGTAGAGAGGGTGATGGTTGGCGAAAGAGGAGGGATGGGTACGAGGGAATGTAATGTGGAGAGACAATGGGAAATGGAGTGCGAGAAGGGAGCGCACAGACTGAAAGAAAGGAAGGGAGATGGGGCGAAGAAGAAGGAATAGAGAGAAAGAGGGGGCTGGAAGGGTCGAGAGGGCAGAGAAAGGAGGGAGCGAAAATGGATGTGAGTGATGGAGGCGGAGAGGTCGTAAGGGAGTGAGATAGGGAGACAGAGGGGGGAGGGACCTCAGACGAGTGGGAGAGGGTGGAGAGCGCATAAAGTGCTGGGTGGAAGGGAGGATGGAGAGAGATCGATGAAGTCAGACCCGGAACTTTCAGAACACTTGTTCAGCAACTGTGGCTGAAAGGGTACCCCGACCCCGTCGGAGCAGGGATCGATAGGGATCAATCATTTCCCATCACATTACCCGGTCCCCGGCCTGTCTCCCAGCGCCGCTGCTGCTGACAGTTTTGATAAATAGGAAAACCGAGGCACAGCAACATAATGTGATTTGCTGAAGATCACACAGTCTGGCCAAGTGGAGAAGCTGTGAAACAAACCTGGTCCCATAACCGACATTGGCTTGATGTTATGTTTTCACAATCTTGTGATTGTACCCTGCAGTGGGTGGAGGATGTTTCAACTTAACAACTCAAAACGGATCCATTTAATGTGACTTTGTGCTCATTAAGAATTCTTCTAAATGAATGGTTAAGTAAAGAATTTATGTAAGAAACATTGCACCGGGTGTTACAATGTTCCAAGTTAGCAACTAGTTTCCCAAATATTTATTCAGAAATGCAAACAATTGAAAAAAAAAAAAAAAAACGCATGTATTTCTGTGAAGCATGCACGGAATCTAAGCAAATCTTCTTCTTAAAAAGTTGTTTGTGTAGGGTTTGATGCCAGCACTTGTCCCGTTCCTAGGTGCCCTCTGGCAGATTAATACTCAACAAACGACTCAGGGAGGAATATTATTTCTGGCTTGGATCACACATGGCATCTTCACCACCGATTTGTGTTGAGACTTTGATCCACCGTATTACATTTCTTGCACCATTGCTGATACTGGGGCCTCAGTTATAGCATTAGTGGCCCAAAAATTATTGCGGGACCCTTGAAAAGGGATTTCCCAGTGTCCTCTACCCTCCCACCCCACTGGTCTGCAGGGGTACCTTATGGTTTTGGCTGGACGCTTTACAAAGATGTTTTTATCCCTTGTTATGGCTGTTCTAACTTGATGCAGCATTTTCAGGGATGGACATTGAAGACATAAATGTTGGTCATTTAGTCTTGAACAGAGGTTCCGGAACAGCAGCCCCGCCAACCTCAGAACTGCCCTTCTGCAGTTTCAGGAAAGATCTGAGCACTCACCTCACCAAAGAACATAACCTCTCGAAGTGATCTCAGTCCCCTCCCATGGATGCTCGTCCAGCTTGAGACGTCCACCTCCTGGTAAGGGATGGGGAATCTCGCCACTGCGCACCGGCCATGTTAAGCCCTTCCTGCTCTCCAGATCATTTTGTGCTTCAAAAATACACATTCATACATATACACAGTGCTTTAAATGGGCCGGTACTCATCGGTACTGAGTACCGGCACTTCTCATTTTTACCGCTCTGAGTACCGGCACTTCTCTGCTGCCAAGGAGAGTACCGGTACTCATCAAAGGTAGGGTCATTGTTGCTTTGGCTCACGCGCACGAAGGAGGCTGTCTGACAGCCAAAGCGCCTCTAGCCCAAGCTGAGCCACCTGTAAACAATTCAGCAGGGCTCATCTGCATAATGTCCGGTGTTCACCACCACGCTGTGTTTGACAGAGCAGGGTCCATTCTGGCCCTGAGCTGTCAATCACATTCAGACCATGGTGTGCATTTGTGCACACACTCGAATCCAGGCATCCCGCTGACAGCAGCAATAGCAGCAATTAAAGCCATGGGAGATAAGGGGTGTGAAATGGCCTTTATCCCACCTGAGTCTTTTGTGTGAGTGTCTGTCTTTTGTGTGTCTGGGTGTGTGCCTGCTTGTGTGCGCTTGTTTGTGTGTGTGTGTGAGAGAGAAAAGCAAGTGAAAGAGGAAAGGAATCCAGACACTAGGGAGGTATTTCAAAGGGCATTCTTGGAATGCTTTGTGAGAGCATTGATGCTTGTTTCTGTGAGTGCGCACTCAAGAATATATAAGTATTCGGCCACATAGTAGAAGTGTCTTATATGACTTGTCCTTAGCCCGGCCCTTAGCCCCGCCCGCTTGATACACTCATAGCTCATTTTAACACTTATTTTTTACCATTTAAAGCACTGCATATACACACACTACTTTTCTGCTGCCTGTCTATATCATTCCATTCGATAAAGTAGTTAAAACGTCCCATGCCCGTGTTAGTTAGCTGCAAGTGAATAATAAAGGATTTTGTAACACCCACAGATATTTCCCAGAAGGCCTTCCTCAACAGTACTATAGCTCCATGGACTAGTTTAATCTACATCTAAAATCCATTTGTAAAATGAAGATCACAGGCCCGAACAGCTATACATCATTTCGAAATCAATGATATTACTCACATATACCAGTATTAGTTTATTTTACTTTGTTGAGTATGTTTTCAATGTTGGCATTCTTGATATGTATGGTTTGAAGAAGCTACAGCATATTTTCCCAGAATGCACAATGTTATCAAATAAGCATACTCAGCACAGGAAGAATATTGTTTTTTGCTGGATTGTAGACCAAGACTCGGCTTCTGTCCATATGCATGTGCTTGGTTCCGCCATCTCAATGATCGTAAATACATTTATTTAATACTTCCTTGAGTGGCATACTTTCATTGATGTCAGGACTTTGAGATTAGAATGAGGGGTAGGTCAGTCTGGCTATTTCAGCTCAATGTTTAGTGTAACAAATCTTTTGATACCTTGAAGAGCCAACTTTAGTTGTCCAATTCAGGAGTTAGCCCAGTAGGGTTTTCAGTGTGTAACCCTGTACTTGCCAGTGGGGCTACTAGCCTTTCTTTAGCAAAAACGACAACTGGGGGTTTTTGCTGTTAGAATTTATAGAAACAGATTTCCTACTTTTTAATATATAGCATCCTGCTTTAGGGCTCAATAGGCCTACCTTAGTGGTTACTTATATATATTAACAAGCATTTGCAATGCAATAGGTCTCGCATTTACACGAGTTTGAGCTATTGACATTGCAAATAACAATGCCTTTTATTTTTGGTTTTAAAACATAAATAAAAGGCATTTCATTTACAATGTCAATAGCTTAAACTCGCGTAAATGCGACACCTATTGCATTGCAAATGCTTGTTTAAAGGAGGCCTCGAAACGGGTCTCTATCGGGCTCTGTTTGTGCCCTGGCACAGGCGGTCCAGTTTTTTCCTGACTGCAGTGACAGCCGGCACATTGATGTGCGCGTGCTCACACTGGTCACTTCGCACTATTGGAAAAGTTACGGCATGATGTCATGCCAGGTGAGCGTTGTAGAGGAAGGGAAATCCTGTAAAGAGAGTCATTTTCTCTCTGGATTTCCCTTCTCTTTTTGAAACTCAGGAGCAGAAACATCGTCGTGGTGTCACCAGGGCTTTAAGTTGAAGCTTTTTCAATATTATATACAACAAGCCATAGTTGCTGCTTATTTATCTTATGCAACTAACAACCATTGACAAAGCCAATAGTCCTGACTTGTTGTAGGTATGGTGTTACTATTTGTATCATACATCTGGATGCAATGACAGAAACAGCAAAATACAAATCGGGCGGCACACTATGGTAAGCACAGATTTTTAGCTTATTTGTTTCTAAGCCACGCCCTTACCGACATTGGCCACGCCCTTTGAGAGACCACCACCCCGAGTTTTTCCATCCCACTTAAAGCCCTGGATACACCCTCTCAGAAGCCTCGTGAAGACGGCGCTGCCAGATCCCAGCTGCTGACATGTTGGTTGTTTTATTCACATCCACAGACAGCACAGGCCTCCCGGAGTCTGGTGTCAATGCCCTTCGCACAGAACATCAATTACAGATAAAGATACTTTTACAATGAAACCAAAAGGCAAGAAAGGAGAGAAAACATGAACCTAGGACAGATGCCAGCAAACATCAACACTCACATTTTAAATGTCAACTTACATGTTTCACACAGAAAAAATGTCTGCCAGTGGCGTAAACTCTGAGCCCCAGTGCCAGTAGGGAAAATGGCCCCTTGCATAATGTTTAGTTAGTAATATGCAGTCACCAGGGAGGTGTGGTGGCCGTGGTTACCACTGCACATGCTGCACTGATAACTACCCCCAGTGCAGTGCGTGCAGAAAGGGGGCCAGGGAAGCACAGAGAGTGACAGTGAGAGGGGCACAAGGGTTGGGAAGGCTAAACCAAGCTCCAGGACAAAGCATAGACTATTGGGGGCAAAGGGGAAGTGGGGGATGGGGTGGGCGGGCGATGGAGGAAGGTGGGGGTGGATTAAGATGCGGTAGAGAAAAAAGGAGGCAACAAGAGGATTTTAGGATCGATAAACTCATATGTTTTGAATTTTATTTGTGGAAGTTATAAAATATTTTCTTGGCATCTGATGCCGTTTTTAAAGTATTTATCTTACTAATGGGGGAGATTCAAGCGTTTGTGAAGGACAGTTTATCTTCCATAACGTACAAGTAATAAATAAAGAAAAGTCTTCTGTCTCTCTGTGAGTGCAGCATCTCTTAACCTTTTGACTTCCAGGACCCCCGCTGAATCCCTAGTGGAAGCCGAGGACCCCGCCTGAACAATTTGTAAATTGTGAACTTCAAAAAAACAACAAAACTATAGAAACCAATATACATCAAATAAATACCAAAATAATGAAATAGTTTCTTTAATTCACAAACGAAAATCAACATTTTATTTTTATTCAGAAGTTCAGAACCTTTAAAATATTGTCTTTATTTCTAAAAGACAAAGTAGTACGCTAGTCCCCACATTATCTTTTTTGTTACCAGTGCATTCTCTCTCTTTTTGGGGCGTGTTAGTGCTTCAATTGAGGCCGCCACTCACTCATGCTACTGGTTGCTGTGCTTGCGCTAGACCCACTAATCAAGGTAACAATACCAACGTGATTTTGATCCCCCCCCCCATTTTACATTATTTTACATTTACACATTGTTTGAACATTGTATGGTTACATTTTGCTTTATTATGTGTATATGCTTTATCAATCTGCTAATATTATTTCATTTTCTAAACAGTCGCGGACTCCCTGAGTAGGTGTCACGAACAACCAGGTGTTCATGGACCTCAGGTTAAGAATCGCTGTTGCAAATAATGGCATCTTGCTATGAAATCTCTCATAGCCTATCTCTGGATGGGCCCAGCCTCATGACAGCAAGCTTTTTGATAGGTAAGTGTTAGAGTTACGTAGTGAGATAACCCGTCTACGTTGATTTTATTCTAGGATCCCCTTGAAAGATTAAAAATGTACAGAAAGTACAGGTTGACGCTTGCAGATAATTTAGTGCACTGGCGTTGTCACATCTGGTCTACATGTTAAGGCCATCGTGTGCCATCCTGGTCAATCATCAGGACATAAAGAAGTCGTGTCCCTAAAGGATTATTAGTTTGAAATCAATTGTAGTTCATGCAAATAGTCCACAAACACACTTGACATGCACTCAGTCATACATACGGCTGGACTCAAATGAGTACTGTGGCCGTCTGGAGAGATAGAGGAGGGAATAAAAGGGAAGAAAGGGCCTGATTACGAGTACGGCAGATCTGGGACCGCCATACCAGTGGATGGCAGTCCGACCACCACCATTGCGTCGGGCCTTACGCCCGATAACGATGGTGGCAGTGGGACCGCTACAAGACCCCCACCACCAGCAGGATCCCGTGGCGGTGGGGAAAGCAGGCAGGAAATGCGGCGTTGCCGATGGTGGCACCGCCAAGCAGAATATGGCTTGCCTTTCAACTAAGCATTTTATAGCAGGGACCCCGTCATGAAATCCTTGGCAGAAAGCCATATAAAGGGGCCCCAACAGGGCCCCAGGCTAATCTGCCCATGGAGTTGCGTGTGGGGGGGCACATGATGTGTCCCCCCAAAAGTGCAGGATCGTGCATGCACTGTGTGGCGTCCACTACATGCTGCATGCCACACTGTGTACGGATGTGCTGGAGACGCTGTCACAGCGGCGGTATGCTGTTTAGTCTCTCCTATGAACCAAATATTCCTGCTTCCGTGACACTGCCGCACTGCCAGCCCTGGATTACTGCTCTAATCCAGTAAACGGGAATGCTGACAGCTTGGCGGTCTTCCTCGGACCCACACGGCAGCGGTCCAGCGGGAGGACTGCCAAAGTCATAATCAAGCCCAAAGTATTTAAACATAGTTTCTCTTTGTAGAAAGCAATGTAAGTAAATATAGACACACAATATTTTTATGTGACAAAGGACACAACTATGTTCATGGAAGTGCAAACATTGAAAGTGGGATTTAATGTTTCTCACCGAAACCTGACTCAGGGACAGCTCAAATCCTGACCTCACACTAGCCATTCCGGTTGGCTTTCGGTTGATAGGGGTTAATAGAGATGGTAACAAAACCAGGGGTGGGGTGGCTGTGATTCTCAGAGAGGGCTGGGAAATATCATACAGGAAGATTGAAAATACGGGGCCCCTAGAAGCTATGTTCTTCTGCGTTAAGATCGCATCGGACCTCTTGATGGCCGGGATCTTAGTTTATAGACCTCCAAACTCCCCAGCTTGCCACCTGATAGAACTATACGTTATAGCAGCTGACCTTTCACTCAAGCACGCCAGGTTCACAATTTTAGATCATTTTAACGTCCATATGAATAACGACAATTGCACAAAAGCTAGCCAACTGGCCAAAACCTTTGATGGACTCAACCTGAAACAGCTGGTCAATGGCCCCACACATGCTGCTGGCCATACTCTGGAACTCATTTTTTCTAATGATCCTAACTTGAGAGTAGCGACCCCACAACCTCTCATTTGGTCAGACCACTTTTTAATACCTTTCAGCCTGGAGCTGAACTACCTCATTTCCAGACCACATCAAGTCCTAAAGAAAAGGAGAATGTGGGGCAATGTCACCAGAAATAGTATGACACCCGCACTTTCAATGTCACCATTCCAATTGTCTGATAACCCTGACGAAGATTCAGTAAGCTTTAACAGCTGTGTGTCTAAGGTTTAGACATTGTTGCCCCCCTCAGATCAGTCACTTCCACAAGGAAGAGAACATCAGCTCTGTGGTTTTCCCTTGAGTTCTGTGAGGAGAAAAGTCGCTGTAAAAAACTGGAGCGCTCCTGGAGACAATCCCACGACCCCATTGCCAAGCTGGCACACAGAAAAGCCTTTACTTTTTTCACAAATTCAAGCGCAACACCATGAGGAACTATTTCACCAATAAGATCACATTAGCTGGGAATTCAGCGAAAACACTCTTTAAAATTGTCCAAGATTTAACCAACCTGTTGCCATCGGCAGCACAGTACTCCCTACCCCCCTCCCTTTGTACGGGACTGTCTGACGTTTTCCAAGACAAAATCCAAGTTATCACTTCCACCCAGACTACCTCAGAGCCCACTGTCTTGCTCGACACCAATGATGCGCTGACCAATTTCCGCCCTCTCTCTCTTGATGCTCCCTTGCAAAAACTATTAACTTGCAAATCTGGGTCGCTGGGTGATCCCTGCCCGGCCCAGTTTTTTAAACTCTTGGCGCCCTGTATTATCGTCCCGCTAAATCAGAACTAGAACACCTTCTTGAGCTCAGGAATCTTCCCAGCAGTGTGGAAACAGGCTTACCTCCTGCTGATCCTCAAAAAACCGGATGCCAACCCTGCAGAATACAAAAACTTCAGACCCATTTCCCTGCTTCTGGCACCGGTGAAAAGTTTTGAACAAATAGTCCAAGAGCAACTTTCCGATCATCTGGGATCTAGGAACCAATTCCATGACTCACAATCCAGCTTCAGAGCTTGCTACAGCACAGAGACCGCCCTCCTTTAAGTATCAGTGAGTGTCCGCGAGACTATTGACCAGGGCAAAGCAGCTATGCTTGTGCTACTCGATCTGTCCACGGCCTTCGACACAGTTGCCCACTCCATTCTCCTGGAAAGATTAAGAGGCCAGGGTATTCAGGGCACGGCCCTGACCTGGATCCGGTCCTTTCTGGAAGACCGGTCACAACAAGTCTTTCTCCGCCCTTTCATCTCTTCCCAGAAACCCCTGCTTTGTGGGGTTCCCCAGGCATCCGCATTGAGTCCTCTCCTTTTTAACGCCTACCTCTTACCGCTGGCGGCTCTGGTAGAATCCTGTGGAGTGAGGGTGATCTCCTGCGTGGATGACACCCAACTGGTGTTCTCCTTTAAGGATCAGTCAGAAGCTGCATTTGCTAACTTCAGAAGGTGTCTGAGTAACATCTCAGCCTGGATGACACTAAACTGTCTCAGGCTGAACTCCGATAAAACTGAGGTACTTTTCTTCAACCAGAAGTACCCACCCCCCTCTGCGCTCTGGTGGCCGGAGGAGCTGAATCCTCCCCCTGGGCCTGTTGACTCGGTGAGAATTCTGGGGTTCAGATCCGACAATGAACTCTCCTGTAAATCCCAAATTAGACAAGTCTCTTCCTCATGTTTTGGGAAGTTACGTATGATGTGGATATTCCTCCACTTCCATACTTTGGAGTGTCGAAGAACAGTAGTCCATGCCCTAATTACATTACACTTGGACTACGCTAACAACCTCTATCTGGGACTCCCCACCTATCTGACTCGTAGACTGCAAATAATCCAGAACGCTGCAGCCAGATTGATTTGCAAGGTACCCTTCCGCCACTCTATCACTCCCCACCGGAGAAACCTTCATTGGTTACCTGTGATCAGGCGCAGAGAATTCAAGGCACTTTCCCTGGCGTTCAGAGCCACCAGGGGACTGGGCCCGGCGTACCTGAGAGACAGACTCCAGCATTACCATCACGACCGGGCCCTGAGATCCAACCAACTGCGTCTCCTCGTCATTGCCCGCTTTCGCAAGGCAAGGACAGGTGGCAGAGCCTTCGCGGTCAGGACTGCCAAACTCTGGAATGCCCTGCCACTCTCCATCCGCATATTTATAAGGAACAAGGAGACCCTAGGAGTCAGAAGGGACCAAGGGTGTAAACATTATTATAAAGGAACAGTGGTCCCATTCAATTCGAGTAAATTAAAGTGCCACAATTAGTTCAATGAAAAATTGGGTTTTATGTTTAAAGACAATGCAAAGAATAACTAAAAAATTACTGTAAATAGTGAGAAAAGTAAAACAGTGAGTGAGTTGGTGGCAGGGTAATAGGAAATCAGCCGATTTCCGGTACCCAGGCAAGTGATTTTAAAAGGTGACTTTTTGTGCTCAAGGGTAATTGTTATCAAAAAGTCAATAAAACATTTCATACTCCGACATTTCAATCTGGTAATACATTGGAGTTTAGAAATGATTGTCGACGACGTTTCGATCCCGTAACAAGTAGTGGGATCTCTTCAGGACAAGGAATTGATAATGAATTGCCTGGGAGAGAGCCTAGTGGGGAGGGGGAGAAAAAATAACAATATGCAAGGTTAGGAAGAGAGCATGGGAAGAGTAAAGGAGAGGCGAGAATAGTTAGAGGGTAATATGCAAGAAGGGAGGGAGTGGTACAAAAATAGCAGGGTCAGAACTTACAGTGAGAGGATGACCCAATAAAATAGTAACTGTTGCGCAGCCGCGCCAGCTAAAACTAGACGATCCTAGTGTTGTAGTTCGGAAAGCGGTGTAGGCGAGAATTAGAGCCTGTGGGGAAAAGGGAGAGTGAGGGCGGGGGAGGAGTGCAGAAGCGTAGGGTGCAGGTGGAGGGAGGTTTGTGCAAGGGCTTACCAGAGATAGAAGATGAAGCGCCCCGTCAGAAACTGTCACAACCGAGGCTCGATGGATATAACAATTCCGTGTGGGCAGATAGGTGAGCCTGGAGAAGAAGGGGAGGGTTAGGAGGGGGTGAAGGAGTGACTGAATGTGTGAGTAGGGGGAGACAAGCGGGCTACGGCTTACCAGGGGGGCGGCAAGGAATAAGGTGGGATCGGTCCAAAATTTTGGACCGATCCCACCTTATTCCTTGCCGCCCCCCTGGTAAGCCGTAGCCCGCTTGTCTCCCCCTACTCACACATTCAGTCACTCCTTCACCCCCTCCTAACCCTCCCCTTCTTCTCCAGGCTCACCTATCTGCCCACACGGAATTGTTATATCCATCGAGCCTCGGTTGTGACAGTTTCTGACGGGGCGCTTCATCTTCTATCTCTGGTAAGCCCTTGCACAAACCTCCCTCCACCTGCACCCTACGCTTCTGCACTCCTCCCCCGCCCTCACTCTCCCTTTTCCCCACAGGCTCTAATTCTCGCCTACACCGCTTTCCGAACTACAACACTAGGATCGTCTAGTTTTAGCTGGCGCGGCTGCGCAACAGTTACTATTTTATTGGGTCATCCTCTCACTGTAAGTTCTGACCCTGCTATTTTTGTACCACTCCCTCCCTTCTTGCATATTACCCTCTAACTATTCTCGCCTCTCCTTTACTCTTCCCATGCTCTCTTCCTAACCTTGCATATTGTTATTTTTTCTCCCCCTCCCCACTAGGCTCTCTCCCAGGCAATTCATTATCAATTCCTTGTCCTGAAGAGATCCCACTACTTGTTACGGGATCGAAACGTCGTCGACAATCATTTCTAAACTCCAATGTATTACCAGATTGAAATGTCGGAGTATGAAATGTTTTATTGACTTTTTGATAACAATTACCCTTGAGCACAAAAAGTCACCTTTTAAAATCACTTGCCTGGGTACCGGAAATCGGCTGATTTCCTATTACCCTGCCACCAACTCACTCACTGTTTTACTTTTCTCACTATTTACAGTAATTTTTTAGTTATTCTTTGCATTGTCTTTAAACATAAAACCCAATTTTTCATTGAACTAATTGTGGCACTTTAATTTACTCGAATTGAATGGGACCACTGTTCCTTTATAATAACTCTCCATCCGCATAGCGGAGACTGAACTAACTTTCCGACGTGCACTGAAAACCTGGTTCTTCACCAGCACCTAGACCCCCGCGCCTGTAATCAGGTGACTGCCTCAGCGCCGGGGCACCTCAGTTGGGGGAGGCTGTGCACTTTACAAACTTCTAAATAAATAAATAAACATAAAAACACACACGTGTTTTCACTCCAAATCACACTCCATGTTCCAAGGTGGGGTGCCACACAAAATTGTGGAAAGTCAAACATGCACACTCGGCAGGTCGGTTACAATGTTGGTAAAAAAAAAGACTTGCCCCCAATGCCCTTACATATAGATCCACAGGGGACAAGGACTAGCCCTTCTTATAGTTCATTAATTAGAATCTTCTAATGTGCTAAAACAAACATGATGGTAGGGTATGTGAGCCCATCTCACTTTTACTTTGTCAAAGAAGTGCCTGTCGGTACCAACTACCCCGGCCCTCACCCCTGCATGTCGATTTGCAGCTGAAGTGTTTTCTACAATTCACACATACCATCAGCTGAGAAGAAATAGCATTCCTTGATGCAAAGATCTTCCCTCAAGAAAGGGGCCTGGGGACTGACACCTTCCACAAACCCACTGGCTGAAACAACTTACAGAGGTGTGACAGCTTTCATCCTGGTCCACTGCAGGAGAATCTATTGTGTGGCCAAGTTGTATGCCCCCTCAGGCCTTTGTAAGCACTGTGATATCGTTGATATGTTAAAAAATCCACCTTTGGCTCCTTTTGTAATGGTTTTAAATAATCGCACAATCAAGAATTTACTTTACAATTGTATGGCCAATTTTTGCAATTACGCAGAAACTTCTGCAATTTCGAGAAGAATGGCTACGTTTAAAACAAACACTGCGAGATTATCTAGGTCCACAGTATCTGAACAGCTGCCACAACACTGACAAAAACCGTTGTGGCAGTCCCCGAGTTCGGAAAACAAATATTGAAGAGGACTATCCCTGCTGCTGCTAGCGCCGGGACACCCCCGTCAGGGGTAGCTGTGCGCTCTACAAGTGGTAATAATAATAATAATAAAGGGGCACACCCTGACCCATGTGATGTGGAGTCCAAAGAGCCAACCGTGTTTACAATAAAAAAAAATATATTGGGGAATCTATAGATCCTGGAAGGACCCTGAATCTCAGCAGGGTCTTCCCATGTGGATTTGAGGATCCTCCGCAGGTCATTCGCAGAGGCTTTGCCTGCCGGCAGAGGCTCGTGTGAAAGGCCTGGTCCTCGTGGCCAGTCCCTGCTGTGCAGAACCATAGGCCGCCATCATCATGCGCTAACCTTCAGCCAGGCCCCGCCCCAACCCTGCGCAAGAGCACAACTCACATTCTTGACATTTATTCTTATTTCAACAAGTCATAAGTGATGTAATTTGTGAGGTTATAAGCAGTGCACGATAGCAGGTGAAGTTATCGCTTTTTTGACTAAACTGTAACTGGTGTATTTCAGTGGTTTTTTTTTTAACATTACTTCATGTCTCATTCCAGCACCTAACAATGACAACAACATTGTAACTTTTTTTCAGTGTATTTTTTTGTGATTTTGTTTTTTACCATATGTTAATGTCTTAGGGGCTGATAGTTTGGTGGAGAGGGTACTCAGTCATAAGAGTGATGGAGTACCCTCTCCGCCAAACCCATGATCCAATTTAGTGGCACGTGGACTGAAAGTATGTCGAGGAAGGAGCCTACTCTGGCTCCGCCACTAACATATTCCTCCAACAGTTCGATGGAGATGGGGCCGTCAGTGGTTAGCCATCCAACTGCTTACCAAATTTAGAGGGGGCAATTGGATGGCATTTTTTGTTTTTGCTGTCATGTTGTCACCAGGTAAAACCTGGAGGTGACGGGCAGTAAAAACAAGCTTTGGCATAGCCAATAGGTCTCGCCTTTGGGACCATATAAGTGGTTAGCCATGCAGCACACAAGCTGCGAGTTTACAAACATCAGAAAGAAGACAGAGCAAGCAGTCACATTTCGTTTAACAGTGGTAGTTGCGCTGGACCATTTTTCAAACACGTGTGCTTGAAGCTTTGCGCTTATAAATTGATTAAAATTTTAATTATAACATATTCAGCTAGTTCTAAGGCAATTTATCTCCACAAGGTCTGACACTTCTTGGGAAGCCTAGGAGGGAGGGTGGTAGGGAAGGAGTGAGGAAGGAAGGAAGGAAGGAAGGAAGGAAGGAAGGAAGATAGATAATACTAACTGGTGTCCATGTACATCTTTGGGTGGACTTCACAATAAATAAGAGCAATTTAAAACTGCAAACGGATCAAGTGCCCTGAGGACGTCTTTGTTGGCATGTGTGCACTACACACACGTTACATACATATGTGCATACCGACACTACATTGAGCGACTGAATAAATATAAACTTCAGCTGTGAGAACACATGACTGCCCTTGTAGGCAAACATCCCGGCTCCCGTATCTTGACCATGTGCAGCATCCTCAGATCCTGAGTCAAAACCCCAGGCAACCGGGGCGGGAAGCCCCTTACCACGAGAGATCGTGCACGTTAGCGCCTAGGTAGGGACAGGGAAGTACAGGTGTGAAGAGGGGAAGAAGAAAGGAAGACTGAGAGTGAGGGGAGAAAGAAGACGAGAAAGAGAGCTCGAGAAGGTGAATCGGGGAGAGAGCGTGGGTGTGGGAGAAGGAGAGGAGAGAAAGGAGTAAATATAGTGGTGAGTGGAAGAAGAGAAGAACAAGAGTGAAGGTGATGCAGAGTGTGTTAGAGAGAAGAGGGGATCAAAAGACAGAGAAAAGGGACAAAATGTGGGTATGAGCGAGAGAGTAGCAGGGAAACAGACAGGGCAAGTGATCGAGCAGGTAAAGCAACATTTTGTATACCTCCTCTATTTTGCATGAAATCTAATTATGTAATAATTCTAAATATTAACTTGTACGATTTTGTGTAAAGTGGCATGACTAATCAACGATTGCACCTTTATAAACACGAGATACTCGTGGGACTAAAATGCTAATTGCATGGCAAATAATTAAATGATTAACTGTGGTACGCAAACTAACTTTAGGTTGTGTTGAAATAGAGGATTGCATGATTCATGTCGCTTTTGTGATGGTTTGTGCTTCCAGTGCTGCAGAATGATGAGTATTATTGCTTTAAATGTTGTTACAAGCTAGGAAAATACTAATATATATTGGGATTAGTGCGGGTTTAAACATTAGAATCTTCATTTCTATATATTAATTACTGTTATGTTTGTTTTTGCTTAAGTTTGCATTCAGGCCTACTAGGCTGCAGTACTTAAAATGGAGTTTGGAAGTGGCCACCGCCATGTGAGCGCGATGTCTACTGTGCAGACTCGGATGGTTCTGGAGATCTCCAAGCGACCTCCGACGAGAACCGAAATGTTCCTTGTCAAGGATAGGAACATGGAGGACTGCCAAGATGAAGACTAGTGTGAATGACCGAGGGGACAATGAAAGACCTGTACAAGAAAGCTTACATGTTGTTACTTCGGAACTTTTGCCTGTGAAATTACCAAAAAGAATACAATTGAGAAATGTCATGCCCGGTCTTATGGGAAACAGGCAAACCTGGGAACATTCAAGAGACTTACAAATTTCAGAGGGTTTAGCCAATCAGAACACTTTCTACCCCTTAAAATTGTTGCGCATTGACCTAAAAGTAAGGAGAAAAAGAGTATAAAAGGAAGGGATTTAGAAGATTGGGTGCGGCTGTTGTTGGTGTGGAGGGTTGATTTTGCTGGGTTGTTGATTCGTTGGTTCGATCGCCCGGTCCTTGGACTGAATCGTGGGGACTGCGTCGAGCTGAAGGAGATTTCCTAGATTTACCTGGGTTTCTTTGATTATAAAAGGACGATTCCATCTGAAGGGATTTTGATTATTGCTGTGGGTTGACGGGTTCTTCTGGAGGTGGTCGCTAATGTTCAAAATTTGGGTAAATATAAACGTTATGTCAATTTATGTTAAAAGATCAAGGGGGGAGGAGCCTAGGGCTTGACCAAGATGGCCGCGTGAGCTTTGAGCTCCCGGGACCCACGCGCCCTCCGTCGATTATCCTGTCCTAAATCCTGTTTTATATGCACGGCATCTTGCAGATGACTCATTGCTGAGGCGATTGATGCTGCCCGGGCTCGGATCGCCCGCCGGGAACCGGAGTTGTGCATGGCGGAAGATTGAGGCCTATCTCCGAGGGATGCCAGGGGCTGGCGTTGGCAGGATGCCCGGCCTCTAATTGAACAACAGCGGCCTGGCGAGGTGTGAACTGGCGGATGGAGAACGCCGTACTTTCACTTTCACTTTCTCGCCCTTTGTTTGCCTTGGCCCGGGAGTGCCTTCAGATGCTTTATTATCCTCTGGACGCCTTGCGCCCTACTCTGCCTGGTTATTGCAGATCTGGCTTCTCCTGTTCCCTCTGACTGAGAGAGGGTCGTCTCCTTGCACCGGGTTGCTCGGTGCCAGACATGTCGGGTAAAGCAGAGGTGGATAGGCTGAAACCCAAGGCTACCAGGCGGGGAGCCTATACCCAATCCAACAATATGGATCGTTATGCCCAGCAGAAGGGATCGCCTGGTGGATCGGGCCAGTCGCTGGACGTACAGAAGGCTACCTCATCCCCGACCTCGGAGCTCTCGTTGCAGGATGTCATGGGTGCGCTCGAGGGGATGCAGGCCTCGATTGGGAGACAGTTTGATGCCCTGGCGCATAAAGTGGATACTATCTTGGTGGATGTCAACCTGATCCGCGCGGACTTGGGCAAAACTATTGAGCGGGTTAAATCCCTTGACCTCAAGACCACAGGCCTCGCTGATGATGTCTCGGAACTTCAGACCGAAGTTCGTAAGCTGCGGGCCGAGAACGACCTCTCCGCCCGCCGGCTGGAGGACTTTGAGGGCCGGGCCAGGCGCAACAACGTGCGTGTTACTGGGGTCCCGGAATCCTCGGACGAGATCTCCGCAGATCTGCTCGTGGAGGACTTGGTGCTTAACCACCTGAAGCCTAAGGGCCTTGGAAAATTCTTTGCAGTCGAGCGGGCTCACAGAGTTCCTGGCGGGAGGCCCAGGCCGGGAGCCCCTCCGAGACCGATTTTCGCCCGGCTCTTTCACTTCCGAGATCGGGACGCTATCCTGCAAGCATCGCGGGTGACGGGCCCGGTCCCTTATCAGAACGCATCAGTGAGTTTCTATCCTGACTTCACCCAGCTGGTGCAAAAGCAAAGGCAGAATTTCCTGGGGGTAAAGAGACGTCTTCGGGAGCGAGACTTGAAGTATGCTATGCTTTTCCCTGCCAGATTACGTGTGGTGTATGAGGACCGGACTTTCTTCTTTGAGTCGCCTGCTATGGCCGGAGACTGGTTGGACGCTTTGCCCCGAGCACGGACTGGCGGGGATGCTGCCACAGACGTGGAGGGTGACCGGGATGGGCAGGGTTGATGCCTCTGGGGCCAGTCTGACTTGCTTTGGTTCTGGACAATGACTTGAGCTGATTGCAGTAATACGGAGGGTTGCGGGAGGAAGATGGGAGCTCTTTCCTCCCTCAGGGTACTTTTTGTAGTTTTGCGTTATGGTAGGGCGACAGGCACACTGCAAGTTGGGGGGGCTTTGTAAGCTGCAGCAGGGGTGCAGGGTGGGGGGGTGGAGTTGGGATTTTGGGGTTGTTGTTGGGGGGTTTGTTTTTGCGAGGCGTAGTAATGGTTGTCAGGGTTGTTTATTGGTGGCACTTCGGGTGTGGGGCGGGCCTCTTTGTGTGTGGGGATGGGGGGTAGGGGCTTCAATATTATTAGCTGGAATGTCAATGGCTTGGGAGATCGTATTAAGCGGGGGATAGTCTTGCAGTTCTTGAAACGGTCTCTGCCGGATGTGGCCCTACTGCAGGAGACACACCTTATAGGTAATACTTGCCATGCTCTTAATAGAAAAGGTTACAAATTCATCGCCCACTCGGGATTCTCCTCAGGCTCCAGGGGTGTGGGTATCCTAGTTAGAGCTTCACTACCTTTCGAGGTGGACTCCACCATTGTTGATGATAGGGGGAGGTTTGTGGCGGTGGCGGGGAGATGGGAGGGAAGAACGTTGGTGTTGGTTTCGGTTTATGTCCCTCCTGCCCTGCAGGCCTCCACGTTTGCAGATCTGGGCAGGGCCTTGTTGGACCTCCCGGAGGGTATGCTAGTGGTGGGGGGAGACTTTAATGCTGTCGGCTCTGGGTTGCTGGATAGGTACCCGCCCAGGGACACAGGGGGGGCTCAGAAGTGGCTTCCAGATTTTATAGATACATTCGGTTTGGTAGACTGCTGGAGGCTCCGGCACCCCACACAGAGCCAATATACCTTCCACTCCGGGGCGCATGGTAGTCTCTCTCGGATTGATTATCTGCTCACTCTGGCTGCGCATGCCTCATTGGTATCTGAGGCTAGGCATATGGCGCGGGGCATATCTGATCATTCGCCAGTGTGGGTCCGGCTGGATGTCGGCCGCGAGGGAGGGGGCAGGGTTGCTCCTATAAACCCCTGGTACTTCCGTGATCCCAAGATGCGCAGTGCGCTGCTGAAGACAGTTGATCACTATTTTAAGGACAATCAGGGTTCCGTTGACTCGGCTGTGTCGTTGTGGGAAGCATTTAAGACCGTGTTGAGGGGGAGGCCCTCTCCTTGGTAGTGGCCGCCAAGCGACGGAGAGATGGCGAGGTTATGCAGGTTGAGGATGAGATCGCGGATTTAGAGGTGGCTCTGGAGGGGGAGGTTACAGCGGCCTCACTGCATGATCTGAGCTTGAAGCAAGCGGAATATAGGGACCTGGTGACGAATGCCGCCAAGACCCTCAGTAGGGAACAGCAGGGTCGCTTGTACGATGTTGGCGATAAGGCCGGGAAACTCCTAGCGTGGCTGGACAAAAAAGAACGTGTTAATAGAGTGGTGCCGGAGCTGACGAGAGAGGGGGGAGAGGTGGTTGTTGATCCCAAGGGTATAGTACAGTGTTTTTCGGATTATTTCCATATGGTTTCCACCTCGGTTTCGGATAGGCCAACTGAGGATTCGCGTGACCTCCTGCGTGACATCGCTCTGCCCTGCCTTTCTGACGTAGATAGAGATGACCTCGATGGAGATATAACGGTTGATGAGGTGGCGGGTGCTATCCGCGCGCTGCACTCGGGCAAGGCCTCAGGCCCAAATGGTTTGCCGATTGACTTGTATAAGCAGTTTCCGGATAGGGTCGCTCCTAACCTGCGCGCCATGTTTGTGGAGGCGCGGAGGAGTGGGTCCCTTCCGTTGGACCAGCGACTGGCGACGATTGTTGTGATCCATAAGGATGGTAAACCCCGGGACAAGTGTGCCTCCTATCGGCCGATATCACTCCTTAATGCTGAACCGAAAATTCTGGCTAAAATCCTGGCGGGCCGCTTGGTCAGGGTACTTGGAGACCTGATCCACCCGGATCAATCGGGTTTTATCCCACACCGTAACACTGCGTTAAACCTTAGGCGACTTCATGGAGTAATTGCCAGGGCGAGCACGCTGCGTGAACCAGCTATTGTGGCGTCTCTTGACGCCACGATGGCGTTTGATACGGTGGAATGGGCATACCTGTGGGCGGTGCTTGCCAAGTTCGGCTTTGGCCCTGGTTTTGTGAGCTGGGTGAGGTTGCTTTATGAGGGTCCTCTTGCGAGTGTTGTGGTAAATGGGAGAGCGTCGACTCCGTTCCAGCTTGGGAGGGGCACCCGGCAGGGTTGCCCCCTGTCGCCTTTGTTGTTCGCCCTTGCCCTCGAGCCGCTAGCGGCGTGGATACGCTGGCACCCGGATATACGTGGACTTAGATGGTCGCCTGATCACGAGGACCGTATTTCGCTCTATGCCGATGACATCCTGTTATATCTCGCCTCGCCCAAGAACTCGCTTATAGTGGTTTGTGACGTTCTGACATCTTTTAGTAAGAACTCTGGTCTCGTCATCAATTGGAGTAAATCATATTTGTATGTTCTGAGCGGCGACGTTCCACCTGTCCCGCGAACTTGTTCGATTCAGATCGCCCAGCAGGGCTTCGTGTACCTGGGGATTTTTATCTCCACTGACTCCACTTTGCGGTATGAGAGGAACCTGCTCCCCCCCTGGCGCGTTTGCGGCGGGATGTTGCGGCCTGGCGGAGGATGCCGGTCTCCCTCCTCGGACGCGCCGCTTTGTTCAAAATGATGTCTCTTCCTCGGTTCCTCTACGCCTTGCAGAATACTCTTGACTGGGTACCGGCCAGTTACTTTCGGGAGGTTGAGAGCCTCCAACGATCGTTGTTGTGGGATGGGCGGCCGCGCATTGCGATTGCTAAGTTGACGCTTCCGTGGTACGACGGGGGTATTGCGCTTCCGGACATTCGACGCTACTACTGGGCCACCCAGTTGAGCGCGATTAATCATGGTTTCTATGGTCCGGCTCTAAGCCCCGGCTACGCCATGGACCGATGGTTGTTGCGCGGCGGTAATTATCACCGAGCGTTGTACTCGAGATCGCTGGACTCGTCCCTCACAGGGCCCACGGGGGTGGCGGTGCGGGTGTGGAAGTTGGCGACTGACTCGCTGGGCTGGAGGGATAGGCTCACCCTTGCTACCCCGTTGTTTGAGTCTGACAAATTAGGGAAGCTTTGGCATACCAAAGGTTTTGAGAAATGGGACTTGATCGGTATCTCCAGGGTTGGAGATTTGCTGATCAAGGGGAGGGTGAAGTCCTTTGAAGAGCTGCAGAAGGAGTATGAGTTGGGGAAATCTGAGTTTTTCCGCTATGTTCAGGTGCGTCATGCCCTGCGGTCAGTTCTCGTAGAAGGTGAGAAGGTGAGAAGGTGCCTGAATCCTCTCCATTGGAGGACCGGATCCTCGATGGCCATATGCCGGAGAGTACGATCTCTCTTATCTATAAGAAATTGATTAATGTTCGGGCTGACCTGCTATTGGGGCTGCGGGATCAATGGATTAGGGACGGACTTGAGCTGGATGACGAGGACTGGCAGTCTGCGGTTTCCTCTCCTAAGGAGGTTGCGATCCCGTCGCGTCTGCGGCTGGTGCAGCTCAAAATACTCCACAGAGTCTATGTTACGGGGCCAAGGCTGGTTCATATGGGATTTTCTGAGGAGGGCTTATGTAGGAGGGGCTGTGGTATGGTGGGTACCTTCCTGCATATCATTTGGGAATGTGGCGTCATCATGGAATTCTGGAGGAGAGTCCATGCGGTAATGGGGGAGGTGACGGGCATTGCTATGCTGCCGGAGGCGCGGTGTTGTCTCCTGAACGTGTGGGGGCCTGCTGACCACAATGAGGCACAGACCCAGTGGGTGACTCTGGGTAACATGGTGGCTAAGCAAGACATAGCGCGCCTGTGGGGCTCCGCGGGACCCCCCACATTGGCTGCGTGGAAGGAAAACATGGACTGGAATATGTTCAGGGAAAAGACGGTATATTGCGCTAGAGGGCGCCCTCGGAAGTGGCATGCCATTTGGGGGCAGTGGAACCAATATAGGGGGGGCATATGCCTTGCCCCTGATCTGGATCCCCCCGAGGAGCAGCTCTCTCCTTAGCATTCTTTCCAGCTCTGTACATATGTTTTGATTGTTAATTGACTTCTTGGGCCTCTGCTTTTCCCCCTTTTTCCTCCTATCACAGCGCTGTGACTGGTAGACGAGGGGGGTCAGGTCTCCCCTGAGGGGCAATCACCAGGTGTATTCAGTGTACTTCGCCTTGCTTGGGTTTGGTTTGTGTTTGTGTTTATTTAAAATGGAACCTTTTTGTTTCTCCTTTCTATGCACTGTGGATGCTTCTCTGTATTGCTCTCTTGAAGCTGCCGCACCTCCGGGTTATCGGCTGAATAGCTGTGTCCTCATTTTTGATGAATAAAGGGTTATTAAAAAAAAAAAAAAAAAAAGATCAAGGATTGGAAATCGCTCAGTAGAGAAAATATTTGAACTGTAATCCTGAATATGCCAACACAGAGTGAACTAAATTAGATAAACTAAAATTTGATTAATAAGAAATTAGTTTGTGATTCTTTAATAAAGTATTGAAAGTTAACCGAATGGTTCCGAAGCTTTAAATGTGTTTTAGCTGGTTCTAAATTACCATCAACCAGTCCAACTAATTGGTCCATCGACCAAGTGGTGGAGTGCCTTGATGTTAAGTTAGGATTCTATAGGTACTGATGTATATAATGTATATAATGTAAATGAATTATTCCCGATAGGTAACAAGGTACCCCCACATGTCCAGCGCTTCTTTTCCTCCTGTGTGCAGACTCGAGTGAGACGTGTGAGTGTTGGTGTTATGGGCTCCACCAATGAATATGTGAATGAGTTAATGTGGTAACGAGTCTGTGACGTAGGGAGGATATGTAAATTTGCCCTTTTCAGCTGGAGCAGGTTTCTGGTAGCAGAGTTATGGTTATTTTTGGCTAGTTTGGTGATTAGTAATGGGTTTATTGCATTGGTTTGGTGATTATTGATTTATGTTCTAACACTTTGGGGCCGATTCCGATCCGGGTCGGAAGGGCACCGAACGCGATCCGGCCGGAAAAACTGTGCGCCGTACGTGTGTTTTCCGCCCGACTCGTACAGCTGTACGAGCGAGCAAGTACGATGCGAGATACATGAAATTCACCGACCGACACGTTTCCGGGTCTGAACCGCTCCGTACGTCTCGGTCGTAAGCTAACCGTGGCGTGGTATGGATGCGATTCACGACTGAGCCAGTACGATGCACGCGTCGGACAGCCTGTGCGAGCCGGAGTGTCCGGCTCGCAAATCGTCCTGGTGGTTGCCTTTAGGGGTCCGCGTCAGACCCCCTGTCACCTGCAGCCCTACGACTCAGACACAGGGGGAGACCCATGGGTCTCCCCAACACAGGCATGTGCGGTGCGGATGGCACCGACGCGTACTCACTGTGGGGGGTGCACTTGTCCGCGACGTACTCATTCAGTCAATGGGAGCCCATGTACGTGTCGTACGACCGGCTCCCATTGACTTCTATGGGAGTCCGACCGAACCGCGTCCGACAGCATACGGCCGCATCGTACTCGCTCGGTCGGACTGCAGGACTCCGGTTCGATCGTACAACACTCCGGTTCCGGCTCGGTCGGAGTGCTTTCCGACCCGGATCGGAATCCGGCCCCTTTATGTTGAGTCGTGTTGCGTTTTATGTTGTCAATTGGTTTAAAGACTTCTGGGACGTAGGAAGTTGGTTGCCCTGTATGTAGACGGGGAAACGTGTGGCAAGTGAAGTCACACAGCGTATTGTCTGGTTGCCCTGTATGTACATGGGGACATGTGTGGCAAGTGAAGTCGCACAGCGCATTGTCTGGTTTCGAGTTGGTAACATCGTTGTGTGTTATCGGTAGGGACATTTTCTGTGTGAACGTGCGTAAGTGAAATAGCAACAGGTTCTCTCGTGAAACTCTGGCCTTAATTCTCAGGAGCAGTGTAGTCTCCACATGTGTTTTATCCCCAGAGAAACGGTTAGCCTTTTTGCTTGTTAGAAGGGTAAGGTAGAGGGGAAGTGCTACTTTATCGGCGAAACTGAATAATTCTGTGGTAGGGTAGAGGTAAGCGCTGCCTACTGGAAATACAGAATTCTTGTGTAAATGAACAAAACTATCTCTTTGGTTTAGCAAAACAGGCAATGGTGGTGTTTTTATGTTGTTACTAACAGATTTGATTAAAGAAAACGTAAGAAAAGTTTGCCGATAAAATTTGTAAAGGAGGGGTCAGCAGAAGCAGGAGTAGCGAGAAACGCTGACGTCAGAAAGACCGCACTGGGATTGGCCAGCCGTAGAGAGACAAAGCTTTCACGGATTGGTGCGTTGGTGTGAGCCGCGCTGGGAGTGGAGAATCTGCCAGTGTGACGTAGACGCCCGGGATTGGTGCATTAGTGTGAGTCACGCTGGGATTGGAGAACTTCAGGAGTGACTTAGACGCACAGGATTGGTGCGTTAGTGTGAGTCGCGCTGGGATTGGAGAGCATACGGAATTGTTGCAAGGGAAGTGATTTGAAAAGTCTAGTGATTCAGAACTAGGGAAAATAAAAATGATGTACTACGATCCACCTGAGAAAGAGAAAATATCATAGTTTGGGAAAATTAAAAGTCTATGTAAAAGGGATAAGCCGATTGTGACTAGGGAAGAACAGATACTTCCTCCACCGAAATCGCCTGCATCTTTTATGGTAGCGAAATATGGGTACCATACATGTATTTGGCTAGAGAATTGGGCAAAGTATACAAAAGAGGATAGAGTTCTAGCCTTTCCAGAAAGTGGTTTGTTTAGTTTAGCTGTATTAAGAAACTTAAGAGAAAGAATGATGAGGTTAGAACCGAGACCTAGACCTACTCAGTTCGAGGCTTTGACGGAGTGGGAAGAAGAGATGTATGAAAGGGAACGGCATCGGAGTGGAAAAAGGTATAATTACATGTTTGGTAGACAGTGTGGGCAGGAAAGTCATGAGGACCGAATGAGAAGATGGTGGAATGCAAACATGACGGATGGTATGTTTCCTTTGAGAAATACTGAAGAGACAAGTGGCAGAAAGTGTACAGAAAAGAGAAACAATACAGGGTCAGAAGGTTATAAATATGGTGTGAGTGAATCGGAGGATGAAGTGCTAGAGGACATGTTTTATAAAAATCCTCCCCTGTATCAACCAAATTCTAGGTTGCTGACGCCGAGTGCACCGGTAAAAGAAACCATGCTAAATAAAAATCTTGAGCAAACGCTTCCTGATTTAGGGAAAAATAATCCATTTAGAGACTCTGAAATGTCACAACCTGTTAGGACTGGAAATGAAAATTCGGTTGAACTAGCTAGAACTACTCTGCAATTAACTCAGAAAATTAGAGAATTAACCAAAAATATGGAAGCAGTGACTGTATCTGTAACTATACGGCCGGTGATGCCTGTCTTTGATAAACAGAAAGCTAGTGAGCATTGTTCAACAGTTCCCTACAATAGTAGTAAATAAATTGAGACAGAAAGAAGTGGATTTGGAGGAAATGCCTGGAAAAATATGGCAGGAACATCAGGTTTAAGTACTCCTAAAAATCTGACTGTATACCAAAGTCCAGCAAGTAAGACGCTAATGACAACAGAATCGGAAACAGAAACCCAAGAGAGAAATACAGATAGAATAAGAAGTGAAACAATCCCTGTAGGTCCCACTTCTGAGGAATTAAGTGATTGATTAAGGAGTTTACAGCGGAAAGATACAGAACCTCAAACTTTAGATGTGGCAAAATTAAAAGTAACCTTGGAAGAATTAATAGTAGGGACCATTCCAACTGAAAAATTAAAAGCATATCAGGACAAGGAGCTAATGTTTCTCTGCAAAAGTATAACTTGGAGAGCGAGGAGTTTGCATGAGAAATTGGAAGAGGCAGCGAGTGAAATGGGCATTGACTTTGAGAAAATAAGATCATTACAGAAACCATATAGAGTAGATTTTTCTGAGAAGGATATTGAAAATCTGAATACTGCAGGGAGATTGACTCAAATTAAAGAACTGATTGTCTTGGTAAGGAAATGGGGTGATGTAGTTAGGTGGAAAAGTAGATGGTTTCGAAAGAGAGAGGATACAACAGATAAGGCGATTTCGGCATTTCCGGTAAGGGAAAAGGAGCCAGTAGTAACTGAATGTCCCATGAGGGAGATCCCAGGAGGGGGTTATGTACATGTTCCCTGGACTAGGCAGGACATTTTGTCATTTACCAATGATTTCCCGAGGTTAAGAGAAAAACCAGTTGAATGGTACCGACAGGTAGAAAGGTTTGTTAAATTGTCGAAAGTGTTGTGGATAGATCTGAATGGTCTTTTTGATATAATTGTACCTGCAGATTTATGGGCAGAATGTAAAATTACAATAGGTTGGCTTACTCAAGTGTACCCTAGGGATCCTAAGACGGGAGCCCCTGATCCGGAGGTAATGAGGAAAAATTAACAGGTAATTACTTTTTTGAAAAACAAAGTGCCGCCAAAGGAAACTGATTGGGTAAAAATTGATAGAACTCACCAAGAGGTTAAATAATCTGTTCACGCTTATTATGAAAGGTTACTGTTAGCTTTTAAGCAATACAGTGAAGATGAAAAATTGAGCGAGAAGGATTTAAGTCATTTTGTATATCGATTAATTTATGGTTTAAGACCTGAGGTAAGCAAAATGATCAAACAGCATACAGTGGATTGGCAGAATAAAAAGATAGATGAAGTGTTACGACATGCAAAATATTTTAGTGATGAAATCGAAGCCAAACAATGCAAACTGAAAGAGAAGGCGATGTGGGCACAAGTTAATGTAGCGGAGAGACAAGAAGCCCAGCTGATTGAGCAAGCTAATGGCATGGGCCAAGTTAGACAAAAACCTAATATTGGAAAAGGAAAGGGACAAATCAGCTTAGAGGAAGCAAAAAAGAAATGGCCATGTCATAATTGCGGAAAATTAGGGCATTGGAAATCCTGAGTGCTAATGGTGATAATGCATCATTGAATCCACAGGTGCAGAATGAGGTGAGTTGTCAACCGCCGCAACAGCAGCAGGTTGTTACCCAACAGTGTCAGGTGCCAAAGCCACCCTTTCCACAGAGCGTAAATCCTCAGAGATACAGTAATGAGACAGGATTCTACACCGAGGAACAGGTAACAAAGCTACCGCGCGCTAGTGCTGTTTCGCAGTATTGGCTGCAGTGCGATGAGAGTGAGTCAAAAGAGAGTTATTGACGGTGCCTAGGAGAGGAAGAGGAGTGCGTACTTGGTGCAACTCTAGAGGTAGACCAGACAGGACCCTTTGTGGATGGAAAGGTAAATGATGAAAATATTACTTTCCTAGTAGATACTGGTGCTACGCGTTCAACTGTTAGATCAGCTGACGTTAAAAATCTTCCTCTCTCTGGTGACACAATGCAAGTAGTTGGAGTCTCAAATAGACAGATAAAAACTTATCTTACTGATCCTGTTAAAGTTAAAATAGGGAAATTCACCGACATGCATCGATTTGTCGTGTGTGACACTAGCCCCGTGAATTTGTTAGGGAGAGATTTGTTGTGCAAAATGAATTGCACGATCTTCTGTACCTCTGATGGCATAGCTTTTGAAACTCCTGATGAGGATGTATTGTATAGAATGACAATGACAAATTTGGAACCTGAAACTACTGAGGCATTTGTTGTATTTGATCTGGAGGAATTGCCTCAGGAATTGAAGAAAACAGTGAAACCCGGGGATTTCACAGGAGAAGATATGGGATTGATGAAAAGAGTAGATCCTGTGAAAATAACTGTAAAAGAAGGAGTAAGCTACCCGAATATTCCCCAGTATGAATTGACACCAGAAATAATCGCAGGAGTAACACCTGTAATAGACAAGATGATTGAACAGGGAAATTTGAGAGAAATAATGAGTAGTCCATGTAATTCTCCAATCATGGGTTTAAAGAAGCCTAACGGAACTTTCAGGATAGTACAAGATTTGAGAAAAGTGAATAAAATTGTTGTGCCCTGCTGCCCCATTGTACCGAACCCTTCGGTAATCCTATATCAGATTCCCCATGATGCGGAATGGTACACAGTCATTGATCTGTGTCATGCTTTCTTTTCTATCCCATTGCACCCCGATAGCCAACAAATGTTTGCGTTCCGGTTCGGCGAACTTACTTTAGCATGGTGCCGTATCCCACAGGGGTATACAGAAAGTCCATCGATATTTAATCAGATTCTAAAGCAGTCCTTAGAAGATTTGAAAATGCCCACAAGTTCAGTACTCGTGCAATACATCGATGACATATTGGTGGCATCGAAGACACGAGGGGCATGTGTGGTGGACACAGTTGCATTGTTGAATCATTTGGCGGATGGAGGACTTAAGGTATCCCCATCAAAATTACAATTTTGTAAGAAGGAAGTACAATACTTAGGTCATAAGATTGAGAAAGGCCTGAGGAAATTGACTGCAGACAGGATCAGAATAATAAAAGGAATGAGTGTACCAATGACTGAGAAGTGAGAATGTTTCTTGGGATGGTGGGATATTGTCGCCAGTGGATCAGCAACTTTTCGCTGATTGCGAAACCTTTGGTACGCTTGACAAAAAGTGATGTGAAAGATCCCCTTGAACTAAATAAAGAGGAGATGAAGGCTTTTAGACAACTGAGAGACAGCTTGTGTGAAGCACCAGCTCTTGGAATGCCTGATTACGAAAAGGAATTCGAGCTATATTGCAGTGAGAGAGATGGATGTGCACTCTCTGTGTTAGTACAAAGGCATTGTAAATTAAGACGACCAGTTGCATACTTTTCAGCTGTACTGGATCCTGTAGCCATAGCTTTGCCTGGTTGCTTGAAAGCAGTGGCTGCTACCTGTAAGAGTCTGGAGCAGAGTGAAGGAATGGTGATGGGATATCCTGTGAGAGTGTTTGTTCCCCATGATGTTGCAATCCTTTTGACAAGAAGCCGCACACAATTTATGATGCATAGTCGTCTAACTAAATATGAGAAGGTCATTCTGGGTGCTACAAATGTGAGCCTTGTAAGGTGCCTTAATGTAAATCCATCAACATTGCTACCTGATGCTGTAAATGTGGAAGTGAAGGATGATGTGGATCATGACTGTTTGGAAGTGCTTGATTTTTGCACTAAGCCGCGTCCGGATATAAAAGATGTGCCTCTGAAAGAAAGTGACTATGTGATGTATGTGGATGGGTCATGTCTGAGAACTGAAGAGGGAATTCTGTGTGCTGCATATGCAGTATGTACTGTAGCGGCAGTGTTGGAAGCGTATTGCCTGAAAGAAGTAAAATCAGCTCAGGTTGCTGAATTGTTTGCACTGACCCGAGCATGCAAGTTGGGAAAGAACCTGCGAGTCACTGTAGTTACCGATAGTCAGTATGGGTTTGAAGTGGTGCATGATTTTGGACAGATTTGGTCTCAAAGAAGGTTCTTGACGTCGAGTGGAACTCCAATTAGAAATGCTGAAGTGGTTGGAAAATTGCTTGAGGCGATACAGCTGCCTAAGCAAATTGCAGTTGTAAAATGTGCACCCCATTCAAAGGGTACAGACTACGTGTCAGCGGGCAACGAATTTGCGAATGACATAGCGCAGTATTGTGCGCGGAACCAAAACTCCTTGAATCGCAATCGGGAAAAGGAAATGAACTCATGTCCCTTGCTTTTTACTAACACTGTGAGTACCTTGGATGAGGTGAGGCAGTTACAGGAAGAGGCAGGAGAGGAGGAAAAGAAACAGTGGATAAAGTCAGGATGTGCACCCTGTGAGGTAGACAAGGTTTGGGTTTATCGTGATGGAAGACCAGTAATGCCTGATAGCATGATCTCTACCATGGCACGGATGTACCATGGACAGGCACATATAGGTAGGGATGCCATGATTAGACTTTTCAAACAGAACTGGTATAACGCCAAGTTCCGGCTTGTAGCGGAGAGCCTGTGTCAAAGATGCCTTATATGTCAGCAATATAATCCAGGAAGAAAAACAGTGGTGAGTTTGGGAACTATAGGACGGGAGGGAGTTCCTTTCACCAGAATACAGATTGATTTAATTGAAATGCCCCCATGTAATCAGCTAAGATATGTCCTAGTAGTTGTCTGCCTGTTTTCACGTTGGGTGGAAGCTTACCCGACTAGAAGGAGCGATGGAGTTACTGTAGCGAAACTCCTATTGAGAGAGTTCATTCCTAGATTTGGTTTCCCAGTAACGATTGAATCAGATAGAGGAAAGCATTTTCAGAACGAAATTATAAAATTGATTTGTGAAGCATTGAATGTACAACAGAAACTACATTGTGCCGATCGCCCAGAGGCTTCTGGAGTAGTGGAACAAATGAATGGCACCATTAAAAACAGATTGGGGAAAATGTGTTTGGCCACAGGTCTAAAATGGCCAGATGTCTTGCCTCTGGTGCTCATGACTATTAGGTCGATTCCTGATAGGAACACTGGCCTGAGCCCTCATGAAATTATTATGGGTAGAGCAATGAGACATGTTTTCATTCCTGTCAACAAACTACTGCCTATATCTGATGACTTCGTTTTGGATTATATTATTGCAAGGGGTTGGCTGATACCGTTCATTCTGTGTTTCATCAGGTTGGACCAGATGCAACCACCCTTCAAAAGAAGCCAGCTCATGATTTGAGTCCTGGAGACTGGATACGAATCAAAGTACATAGAAGGAGAAATTGTCTGGTCCCACACTGGGGGAAACCACGTCAAGTGATTCTGACCACGACGACTGCTGTGAAGTGTGCCAAGGTAAAGAATTGGATTCATGCTAGTCATACTCTTTGAATCACTGGTCCTGTAAATAGACCTTAGGAAGAGTATTTGGAAGAGTCTGATAGCAGTTCTGAGTCAAAATCAGAAGAATCAAGAACAAGACAAGCACCAAGAACGGGAGAAACAGAGTTGAGCCAAGTTGCGGAGCCGGAGAACATACCACTATGGAGACGACTGGAAATTTCCGACACTAGCTCTGAATCAGAGACTGAACAGGTGGGAATACAAGAAAGTAAAGGTTAAACCGATACGGAATCTAAAGAAAGTGAAGGAGAAGGCCAAGGAGGACGAATCTCGAGGAAAAGAGCTTGGAAAACACATCGAGGTGAGAAGGGGAACAGGTTGAAGAGACCATCGAAAGAGGAAATTTGGCCTAATAAACTTAAAAGATTGAGATACCGACTAACGAGAGTAAAGTCTTCTAACGCTGAACAAGTCAATGAAGTGTCTAGTCAAGAGAAATCAGAAGACACTGATCAGGCACACTTGAAAAGAGCAAAGAGAATAAAGAAACCCAACCAGAAGTACAAGTCACCAGAGCCGACGTATGTGGCACTTCCTGATATACAAGATGAAGCAGACAGCCAAGGAAGTCTAGGAGTAACTGTACAGGAAGCGGTTGAAGAAGAGGAAGATTTGGAAATCCTGAGAGTTATCTTATCTGATATCAGAGAAGAGACGGATGATCAGGAAGTTCTGAACCAAGATTGTGAAAACAGAGACAAAGACGATCCATGCACGGATTGAAGTGACAAAGAAAGACGCAGAGAATTTAAAACGCTGAACAAGACACGTAACTGAAAGAACCAAGTAGGCACTCAAAGCCTTAGGTTTAGAAAGAATTAAATTGTGAATGAAAAGAGGCTAAGTCAAAAGACACTGATCAGTTCCGAAATGGCAAACACAGAAGGTAGAAAACCTACATGTGGGTTTCTCCGAAAATGGTGTAAATTGTGTTTTTGTTGTACAGGATTACTAATCTTCTATGGATCATATTAGCAATAACGATTTCATTTAAGGTGACATTTGAAAGGGTAGAAAACCACACCGAGAACAGGACTAATAGAGAAGAGGTTTATGATACTCATGTTACTAAACTGGTATATAGAACAGATTTTCACAAGGATAAGTCTATAAATGATTTTTCTAATAATGTTTTTTCAAAGTTGCTGTACGAATATGTGAAGACTATGGAAGTTAGAGATTGCTATGTTTGCATGCATTTACCTGCATCGGTGTCACCTATCATCACCTTCCTTTGACATATATGATAACTTGTAGGGTATTAGCAAGCTTGTTCTATAGAACAGGGAAATTAGAATATTATTATACTGCAGTAGATAATGTTTTCTCACAGATACCTGTAGTCCCTGAACTAAAAAAGGTGATTCCAGGCAGAATTTTAGGTGAATCTTTCTTAGAAACTAGAGAATTAACTTTAGAAGACGTGTTTAAGAATAATCTCACTTGTAGTCTGAGGAAAGAAGAAAAGACCTTGTTGAACATAGTAGAGGAGAGGAGAATTAAGATGCAAATAAAGGTGTCTAGGGTAAAAGATGGTAACAACATTTTGGGATGCTGAAAGGGAAAACCATTTAAAGGGAGAAATAAATCCCGCAATGGCTTTGGATTAGCCTGAGAAAGGGAAATTGTGCCTCAGTAGAGATAACACTGTTTATAAGAATTACTTTGTAGGTGCAAGTGAATGCCATGACTTAAATAAAATCATGGGAGGATGGGGATGTGAGAAGTTGGCCTGGTATATGCTGCTCACTAATTCTAGTGATCACCTTGTACCATGCAAAACAACCCTTATTGTGGTGGTTGAAGTCAACCTTGATAGACCAGCTATCCTAGTGGTAGCGTGGACAGTGCAGTCTGCAGGCTAAACTCTTGAGGGCATGTGAAGCCAGCTGTTTTACCATATGTAACCTCCTTGAATACCAAATGAAAGGACACCATACAGATATATATGTCGTAAATAAAGTATTACGCACTCAGAATTTCTTTATCAATATGATCATGCATAAAGCAAGAGGCTGAGTCTGTGGTATCAGGTTCAAAAGGGCTTTATTCCAATAACTCGAGTTATAGGGAGAATAGTTCCATCACCACAAGGGATCTGGAAGGGTCAGAATTCTCAAAATATTCCCAGAATATTCTCAAACTTTATTCACAGAGTACAGTATATATACATTTGATATTATACGTAAGCAGAAGAGCAAGAGAGAATGAGATAAGAGCATGTGGGCGTGTAAGTAGGCGTGAAGGTGGGCGTCCATGTGGGCGTCCACTTGATGAGTCATAGGTGAGTGTCATAGGTGGGTGGATACCTGGAGGGGGTTGCGTGATCAGCTGGAACTTTACAGGAACTTTGCCTTACTTGTGCTCAACTCGAGCATGACGTGTAATTGACGTGTGACTGGGTTGCTATGCAACCGGGGAGTCTGTAGTCTAGAAGTGAGGCCTTCAGTGTCAGGGCGACCAGCACATCTTGTATTATCTGGTATCTAAAGTCTGGAGCAGGGACTGATTTGTGACATAGGTTGCCCATCACCAAGAGCCAATGTGGCATTTATTTCTTCGTTTACTGCTGAAGGCTTACATGGGGGCTATGGGTTTTTTACTGACGTGAGCTTTGTAATCGCACAAAAAGAGACAGAGAGGCTAGGCTTTCTCCTTTGCAGATGGGTCGTGTTTATCCCTCCTTCTCCAGGCAGGAATGTGGTTTTGGTAGGAGTAAGCAGATAACCGTGCTCAATACTGTCTCGGACAGGGCCCCTTTGGCTGAGGCCCAAGTGTGCAAGGCCAAGGATACGTAGCTGCAGCTTTCAGAGCGTTCTGAGGCCTGAAACCTCTTTTCGGCTCTGGCTGAGCCACAATAATGGAAATGCGGGAAAACATGATGCAAAACGTGTAGGCCTCAGAGCAGATTTGTCGTTTCTCTCATGGGAGACTGGATTATGGCAGGCCACGTTATAGCATAAGCATCATGATAGACAGGCCATGGAGGGGAAATACATAGGTGACATGTATGTGCACATGAGTGTGGGGGAACACACGGGGACACATAGGCCTCATGATGTTTTATTTTCCTCATTCCCTCCTTGTCCCCTAGTGGACCCTCATGTCATATCTATTCTCATGAGACAGTCAATCTGTTCTTGCAGCATTATTTTACCTATTTTCAATGCTTTGTAAATGGGGATGTGGAACACATGCAGTAGCACACAGGCCGCAAATGGCCGGGCCACACTGCAGACATAGGCAACAACTGAATATCATCAGTAGTATTAGTCCACAAACTGTCAACACTTTCCATCCCCATGCTGATATTATTTCCCAGAGCCAACTGGACCAAGTCCACGTGCCTGGGTCTTGGTGTATGCTTTGGGCAATCTTGTGGAGCCTTGTTATTGCTTTGTATACAGACGGTGCGTTATTAGGAATCAAAGAAATGATATGTAGCACGTCCCACCCCAGTCTAAGGGCAGCTGTACATAGGCTGTCTGGCCACAAATAAAGTAGGTGTGTCGTGATGCTCTGAAATAGGACTTTCCTTTGTCTTTAAACACTATTATAGTATCACACTCGCTGTGCCCCAAATGTACTGAGCCTTCTTTTCTGACACACAAGTTCCCTTTTACTGGCAGGACTGTAATTGAGGATGGACCTAAATTGTGTATGGGCTTGACATTCAACACTATAAAGTCAAGGGTCGCATTTCCTTGCAGATACTCTTCATTTTCTAGATCTGTACCTTTCCTTTGGGGAAGACCTTCTTCATCTGGGAAACATACTTCATTCATGACTTTATTCAAGATACCCCATACCCAGTCGCCTCTACACTCCTTGTCTTGACATTCTTTGGCATCACCGTTGATGGATGTCATTAAGGCAAACCATGCTCCGCAAGAACCATTATGGGAGAATGGAAATGGGAAAAGAGGCAACACTCCCTTCATCTTTTGATACGGGGGAAGTCGGCCACAGACCCAGCAGTCTGTAGCATTGCTAGTCTGATGTGAATGGTGCAGCATCTGAATAAAGGTATTGTTGCGTAAGGCAAGTCGATATGATAGCTCATGGGATGGCAGATCACTAAATGTGTGCTTTATGGTATCATTAGTGGAGGAGTGTAAGAGTGAGGCAATAGGAGGAAAAATAGCATGTAGTATTAAGCTGATACATATTATCGTGATGCACAGAAGAAATAGAAAAATCAAAGTCACTATACATCTACCACGTAATATTTTACAGTATTTGCTTTTCATCTTGCTCTTTTTCTCATTCTGATTTGTTCAAGATCTTATGCAAGCTAGAATACATGTTCAACCGCTTCACCACCTAGTGGACTTAATTGATCAAACGGGTTCTGACTTTTTAGATCTAAGTTTAGCTTTGTATTCCTGCTGGGGAGTCTCCTCTAGAAAATGGTGCTCAAAGTCTGAAAAGTTCTTTTCCTTTGTAAAAGAGTGGTGAAGGTGCAACCATCCTTTCCGCCCTTTGACTTTAACGGCCGTCCTCGTGGTCCAGAGCACTGACTTCGGCGCCTTCCATCCAGGAGCGATGGAGTGTTCCCTGACCTGGGTGTTGTCAGGGAAGGCGGCAGCAACCTGCGAACGACAAGAGAGTAGTGCAGACATCAAGGAAGCCAGGTAATCTGTCAGCATGTTACTATCAACATCAGTAATCTTTTTAGGCATCGGAGTGCCCCACATTTTCGGTGGTCTACCAAAGACCACTTCATAGGGAGATAAGCCTGTTCTAGAATGGGCTACCATTCGCATGTAAAAGAGGGCAACCGGCAGGGCTACCATCCAATCTACACCTTTGTCTGCGCAAATCTTTGCTAGTTTTATCTTAAGGTCTGATTGTGTCTTTCTACAAGGCCTGCTGCTTCAGGATGTCGTACGCAGTGGAACTTCCAGGTATACCCTAACAGAAGGGACACCTGCTTCATGAGTACCAGGACATATTTGTAACCTCTACATCTGTTCATTTGGATATAATCCATTTGGAGGACTTCAAAAGGGTGGTCAGGTGGATGGAATCCACCTTGTTCCACCGGAATGCCTTTACCTGGATTGAATTGGCAACAGATCATACATGTTCTGACCTTTTGTTTCGCTGCTGCACGCAGGTGCTTGTTGAACCATATATTCTGTAAGCTGTCTAGCATTGCTTTCTCTCCTAAGTGTGCAGGACTATGTGCGGTATTTATGATCACTTGTACCATTGAATCAGGAAGAAACCATGTTTCTTTGCCCTTAGTCATCCAACCCTGATCAGTCAGTACCCCTCCTTGTTCCGAGCATTTCTTTAATTCATCTAGAGTAGCATGTGTCTGTATGTCTTGTACATCCTTGGAAGGATCCCTAACTGTCATGGCTTTGGTCATTGATGGTATCTGTGAGTTCGTCATGTCTAGTGGGGTCTGAGCTGTCTGTTTAGCGGTTCGGTCTGCCAGATCATTGCCTTGAGAAATGGTATCTGTGGCTTTAGTATGTGCTTTGCATTTCAGGATAGCTATGGCTGACGGTAAATGTATCTCTTCCAGAAGGGCTTGAATAAGGGGGCCATGCTGTATCTTGGCCCCATGAGAGGTCAAGAAACCTCTTTCTCTCTATAGTACCCCAAAATTGTGAACTACCCCGAATGCGTACTGTGAATCGGTGTAAATGTTTACTCTCAAGTGCTTAGCTCTTCTGCATGCTTGTGTGAGAGCGATGAGCTCTGCTGCTTGTGCTGACAGTATGTCTATTCTTTTAGTCTCTATGATTTCAGTAGCAGTGGTCACTGCATATGCTGCTACTAATTCTCCCGCCCCCGTCCTCATGCATGAGCCGTCAACATAGAGTGTTAGGTCAGGGTCTGGGAGTGCAACATCTGTCAAGTCTTGTCTTGGCTTAGTCACGGTATGTATTACTTCAACACAGTCATGTGGTGGAATGTTTTCTGTACTGGAGGGCAAAAGAGTAGCAGGATTCAGTATGTTGCATCGTCTGATCTCTATGTGTGGTTGAAATAACGTCAGCTCATAACCTGTCAGTCTCGCTACAGTCAGGTGTTGTGTTTGTGTCCGGTTCAAGAGAACCTCTACTCCGTGTGGTACTTGTACTGTCAGGGGGTGGCCCAGCACTATTGAGTCACTTTGTCTTATGGCTAAGGCTGTTGCTGCAACAGGTTTTAGGCACGCAGGCAAAGCCTGTGCTACTGGGTCCAATGTACTAGAAAAATAAGCGCAGGGCTTGTGTTTTCCTGCATGATCTTGTGTCAGGACAGATAGTGCTGTTCCATCTCGCTCTGTCACAAAAAGCATAAAAGATTTGTTGTAATCAGGGATCGCTAAAACTGGTGCTTGACATAAAGCTCTTTTTAATTCTTCAAATGCCACAGTGTGTTCTTGTGTCCAAGGGAGGACATTAGTAGAAGCTATCTCCTGTGTCGTCAACTGTATTAGGGGCTTGGCTATGTAAGCATACTGGGGGATCCACTGCCTGCAATATGAAGTGAGGCCAATGAATGCACGTACCTCCTTTTGTGTCTTGGGCTGTGAAAGGCCAGAAATCAATTGAATACGTTCTGGTGTCAGTCGCCTAAGCTTAGTAGAACAAAAAAAACTAATTCCCCTGAAAGATCACAATAAAACATGAGAAAAGGGAAGAGCAACATACCTATTTCCTCGGCTTAATTTCTAAGGGGGCTAATTTAATTTCCAAGGGGCTTCATTTCTAAGGTGCTAGCGGGAAGCGAACCTCCTCAGGGGCCAGCAGGAAGCCAATATTCTCCTCAAGAAGCCAATATTCTCCACCTTCCCCCCTTTTTGACAGGAGGAAATCTGAAACAGATTTCACTGCTGTCAAACACTATCAAACCCTGTGTCTTGTCAACACTATTAATCCCTGTGTGTAGCTACTGGGCGTAAGCAAAATTATAGGAGATACACAGCGTATTTGAAATGGCGAGAAATCCTTCTAACAAATGTACAAACCTCATTGTGTTAGCTCATAAGCTGGCCAAATGTCATCTCATATGCAAATGTCCCTATTACATGAACCTACACCAACCTGAAGTCAATATTAATGCTAGGAGGCCCTACTAGGAATGCTAACCTTCCTAAATATTTGGAAAACCAAGTTTAAGAACACTTATTAATGTTGGTAATTTCATAATTAATAATTTATCTGCTAAGGAAATCAGTCATTTTGCAATAATTTCCACCTATACAATAAGCTGCATCCCTCGCCTTTCATATTCAAACGTCTCCCTTCAGAAGCTCAAACCTAATAGCCTAATTTAAAAAACATGACAACTTTTTTTTTTTTTTCCGCCACCATTTACAAGAATGAGCTTATCAAAGTAAACTTTAAAAAGGAAATCCTATCAGATATTTTCTCATCACCCTAAATACCGAGCCTCATTTGTTAGCCCATTTACAACATTCTAAAAGGCAGAGTTGTCACTCTGGGGTGGCAGTCCTTATTTAAAACAGGCATTTAAAGTGTTAAGATGCCAGTGTACAGATCATAATTGTTCCTTAATGTCCAATCTGGAAACATATGACCGAGGCTGCCTGTCTATAAGAGAAGGGCAGTCATGTGATACATATTTTAGCCTTGCATAACCGCTTTTTTTTTTTTTTTTTTGTTTTATTCATCTCCAATACCAATTAGACATACACTGATAACGTGTTGTCTGCTATTTTGACAGCATGATAATGGTAATATCATGTCTGTGAAATTTAGTAATTGTGAACAAGTTCCAGCCAAGCGCTGCGCAAAGATTTACGTCGTCACGACCATCTCTGTAACGCCCAGGAGAACTTGTATTAATGCTAAACATACTGGTCAATACGACACAAAAACAAAACATATATAAAATACATATGCCAAGCCATCAGTATACCAAGCACAGAAAGCATAGACAATTACACTAACATATATAAATGAGCAGTGATGCGCAATTACTCTACCTACAGCTCAGAGGCGAACATTCTGGCCTGCTTAATTTGTCAGGCTTATTATCAATAACTGATTTTCCTGCCCTATTCACCCCCATCTGACAGAAGCTCATCCTAATGATGAGCAGCTGTCAGCTGGACTGACTGCGTTATTTCTAACACATAGGACCAGCAAAAATAATCAAAAATGAAAAACACACGAACATTTTTTTTTTGGAAAGGTGTTATGCATCTATTTCAACACACTGTACCCTCATTTCCTATTTGAAGGCGCATATCTCATGTGTCTTCTCATACTTGTAACCTTTGGATCATTTTGCCAATCCAACTGGTGGCAGCTTTGGGCCACAATTTAAAATTGTCTGAATTTGAAAATCGTTTTTATATAGGCATATGGCCCTTAAAATTTCAAGCAAGAGCATCATTTTACTTTTTGTCTAGAAGCAATGTAACATTTGCTAAAAAATAAAACATTGACATTTCCTCGGGGCACTGGTCTTGCACAGAATCGAACAAAGGAAATGTTTCTCGACTTTCATTTCTCAGCTGCCCTGTCTTATCAGAGAAGCTAAAAATAGCCCCTCAGCGCGGCTTGAGCCTGGGCTGCCAGCCATCTGTTTTTTTTTTTATCTCCTCCTGGCCCTCAAGGCTCTCCGGCTGCAGGCATTACACAGATGCTATGTCAGAGAAGCTTTCTAAGCAGTGTCTCTGTTCTGCTCCTTTTCCGGCCCCCACTTTGGCTTCAAGGTCAGAATCTGTCTCCGATTTCTGCATAGCTTTGCATTATTCAGCCCCCACCCTCTCCTCACTCTGAAGCGGGGGCTAAGCCGCGACGAGTAGGAGGGCCGCTGCGGTACGCACGGACCTCACTCTGAAGCTGTCAAAGACAAAAAGTCTTCTCAATTCCATATAAACTGCAATAATTCGCCCTATTGAAAGATCGTTTTTATATACAATTTGTTCTCAGGGGGTCGTAATCTTATTTTTCTAATCTCAGTTTAGTAGAAATGCTCACTGTGAATAATGTACAGCACATAACGTACTTATTTTATCAACCTCTAATAGGTGGGAGTCTCTGCATGTTCAGCGTGAATCAGGACCCACAACCGTCTGGACCCAGCACGTTGGCTCACTGAACCACCAAGAACACAAACCTGTATTCTGGAACAATTTTGCAAATTCGAAATACCCACAATTTTTCTCAAGCTAAACTTTTAACCGATCACTAATTATTTTTTCGTTAACACTTTGTACATTAGGGGTGTCATCAAATCACAGGTGTTGCTCCTTCTCTAGCTACACCCCTCTCAATTTCCTTTTGACAACGTAATCAAATGTTGGACCATGTAAACACCAGCTATGCGCTGTTCGTTTGGTGGGAGGCTCAAGAACCTTTGGGCTACTATATCATTATTATATGTATCGGGGTACTTGCGGTGGCACTCTAACTGGTCTTTCTACTGGGGCACTCTTGCTAGTTCCTCTGAAAGGACGCGATAAATACCAGCAACGACAGTATTTTTTTCTCTTTCAGTCTGCTCTCTTTTTACCCGTTCCCCTTCCTCCTGTAACTTCTTTTCTTTGGCTTTTTCAGACTCCTGTATACTTCTCTCTGCTTTGTGAAACACTTACTCTGTCCTTCTATGTGACTCCTTGCGCCAAAACTCAATGGCATCTTTCTGAGCAGGTCTACATTTTCACTTCCATAGCTCTTCCTCTACCTTCATAATGCATTCCGCATCCCACGTTCCCGTGATAGGCCATCTATACTTTGTCTCTAAATCCTTCGTGTAATCCACCCATAGTTCTAAAAACAACACGGCATCTAAACCATGTTTATAGTACATGAAATGTCCAGGTGTGTCTCTAGGCGGAATGTTAACTGGTTCCTCTAGTACACCTTTTCTGGTACATATCTTACGCAGTTTTGAAAACAATGGCATGTTGGAATGTAACCGAAAACAAAAATCACAATGACCCAAAAACAAAAATCACAATGAAACAACTCTTGAACATACCGGTCTCACAAGTGAGACACGTCTTTACCGTGTTCATTTAAATGAACCCGTCTTTATTGCAACCCCCATGAAAAACTCACCGGGAAGCAGAACTTGAACTTGAACTTGAAGGCCTCGGACACTTGACGCTGCGCAGGGAATGGCGTATCTTTGGTGGATCTCTAGAAACCACGGACACAGCTCTCTCGCAGGTTGGGCTCTGGGTTAGGACGATCCGCAATCCTCACCGCCTCGTATGGATGCCTGGTCGCAGTCCTCCTCCTTCGGTGGCCTGAGGGAGTTGGCGGGAAAACCCGCGGCGTGCGCACTTGAAGTCTGTCACGGCTGTGGAAGGGGGCAAAACTGGACCTTCATCTCCGGCGTGTGGGGAAAGAGATTTGTCCCTGTTCGGGCGCCATTAATGTCGTAAATAAAGTATTACGCACTCAGAATTTCTTTATCAATATGATCATGCATAAAGCAAGAGGCTGAGTCTGTGGTATCAGGTTCAAAAGGGCTTTATTCCAATAACTCGAGTTATAGGGAGAATAGTTCCGTCATCACAAGGGATCAGGAAGGGTCAGAATTCTCAAAATATTCTCAGAATATTCTCAAACTTTATTCACAGAGTACAGTATATATACATTTGATATTATACGTAAGCAGAAGAGCAAGAGAGAATGAGATAAGAGCATGTGGGCGTGTAAGTAGGCGTGAAGGTGGGCGTCCATGTGGGCGTCCACTTGATGAGTCATAGGTGAGTGTCATAGGTGGGTGGATACCTGGAGGGGGTTGCGTGATCAGCTGGAACTTTACTGGAACTTTGCCTTACTTGTGCTCAACTCGAGCATGACGTGTAATTGACGTGTGACTGGGTTGCTATGCAACCGGGGAGTCTGTAGTCTAGAAGTGAGGCCTTCAGTGTCAGGGCGACCAGCACATCTTGTATTATCTGGTATCTAAAGTCTGGAGCAGGGACTGATTTGTGACATAGGTTGCCCATCACCAAGAGCCAATGTGGCATTTATTTCTTCGTTTACTGCTGAAGGCTTACATGGGGGCTATGGGTTTTTCAATGACGTGAGCTTTGTAATCGCACAAAAAGAGACAGAGAGGCTAGGCTTTCTCCTTTGCAGATGGGTCGTGTTTATCCCTCCTTCTCCAGGCAGGAATGTGGTTTTGGTAGGAGTAAGCAGATAACCGTGCTCAATACTGTCTCGGACAGGGCCCCTTTGGCTGAGGCCCAAGTGTGCAAGGCCAAGGATACGTAGCTGCAGCTTTCAGAGCGTTCTGAGGCCTGAAACCTCTTTTCGGCTCTGGCTGAGCCACAATAATGGAAATGCGGGAAAACATGATGCAAAACGTGTAGGCCTCAGAGCAGATTTGTCGTTTCTCTCATGGGAGACTGGATTATGGCAGGCCACGTTATAGCATAAGCATCATGATAGACAGGCCATGGAGGGGAAATACATAGGTGACATGTATGTGCACATGAGTGTGGGGGAACACACGGGGACACATAGGCCTCATGATATTTTATTTTCCTCATATATTCAAAATATATATGTATTTATTTACTAAAAGTATCCCCTATACTGTTTATGAGCACAGAAGCACATTCGTTTAAAACAAGGCAGTGTTTAAATATACAAAAGTTGCACAATTATGGATGGGCCAGGTGGCCAGCTAAACCATATACTAAAATAGTGGTATAAGAACCACAAATAGAAAGGAAAGAAGGCCTAGGGCCTAGGGAATCGCTGGGACGACAAGGAGCTAATGGTAGTTAGTGACCAGGAGGCCCACAGGATGCGTGTGCAGTGTTAAAAGTTACACGCGTGCACCTATTGATTTCAATGGGTGCGTAAAAGTCACAAAGTTAAAGGAAAAGGAGTCTTCCGGATGGACCAGAACCTAACAACTTGAAACCTAGACACTAGAGATGTTTCTCTACCCAGGAGCACCGGAGTGCCAGCGTTACCTCACCCACAGGAAGCGGGTGCATAGGGGTCAAAGTGCGTCGGGTTTCGTCGTGCAGGTCTATGGAGCCTGAGGATGAAGATGCTACAGGCGGCCAGGCAGGAAGAGTTCGGGTGGATCCAAGGATGGATCTGAAGAGTAGACGACCTGTAAGCAGAGGGGACAGTGTTCAAAGTCACTAGCCAGTGACCGGCGTGGAACCAGGAAGGAACCAGGCTATGTCGGGTGCCAACAGGTGAAGAAAGGAAGCTTGTCTCTGCAGCCACGTGGAAGTGAAGAGGTCGACGACGTCCAGGAGTCACTCACGAGCTGTCCCACAAAGGCTCTAGCTGATGGCGGTGTCGGCTTCTTGATCGGAGCAAACAGGCCTTGGCTAATGCAAGCCAAGCAGGAATCGAGGAAAGCTTGGTGCTCTGGCCAGCAAGGTCAGAGGGGCTGCTCCTTTTCACAGGAGCAAGGGCCAGTCTGAAGCAACCAGACCAGTGGTGTTAGTTGTAGTTTTCGTCGCCAAGATGGCCACTAGCCAACGAGCCAGTAACCGGGATGACGCGTCGAGTGGCAAAAAGCAAAAGGGCCCCACGCAGATCTCGTGGATGCTGGAGGGCTGGTCTTTGGTGCAAATGCTGCTCGGTGTTGGGGCTTCTCAGGGCCCAAAGCACAGCGTTGAGGAGGCCTCAGGTGCTGCGCAGTCAGCGTGTCGTGGACTTTTCAAGATGGCCGGTCCCACGTCTCTCGGTGCCTCCACGGGTCTCTTCTTTGCAGGGACTGTGGATCTGGCTTAGAGATGTCTGGGAGTCTGGGTCTTGTTGGGCTCTGGGCTCGGCCTCCGGCGGGAGGCGGCGGCAAAGCAGTAGTCGAGTTGCTGGAGGGTGCCTATATTCACAGGGTGGTCACTCCTTGGCCACAAGGGAGATTCTCTTCAGTCTTCTGTGCAGCAGAACGTCGAAGTGCAGTAGTTCTTCTTATTAAAGTCGAGTTTCAGGATGATCTGAAGTCTTGGGACACAGCTCCTACTCTTATTCCAAATCTAGGGGCCGGATTACCTGCTAGGTCCCTCCTCTGGGTGTGACCAGGAAGGGGGTGGTTACACCCCCTTTCCTTTGTCCAGTTTCGCGCCAGGACTGGGGCTGGAGAGCCCCAGCTCCGGTTTGAACTGGCATATGCACAGGGACACCTTGTGTGCCCCAGGCATGTCTCAATCTATTCAGCCCTCCCTAACCCACTACACAAAATCCTGTCTGGGGTGGTGCAAGCACCTCCCCTGACTGGAAACCCTTTGTCCACTCCTACCAGGCTGGAAGGACTCCCAGCAGCAGGAGGGCAGACTTGTGTCTGTGGTGGCAGCATCCATTTTGTGATGCTGAGGCTCTGTCTAACTTTACCCGGGTTTCAGGCTAGGTACATGTCGTGTCCCTCTAGAAGGGTGGAATGTTACCCCCGTCGCCAGAATTGGTGAGGGGGTAGTATTCCAAATCGTATGACACCTTACTCGACATGTTTTGATAAAGCCAAACCAAAGTTAGCATTTGACCTCGAGGTACATAATGCTCTTAAGAGTATATTGTATGGCAATATCATGAAACAGCTAAAGGACGTTGTTCCGAAAGCTGCAGACAGGCTCAGCTCATGCCAGAGCACCATCTCACATGAAACCAAGCACTCTGCCTACAGGATTGTTAAGGCCTGCCATAGGAGTGACTGATAGGTTACCATGTGTCCATATATGTTAGATATAGATATACTATATCTAAGTAAGAGGTGATTACACCAACTTACCCCAGCTGAGTGATCAGCCAGTTGTGTCAAATAGTGAGGCCAGGCCAGGGGTGGCATAATACATGCTGCAGCCCCTGGTAGGCCTTGGATACACCTATGCCCTGGGTGCCTGGGGTACACTGTTACAGGGTCCAATAAGGTGAACCAGTTCCAATTGAAAATGCACCTAGTGTGCATTGGCATTAATTTAGGGAGAGAGCAGCAGGGCTGTGGGTCTGATTAGCAGGCCCACAGCCACACTAAGTCATAAAACCAGTGAAGCAAAAGCAAAAATTTGGGGTGACCATAGGATAGCAGACCCCACTCTCCTACAGGAGATTTAAAGGAGGAAATGATCCAGTAGTCCCTGGAATATATTACATCTGTGGGAACAGGGCTTATTATAGGTTACCGGATCACTGGTATGGTACATGCTACCTAGGCCTGGTCTTCCCAAAAATATTTCATGTGGGAAGGGGAGAGGACGGTTTGCACGAAATAGGTAGACAACTAACACGTAGAAGGAGGGAGAGTTGGTCAGAAATTATAGGGGATATTTTTGGAGCACTGATACCAGCCGTTGGAATATCTCTCAATGCACATAAAATTTGAAAATTGTCTACAGTTGTGGATCGCTTATCGACAAACACAGCTGGAGGGTTCTTAATGGTAAATACCGAAATGGTTGCCATGAGAGCCATGATTATGCAAAATTGACTTGCCCGTGATATTATATTAGCCAAAGAGGGAGGAGTCTGTGGAATGCTGAAGGTACAACATTGCTGTACTTATATTCCTGACGAGAGCCAACATTTAAAGAAATACATTAAGAATATAACTGATTTGCATGAGGAAATTGTTCCATTGGAGGTTGAAAGTGTTTGGGAGAAACTTGGTAAAAGTTTTTCTACTATAAAGGGTTTATTAACAAAATTAGGTAGTTCATTTGTAGGTAAAATACTAATACGAGTGACATGTGTGGTAATACTGATACTGATCTTAAGACTAGGGTGTGTATGTATAAAAATAAGAAAATTACAAAATAGAATAAAAAGAGAAATTGTGAAAAGAAAGGAGAAGGAAATAAGAGAAAGAGAAGTAGGAGATATAGAACTAGAAGAATGGAAAGAGAACATGTACAAGAGAAGTTGAGATGAAAGACACTATGATATAATGTAACAAAATGTAAGGGAACTGAGTAATCATTTCCGCGAAAATGTTTTTCAATTATTGGGATTTGTGGTGATGTTAAAAATCACCAAAGGGGGGAGTGATGGAGCAGGTAAAGCAAAATTTTGTATACCTCCTCTATTTTGCATGAAATCTAATTATGTAATCATTCTAAATATTAACTTGTACTAATTTGTGTAAAGTGGCATGATTAACCAATAATTGCACCTTAATAAACACGAGATACACGTGGGACTAAAATGCTAATTGCATGGCAAATATTTAAATGATTAACTGTGGTACGCAAACTAACTTTAGGATGTGTTGAAATAGAGGATTGCAGGATTCATGTCGCTTTTGTGATGGTTTGTGCTTCCAGTGCTGCAGAACGGTGAGTATTATTGCTTTAAATGTTGCTACAAGCTAGAAAAATACTAATATATATTGGGATTAGTGCTGGTTTAAACATTAGAATCTTCATTTCTATATATTAATTACTGTTATGTTTGTTTTTGCTTAAGTTGGCATTCAGGCCTACTAGGCCGCAGTACTTAAAATGGAGTTCGGAAGTGGCCACTGTCATGTGAGCGCGATGTCTACTGCGCAGACTCGTTTGGCTCTGGAGATCTCCAAGCGACCTCCGACGAGAACCGAAATATTCCTTGTCGAGAATAGGAACATGGAGGACTGCCAAGATGAAGACTACTGTGAATGACCGAGGGGACAATGAAAGACCTGTACAAGAAAGCGTACATGTTGTTACTTCGGAACTTTTGCCTGTGAAATTACCAAAAAGAATACAATTGAGAAATGTAATGCCCGGTCTCATGGGAAACAGGCAAACCTGGGAACATTCAAGAGACTTACAAATTTCAGAGGGTTTAGCCAATCAGAACACTTTCTACCCCTTAAAATTGTTGTGCATTGACCTAAAAGTAAGGAGAGAAAGAGTATAAAAGGTAGGGATTTAGAAGAGGGGGGTGCGGCTGCTGTTGGTGTGGAGGGTTGATTTTGCTGGGTTGTTGGTTCATTGGTTCGATCGCCCGGTCCTTTGACAGAATCGTGGGGACTGCGTCGAGCTGAAGGAGATTTCCTGGATTTCACCTGGGTTTCTTTGATTATAAAGGGACGATTCCATCTGAAGGGATTTTGATTATTGCTGTGGATTGACGGGTTCTTCTGGAGGTGGTCGCCAATGTTCAAAACTTAGGTAAATATAAACGTTATGTCAATTTATGTTAAAAGATCAAGGATTGGCAATCGCTCAATAGAGAAAATATTTGAACTGTAATCCTGAATATGCCAACACAGAGTGAACTAAATTAGATAAACTTAAATTGGTTAATAAGAAATTCGTTTGTGATTCTTTAATAAGGTATTGAAAGTTAACCGAATGGTTCCGAAGCTTTAAATGTGTTTTAGCTGGTTCTAAATTACCAGCAACCAGTCTAACTAATTGGTCCATCGACCAGTGGTGGAGTGCCTTGATGTTAAGTTAGGATTCTATAGGTACTGATATAATGTATATAATGTAAAGGAATTACTCCCTATAGGTAACAAGGTACCCCCACATGTCCAGCGCTTCTTTTCCTCCTGTGTGCAGACTCGAGTGAGACGTGTGAGTGTTGGTGTTATAGGCCCCACCAATGAATGAATGTGTGAATGAGTTAATTTGGTAACGAGTCTGTGATGTAGGGAGGATATGTAAATTTGCCCTTTTCCGCAGGCGCAAAAGAAACGGGGGGACTGAAAAGAGAGGAGAGAGGCAAAGGAACGAGAAGAAAGACAGAGTACAACAAAGGCAGTGGGAGAGGGAGACAGTGGGAAGGAGGAGAACGCAGGAGAGAGGGTGCAAGAAGGGTGTCCCATAAAACTACGGAGCTCGTCACATTGTGAGTATTCCTTTAACCGTCAACTTCCCCCACAGCCCTTTGCACAACATGGGTTTTCTTTCTGTGTTTTTCTTTCTTTTTTTGTTGGCTATTACTCAACAGCAGCTCTCGAGCATTAAGAAGGCCATAGACAGTGGCATTAGTCACCTCGTCTCAGAGGAAACCGCAGAGGGCGAAGGACAATGGGGATTAAGGCCTGTTTTCTTCTCTTCCAGGCTGCCACTCAGTGTAGCGTGGCTATCGTGAGCTTTAAGAGCACTCCGGGGAAGAGCACCATGAAGATGGACTTTGAGGACGCAGGCGGGAAGGGTAACCGTTGGGTTGCTGGTGGACAACTGTTTAGTTTTGTACCAGGATGGCCGCGCAAGAGGTGGGGGGGTCCCGATGGCAACATCTCTACTGCGTTCAAATACTCACATTTCCCGGTTGACTCAAAGTGTGTGATCCTGGGCAAACGTCTTTTCATGGCGAGGTCCATTTGTTATTCGCACAGAGAGCGGGGTTTAGAAAGGGTTAGGGCACTTCTGTCAAGTACTATAGACAGGAAGGGGGGCAGTGGACGGCCTACGAGCCGCTGTGAGTGCGGAACCTCACGAGTCTCCACGCTCTCTGGTTCTTGCTCGGTGAAGTTTGGGCCACTGTGTGAGCGGTGGTCATGAAATACCTTGGCTGATAATGGAGATTTAATTTCCACTATAGAAACGCAATGTTTTAAGGTTGGGTACACCAGGTCTCAGGTTATTTGAGGTGCAGATATTCTACGCTCCGCGGTAAAGCCTCACAACTCATCCTTGAAACAGCGGCAGGACACTGCGGGAGGCACCGCAGGGCCGGGGCTCACCCGGTCAAAGCTGGTGGGCAGGGGGTGCAGAGATGACCGTGGTGTTGAAATCACATCACACACAGAGAGATGCTGCTGAGATAAGCTTTTTAGATGTACTCAAAATATACTATTTTCGACTGAAGTTTGCCAATGCAGTGGGCAGGAGGTGAAACAAATACGTGAAGATTAAATTAACGTATGGTGTTACATACCCTTTGACGTTTCCCCAACAAAGTGTCGCGTTATCAACATCGATGAGGCCACTCTCATAGCATGCTCACCCACGATGCTATGAGTACAGCCGTCTGCGTACGGCAAATGCGTCTCGTGCTTTTTGGGGTGATCGCAAGCTGTCTCTGCACCCTTTCTATCTAGTGTCAGTGCTGATCTGGCAAAACGAGTATTATATTCCCAGATTCAACAAAAGACAGTACTGTGTGATCCTGGGCAAATCGCTTTTCTCATTGTCTGTTAGGCTTTATCCGCTATAAACTGAAGGCGTTCTAAAGGACCTGTCAGCTCTGAAGTGCTATATAAGACCATCGCCAATTGCGAATGAAACTGAATGTATGAATGAGGGCAAGCTCGACTCAAAGAGGCTAGAATACAGCTGGTCCAGGTCACCCTCCATGCGCGACTTTGGTCTCTGCAGCAGCTGCTGCTCTACCTGCAATGGCTGCTAGAGGGCGGCAGCCGCACACAGCCGCCGGGCAGAGACCGCCAGCAGCCCCAAGATTCCCGAGGACACTCTTCACGGCTACAAGGTTCACATGAGTGTTGTGGATCAAAGTGAGAATAGTTGCTGTTACCCACTTTAGAGTATTTTATGCACGTTCATTTATGTGGGGAAATGGGATCGCGTAAAAAGCACCGATATTCAACAAAGCGCACTAAACCAAGCACAAACCCATTTGAATATTGTAATCAAAACACAAGCTAAATAATGCCATGTCATGTTGAAAAATAATTTTTTTATCGCGCCCCTCGAACAGCACTCTCCGTTCAGTGTACTTTCAATCCAACAGTGTGGGCGTATTGATTGCAGGTGCTGAAAACAAATCTGTACGAAAGTGAAAGCGACCACGAGACAGGCAAATGTGAGCAAGCACGGCCACGCTAATTACAAACAGATGGCCCCTGAGCGCCGCTGCTCGCTCCCGCAAGGTGGATGCCACCACAAGCACGATTTCTTGTAAAGAGCAGACCAATTTCTAAAGGCCCCCTCCTAGGGCAGCACATGCGCGCTGCGCTAGGCTCAACCAAAAATTGACTCCAACACCATGGAAGAAAACTTTCTTGCTGAGGATGTCATTCGTTCTTAATTTTTCGAAAACAAATTCCCACTTTGGGAGTTTGATTTCAAGAAATGCTTTTAGTGCTTGTTTCACATGTGACACTAATATTGAACCAACCACTGTGTAGATAGTGTACATCTATTGGTCCTGAAGAATTGCCACGTGATCCTCCAGAAACACTAGGCGCGAAACATGTCTACCACCACTTTGTAGCCACTACTGGACATTATTTCAACAGTGGCACACCTTTGCTGTTTTTAATTGGAACCAGTGGGCTCGCTGATTAAATTGGATTTGAGTACCACTGAGCTCCATTTTAGCCTTCCCTGCACTAATCCTTCGCACCTTTCACCCACATCTACACCCCAAGGCCCTAAACCCACACTGAACATGACGGCCTGAGATAAAAAGATCTCCGATAATGAGCACCTCATAGGGTGCCCGTCAGGCATTGCAGTGCTGTCCTGACGAGGAGCATGCTCTATGATGAAGCATGACACCCAGCCGGGTGTGTGAGGGCCCCATTTCCAAATTTGGGAGACACCCTGTCTCCACCATAGGGTCAGGGTGGGAGACCGACCCTAGCCGCGGGAAACAACCATTACAACGCAGTCATTACAACGCATTACCTTTACAACAAGGCTGTTACAACGCAACTGCATTTACATCGCATGCCATTACAACGCAGACAATACAATGCATGCCACTACAACGGATGCCATTACAACACATACCATTACAACGCATGCCATTACAACGCTTTATATGGTAAGTAATTGAGTTTTTTTGTTTTAGGGTGGGTATGGGTATGGGGGTACATGGGAATAGTATTTTTTACCCCTACACTATCAAACACTTACCCTACTTTTGCACTCAATGGAGTGGGAATAGTAATTTTTACACCTACACTATCCAACACTTACCCCACTGTTGCCCTAAAAGTATTTTGCATTGTAGTGGTATACGTTGTAATGGTGTGCATTGTAATGGAAATATGTTGTAATGGTAGCCCAAAAAAATACGTTGTAATGGCATGCGTTGTAAAATCATACGTTGTAAAGGTAGCTGCGATATAAAACCAGCGTTGTAAAGGTATGCATTGTAATTGTTTACGTTGTAACGTCATATATTCCTAGCCTCTCCCTCCTCTTTTCTCCCCAAGGAACTGCATACCGTTTCTACTTGCTTGATCCCCTAGGGGCTCGTATGCTGGACCTTTAAGCGCCCCTTGTCCCCTCCTTTTTTGTAACAGGGGTATTATACTTGCGTCACTGTCTTTAACAAAATCATAGATTTCCTTTTGACTGAAGCTAGAAAAATCCCCATTTAATGCCCGTTAAGACAAAGAAGCAATACAATATGCAAGTTCAAAGCTTAGGGAGGATTCTTTCAGAAAAACATTCAAAGGTTTAGGTAGAGAGTACTAAAAATAGCTGCCATGTTTTCAATAATAGCTTTGGAGGCCATGGCGTCCCTGGTTGAGTGAACACCAAAGCGTGAGGTGTCCATGCCTGTGGTGGAGATGTTGAGTTTGATCCAATGTGCCAAGTTAGGAGAGGAGACTAGATTACTGGGGCTTCTGAAGGCAAAGGGGAGCTGGTAAGAAGTACAAAAAGAAGAAGAGTGAGATGTATTCTTGAAGACAAGTTACAACGCAAAGAGAAGGGAGGGAGAGAAAGTAAGGTTTCAGGACAGAACTCGGGCCATTTTGGTGGAAGTTGATAAGTAGAGCATTGCCACTTCAGTAGAACAAAAGGGGATTGGAGAGGGCCAGAGCTCTGACGTCTTGAACCCTCGTACAAAGTTTGAGGCACTGAAACAAAACAAGTTTGAAATAGAAGAAATCCTTCAAGAAAGAGTGGAGTTTGAAAATTTAGAGGATAGAAAGGTCAAACTAGTGGTGACGTCCCAGGTGGAGCATTAACAGAGAAGGGGAGACCTTGGAAGGCAAAAACAGTTCATGATGCAACAGATCAGGGGACCTCTCTGTAAAGAAATAGCTCTGAAAAGGCCACGATAGCAGGGTGATAAACAATGTTGGTCCAATAGGAGAGACCTTTAATTAAAAGGGAGGAGAAGAGTTTGTCTTATGAGGAAGGACAGGAAGCAAAAGGATCCAAATTCCTTCAGAAGCACCAAACAGCCAGGCTTGTCTAGTGCTCGAGGCCCAGGACTCCTCAATGTGGTCAGCAGCCACCGCCACAAGATCAGGCTATCTCTAGGATTCCAGTGATTTCCCAAGCTAGAAGATGTAGTTGCCCATGCACCACAAAGTAATAGGGCAACCCTTGGGATCCTGAAGAAGAAAATCGAAAAAGGCAAGAAGGTGAGGAGCATACGTGGCTAGCTGTAGCAGGTGTGAGAACCAAGACTGAGAGGGCCAATGTGTAGAAATTAGGACCATTTTGAAAAAGAAGGAGGGCACTTGGGAGAAGAGCAAAGGGAGGAATTGTGTAAGGTCAGAAAAGAAACCAGTCCTGGTAACAGGCATCTGTCGCCCTTGCGTCCAGAGCCAGATGCCATCTCCTGAAAACTGGAAGTCGACAGGTGAGCCGGAAGGAAAAAGGTCCAGCGGATCATGAGAAGAGAGATACGAAGAAAAACGCATTGGTTCAGCATCCAGTCATTCAACTCCCAGCGGTGTCTGGGAAACCAGTCCACTGTGGTGCTGGAGAGACCTGGAAGATGCTCCGCCACCAGAGGGAGACAGTGTTCCCACAGGTCCCTGGAGAGATCTGCCAGCTGTTTGCATCTTGCACCCCCAACTTTATTGACAGTCCTGACTGCTGATTCCATCCTCAGCAGGATGCAGCAGTGACACTTGTGCTTGGTGAAGCTCTTGGACACTGATATAAAGGTCCTTCTTGGAAGGAGGCCATACGCCCCCAGTTGACAGGGCACAGGAGTAAGCACCCAAGCCTCATCGGTTAGTTTTTAGGCCTGGGAGTGAAATTCGGCTCCACTCGTGGAGTTTTTCCCACTCTTGGCTACGCGTAGAGTGTGGAGTTCTGAAAAACTCTGCATAGAGAAACAGGGCTGAGTTTTTCCCTCTCCCGTGGCTTGCCAACGAGGAAACTTTTACTCCGGACTACCTCCCGGTGAAATTTCTCAACGCGGGTGGTTGCGGCTGATCAGTCCTGCTCGCATTGAGAAACCTTCTGTCCACGTTGAGGGAGCTGCGGCTCGCGTGGAATAACTACTCGAGCAGCAGCAAGAAGCAGCACCCTCTTGCCCTGCGCGTGGTGCCGTTATCACTGGACAAATAACCGGCGCTAAAAATCAGCAGCCGTAACGCACTCCGCCGCTTGGAGAACTCTGCATAGCCCAGCAGAGTTTTTTTGTTGCTCAATGAACTTCATGAACTCTGTCAGGCCTACTTGTTTCCAGCTTGATAACTATTTCTGGAGAGGACCGAAATATGGATTTTAAAGAGCCACTCTTCCGCCACTGCTGCGCAGTTCCCCCATACTCTTGTTCTCTGGCCTAGGGTTCTTCTCATCAGTGGTGCAGCAAAGGTACCAGTGACCCCCGTGCCAGCATATACACTGGGCCCACTGAGATCTTATTCAGTAATACAATTCTGCCATAATCGGGTACAGTGGACTCCTTTGACCCTCTGGGTCCCGGTATCACTGTACCTGCTGCACCAACGATAGCTTCGCCCCTGCTACCTCTACAGGTCTTTGAGATGCTAGAATTCCGGCAGTCCCCTCACCACTCTGCAGGATGGAGCGATTTCTCTGGAAGACGTTGCCTTAAAAGCCTGCTTCACCATCGTGGGGAAATTAATGATCTCTAGAATGCCCCCTTCCCTCCCCGCATAACCAATTCTGGTTTAATGCAAACAAGGTGCCCGCGAGACGTTCCCCTGGCACGCGCTCCCAGTGTCTCTCGCGCTGTCTGGTCCTCGACGCCTCTGCCGCCAGATCAAAGCCTCGGCCGCTGACTGACATGAAGACATCCAAGGGGGAGAAGCGTGACGGATGGCGGGGAAGGGCCCCACCCGCCGCACATTCGTCAGAGGTGGTTTCAGCAGGCAGAACGAATACTGGGTCGCTTTTTGTGGTTCTCTCTTTTTTATAGCAGCAGAAAATAAAGATGTGCTTTTCGCTCAGTCTTTTTCCAAACTGATTATGTTCACGCTAGCCTCGTCCCTTGTCCCCAGTTTAGGAGTTATTGTGATGGGAAGGGAGGCGCTCCTCACACGAGCAGTAACTCATTGACATCAAGTAATTGGACACGGAGAGGATAATGATGCGGCAACTGGGCATTGATTTAGAAAATGCCACCCCGTAATATGTATTGTGAATGAAGAGAACTGCAGAGGCATGGTACAACCAGTGCCACTGGAATTATGCGGTAAGGGACGACCAAATTATGAGGAAGGTGGCCTATAGTATATACTAAGGAAAAACAAATTATGCAGCATAATGTGGCAAATGTTATGATAGTATTACTTCAAAATGTTGTTGTCTTTACTCATGTCAACCCTGTATGGGCAAAGGCTACACCTCATTAAACCAGCGTAACTCATAAAACATCAATAAGCACCTGAAAGGTGACCAGTCCATCTTTGCGAAGTGCCTTCTACTGCCCAGCAACACATGTTGCTGCATTTTTAGCAACCTCTGATCTGCTTGAGTTAGAAATCATTTTTCTGTAATTTCTGCAGATTTTACAGCAAATTGTGGATTATGTAGCAAAACCCACGATTGTGCATAAAACGTTGCAGCTGCAGTATGGTATAATTCTAGCGGCCCTGGATAAATTCAATAATTAGAGTTCACCCATTTTGACCACCAACAAGATGGTACCAGCACACTTTCTGCAGGGCATTACACCCCTTTCGTCAGTCTCTCTCTTTCACCCCTTGCCCCCCCCCCCCTCCCCCATGGGCCTGCGGAGGCTGAACAAGGTGGGAAGAGGGGCTTTCCTTCAAGGGGCCTGGTCTAAGAAGCATAAGTAACACAGTTTATAAGAGGCGTGGACTCTGTAACTAACAGCATGCCCTAATGCATGAAATGTTGGCCCTTCGGATTCTCTGGTTTGTGGTGCTCTAGTTATGGCTGTGGTCCTCTGGCTCCTGGGAGGCTGGAGACCGAGATGTGGATGGGGTCCTCTGGCTCCTGAGAGGCTGGAGACACAGATGTGGATGTGGTCCTCTGGCTCCTGAGAGGCTGGAGCCCCAGATGTGGTCAGCTGGATCCTGAGGTTCTGGCCCTTGGATATGAATGCACTCCTCTGGCTTCCTAGTTTTTGAGCCATCTTGTGATTCCTGAGGTGACCACCCTCCAGATGCGGTCCTCTGGCTCCTTGGGTGTTGGCCATCCAGATATGGTCCTCTGCCCATGAGGTGCTGGCCCTCCAGATGTGAGCCTCTGACTCATGAGGTGCTGGCCTTCCACATGTGGTCTTCTGGTCCACGAGATGCTGGCTCTCCAGATGTGCAGTGGTTCACTGGTTCCTCTGGTGCTGATGCTCCAGAAGCAGATGTCGTCCTCTTGTTCTTGCGATGCAGATGTGGCCAGCTTCCGCCAGAGGTGCTGGCCATCGGGTGTGAAAGTAATCCTCTGGCTTCTGAGCTGTTCAGAGGTCCTGTGGTTCCTGGCCCTCCAGATGTTGTCCTCTGACTAATGAGGCGCTGGCCCTCCTGCTGTGCAGTGGTCCTCTGAGTCCTAAGATGCTGATGATTCATATGTGGATGTGGTGCTCTGGATCCGGAGGTGCTTAAGTCACTGCATCTGGTAGTCCACCCATCTCTGCCTCAGCATCTTATGAAGAGCCAGAGGGCAGCCCTCCTGCCCAGGGAGGTATAGTACCAGAATATTGTTGTCAGAATATCATCTGACAGAAATATCATGTCCCAACTATAATTTTCAAATACAATGAAACATTAGAGTTAATTATAGAAAATCTACATCCAATGGGATGATATTTTTATAAACCATATTTAGGGCACTATAAGTATGTCAGACAGAGGACTGATTTAAAAAGGTAACTTACACTTTTTGAGTAATTTCCACTTTTGAGTAAGTTTACTACTTTTGCACTATTCACACAATCTGTGTAAGTTACTCATAAAAATGAAAGAAAAGCAAAGGTAAGTCGGGCACCACATATAGTTAATACCACATATGGCCCAATCTGGTACTGCAACACCCTCCGATGGAAGAAAATGAAGGAAGGGCAATTAAAATAAAGCCCCATAGGAAATAATGATAAATTAAATTATTTAAAATAGTATATATATATATATATATATATATATATATATATATATTCTTTTTATATATAGCTATATTCAAAATGTTATAGATAAATCTAATTTCATGTTGAAAATATATACATATAGTACATAATTATTATTTAATTATAAAATATGGTACTACCCTAGTTTGAAATAAAAAAAATAATGTAACAATAATTTTGGATCACAATATAACTACATTAATTTTAATTCGCTGTAAACATCACTTTTAATATTTATTAATGCATAACAAAACAAATTTCCTTCAAGTGGGAGTTTATTTTATTATTTAAACTTCGAAAAATAATTTTAATTTAATTTAATATATTTCAATTTTTTCCAAAAATTAAATATTACTGCTGTAGCATTGTTTTCTACATTTAAAATGAATACATATCATCAATATACAGTAATGTTTAATTACAAAAATATTTGTAATATTTGTCTTCAAATTAAATATGTTTTTCAATTTTCTTTATACTTTACCACAGTGAGACTGCAGTGGGGTGAAGATCTCCACATTGTAAAGTGTTCTGATTTTTTTTTTAAATTTAAATCGAAAATAAATAATATATGTAAACATTGAATAGTAACTGATAAATTCATGTTATATTTATATTTTAAATGTAGAACAAACGAAAAATGCTATAGCACTATTAATTTAAGTTGAAAATACATTTTTGATTAATGGGAATACATTACATGTAAGAGTAAAGTATTGTTATTATGCAATATGACATTTTAAAAGTGATGAATAGAATTAATTAAACATGATTTAGTTATATTTTAATAGATATATTATATTTTTTAATTCAAAATAGGGTAATAAAATATGTTATAATTAAATAATAAATATTCAATTTTTATATTTTTCAAACATTAACCCATATTTATTCATACGTTTAACTATTTTATATAATATAATTTAATTTGCATAATTTCATATAGGTTTTTATTTTAATCCCCTCCCTCCTTTATTTTCTATGGGAGGGTGTTGCAATACCAGTGGTTGGCCATGTGTGGTGCTGGACTTGCTATTGTTCTAGGTAGTAACTTCCACTCTGAATTTGTCAATAGCCAAAAGTAGTAAACTTACTCAAACTATAAATTACTCAAAAAGTGGAAATTTCCTTTGTGAATCAAGTCCTATATTTGTGACAAAGGCCTTTAGGCATACTGCTACAAGAGTCTCTGGTGGCCACTGTATAGGATTGTGACCGTAGCCAGGAGCTTCTTCGGTTTCTCACTTCAGTGCCCTCTTTGCGATGTCTCAGGCGAATATGGCTCATTACATTGCAATGTATTACATCGCGTGCTTTTACAACGTGGTCGTTACAATGACCGCGTTGTTAGTACGCAATGCATTTACATCGCAAGTCATTACAACGACATGCACTATGGGGTGCACTGGACTTAAGAATAGTATTAATTACTATTCCTACTCCAATTTGCGCAACAGTAGGGAGGGTGTTGAAATTTATTTCCAATACCTCAGCGCCCCCTAGTGCAAGTCATTGAAACGACTTGCGATGTAAATGCATCGCGTACTAACAACGCGGTCGTTGTAACAACCGCATTGTAATAGTAGCGCGATGTAATGACAGCGTTGTAAACGCTGTTTCCTGTCTCAGGCTCATGCCACCACTGTCACTGCCATTTTGTAATCCTGGGCATGCCGGCTGCAGAGGAAGATAGAAATCACATCCTAAGATGCACAGAGCTCTGCCCAGAAGCTTTCACTGGCAGGTGGCCACAAAGGGATGCATCAATGTGGATTTGCCTGAGAGACATAAAGTGCCACCCCTAACAGAGGAGCCTTTGAGGTGTGTATTTATGAATATATATGTGGCTAAATCCCTACGTGGAGGAATGTAAACTTCTTATAGCTCCCAATTCAGATAGATTATGAAAATGAGACACCAATATTGTGAAGCTGGTCCCCACTGGACCATTCCCAAAGCATAATAAAAAATTCTGAAGCAATCTAATGAGCAACATCCAAAACTTAAATGAATGCCTTGGACACAGAAGCAGACTGCTGTGTAACGCAGTCTATCTAATTGCTTAATACCTCTCTGGCAATAGATGTCGGATGTCAAAGTCCCATTGTTTCTAATACATCAAAATATATGCATCTATTGAGTTCTGGGTGAGCCACTTCCTCTTGATTGGACGGCTTACTTGTCCATCTCATTTCCATACTTCTTAATTGATGTTTTTCCTCTCTATTCTCTGTTTGTTTGTTTGTCCTGCCTCTGAAGCATTTTTTCTTTTATGCTTTCTGATTGGATGACTTGTGTTCTTCCACTGCTTGCATTCAAGGAACCACTTTTTAGGTCTCGCCTGAGCCAGCGCATGCGCTGCTCTGGCGAGACGTTTAGTAAGTGGGCTTCAAAAAGCTTACCACGCGCTTTTTGTGTGGCCTAGAGCGTGCGGTTACGCACACAGTTACGCGCACAGGCGCCATCTGGCTTTCCTCTCTCGTCATGGCTCATTCACTCTCGTCGGGCACCCTTACAGCGCGCAATCACTTTCATGGCCGCGCGGCCGCGTTACTTTCACGGCTGTGCGGCCAATGCTTGTTCCATTTACTCCCTGTGCTGCCGCCTTTCCTCCCTTCCTTTCCGCTATAATCTCTGATCTGCCAGTTTCCATTTTCTTCCTTATTTTGACCTATGTTTAGTTTTTCCAACTCTCACTGTTTTTTAACTTGACTTGTTTGCATTACCTCTCGTTTTTTTCCTTCTCTCCTGGCCAGCTCATTCTCTTTTTTTCTCTATTTCTCACTCTCCGTTTGTTTTTCCGTCAGCGGCTCCTCTAAATGATTCAACATCGTCCAAAAGTGGAGGAACACTGACATCTGGAGGCCAAATTGCACAAACGCCGCAGACTGCTTAATACAGAGAGCGTGTTGCATGGAAACTAGTTCTTTATTACGAATTCCATACTATATCATAATCTGGCAGTGGCTTTAAATTGACCTATGCAAAAGGAACAAACGAGAGGGAGAAACGAAGAGGTCCTTGCAAGACCTATACTTTCTGCTGGTAGGCAGTTCAAACCCGATAACTGGTTGGATTTATGTAATAGGGTGGAGCAAATTATGCAGCAACTAAATTTTGCGTCAAGAAACGGCAAATTATCTGGCATTGTGCAGCACTCTTAGCAGGATATTTATCTTGTCATTTTTACCCATAAGAACAATGTCTGGTCAGAGTCTTCACCTTATTAGTATCAGTTTAACACCCAAATACAACTGAAAGATGACCTACCACTGCACACAACACGGGTGGCAGTGTTTTTAGTAACTTTTGATCTGTTCAAGCTGGAAGCATTTTTGTTTGTTAAAATCTGGAATTTATGCAGATGAAAGAATATGTGATGTGAAAAGTGCGCAAATCTATAATTATGTAAGAAACACCATGGCCACAGAATCTCACAATCTAGTCGTCCTGTCGATATCTCTCATTGACATCTAACTTTAAATTAATAACAGACGTGATGGAGACACCCACCCCAAACCTTCCTCAACCTCCAAGAATCTCTTCACCTCAAATGAAGTGGCGTAGCAGAGTGGCGGTGGAGGTCAGGTAAACTTACCGATGACGTCTGGGTATACAGTGCTAATCTTGGTTTGAAAGAGTGGTGCGAGGGCTTTACACATGATGATTTGTGTCGGCGGGGATGACGTGGACCTACAATTCAGCCAAGCACTTTGTCAGCCGATTTTGTAAGTGGTGGAGTAGAGTTGCATTAATGAGTCTGTATAAGCAAGGCTTTTTTCCTTGGCTGGTTTATTTATTCACCACAACACCTCTTTGTGTGCGCGGGGCTTGCATTGATTGTAAGCAAATGCCCCAACCTATTCAAAATAGTGTTGGTACTGCCGCCCCTCCTCGCACAGACAGGATGTTCCCGGGGAACAACCATCAGTGATGGGGTGGGCTCCGTGCGCTCTAAGCTCCTCCTGTCACAGGCCTATTTGGAGGAGTCTTCACTTCAGGCATGGTAGGTTCTTTTTGTTAGACTCAAATGTGACTTTTCTTTTCCTGTGTCTCTGATTTTCTAAAATCGGTGTTCTTTTTTTTTTTTTATCTCGGCAGAGTCTGCTGCTCTGGATGGTAGGCATTTCCATCTAAACACACTCAGCTCAGCTGACGGCCTTTCGATTCCCCCACCCGTTCACACAAAGTGAGCTATTTCTCCCTCTCATCCACCCATCAAGACTTTCTCGTGTTATTTACCGCAACACCTCTTTGTGTACGTGAGGCTTCTGGTGATCCATTGATTTCCGGTGATCATAGGCAAAGGCCCCATGCTCTTCAAAATAGTGTTTGGTGTACAGCAATAGCCCTGCTGCCCCTCTTCGCACAGACAGAATGTCCCCAGGGAAGAGCCATCAGAGAGGGGGCGGGCTCTGTGCACTCCAGCTCCCACTGGCACACGCCTATTTGGAGGAAGCTCTGCTGCAGGCGTGGTGGGTACTTTAAAAATATTTTTCTGTGTTTCGTGCTCTGGGAAGGGCCTGGGTGAGAGGTACATTTCACTTGCACTCTAATTACACGAGGTGGCCAGGGTGATTGTTGTATTGTAGCTTGCAGGGCCCTCCTACCCAAAATGCAAGGGTTGTACCTCACGGGCAGTGCCTTGCTGCCAGCGGTGACCAGGGTAATGTGATGCTTGTGATGCTTTGCTGCTAATTATGGGTAGGGTGAAGACGGAGGACCATATGTCAATGGCTCTGATATGTTAACATGAATGGAGGCGCAGAAGGCTGGACATCACTTGGTGTCCTCGTTTGCCACAGATGACTAAGGTGAATGTTGCATGCCATTTCCTGTGCCCTGTGTGCTCGGCTGGCTTGCACAGTACAAGCATGTACAGGTTGCTTGCTGTACCCTGTTGGCCTGTGAGTGTGCGCAGGTTGGGAAAGTCCAGAGCGAGGGCACTCACTTTATCATTTGTGTTCGCAGACTGTGATGACTAATAAAGCTTGCACATCCTAAAATGCCAAGTCTTTGGCTCGTGCATTTTAGGTGGTCCAAGGAGAGATGCATTTTAAAGTTGCTGTGCTCAGCTGAAGAAGGGAGGCTAAGAGGAGGCGTGCCCGTCTCTCATCTACATTGTGGTGAGTG